>NC_138775.1:204513816-205113816 GCF_965119305.1 Pelophylax lessonae | reverse complement strand
CAGCTGTCATGGGAGAAGCATGAAAATGGAGGCTGCCATTGTTGAGCCCTGCAATTAATTAAAAGGGGAAAAAAAAAAAAAAATATATATATATATATATATATATATATATATATATATATATATATATATATATATATATATATATATATATATATATATATATATATATATATATATATATATATATATATATATATTTATATATTAGGGCTGCAACTAACGATTAATTTGTCTGTCAACTAATCTATCGATTATTTATTTATTTTATTTTTTTGCTTAATTGAGTGTTTTTTTTCATTAGCTAATTAATCCTGTAATTAATACAGACCCCTCAGTAAGCCCCCCCTCCCAGTACAGACCCCTCAGTAAGCCCCCCTCCCAGTACAAGACCCCTCAGCCCCCTCCCAGTACAGACCCCCCAGTAAGCCCTCCCACCTAGTACAGACCCCTCAGTAAGCCCCCCTCCCAGTACAAGACCCCTCAGTAAGCCCCCCTCCCAGTACAAGACCCCTCAGCCCCCTCCCAGTACAGACCCCTCAGTAAGCCCTCCCACTTAGTACAGACCACTCAGTAAGCCCTCCCACTTAGTACAGACCACTCAGTAAGCCCTCCCACCTAGTACAGACCACTCAGTAAGCCCTCCCACCTAGTACAGACCATTACAAGCCGCCACAGTACAGTACAAGCCGCCAGCTTGGTTTCAAACTTCAACCACAACTTTATTAATATGAACAAAAGCAAACCTGAAAAGAAATGTAAACTTTTTTTTCACTTGGTTTTTAAAACAAATGAGGCTGACCATTTTATAGCAGGGAATGGAAAATGTGAATACCAGAAAGTGGAAGCAACCATTGCTATGCGGAACTCAATTGTGGGGGTTTGAGTTTCTGGCCGGAAGGGTTTGGAAGGGACACATCCGGTGTAGCGCCGCACATGTGACATCTCTGAGTACCTGGGTGATCGGGGAGGATGGCGAAGGTTTTGCGGCAGAAGCTGTGGCGGAGTACGGGGGTGCTGGAGACGGTCAGCGCTCACCCTGAACAGCTCCTCAGGTATTAATGGTCCTCTTGTCTCCGACATCGGTGTGGACGGAGCACGGGGGGGATTTCACCCGGCCGGCAATGCTTAAAGCGGCGCTGCGGCCGGCCAGGGGGCGTGTGACGTCACGTGTTGACGCGTCAACGCCTTTCACGCACGTCGACGATTTTTCGTAGTCGACGCGTCGTTGCACCCCTAATATATATATTGCCAGTAGTATTGGAATGCCTGCCTTTACACACACATGAACTTTAATGTTCAATATTAAGTTGGCCCATCCTTTGCACTTATAACCACACCAACTCTTCTGGGAAAACTGTTCACAAGGTTTTGGATTGCGTCTATGGGAATGTTTGACCATTCTTCCAGAAGCACATTTGTGAGGGCAGGCACTGATGTTGGAGAGAAGGCCTGGCTTGCCCTCTGCGCTCCTAAATCATCCCAAAGGTGTTCTATCGGGTTGAGGTCAGGACTTTGTGCAGGCCAGTCAAGTTCCCCCACCCCAAACTCCCTCGTCCATGTCTCTTTGTGCACTGGAACAAATAATTTGGTGGAGGGGGTGCTGTACATTTAGGGAATCCAGGAAGTTGTGCAGAGATGGTCAGGAGACAGGTAGAACTCAGAATGTGAATAGAGATTTTTGAGGTAATCTTTTATATTCGATGGTCAGTAATAACCATTTGTTTTGCTATTCAAATGTTGATGATCTAAAATGAAAGTCTATGCAGTGATAATACAATTGCTTTAAACCCTACATTCAGACATGTATTAAACATCAGTCAATGTAGTTACGGTATGTATTCCTTACAAATCAATATATGTATTTTAAAGTCCCCAAGTCTTGATATCGGCATCTTGTAATTGCCAGCATTGAGATTGGTCCCAGTGAGGTCCATACCTGGGTTCCAGTCAGACTCTGCTGCAATGCATGTATGCTGATAGGAAGAGAGAGCAGAGAGATGAGCTCATGAGTGCGCTGCTGCCCCCTCACTTGTCCAATCAGTAAGCTTGCGGTGCCTTGGTCTGTCTAAGCTGTTGCTGCGTCAGTGGGGATCTAGGACCAGTCTGTACTGTCTGGCAAGCCACATGGATCACAAAAGTGGCTGCTCAAAGCTTCACATCTTTTGTCAGCTAAACAGTTAATGTATGTGGTTTAAATATTAATTTAGCTGCATGCCTGGAGTATAAGGACCTGCAAATACCAACTCATTAAAGTGGTTGTAAAGGATTTATTTATTTTTTAAAATAACAAACCTCACTATATATACCTGCTCCGTGCAGTGGAATTGCAGAGAGCAGCCCCAAACCTCCTTTTCCCGGGTCCCCACTGGCGCTCCTGGCTCCTCCTCGTTGCTGGTGTCCCCAATAGGAAGCCGATTCCCATGGGGGCAATCATGCGGGCTCGCTCCCGAGCCCTGCTGCTGCGTCCATTAACCACTTGCCGACCGCCGCACGACAGCCCCTCACAGGAAAAGCGACGTATGACTAAGTCGCTAGCCTGTGAGGCTCTAGGGAGAGAGCGCGTACCTCCGGAGGCGCGCTCCCGCTCGCTCATGGTACCCCCCCCCCCCCCCCCCGCGTGTGCCCGGCGGACCCGACGTCCGCCGGTCACTCGCGATTATCCGTTACACCGGAAGAAAGGCAGGCGGCTAATGTAAACAAAGCCGCCTGTCATTCTTCCCTGTGTAAGAATGGAGATCATACGGTTCTGCTATGTAGGACCGTTGATCTCTGTTCTTACACCTCAAGCCACATCCAATCACAGTTAGAAGCAAGCCCCTAGGGACACACTTAACCCCTCCCTCTCAAAGTTAACCCCTTCACTGCCAGTGTCATTTTTACAGTAACAGTGCATATGTATAGCATTGATTACTGTAGTAATGTCACTGGTAACCCCAAAAGTGTCAAAAATGTCAGTCAAGGGTCCGATCTGTCCGCTGCAATGTCGCAGTCCCGCAAAAAAAATCGCAGATCGCCGCCATTACTCATTAAAAAAACAAAAAAACAAAACAAAAATGACAAAGATCTTTCCCTTAGTTAGTAAACGCGATAACTTGTGCGCAAACCAATCAAAATACGCTTTTTGCAATTTTTTTTTTTACCAAACATAGGTAGCATAAAACAAATTGGCCTAGAAATGTTAAAAAAAATTAGTTTTGTTACATTTTTTTTTGGGGAATTTCATATAAAAAAATGTGAAAAATATTATTTTTGCAAAATTGACGCTTTTTTTTTGTTTATAGCGCATTATCAAAAAATCGCACAGGTGATCAAATACCACCAAAAGAAAGCTTGGTTTGTGGGGAACAAAAGTACGTCAAATTCATTTAGGTACAGCGTCGCACGACCGCGCAATTGTCCGTTAGTCACGCAGTGCCGAATCGCAAAATAGGCCTTGGTCAGGAGGGGGGTAAAAACTTCCGGGGCTTAAGTGGTTAACACAGACCGCAGGACTTGGCCCAGCCCCCTGCTGCTTCTTTACTGAAGTTGATTGACAGGAGCAGGAGCCAATGGCTCCCACTGTTATTGTTCTGCCCAGGGAGGAGAGTGACAAAGCCAGGAGTGCCACAACTCTCGTGCACAGCACTGGATCAGGATGGGGTTCAGGTAAGTGTAAGGGGGCAAGTCTGTGACACAGGTTTTTTTTTTTTAACCTTCATGCATTAAGATGCATTAAGATTAGAAAAACCTTGAGGCTTTAGAACCTCCTTCTCTGGTCCCCGACGGTGTCCCTGGCTCCTCCTCCTTTGTTGGTGTCCCTAATAGGAAGCCGATACCCATGTGGGCACTCATAGGGGCTCACTCCCGAGCCCTGTTGCTGCATCCATTGGCACAGACAGCGGGACTTGGCCCAGCCCCCTGCTCCCTCTTCACTGGAGTTGATTGACAGGAGCAGGAGCCAATGGCTCTCACTGCAATCGATCTGCCAGGGAGGAGGGACAAAGCCAGGACTGCCACAACTCTCATGCACAGAACTGGATCAGGATGGGGTTCAGGTAAGTATAAGTGGGGTAAGCGGGCAAGTTCATGACAGAAGGGTTTTTTTTTTTTTTTTTTTTTTTTTTTTTACAATGCATTAGGGTAAAAAATTTTGAGCCTTTAGAACCACTTGAAATAATTTCAAGATGTTGTTGACTACAGCAGGTATACAGATTGGGAGTCCTGACTTCACTTGCTGCATGCTTGTTCCAGATTTAGTATAGATGTCAGAGGCAGGTGAATATTACCTATAGAGTGCATTTGTCCATACAGCCTTTCCTGTCATTCAGAATAAATGTTCACTGCAAGTTTATAGCACAAATAATTCCCATTCGGCTTTTCTGAATATTATGTGCGCTGTTTGAATATGCGATCAGCAGAAGTGATAAAAAAGAAGAAAACAACCCAGTATTTTTTTTTATGGGAGATATTCAATAGGTTAATGGTTGAGCAGATGATTTTCCCCACTGTTTTATGCTCTTGTAAATGCAAAAGCAGTTGATTTTGCCTTCAATGGAGCATTTGGACTCCCCCGTTTTTCAATACAAAATTGATTATGCATCTCCTGGTCTTAATAGGATGTTCTCTCTAGTCACCGGCAATTGCTTTATTTCTAGTTTGTTGTTGCCAATTGGCTGCTTCTGGATTACAGAATATTCATTAAAGGGAGAACAATAAAATTCAAGGGACACCTGCAGGCTTACTCAGGTCTTTTTCACTGTTGCTGTCATTGTTGAAAATTAAGTGGCTCTTTTTGGGGGATTTATGGAAATAAAAAATATATTTACAAAGCGGTTGCAACACGGCAAGCATAAACTGATAAACAGTAATATTGCAATTTTGGAAATCCCTGCCCATTTTAGTTACCAACCTCCATGCAGTAGAAATAGAGGTACCGGTATGTTCGGTCCTAAAAACGCTGATATATATATATATATATATATATATATATATATAATGTGTATGTATGTGTGTGTAAACGTAAACTAAAAATTATATTTTATAAAATAGTGCTACCTGAAGCTGCTGCCCACTTAGGTAAAAAACCAAGATAAAATGAAAATGTTATATGACAGCGCTACCAGGAAAGTGATAGATAATTAAAAATAATCCTCCAATAGTGATCAATATAAAGTGCACTTGATGATAAAATATGGCAATAAAAAATGAATATATATCGCAATATAAAGTAGGGATGCACCGAATATTCGGCCGAAAATAGAAAAAATAGCACTTTCGGTGTTCGGCCGAATAAGTCAAGAGGCCGAATAATTTTGTGCCGAATAATAGGGCTGAACGATAGTTGATATGATATTGACTATCGTTCTGTGGCCGTAGGCGATATTCATATCGCCGAGGTCACGATATTTACAGGGGGAAGGGACTCGGAGGAGGACAGGAGGACTCGCAGACTTCCGTGTTAGGCAGGGGAAGCCGGGACACTTCAGCGGTGAGCATACATACATTACTCACTCGTGCACTGCAGCCCGCCCCACACATTCAGTGAGTCTTACTCTCCTCCCTAGTTTTTTCAATGGCACATTCAGGAAGCCAATCACGCCGTGATTAGCTGCACAGCGAACCAATCACGCGTGCCTGCACACCTGATTGGTTCCGCTGTGCCGCTACTCACGGCGTGATTGGCTTCCTGAATGTGCCATTGAAAAAACTAGGGAGGAGAGTAAGACTCACTGAATGTGTGGGGCGGGCTGCAGTGTACGAGTGAGTAATGTATGTATGCGGCTGTGCTCCTTTCCAGGCTCCTACTAGTCCACCTCCAGCCTCCTACTACCACCACTATGAGAGACTGTCTGTCACTGTATAATCTGATCGAGTCCACACTGACACTGACTGACTGTCACTGAGTAATTGATGTTACCACATTAACCCTGACCTGCCCAGTGCCCTGTATCTGCAATTAAAATTTACAAGGCTGCCTGCATGCTTCCTGATTTCCATTCCCAGCATCCTTCCCAATCCCTACAGTGTCACTAACATTAACCCTATGGTACAAGGCTGCAGTGTGCACTGAATCCCATTCCCTACAGTAACATTTAGGGAGAGAGAGAGAGAGAGAGAGAGACATGAGAGGACAAGAGAGAGAGTGAGAGGACAAGAGAGAGAGAGAGAGAGACACGAGAGGACAAGAGAGAGGACAAAAAATTGGCAAAATAAATGGAAAAAATGCAAAACATTATTCATAAAGAAGGGGAGGAGCCAAACATAGTGAAGCACGTAGTAACTTTTATTAAGTATAATAAATAAAACAACTACTCATAAATGATAGGTTAGACAGCGTTTGAATAAACCACATGAGAACGTAGAATTGCATCCACTTCCGGGATCGCTAGCCAGCTTGCATTCCACGAGATGAAGGAAGTGACGCTGTGTGGTATGCCGTCAACAGGAAGTGCGTTGACGCGTTTCGTCCGCCTTAATGGGCATTTACATAGACAGGGTGTCTATGAAAACGCCCATTAAGGTTTCTGGAGTTTCTGGACTCCTACCCTCCTGTGACTCCTATATGATGTTTTTTTTTTTTTTTTTTTTTTTTTTGTGACAGGTTCTCTGAGACATCCAGGGTCTAGAACAGGGATCTTCAAACTACGACCCTCCAGCTGTTGCAGAACTACACGTCCCATGAGGCATTGTAAAACTCTGACATTCACAGACATGACTAGGCATCATGGGAATTGTAGTTCCCGAACAACTGGAGGGCCATAGTTTGAAGACCCCTGGTCTAGAAGTTTCTGCAAGTCTCCCTTGTGCTCCACTAAATGTCATGCAATGCACATCGCACTGCATTACATTCTTTCCTGGCCTTAACGGCTGGAGAAACTCAAGGGGGACCCAGAAATTACGTTGCACGTCATCGACCAGAAGAAGAGGCAAGCGGACGTGTGTCTGCTCTCCTCCCTCCCCCCTTTTTCATGGTGGCACCCTCTATCCTGGTCCTGGGCCTGCAGATGGGCAAGTGGAGCCTGTGATACATAGCTCCCCAGGCATCTGCACGAAACTTCTGGTTGCAATGGCGACATGCTGCCTGGGGTTTGTCAAGCCCTGCAATAAACTACCTGGCGCTTCTGTCAACTGGCATCAACCCACGTGGGATAAATGTGCTTTTTATTCTGAGCAGGCATCCAGAAGTGTTGCCATACTGAAGGAGTTAACAACTGATAAGCTTGTGCTCAATTAACTTTGCTTCTTCCATATTGATTAAGAGCCTCAGGCATTTGAAATCCTATGCTGTAATAGAAGATTGTACTCTATTCAGGTGAGGAATTGCACTAAATAAGTATCCAGTTGTACGAGGCCCATATTGATTAATGCATTTAATCTGCTGCATCTGTAATTTTCATGTCTCCTCAGCTTCGTCTAATTTTTGTAAAAGCATCTGAAACGCCGGTTCCTGTATAGGCAGCTTCGCACGGCATCCTGGGAATTGAGTTCCTGCTCCGTTAAATCTAGACCGCATCCTACAAGGAGCTGAAACTTTTATATGGTCCTGAGGCACCTACGTGTGGCTAGCTTGGAGCGCGACGTAGGTTGTTAAACTAGCGTATTAGCGGCCACAAGTCTCCTAACTGAATTATTATATGTAATGTGGGAAATCTTCGAATTCCCTGAGGCTATAAAACCCAGCATACAATAGAAGGGAGTTCAACCTCTGTATCTCTTGTAGATTCATTTTGTTTTAGCGAGTTGTTTGCTTATGCAAGTGGAAAATTGTATTGTTTGCTACTATTTTGTTTCTATGAGATAGTGATATATGGTCTGACTTCAGGTTTTTTTTCTCCGCAAATTAAAAACATTGCAGCTAGCTTGAAAGTGCAGCGTGATGAAAACAGCAATTTAATATCAAGAAAAAAGGCTTGAAGTAGAACATGGACCATCTGAATATTTCAGTACTGGCAGTTGACCTTCTTAACTGCATAAATCCCAGCCTGTATATACTCCTTCCTTTCCACGGCATTTTTTTAATTTTCAGTCCTGTGGTAGTTTGACTGACAATTACTCCATCATGAAAAACTGTACCCAAAATTTTATATATATATATATATATATATATATATATATATATATATATATTTTTTTAAGATGGAGCTTTTAATTATAAAAAAATAGGCTTGAAGTGGTTGTAAAGGCTGAAGGTTTGTTACCTCCTTGTATTCTATGCATGAAGGTAAAAAACCTTCAGTATTCAGCTCCCCCCTCAGCCCTCCTAAGTCCGATATCAATCCAGCGATGTGCATTAAACCCGAGGCTCTCCTAGGTCTCTCCCTCCTAATTGGCTGAGATACAGCAGTGGGAGCCATTGGCTCCCGCTGCTGTCAATCACAGCCAGTGAGGCAGGAGCGGAGGGGCGGGGCTGAGCGTGCTCTCGGTGTCTTATGGAGGCGAAGAGCCGGGAGTGAGCAGCACGTGGCTTTCTATGGGGGCACTTGGAAGGGGGAAGGTCCAGAGCACCTGCGGGGGGGCCCAAGAAGAGGAGGATCTGGGCTTCTCTGTGCAAAACCACTGCACAGAGCAGGTAAGCATAACATGTTTGTTCTTTTTTTTTTTTTTTTTTTTGTTTCCTTTTACAATCACTTTAACAAAAAATAAAATAAAATTGTTTTTGACTCAAAATCAGCTCGTCCAAGTTTCTTTATTATCTCCCATGCATCTAAATGTAGGTGCCCACACAGCCTTCTGTTCAGCTGTTGTAGGACACTACCATTTATCCTTTCAGAGAAGTCTGTAAGCTCTGACAGTGGAACCTAACATACAGTGGGTACGGAAATTTTTCACTCTGTTATATTGCAGCCATTTGCTAAAATCATTTAAGTTCATTCTTCTTCCTCATGAATGTACACATAGCACCCCATACTGACAGAAAAACACAGAATTGTTGACATTGTTGCAGATTTATTGAAAAAGAAAAACTGAAATATCACATGGTCCTAAGTATTCAGACCCTTTGCTCAGTATTTAGTAGAAGCCCCCTTTTGATCTAATACAGCCAGGAGTCTTTTTGGGAAAGATGCAACAAGTCTTTCACACTTGGATTTGGGGATCCTCTGCCATTCCTCCTTGCAGATCCTCTCCAGTTCTGTCAGGTTGGATGGTAAACGTTGGTGGACAGCCATTTTTAGGTCTCTCCAGAGATGCTCAATTGGGTTTAAGTCACGGCTCTGGCTGGGCCATTCAAGAACAGTCACGGAGTTGTTGTGAAGCCACTCCTTCGTTATTTTAGCTGTGTGCTTAGGGTCATTGTCTTGTTGGAAGGTAAACCTTCGGCCCAGTCTGAGGTCCAGAGCACTCTGGAGAAGGTTTTTGTCCAGGATATCCCTGTACTTGGCCGCATTCATCTTTCCCTCGATTGCAACCAGTCGTCCTGTCCCTGCAGCTGAAAAACACCCCCACAGCATGATGCTGCCACCACCATGCTTCACTGTTGGGACTGTATTGGACAGGTGATGAGCAGTGCCTGGTTTTCTCCACACATACCGCTTAGAATTAAGGCCAAAAAGTTCTATTTTGGTCTCATCAGACCAGAGAATCTTATTTCTCACCATCTTGGAGTCCTTCAGGTGTTTTTTTAGCAAACTCCATGCGGGCTTTCATGTGTCTTACACTGAGGAGAGGCTTCCGTCGGGCCACTCTGCCATAAAGCCCCGACTGGTGGAGGGCTGTAGTGATGGTTGACTTTCTACAACTTTCTCCCATCTCCTGACTGCATCTCTGGAGCTCAGCCACAGTGATCTTTGGGTTCTTCTTTACCTCTCTCACCAAGGCTCTTCTCCCCCGATAGCTCAGTTTGGCCGGACGGCCAGCTCTAGGAAGGGTTCTGGTCATCCCAAATGTCTTCCATTTGAGGTTTATGGAGGCCACTGTGCTCTTAGGAACCTTAAGTGCAGCAGAAATCTTTTTGTAACCTTGGCCAGATCTGTGCCTTGCCACAATTCTGTCTCTGAGCTCTTCAGGCAGTTCCTTTTGACCTCATGATTCTCATTTGCTCTGACATGCATTGTGATCTGGAAGGTCTTGTATAGACAGGTGTGTGGCTTTCCTAATCAAGTCCAATCAGTATAATCAAACACAGCTGGACTCAAATGAAGGTGTAGAACCATCTCAAGGATGATCAGAAGAAATGGAAAGCACCTGAGTTAAATATGAGTGTCACAGCAAAGGGTCTGAATACTTAGGACCATGTGATATTTCAGTTTTTCTTTTTTAATAAATCTGCAACAATGTCAACAATTCTGTGTTTTTCTGTCAGTATGGGGTGCTATGTGTACATTCATGAGGAAGAAGAATGAACTTAAAGCGGAGTTCCGGGCAGAGAAAACGATTTTTTTCTGAACATACCCCCGGGACAGTCAGGGCTAGCACATTCCACAATGGATAGCCTCTGATCTGTCCCGGTTCGCACTTACCTTTTAGAAGAAATACTTACTTAGAAATTTTCTTCCACAGCGTTTCCATCTCGGTTGTGGGCAGCTGAAGCCGGCGCGGTCCTCTTCTCTGTCTTCTTCCGCGTCTTCGTGTCCCAGAATGCACTGCACCGGCCCCTCTCGTCACTTCCGGCGCGGCGCCGCATTCCTAAACAGCTTCTGGGCATGCCCAGAAGCTGTTTAGCAGGGGAATGCGGCGTCGCCCGGAAATGACGAGCGGGGCCGGTGCGACGCATTGATTCCTGGGAGCTATGACGTTTAGCTCCCAGGAATCATCGCGAGGCAGGAAGTGACGGGGTGAGCCTCGGCGCTGGAGGAGGAAGCTGTCATAGGTGAGTATTTACGATCTTCAATAAAAAGGTGAGTAAACAAAAAAAAAAAAAAAATAACTATCCAATTCCTTTTCAGGTGAGGCATACCTAGCGGAGGGGCACAAAAAAAAAAAATCTTTTTTGTGCCCGGAACTCCGCTTTAAATGATTTTAGCAAAAGGCTGCAATATAACAAAGAGTGAAAAATTTAAGGGGGTCTGAATACTTTCCGTACCCACTGTATACACCTAGAGATATGGATGGTGGTGGTGGCTTTTCATGGGTGTTCTTTATAAAAGTTTCTAGGGAAGCTTTCTGGTGTAGACGAGGCCTAGCTACCAATCAATTTGTTTTTCTTTTTTGTTTTTCTTTTTTTCTCTATTACAGAAAGACTCGGTCCACACTAGCGCGACTTGTCAGCCTGACAAGTCGCGCTCCCTCGTGGTCCATTGTCCGCTACAGGACCCGTTTATAATAGGAGCGACACAAGTCGCTCCGACTTAGAAAAAGGGTCCTGTACTACTTCGGGGCGACTTGCATAGAATTCCATTATGTGAAGTCCATGCAAGTCGCTCTGAAGTCGTGGTGCATGGGAATGCACAAGTCATCCCCAAAGTAAGACAGTCGTGTCGCCCCAGTGTGAACCGACTCTTATACAGATGGAGGAATAAGAGGAACAGGCTTCCTGCAGACCGGTGTCTGGGGCCATACAATGAAAAACGTGTGTGCATTTCCATGTCTGGGAGTCACAGGTGCTATGTACAGCCATCCATAAAAATTAATGGCTTACATGGCTGTATGTAGGTAGTATTATTAGTTTACAGGATTTATGTACAGCCCTGGCCAAAAGTTTTGAGGATGACAAAAATATTATTTTTCACAAAATCTGATGCTTCAGTGTTTTTTACATCCTTTTTTTTTTTTTTTGTCAGAAGTTACTATGGTATATTGAAGTATAATTGCAAGCATTTCATAAGTGTCCAAGGCTTTTATTGACCATCACATGAAGTGTATGCAAAGAGTCCACATTTGCAGTGTTCACCACAAGTTTTCAATGGGATTAAGGTCTAGGTCATTTCTTGGCCATGGGCTAAAAATTTTGATGTTTTGTTCCCCTAACCACTTAGTTGTCACTTTTGCCTCAGGGCAAGGTGCTTCCTCATTCCGGAAAAGGCACTGTTCATCGCCAAAGTGTTCTCAGATGGTTGGAAGAAGTTGCTCTCGGGAGATGTTTTTTTTTTGTACCATTCTTTATTCATGGCTGTGTTCTTGGGTAAAACTGTGAGTGAGCCCACTGCCTTGGCTGAAAAGCAACCCCACACATGAATGGTCTCAGGATGCTTTACTGTTGGCATGAAACAGGACTGATGGTAGCGCTCACTTTTTCTTCTCTGGACAAGGTTTTCCAAACACTTTAGATAAGGAGATTCATCAGAGAAAATGACTACCCCAAACCTCAGCAGTCCAATCCCTGTACCTTTTGCAGAATATCAGTCTGTCCCTGATGTTTTTCCTGGAGAGAAGTGGCTTTTTTGCGGCCCTTGAAACCAGGCCATCCCCAAAAGTCTTTTGCCACACTGTGGGTGCAGATACATTGACGCCTGCCTGCTGCCATTCCTGAGCAAGCTCTGCACTGGTGGTGCCTCGATTCCGCAGCTAAATCAACTGTAGGAGACGGTCCTGGCGCTTGCTGGACTTTCTTGGGCTCCTTAAAGCCTTCTACACAAATGCAGTGGAAATTTTTTTTATGTGATTTAAGTCAGGGGTTGACAAATTTTCTTTGAATCTAGGAGCCAGCTAAAAAAGTTAGGAGCCAGTTTTTTAAAAAAAATCTGCCCCGCGCCCAGAAAAAAAAAGAAAGAAATAAATAAAAGGGAAATAAAGGGAAAGAAGGGGAGGGGTGAGAGAGAGAGAGAAGGAAAGAGAGGGGGGAGAGAGTGAAAGTCTCAGGCAGATGTGTATATGTACAGCTCTATGGTGTGTACAGAAGAATTCTCCAGAAGTGTGGCACTCCCCCCACCTCCACCTTCCTCCTCTACACTCAGAAAATGGCCTGCTCTGCTCCCCCACACACATGTCTATGCATTTTAAAGCACATTTCTAGAGTGTATATAACAATGTGCAATGTATGTATTGTGTGCTGATTTTTAATGCGGATTGATTTGTTTATTTTCCCTGCTTAGTAGGGAGAAGAAACAAAGCAACCATTCCCTTTGTACAGAGCCCTCCCAGGGGAGTTGACGGGTGAGGGCATGCGCCTTAAACAGGCAGTGATGTATGGGTACACTGCAGGTCCTGTAGTTACAGCCCTGTTGCAGTATATGTACTGCAGCAGGTGGGCAAGTGGTTAATTACCAATGGTATTTGTAAAATGCAGCATGAAGGGGGTTAATGTATTGCCACTGGTCACTAATGCATTAGTGACCACTGTCAGAAAATTAACCCCTTTGTGCTGCATTAGTGGCAGTGTTTATAAACCCCTATATGCTGCAGCATAAATGAACACCGATACTAATGCCACTAATGCAGCACAAAGGGGTTCATTTTCTGACACTGGTCACTAATGCATTAGTGACCAGTGGCAACATTAACCCCCTCATGCTGCATATTACCATTGTAATTATATATATGCCAATTCAACTGTAGATGCAAATCTGCTTACTTTTCGGATGCACTGGCTGGCTGGCTGATTGCTTCCCGGTGGCTCTCTATGGTGCTCTCCGATCCCGCCTCCCGGTGACGTCGCGCCTTGCCGGGACTCGTAAGCATCTGTCAGGCGGAGATTACCCTGCGGCTCTGCCTGACAGGGAAGTGAAGGCCGGGTCCTAGGCTTGTGCCGAGTGCAGGAGTGCACTCGGCACATCCTCCTTACAGCTCTGCAGTGTTGTAGCGCGCCCGGCGGAAGTCACTTGTTGCCCTGTAAACAACACACTGTCAGCACTTCACCTGCTCTGCGCCCCCCCTTTCTAAAATAAATTGATCCTCCCACCCCTTGTACCGGGCTCACACACCGCTCAGCTGCGGACCCAGCACTCTTACCTGATGTGCCGGGTGTCCGCAACGAGGAGGGCTGACAGTGGAGACTGGAGAAGAGGCAGCTGGTTCTGATTGGTCAGCGCCGTCCATGTGAGGATGCTGACCAATTAAAATGCCTTGTCAGGACACGGAGAATTATGGATAGGAGCCGCGGGGATTTCAAATCTCTGCATCACAGAGCGGCGTCCCGATGCCTGACAGGAGATGGCTGAAATCCTAGGCGCCCGGACTAAGTTTCTAGTCGCCAATGCGACCTGGCGCCCGGGAATTGTCGAGCCCTGGATTAAGTTATTTTCGTGGCGAAGAGGGACTTTGCAATTATTTGTAATTCATCTGATCACTCTTCATAATGTTCTGGAGTATATGCAAATTGCCATCATAAAAACTGAGGCAACAGACTTGGTGAAAATTAATATTTGTGTTCTTCTCAAAACTTTTGGCCATGGCTGTACAGCTACCAGTTTGCGTATCAGTTTACAGCAGGGGTGTCCAGCATGCAGCCCACGGTGGCCATGAATGCGGCCCAACACAAAATCGTAAGCATATATATATATATATATATATATATATATATATATATATATATATATATATATATATATATATATATATATATATATATATATATATATATATATATATATATATATATATATATATATATATATATTTATTAGTGTGTGTGTGTGTGTATGTATGTATGTATGTATGTATGTATGTATGTGTGTGTGTGTGTGTGTGTGTGTGTGTGTGTATGTATGTGTATGTGTATGTGTATGTATGTATATATATATATATATATATATATATATATATATATATATATATATATATATATATATATAATGTGTGTGTTTTATATACATGCACACACTCTCTCTCTTACAAAAGGGAGTACATCCCTCACATTTTTGTAAATATATTATATCTTTTCATGTGACAACACTGAAGAAATGACACTTTGCTACAATGTAAAGTAGTGAGTGTACAGCTTGTATAACAGTGTAAATTTGCTGTCCCCTCAAAAGAGCTCAACACATAGCCTTTAATGTCTAAACCGCTGGCAACAAAAGTGAGTACACCCCTAAGTGACCATGTCCTAATTAGGCCCAATTAGCCATTTTTCCCTCCCCCCCAGTGTTATGTGATTCGTTGGGCTATAAGAAGATTGCCAAGACCCTGAAACTGAGCTGCAGCACGGTGACCAAGACCATCCAGTGGTTTACCAGGGCAGGTTCCAAACATAAATAGAGCTTTCTTTTGGTGGTTTCAGGTGACCAAACAAGTTTAGTACATGTGGCTCAGCGTCATATCCAGAGGTTGTCTTTGGGAAATAGATGTATGAGTGCTGCCAGCATTGCTGCAGAGGTTGAAGGGGTGGGGGGTCAGCCTGTCAGTGCTCAGACCATACGCCGCACACTGCATCAAATTGGTCTGCATGGCTGTTGTCCCTGAAGGAAGACTCTTCTAAAGATGATGCACAAGAAAGCCCGCAAACAGTTTGCTGAAGACAAGCAGACTAAGGACATGGATTACTGGAACCATGTCCTGTGGTCTGATGAGCCCAAGATAAACTTATTTGATTCAGATGGTGTCAAGCGTGTGTGGCAGCAACCAGGTAAGAAGTACAAAGACAAGTGTGTCTTTCCTACAGTCAAGCATGGTGGTGGGAGTGTCATGGTCTGGGGCTGCATGAGTGCTGCCATCACTGGGGAGCTACAGTTCTTTGAGGGACCCATGAAAGCCAACATGTACTGTGACATACTGAAGCAGAGCATGACCCCCCTCCCATCGGAAACTGGGCCGCAGGGCAGAATTCCAACATAATGACCCCAAACACACCTCCAAGAAGTCCAGTGCCTTGCTAAAGAAGCTGAGGGTAAAGGTGATGGACTGGCCAACCATGTCTCCAGACCTAAACCCTATTGAGCCTCTGTGGGGCATCCTCAAACGGAAGGTGGAGGAGCGCAAGGGTTCTACCATCCACCAGCTCTGTGATGTCGTTGTGGAGGAGTGGAAGAGGATTCCAGTGGCAACCTGTGAAGCTCTGGTGAACTCCATGCCCAAGAGGGTTAAGGCAGTGCTGGAAAATATTGGTGGCCACACAAAATATTTACACTTTGGGCCCAATTTTGTCATTTTTGACTTGGGGGTGTACTCACTTTTGTTGCCAGTGGTTTAGACATTAATGGCTGTGTGTTGAGTTATTTTGAGGGGACAGCAAATTTACACTGTTATACAAGCTGTACACTGACTACTTTATATTGTAGCGAAGTGTCATTTCTTCACTGTTGTCACATAAAAAGATAGAATAAAATAGTTACAAAAGGTGAGGGGCGTACTCACTTTTTTTGAGGTGCTGTGTGCGTGTATGGATACATATGTGTGTGTGTGTGTGTGTGTGTGTGTGTGTGTGTGTGTGTATTTTTTTATTATTAGGTATTTATTTTGTTAAAATGCCAAAGAAACATTTGAGAGAGTCTCTTTACTGTACTTTTCTAGTTTTTATCTTCCCCCAAAAAAAAATTGCCACGCTTCACAATCGCACTTTTTTCATGTCCTCAGTTTTCGGCAGCATCTTTTTGTTGGTGAGCATCTATTTTTAAGGATGAAGCACAAAAAGAGCAAAATTAGAACCAAAATAGCTGAGAAGCACCTTGAGAAGTCATTGAGAATCGCTGCCACATACATCGAACCAGATATTGATGTGTTCTTATATCAAAATGTGTTAAATATCACACCAGTTTTATGTTGCACTCTTTTACTTTAGAATCAAACTATTACAAATAAAAGTTATATTGCTCAGATAGGCACATTATATCAGCGATCATTAAATAGTTACCCCAATATTACATATTCCTGATATGTGCCTGCTGTATTATTTACCTGTATGGGAAAGTATTATTTTCTTTGTATTGTTTCCTTTGTGTGAAATCCCTAGTATTCCTGCTAGTCCCCTTGCTTTCATATTAAAAACTGACCACACTAAGCAGGAGAGCACACTGTGGTCAGTTCTCTAGCTATGCTGAGAACTCTGTACTCTCCTCCATTGATCAGACCTGTCCTATCATGCCCCCTGCTGCACAGCCATTCACTGGGATGCTCAGTGTGCTGCTGATTCACCCCCCCCCCTCCAGCTGTTATGCAGCTGAGATCTTGCCCAGGGGCTGCACTTCGGAGACCACTGGTCTAGAGGGAGGGCTAAGTGATACAAAAGGTAATTAGTGTGCAGGATCCACTGATGGAGAAAGTTTTTAAAAGTAGTTTTTTTAGGTGAAAGCAGAATAGGCCTCAATGAAGATTTTTTTTTTTCAGGGGTCATTTAACCACTTTATGACCGCCCGCCGCAATTATACTGCGGCAGGCAGTCGCTCCTGCGCAAACCGCCGTAGGTATACGGCGGTCACGCGCTGGGAGCTAGGGGGCGGGAAGCCGTAGTGCGGGTCAGGCGTCCCCGATTGCTGCCCGACACCCGCAATTGCTCCCCGCTGAGAGAGGACGGTCAGCTATTGTAAACATAGCCGACAGTTCTTCTCTCTGGAATGATCACAGATCAATAAAAATCGCATAGCTGATCAAATACCACCAAAAGAAAGCTCTATTTATGGGGGAAAAAAAGGACATCAATTTTATTTAGGTACAGCATCGCACAACTGCGCGTTTGTCCGTTAAAGTAGCGCAGTGCCGAATCGCAAAATATGGCCTGGTCATTAAGGGGGCAAATCCTTCTGGTCCAGAAGTGGTTAAACGCGAACAAGGTAGGAGATAGCTGGAAAGATTGAGGTAAGAAGTTCAGAGGATGGGAGAGGCTCTGGAGAAGTCTGGGGTATGCAGTACTTGCATAAACATGTGCACACGTCTGGATGTATAACCTTGCATCGGGTGTGCGTGTTTATGGAAGTACCAGCGCATACCTGCATACTGCCCTGTACAGCTATTGGTTCCTTTGGGTGGCTCTACACAGCAACTGTCACTCCCCAGCAGGAAAATGGGCCCGAATTTTACGTTGGATGGCCCCAGGCGCCCGTTTACATGTGCCTAAGTATATTTTTCTGACTCCTAGAAATTTCTCAGGATATTCGCCCCATTGCTGTCGTGCTCAAGTGAATTTTTATTTTATAAGCAATTAAACAGCATGAAAGATATATGTTTTTGACAAGTGGCATCTCTCCTAAATAAATAATAGCTATGGATTTTCCTTGTGCGCACACTCTGTACCTCCATTATTATGCGTGCAGCTGTGGATCCCTCTTACAATTTGGTTACTGCTCCAAAGTCCCTCTGTTATCGCACTGAATGGAGAGTGGAACAGTCACTGTAATTTAGGACTCATTTTGCTAAATGTACAGCTGGAAGCTGCCAAGCTCTGCAGGTGTTCTGGTGGCTCTGTGTGTTTACTTACACAACCCCTTTTAAGAATTACAGAAATTTATAAAAAAAATGCACAATTATAGCCTCATGGGGCTTCTACTGCTGATTGCTTTTCTGGTTGCTAAAGTCAAGCGTTGTATATTGTGCGCTTTTTATTTTAGGCAAAAACATTTTTGATTTAATTGCATATTGAAGGCTGTGCTTTTTCAGGGTTAAAGTAAACCTCTACATATAGCCAGTCAAGTGACTAGGCTCAGGTAATACACAGGGATGAAACCAATCCTCTTCCATAATTTGTACCTGTTTATTTGCAGCTATCTCTTCTCTACATCAGTTTTAAAGTCCAGAATTAAGTTCTGGTTCACAATATAGCGATGTCAAATCACATGCGATGTCTGTGCGATGCAAATTCAGCCATACAGATTGGCTGAATTTGCATCGCACTCGGACCATAGTCATGCAGGACCCTTTTTTTTTTTTTTTTTTTTTTGGTCCTCACCAGAATCTGATCGCATGGGTGTTGGAATTGACAGTTCTCACTGTGATATGCAAACTAATCTGGGGGTGTCATTAAATTTGTATTGACACTCCCAGCAGTTTTATACAAAGAATAACCGCGCTAAGCACAGAATAATAAAAATGTATCAATAAATAAAGATAACGTGATAAATATAATAAGCAGCAGCTATAGTGGGAAACACTACAGACAAAATTAAAGAATAGCCGTGCTGATTTGAGATGTTGATTGTAAGACCCCGTTCACACTAGGGCGATCCGACTTGCCGGGGCGACCTCACAGGTCGCGTTGCGCAGCGGCTGGCACGGACTTCATATCATTGAAGTCAATGCAGGTCGCTCCAGGTCGCCCCAAAGAAGCTCTGGACCCTTTTTCTAAGTCGGAGCGACTTGTGTCGCTCCTATTAGAACGGGTCCACAGCTTCTCTATGGCAGGCGACCTACGGCGACCTGTCAGGCGACCAGGTCGCCTGACAGGTCGCCCCAGTGTGAACGGGGTCTTAATCAAACTGACAAATACCAATAAAGATATTCAAATAATATTTGTATAAATAATCGATGCATAAATGAAAGTCCAAATTAATAAATACAAAAAAAAAAACCAAGATAGGTAGCATGCTAAAAGTCCAAATGAACAGCAAAGATCCAGTGCAGAGTGTTGGGTGCAGAAAGGAATCCACCACCATATGTTGTGACTGCCTCCGCTGTCAGTGAGACATGCAAGAGATATGCTAAGCGCTTACCAGATTATGGATAAGTAACAGCATTCGATTTAAAGCAAGGACATCTATGGATACAGCAGATGACGTGCCTCTCCCAAGACAATCCACACAATGTGCAGAGAACCACGATGTCTACCAGATACCATATACAGCCGATCTGCTCCAGAGCTCGGTTACCCATATGGATATGCAAAAGAGAGGGGCCACAATGGTATAGTACGTACGAACAATTTTATTAAGAAACAAGGTTAAAAACTCACATTTCAGATGACAATAATAGCGCTATGCAAAGACCGTTCCGTAGAACGCCGCCGCCCGACTTCCGGGTGCACCGTGGTGACGTCAGCACGCCCTCCCTACGAGTTTCGTCACAAATGACGTCTTCCTGCAAACTCCCAGCAGTTTGCATATGGCAGTGTGAACTGCCTGCAAAAAGACAAGAGAAGGGTGCACCGACCTAGTGCAATACCATAAAATATTCATTAACAAATAGTTAAAACAACATATATTCTTCTCACAAGAGTACGCTATAAACAAGTGAAAAAGAGAGGCCCTTTAGCTGTCCAGAGTCCACAGGACCATGATGCTTAGTTGTGACAGGCAAACTTGAAGGTGTCCATTTTGGCTAACGCGTTTCGAGGGAGAAACCTCTTTCTCAGAGCCGTTCTAAAGTACACCAAGTAACGAGTGTGAACTGCCTGCAAGACGGGTGATATGCTGGAACCCACAGTGGATTCATAGGGTGTCCGCATTGCACCAATGTGAACCGGCATTTACACAGCTTTTCTGAGCTTCCAGAGGCAGGGGACTGAATCTGAGCTCTCACACTGCACAGCTCAGAGAGGAGAGAGCTGAGTGTAACCTGACACCTGAGTGTAGGGAAGGGACACACCTCCCCTCGACACCGTCTCGTAAGGAAAGACTGCAGACAGAAATCACACTTGGTGATTTGAATTAAGGCAAGTACTCCCTATAGAGAGATGTGCTTTGTTCATTTTTCATGGTTTACAACCATTTTAAATGTTATACAGAACATATCGATCCCTGCTGAGCAAAACTGAGTCCGCTGGGCAGAAAACCCGTGTGAAGGGACCCTTACACTACACTCACCACAGATTGATAAAAACATTTGCCATCCAAAGGTGTCTCCGCCAGTGGTGTGTAGTAGGGCTGCAACTAACAATTATTTTGTCTGTCGACTAATCTAGCGATTGTTTTTATTTTATTTTTTTTGCTTAATTGAGTGTTCTTTTCTTGATTAGCTAATTCTTTGAATAACAAAAAGTACAGACCCCTCAGTAAGCCCTCCCACCTAGTACAGACCCCGCAGTAAGCCCTCCCACCTGGTACAGACCCCTCAGTAAGCCTTCCCACCTAGTACAGACCCCTCAGTAAGCCCCCGCCAAGTACAGACCCCTCAGTAAGCCCTCCCACCTAGTACAGACCCCTCAGTAAGCCCTCCCACCTAGTACAGACCCCTCAGTAAGCCCTCCCACCTAGTACAGAACACTTAGTAAGCCCCCCCTCCCAGTGCAGACCCCTCAGGCTCATCTGCGATCACATGCTGCTGCTGGAGTGGCACGTGGCGTCTCGTGTGTGTGTGGGACAGTGGGAGGGATCATCAGCGTTGGCGGCAGTCTGCAGCCACAGAGAGTCAGCTCAGTTGATGCACAGCCGTGCAGGCGCAGCCGCCCGGGACGTCATGCCGCTCACAGCGTCTGACGTAGAAGAGACGGACACTCTGGACTGGAGCACAGCGGGGGCGGGGCAGTGCAGCCTGCAGCGGCCCCAATCAATGCAGCAGCCCGGCCGGCAAAGCGAGCAGGGGGCGTGTGCGTGTGCGTGACGCATCGACTCCTTTCACGCACGTCGACGTATTTCTGTAGTCGACGTAATCGATTACATAGAGGCATCGTTGCAGCACTACTGTGTAGACACCCTTAGTTAGAAAGTACTATATTACTGGCCTCATCACCAGGTGAAAATAAATGAAGAAAAGCCTAAAAAATCAAAGCAGTCCCCACATTTAAGTATTACTAAGCCTCAATATTGTACTTTTTTGGCTAGGATTCTTTTTATCTGTTTAACGATTGCCTCACGTACATCTACGGTGGCAGGACAGCCATGTGCGCTGGATTACGTATCTGGTACCTGATCGGCGCATCCTGGTAAAGTGCGCACCCACCACCCTGGCTGAGCTGTGATTTGTTACAGCACAAACTGATCAGCGGGTCCTGGCAAATGATTGATCACAGGGACCCGCAGAGTGGCTCCGTCATTCACAGAAGAGAGCTCTGTACACTGACGGACAATCCTGCTATTTTTTTTATTCCCTGATTGTAAAAGCCGCACATATTACCCATAGAACCCGGGACCAACTATATATATATATATATATATATATATATATATATATATATATATATATATATATATATATATATATATATATAATATACACCCTCAGTGTTTGTGAGCAGCCTGGAAAATCCGGGTCCCGAGCCCTAGATGGGCAAAGAAGGTCCTGTATTGCAAGCTTCCGATTGCTCAGAGAGGCTAGGTGCATTATATTGGTTGTTGGGGGGGGGGTAAATTTGGGCCCCTGGGGTTCTCATTTAGGGTATAAAGTACTAGCATTCATCCTGTGCTTTTCTGTTGTTCAGTCTAGGTTTCCGTTGGGGGGATTTAAAATACATTTACTTTAGACATGAAAACTTTGCAAGGATAGTATGCTTTTCAGTTGACCTTGTGTTTTATCTCTTATGGACGGAGATGCGTATGTGTTTTTTTTTTTTTTTTTCCTCCAACCTTTTTATTTGCGCGTTGTAATCTATACATGTTAACCTTGCTTTGGGGAACTTTTACAAATACGGTTTTCTTTACTACATGATAAGACTGTTTGTGGGACATCCAAAGTTATTCCTTTTCTTCCCTAAGGAGGTAATTATAATGCTATCATTAGTCAGACAGCCAAGGCTTGTAGATAATTGGGAGGAGTTGAAATGGAATTGGTGCTGGAAAAAGGACAGAGAGTAATAGTTTCAATACACTTTTAACCTAAAACAGAAATTGCTGAAAAAAGTTAGACCAAAAACAGTAAACCTTTCATCCAGTTTGGCCTTGAGGCCTAAAAACTTTCTATATTCAATGCGAATGTCAAGGTCGTCTACTGGGGCTGTCTAGTTTTTTGGTCGTTGAGATCTAGGAGTACAGATTGGCTTTCACCTTCTACGTCCCTTTGCCCATCCTGGCATTTTATGACATTACTTGGAAATATTTGATGCCCTTATTGGATTTTTCCTTTACTGGAAAATAACCAATCCATGCATGTTGTTGGAAGCGCCATGTTTACCACATTGCACTTGTTGCAAGTCCCTGGGGGATCTGAAAATAGATGTGACAAGGAGTTTACTTGTACTCTATAGACTCACAGCCTTCTAGTGTATTTGTATTGACAGATTAATGCCTCGTACACACGCAACGATTATCGGCCGACCGATCGTCCGACTTTTGTCCAGAGTTGTGTTTTGTGTGTTGGAATGTGCCTAGACTGCACACAAATTTTCTCGGCCAACAAAAATCTACTTCAGAAGTGATGTCATGTGATGGTTTACTTTTCGTGTGTTTTTTCTTCTCTGAGCATGCCCAGTCTTGCTCATCAGATTTTTGTCTGCTGCCGAAATCTGTACTGACTGACGGAAAATCGGCCGTTGTGTTGACGGCCAACAAAAATTTTATAACCTGCACACCAGATTTTTTTCGGCTGGAAAGTCGGAGTCGGTTGTCGGTAGCATCATACTAACAAGCTGAAAATCGGCCGATCGGACGTTGGCCGAAAATTCCCGGCCAATAATCGATGCGTGTGTACGAGGCTTTAGTGCCGGTACACATATGCGATGTGAGACCTCACATGTAATTCGCATTGCACTGCTATGCAAATCACATGTGATGCCTGTGCAAAGCAAATTCAGCCATACAGAGTGCATGGCTAAATTTGCATCGCTTTCGGACCAAGGTTGCGCAGGATCCTTTTTTTTCGTCCACACCTATGTGATCTGATTCATGTCCGAACTGACAGTTCACACTGCGATATGCAAACTAATCTGGGGGTGTCATTCACTTTGTATTGACACCCCCAGTAGTTTGCATATGGCAGTGAGAACTGCCTGAGAATCGTGTGATGCGGAAACCCGCAGTGGATTTGCAGGGTTCCCGCATCTCACCAATATTTACTGGAACTGAATTTGATAAAGAATGATCTGACCCAGAACAAACAGCACCTGTAATGGCTTGTCCTTGGAGCTCCTCTAGCTTGTTTTTTTTAATCTGCTCTGTAAGAATAAATACTTATTAGGTCATTCACCTTCTGGATTCTGTTCAACCCAGTAGGGATTGACTGATATCGTTTTTTTTCAGGGCCAATACCGATTTTTCCAGCCACACTTCAGGCCGATAGCTGATATTAGGTGCCGGTATTCTGCACATTTTAAAGTTAGTTTTTATTTACACGGTCCTTTTTTCATTTTTTTTGGGTCACTTTAATTGCTGTAACAAGGAATGTAAACATCCCTTATCCCTTGTGACAGTAATAGGCAGTGACAGGTACTCTTTATGGAGAGATCTGGGGTCTGTAGAACCCCAAACCCCTCCTCTGCACTTAAAAGCATTCAAAACGGCAAGTTCGGCTGTTTTGAATACTGTCATTTAAAAAAAAAAAAAAAATTGGGCGCCTTTAAGGCTCCAGTAACCATGATATCACTTCCAGGTTACTACATCTGAGACCCGATCAAAGCCAATTCTGGCTTTGTTTGGATCTTCAACCACCCGGCGTACGTCCCGGCTGGTCGCTCGGGCCTCCCGGTGGGACGGGAGACCCGAGTGGAGCGGCAGGAGGCAGGAAAGCTTTTGAGGCTGGGTTCACACAAGTGCAAATTGGATGTGGGTTTTCCGCATCCAGTTCGCATGACAGGAGAGTGTGCCTGGCTCTCAATGGAGCCGGTTCACACATCTGTGTTGGCTTCGGAGCGCAATGCACAGGGGTCCTGTGCGTCTTTGGCTCCATTTCAGGTCCAAATTCAGGCAAAAATTCAGGCTTGATTCATCCCTAAATGGAGAACTGGGACGCACCGGACCCCTGCTGTGAGCCCCATCCATATTAAATGTGAACCCAGCCCAATTGTAGTTTTCCTTTTTTCAGACACTCAGGCAAGGGTAAGGATTTGTCCAACTAAAGCAGGGGTGGGGAACCTTTTTTCTGCCAAGGGCCATTTGGGTATTTATAAAATCATTCGGGGGCCGTACAAAATGATCACCTTAAAAATTAGCCTGTTATATTTGGTCAAACATTTAATTAACTCACCCCTAATGTGATGGCTGCAGCTGCTTCTCTTTGGTGAGGTGTGTGATGTTAGATGGTATTGATGATGTTGCTACTCGCAACAGGTTTTCCAGGTTTGCGTTGGTTAGTCTGGAGCGCAAGTTTTGAAAAGAACTGCTGGCGGGTACTGCTGGTGGGTATAGCTGGCTGGTACTGCTGGCTCAGGCTGGTACTGCTGGCTTGTACTGTGCTATGAGTACTGCTGTCTGGTACTGCTGTGGGTACTGCTGGCTGGTGTTGCTGGCTCAGGCTGATACTGCTGTGGGTACTGCTGGCTGGTACTGCTGTGGGTACTGCTGGCTCAGGCTGGTACTGCTGGCTGGTATTGCTGTGGGTACTGCTGACTCAGGCTGGTACTGCTGGCTGGTACTGTTGTAGGTACTGCTGACTCTGGCTGGTACTGCTGTGGGTACTGCTGGCTCTGGCTGGTATTGCTGGCTCTGGCTAGTACTGCTGGTTCTGCTGTGTGTACTGTTGGTTCTGGCTGGTACTGCTGTGTGTACTGCTGGTTCTGGCTGGTACTGCTATGAGGACTGCTGGCTCTGGCTGGTACTGCTGGTTCTGGCTGGTACTACTGTCTCTGGCTGGAAGAGGTGATGTTTCCTGTATTGGTCACAGGCGGAGTGCATTTGATATCACTCCGCCTGTGACTCACTCAGACTGTCATAACGGAGCAAGAACTATACAGGAAGCATCGGCACTATTCTGACAGATCAGCTGAGAGACACAGACTCAGCTGCATGGGGGCCGGATCAGATGACTCCGAGGGCCGCATACGGCCCCCAAACCCTAGGTTCCCCACCCCTGAACTAAAGAAATCAGAGTGAAATAGAAACAAGCATAGGTCTGCACCTGATTAACAAACGAAATAAGACCGTTTTCTATATAGAGAACTGCCGCAGAGTTCTTCCAGGTGTGACCTGTCATATGAGATGCGAGCTGTTGGCAGACAGCTTGCATCCATCTCTCTGCTCGTGCAGTGATTACACAATATGAGCAGAGACTGCCCATGGTGAACAGCCATCTTCTGCCCTCCTGCCTTCTCTCCCTCCCACTGCACTTGGGGTGAGGACGGCTGTGAGATCGGAACTTGCAGCTCCAGGTCTTGTTCTCTGTTCTGTATGCTGTACCTGTCTGCTACTGAACAGAAAATGGATTGCTTCTAATTAACAAAGGGGCTTGCTAAATCTGGAATGTTGTGCAAGTTTTTACTTGCCCAACTGTTTAAATTCTTCTTTGTATTTAATATGAAAGTATGCAAAATAAGCATGTAAATTGTAAAGGTAATAATAAAAAAAAAAAAAAAAAGAGAAATTCTGCCATAATTTTTTTAGTACAATATTAACATTCCAGGTGGATGGATGACAAGTGAGCATGGATAACTTTATCACAAATTTATATTTTTTAAATGTAGCAATGTTTTCAGGCCTTGGGCCTGAGGTGATTCTGCCATTAGCACCGTAACACTCCCAACACATTTAAGTTGGGAACCCAGGCGTGAGAACTGAGACAATGACCATTCTGGCATCTTTGGTTTGTTTGTTGTATTTTGGGGATGGGAGAAGGGAATGAGTGGGATACTCCTCTGGCTCTTCTAGGCTTAACTGGGACTCTACAAAAATGCCCGCTAGCGCTGTCTTGACGCCAGCTGAATGCCGGCCAGCGCTTCCGGGCCCTTGCAAATACTGCTTGGCTGAATTCGTGCTGGAATCTCGACTTTTTAACTTATTTGTTAACTCAGAAGATCCATGACTATAGAACACTTGACTCCTGACACTCGATTTAGCTCAAAAGTCACTGAACAGCTCCAACCCTTCACTGGCTGTGGTAGCTCCTTGTCACTGCTTGTGTTGCTGCAACTCTTAACTCTGTACACTGCACACTGTACACTGACTCTTCAGGGCCCAACCACTGGTACCCACTTTACACTTTAGGGTCTCCTGACTAGGTACCCCATCTAACACTTCAGGGTGTCCTGATTAGGTACCCCCTCTAACACCTCAGGGCCCTCCTGACTAGGCACACCCTTTACTGCTAGCTGACTCCTGGATCCCTGGAACCGTCTCTGGAGTGGTCCCCTCTACACTAGGCAGACCCCCAGGGGCAGTTCACAGTACTCACGACCTTGGCAGGCTTTCCTGGAACTGAACCCCTCTTCCTCCACTGGTCCTCGGTACACCGGATCCTCTCTGCAGCTCAACTCGGCCCTCTCTGGATTCTCAGGCAGCCACCCGCAACACCTGATCCTTCTGACAGGAGGAGAGACAGCCGTACTCTCCCTCCTGGGACTCTGCTTCCCGCCAAAGACGCTGTGTCATGCGTTCCCTTAAAACGTATACCCACTCCCAGAATCCTCTGGCAGAATCTACCTTCTGGGGTAGATTCAGGCCTGAGTGTGTCTCTGATATGGTTTCCTCCACTGCCCAATGGGAACCCTCTCATGGAGCCAGTGGGGAGACTCCCCTCTCAGCAGACACAACTGGGAGACATGACAGCCAGCTGAAATCATGGCCCTGCTGTTAGGCAGCCAAGGCCCACTATACTTATAGATGTAGCACCCTACCAGGTAGGTGCTAGGTAAATTATTTATAATTTATATTATCAGTGAATGTGAAATTGGTTATATGGTTCTCTATTTATGGTCATCATGTATACGCATATATAATACAAGAAGACACTTAGATTTTTTTTTTTTGCACTCGTCACTTTAATACATCATTTTTCAACAAGGATTGTGATATTGTTGAGATGTGGTAATTAATTCTCACAAGTATACGTCCCTATAGAGTTGCCCTATACATTTTTTTCTTAACTGATAGAATTCCTCTTTTAGGGGGAAGAAGACAGGGCCGGCAGCAACTTGATCATCATTAGGATATATTTTCCATTGCGCGGGGTATAAAATATTTCTGTCACACTGTTTTTGCGCAGCGGTCATTCAAACGCAACGTTTTTGGGGAAAAAATACACTTCATTAAATAAAAAAAAAAATAATCCAGTAAGATTTTTTTTTGTATAATGTGAAAGATGTTACGCCAAGAATCGTGATCTTTATTTTATGCCAAAAAATTGTGATTCTCATTTTATCCAGAATCGTGCAGCTCGACCGGATTTATACGGTAAGTTGCACAAGCCTCCCTTTTAGTAGACGGGGTGTAACCTGGAGGTGACAGGAAAAGTGTCACACTGCAGCTTTTGATCCTATAATAGAGGGATGGATGGGATGAGGAAACTTCCACGTGGTAAAATGTCATTAAACATTTTAGTTGCCAACACTGTTTCGCAAAAACATGGCAATGGCGCAGGCCAAGTAATTATCGCCAGGTCAAGTTGCAGGGATCACCGTGTATACATTTCACTGCCTTGTCTTCACACCAAGTGCACCTGTCATCTTGTGACCTCCGCCATATGCTGGATGTCAGGTTGGCCCTTCAGGCTCCACTTTTACTTCTGTACTATTGTTTGCAGCCTCACCAATACCGCTGTTACTAGCCTACGTGTGGAGGTCGCTCTCGGTGTGAAATTTGCTGTAACAAAACAGCAGGTGACTGTGATACGTGTGCGGCAGACCTGACTTGTCTATGAACATCTGGCATTGCACAGAAAACCATTGAGAAGAGCATTACTATATATCATGGCGGGGTAAAGAGTGCCTGTCAAGCTGTATATTAGTACTGATCAGCCTAGAAAAATGGCGTCTTCCAAACACACACACAAACATTTTATTTCAGAGTGTGTTCCATACAGCTAGAGGGATTTTTTTATTTATCTCAAATCTTAGAAGGGCATTTTTGTTAACTGTGAAGTATATATGGTAAGCTGTGAAGTATATATGGTATCCTTGACGTATCTCATGTGTGTATATATAATTATGGATGTATGATCTTGAATAAAGGTTATAATACAGGAGGTAGCTGGAGGGGGTGATTTTTTTTTTTTTTTTTTTTTTTTTATCAAATTCCTGGAAAATAATGGCATGGTGCAAACCCTGCAACTCCATCTTACAAACTGTAGCTGCTGACCTGTAATAGACACACATTCCCCTGTCCCACGATCCAGCGATGCGGCCGCCTGAACCCTCGCTCCTCTCCCTTTCCTCTCGGCGACGCCGGAACCTCTAGTAAGGGCACCCAGCTGTAACAGCTTATGGCTTCACAACCGAGTGCGCACTGCGCATGGGCGAGTCACGCTGCCCGTAGTGAATGTCCGGGCAATCTTCTGGGACCTCTCTGATGTGTCCCAGAAGATTGGAGGGAGGGGGAGAGGAGAACTTCCGCTTAAGCAGAAGTGGGAGTGGGTACCTGTCAAAACTAGGTACCTGCTACCCCCCCTCCAAAAAAAAAAAAAAAATGACATGCCACATGGCATGTCAGGGGGGTCAGGTGTATTTAAAGCGGAGTTCTGGCCTCAAAAACTACTTTGGGCCATCCGCTTGCTCTGTGTCACCTGTAAAAGAAATGGATAGTCCCAATTTATTTATTTATTTTTTTTGTTTACCTTGTTATTGAAGAAAATATACTTACCTTTCTTCCACTTCCTCCCTCTGCAGCTGCAGCCCGCGCCGTCACTTCCTGCTTGCATTGATTCCTTGGAGCTGAATGTCATCTCTCCCAGCAATCAATGTGCCTGCATCGGCTCCGCTCGTCAATTCCGGTGCAGGCGCGTCATTTCCTGCTAAACAGCTTCTGGGCATGCCCAGAAGCTGTGCAGGGATGACGTCATGCGCCTGCTCCGGAAATGTAACGAGCGGGGCCGGTGCAGTGCATTGTGGGACCGAAGAGGACGCGCTGGCTTCAGCTGCCCACACCTGAGAGGGCAGTCCTGGAGAAGACATTTTCAAGGTAAGTATTTCTCCTAAAAGGTAAGTGAAACCGGGACAGATCAGAGGCTATCCATTGTGGAATGCACTAGCCCTGACTGTCCCGGGGGTATTTTTATTGAAAAAGGGTTTCCGAGGCCGGAACTCCGCTTTAAAGCGGAAGTTCCACTTTTGGGCCCCACACTGATTAAAACTGCTGAACCAGCCAGGTATTGATCCATCTGTGGCCAGTTTAAGCCTTTTAAATAGAATGTCATAGGTCAGGGTTGCATAAATTGCGCAATGCCTCAATCATATTAGACCGATCGCTGCTTCATCCTTCTTTGTGTAGCTTCCTCCACAAGGGGCCATTTATTCCATCTATTTAGTGATCAATTGCTGTTCCTAGCAGTAGTTGTTAGAGAAATTAAGTGGCACGATCGGCCTGCTAAAAATCTCCTGTGCGGCTTTAGTATAATGAGGCAACTGCTAGCTAATAGTTATCTCTCAGTATAAAGAAACTTCAATTTGCCAGCATAGCGTAGCCCTGTGTTCTATGTAGTAGTAATTGATAAAAAAATATCTCAAGAGCATTGAGGTTGTGTAGGCTCAAGTCAGTTTGTCTATTTTATTAGAAGAATAAAGGACCATGGGTGCCCTCTAGCAACAAACTCCAGCTCACAAATACCAGTACTTATACCAGCTATAGGTCAATAAGGCTGTGTTCACATGGGCGTATTTTTTTTTTTTTTTTAACAAATGTGGTGCTTTATTGAGGAAAGGGAAGACGAGTCAAATTATATAGCACACCAGTGTCATGTTTTACATAGATCTCATACATAAAGCGAACAAAATAACCAGAAAACACAATGCAAGCCTATAAACCTAAAAACGTAAAAAATTAAAAGCAACTTTTTTAAGCAAGATCCACTCTCAACAGATAAAAAATCTAGGAAAGGGTCCAAGGGGATCTCACCTTTTCAAACTTTCACAAGCAGCCTCTGTTCATATATGTCATTCTATACAGGGGGAGAGCTGCATTAACCATGGCCTCCCAGGCTGCAATGTCAGGCCGAATAGGCAAGGTCAATTTCATCAGAATCTCCTTTGTAGCATAATAAAGAAGATCTGAAATGAGAAGCTTCGTATGAAAGGGACGCTGTTCATCATCGGGAAATTCACATGGGCGTATTTTAATTGCATACCCATGTGAGGGCGGTATTTGCCCACACGGGAATGCACAGGTTTACTGTGCATCCGCATGCAGGCAGGCCCGTTCATAAAGATTAGGATGCAACAGCTGCTGCTCCAAATTGACATGCGTGTGAGTGCGGTTTCCTGAACACCAACTGTATGCATTTGGGGCCGTACACCTACACATTTGTCAGTTTGGGACTAATGGCTATGTCAGTGCAGCCATGTCCCAATTGACATGAATGGGACTGCCTGCCCACAAATGCAAAGTACAACTGTTCATCCTGTGCAGGAAAAACAGTCCTCACGCTGGTGTGTGCTTAGGCATGCCCATGTGACCGAGGCCTAAGGCAGGTAATACTTATACGAAGCCTGTTGATGTATCTCTCAGATTTGTGTTGTGTCCTCCTTCTGCCTTTGATGCATATCTTTGATAAGTCCTGTGCTGCAAGATATGGGAGGGGTGGGCCAGGACTTGACTTTCTCAGCTGAAGTCAAGGTTTGCAGAGTACTTGTAAAGTCTAAAGGGTATTTTTCCTGTTCGTGGTTGGCCTTCATGCACACAGCCATATTGGACATACAGGGCCTGATTTACAGCACTAAAACCGGGGAGTGCAAAATCTGGTGCAGCTCTGCATAGAAGCCAATCCAATTCCAGTTTCTTTTGTCATAAGGGTCCGACACTCTGGCTTTCCGCCTGGCAGGATCTATTTTGCTCAGTGGGGCTCAATCTGCCTAACCCCGCTGAGAAGGCTGATGACCGCTCCGTCTCCGCTTACTTTGCAGAGACGGAGCTGTCAGATCCCCGCTCTCCTCTATGGGAGATGGCATGAAAACAGACCGCATGTCCGGTTTCACCCGATCCGAACCTCCAAACGAATGGAAAATAGGGTTTCCATTCGTCCTGGATTTCACGGACAGGATTGGATCGGATAGCAGCCGGTGTCAGCGGAAATGTCACGGACATCTGCTGCTCAATAGGGGTACATGGAGCATCCGATCGGGTCCACCTAAAAAACTGACAGGTGGACCTGATTGGAAAGCCCATGTGAAAGGGGCCTTATTGAGCAAGCTAGAAGCTGATTGGCTGCCATGCACAGCTGCACCAGATTTTGTGCACTCCAGTTTTAGTAAATCAACCCCATCTTGGTGTATTTCCCTGCCGGGAGTTCAAGGTGGTGCATGCAATTTTCTACATAAGGTATTAACTAGGGATAGACCGATTATCGTCAAGACCGCTATGCACTTTCCCCGATCTATCGGTATCGGCCCTGGAACTTGCCGATATTTTTGTGACGTCATTCTGCCTTCTTAGGGCACCTCCCTCGCCTTGGACAGCCTCGTCTGGAGTTGGGACTAGTATCGTGGGAGTGTATCACAGCCATACACCCACCCACCCACAGCAGCCTTATGCCAGCCAGCCACCCACATCCACAGGCCCTGTACCAGCCAGCCACCCACAGGCACTGTAGCAGCGAGCCAGCCAGCCACCCACAGGCCCTGTATGAGCCAGCCAGCCAGCCACAAGCCCTGTACCAGCCAGTCACAGGCACTGTACCAGCCACCCACAGCCCCTGTACCTTCCAGCCACCCACCACAGGGTGCCAGACAGACAGGGTGCCAGACAGCCAGCCACCCACAGGCCCTGTACCAGCCAGGCACCCACCCACAGTCCCTGTGCCAGTCCCCAACGTACCACAGGGTGCCAGCCAGCCACCCACCGCAGGGTGCCAGCAAGCCAGCCATTAAGCTTTAACCACTTACCGCAAAGTGACGTAGCGCTACTTCGACAAACTTTGTGGTAGTATACCGGGATGATGCCTCTAGCTAGAGACACTATCCCGGTACCGTGGTTTAGAGCCAACGGTCGACTTTCCGTCGGTAAAGACCGATGCAGGTCGGGAGCCGCTCGATCGTTACCCGGGTGAGCGGGAGGGGACGTTCCCCCCCCCCCCCCCCCCTCCCGCCGCCTTCCGTGACTTTATTACTCATATATTGTAATAACTCGACGCGTTTCGTGAGTCTTGAGTAAGCTCACTCATCAGGAGTATATATGAGATAAAATGTATCAAAAGGTAAGACAGTAAACAACATGTTAGTATATATGATTAGACCAGTGAGTGTGATATTTCAGCATCTATATGTGGGAAACCAAAATAAGGAAATCGCACTCACACATGACCCAGAGAAGAATGGTGGATTCATGCTCCCATAAGACGGGGGCTGCCATAGTTTATCCCGGGAGCTGACAAGACTTGAGACAATGGCGAACACAGTGGGAAGCCAGGTGAGGAGGCAAGGGTTGTAGAAGATGAAGTTTCTGCTTGGTGGTAATGCATGGACTGGAAGTAAATAAATATATATCTCAATAAAGTAAAAAAATAAATTAATTGTATCAAATAGTGATATCCAAAAAGTAAAAATATGTAGATGTGTATAACTATATAAATAAATAATAAACCAGTCCAAGCAGATGATGTATATAACAGGAGTAGGTTGAATCTGAGTGGATATGCTAGAACAGGCATGTCCAACCTGCGGCCCGAGGGCCGCAGGCAATGCGGCCCACTGTCCCCTGACAATTTTTTTTTTTTTTTGCTGGGGAGGAAGGAAGTCAGGTCGGGGGCACGGCCACAGCAGCTTCCAACTAACGGTAGGCAGAGGCTGAGGGGAGGGGGAGGGGGGGGGGCGAGCATGTGCAGTGATTCCGACTCCTACCACCATGACCACTTCAAATCACTGAAGTGGTCTTGGTGGTTAGAGTGTTCCTTTATTGTCTCTCAAGTAAACCTCTGTATACTGATTCCATTTAATTTGATCATCCTCTAGTTGTGTTAAATTAGTGCGGGGGGCGCAGCGGCATTTTATTACATGCCTTAACTATAGTATATATTTTATATGCGGCCCGAGAACATTTCTCTTCACTCAATATGGCCCAGAGAGGCCAAAAGGTTGGACACCCATGTGCTAGAATATATTCAATTGACAGTTCAGAAGATGGGACAGATGAAGTACTGTGTCATTAAGGTGATAAACAGTATGTGAATGTGAAAAAGAAGTGTATGGGAGGTGAAAGAAGGAGAAGAGGTTGAAAAATGAAGAGTGATGTAGAGACCAAAATGAGAAAACTGTCTTACCTTTAGATACATTTTATCTCATATATACTCCTGAAGAGTGAGCTTACTCAAGACTCACGAAACGCGTCGAGTTATTACAATATACGAGTTCAATTTATGATATATATTTGTTACTGTTGATGTTATGTTACATGCCCATTGCGCTGTATATTTACCATTGTTGATACAATTTATGTACGACTGCATCAATAAAATCTGTCTTTTTGCCATCTTACTACTATGGTTATTGATTGTTTACACCTCATATAAAGTCCCACCCAAAGGGCACCCCCTCTTTCTTAGATAGAAGGTCTTGGGAGGCGTAAAGAGGATGGTTTGGGTGATATTTTGAGATGAGGTTGATGATGGTAGTGAAGGACAGAGTTGTGGATGGCATTGTATGTTTGTGTATTTTGAATTTTATTTGCTGGGTGATCAGACACCAGTGGAGGGATTGGCAGAGGGGTGGTGAGCACAGAAGCAGTTGGTAAGATGGAGGAGTCTGGCAGCAGCATTTATGATAACCTGAAGGGAGGATGATGGTCTGTTTAAAGGTTGGCCTTGAAGACTCGACATTATTTCAACAGAGTTTAGATTGGAATTATGAAAATGGAAGGTTGCCAGATCTTTTCTTTCTTCTTTTCTCCTGGTCAATATCCAACTTGTTAGATACCCTGACTCTATAATCCATTTGCATAAAGATCTAGCAGCCTTTCATCTGCAGAACACATGCTAGTAATATGTCTTTGGCAATCTTTCTCCGCTTGTAATATGTTCAGTCACTGTGTAAAGCCGCAGTGTAATGGTTTTGGAACCAAAAAGACAATTATTGATGATTAGTATCATTATCTGGAATCATCAGTGTGTTCCCGGCCTTATTCTTAGCATTTTTCCTTGGTCAGCACATGTGTGTTTAAATAGGCCTCAGAGACTGTTATTTATCTCCTCTTATTTTAATCAAGGGTCTAATTAGCTCTGAAAGGTCATCACCAAAAAGGAATTAAAATGTCAATATGGAACAGCAATTTGTAATATGCAATCAGTGTAATCAGGATGGGTTGTAAATCTGAGGTAATTAGGTAGTTCTGGGAAGTGTTATATATACTGCAGCTAATGATGCTGCAATGCATGTGAGCTTGTTGCAGAGCAAAAAAAACTTCATCACCAAACATATTCACAATTGTTGTATTACGGTTATGGTCAGTGAAAGTGAATTTTGACTCATGGCACAAAAATGTTCATTTAACCAGTAAGGCTTGTGCTGTTTTTGGCCCCATGTACACTGACTCATGATGCTAGGTGTTGTGAATATGTGCAGTTTTTGTGATGTTATGCTACTCATATCAGGGCCGAATTTTTAAGGGGGCAAAAGGGACAATTGCCCCGGGCCCTCCTGACTAGAATGTATTGCCTATTTTTGATAGTGTTGGTGGGCACAGTAACTGTAGGGGAGATTTGCTAAAACCGATGCAGAGAGAATCTGTTGTAATTGTGCATAGCAACAAATCTCAAACTCCAGCTTGTTCAATTAAGCTTTGACAATAGGGATGCACAGATACCATTTTTTTTTTTTTTTTTTAACAGTACTTGAGGAAGGGATCAGTAGTTCGTTATCAGTTTTTGCAGATGACACAAAATTGGCCAGGGCAATAACTGCACAGCATGAAGCAGATATCCTACAGAATGACCTGGACAAAATTACGGAGTGGGCAACGACATGGCAAATGAGGTTTAATGTGGAGAAGTGTAAGGTTTTGCACTTGGGGACCAAAAACATAAAAACACAATACACGTTAGGAGGGGAACCCTTGGGGGAATCAAAAATGGAGAAAGATCTGGGAGTCTTGGTTGATGATAGATTAGGCAACAGCATGCAATGCCAAGCGGCAGCTTCCAAAGCCAACAGAATATTAGCATGCATAAAGAAAGGGATGTATTCCAGAGATAAGACTATAATCCTTCCACTTTATAAAACTCTGGTCCGACCGCATCTGGAGTATTCTGTCCAGTTCTGGTCGCCAGTCCTCAGGAGGGATGTGTTGGAGCTGGAGAAAGTCCAGAGAAGGGCAACTAAACTGATTAGGGGGTTGGAGGACCTTACCTATGAAGAGCGGCTGCAATCGCTCGATTTATTTTCCCTGGAGAAGAGACGTCTGAGAGGGGACATGATAGCAATTTATAAATATCTTAATGGGGATCTCAGCTTAGAAGAAAAGCTGTTCATTCGAAGGAATTGCATGAGGGCTCGAGGACATACAATGCGATTAGAGGAGAAGCGTTTTAACCTCGGGCAACGTGGGGGGTTCTTTACTGTTAGGGCTACAAGATTGTGGAATTGTCTACCACAAGAGGTGGTTTCTGCGGGTAGTATGGTGACTTTCAAAAGACTCTTAGACTTACATCTCAAGGATCAGGAGATTGAGGGCTATGTTAGATGATTACAGTCACACACACCTACACAGGTTGAACTGGATGGACTATTGTCTTTATTCAACCTCACCTACTATGTAACTATGTAACTATGTAACTTGCCAATAGCCATTACCGATACCTACCACAACTGTTTTGTTTATACTTTAGCAATCATCCAATGGTATAAAGCATTGAAAAGATATTTACAAATAATATATATATATAATATATATATATATATATATATAAAATTATTTTAAACGTGTAAGACCGCATTCACACTGAAGCGGCACGACTTCGGGGGCGACCTGTGAAGTCGCGTGCACCGCGACTTCGGTGCGACTTGCACGGACTTCATATAATGAATGTCTATGCAAGTCGCTCTGAGGTCGCCCCGAAGTAGTACAGGACCCTTTTTCTAAGTCGATGCGACTTGTGTAGCTCCTATTAGAAAGGGTCCTGTAGCACTGCATGGATTGCGAGGGACCGCGACTTTGCAGGCTGACAAGTCTCGGTAGTGTGAATGGAGACTGATATTAAACGTGTAAAAATATCAACAAAAAAAGTTTTAATTACCATAAGTTCATAAAATAGAAGTGAGCAAAAAAAAAAAAAAATCATCAGGAAATTAATTAAATGGAGGAGAATAAGGAGTTAATTAAGGCTGATTAGAGTAAATCATCAATTAATAAGGTGTTAAAGGAACATTTAATAAAAAACAAAAAAAATATTTTTTTTAGTAGACGGGTTACTTTTGAGGGGTTGTAAGACGCAGTTGTTTCTGGGTCTGGGGAGTGCACACGCAGCCACGGCGTCCCTCTCCCGCTGTGATTGGACACAATGGGAGCCAATCAGTGGTTCTGGCAGATTGGATGGCCGCTGGGACCCGCTGATTCTTCGGGATACAGGCAGAATGGCAGTCTGCCTATGTAAACAAGGCAGATCGCCGTTCTGTGAGAAGGGAAGGCTGTGATCTTACAAAGCCGGAATACAGATCTCTGCTTTCCCATAGTAAAAGCACCCCCCCCCCCACACACACACACACAGTTGGCAAACACTCCCTTGGCACACATTTAACCCTTTGATCGCCCCTGATGTTAACCCCTTCCCTGTCAATGTCATTAGTACAGTGACAGTGCATATTTTTACCACTGGTCCCCAAAAAGTCTCACTTAGTGTCCGATTTGTCCGCCGCAATATCGCAGTCCCCCTATAAGTAACTGATCGCCACCATTACTAGTAAAAACAAAAAAAATAATTCCATAAATCTGTCCCATGGTTTGTAGATACCTTTTGCGCAAACCAATCAACACATGCTTATTGGGATTTTTTTTTTTTACATATTGGCCTAAATTAATAAAGAAATTCAGATCCCCCCCCCATGTTTTTGTTCTTTTTTTTAAATTGCATATGTTTTATAGCAGAAAGTAAAAAAATAATAATAATAATAATAATAATAATTTCATATCTTTTTCATAAAAAAAATAATAATTTCGTATCTTTTTCAAAATTGTCTTTTTTTTTTGTTTTAAAGCGCAAAAAATAAAAACCTCAGGGGTGATCACATACCACCAAAAGAAAGCTCTAATTGTGGGGAAAAGAGACATACATTTAGTTTGGGTACAAGGCCACACAACCGCACAATTGTCAGTTAAAGAAACGCAGTGCCGTATTGCAAAAATGGTTTGTTAACCAATAATTTCCGACTTTTTCTTTTTTCAGTGGAATCCCACTGTCAGCTGAAATAACCGAGCCTGAAAGTATTGATTTCAGGTATCGGAGCATTTGCAGTACACTTTCTTGTGCAAATGCTTACTATCGGCACCGATTTCAGTATCGATGCAATCCTATTTAACAAACAAACCTAGAAGCTGATTGGTTACTATGCACAGCTGCACCAAAATTCTGTGTGTACCATGTAACTGAACAATGACCCACACTGGGTTTGTGGGCTTCCCTCAGTATACAGCTTCCTTCAGTCTTGAACATAGATATCAAATATTCCAGGCGCCCCCATACAAAGCTAGCTGACAACTTAGCTTGTACTGGAATCTTCTCCTTTTATTGAACAGTCACACAGTTTATATACAGCATGGACATCCCCCTCCTGATCGGGTTACCACACACAGGTCAGGGGTTGCCTGATTACATTATGATATGCAGATGAAATTTTATACAGAAATATAATTAACCTAAACTAATTATCTAGCCATCTGGACAGAAACAATATGTGCGTTCATTACCAATTAACAATGGGACAGACAGGCTTAACAGAATACAAATCACAACTCAGTACACATTATCATAAGTGTAAACACAGAATCCATTTGAAGCAATCCAAACCATATTCTCAGTGTCCATTAAGTATCTGTCTTTCTCTTTGCGCCACAGTCCATAGAACTAGAATTGGCAGTCTGGACTTGTTTTAAACCTCTATTACTACTTCTAAAATGGTTATACTTTTTTTATTGTCCATAGTCTGGGCATGGGTGCATTCTAAAGTTTAGGGGAATACATGACTCTTGTTGGATACTTGTAGAATGGGAAACCATACCAGATGGTGCAATTATTATGATCTTCTGATTTCAGATCTAGAAATACTGCTATTAGGGTTACAATGCACTTAAACTGTTTTAATTAAAATATGGCACAAATATAGCAAAAAGATCAGGAGATGTAGTAATCCCAACCCATGATCAGCTGTTGGTATGGAAAGTTGGGAAAATGGAAGCTTTCTGTTGATTGGCTATGCTAATTGCTGTGTGTTCGCGTTCACCATTTTTCAGAAATTAGTCTGGCCTCATTTCCTTGCTGACTGTAAGGTAATGATCTGCTATTAATCTAAAGCTTTTAGGGTTTCTCTGCAATGTCCGGTAATGGACTTGCAGACAGTATGCTTAATGTATAGTGCGAAAAATCGCTTTCTAAAGTCATCAAAGCCTTTGTTCGTTCTCTTCACTTCGGTGTTTTTATTTTTTATTTATTTTTTTTATTTTATTTTTTCTGGGTTGTAAAGGCATAAGGTTTTTGATCCTAATGCTTTCTATGCGTTAAGATAAAAAGCCTTCTGTGTGTAGCAGCCTCTCTAATACTTACCCGAGGCCCATCTCTTTCCAGTGATGTCCACGAGTTCTTCGGCCGTCTCTCCCTCCTGATTGGCAGAGACATAGCGGCGCCATTGGCTCCCACTACTGTCAATCAAAGTCAGCCAGGAGAGAGAGGGGGCGGGGGCCAACCTCCGCTCCATATCTGAATGGACACACAGAGCTGCAGCTTGGCTCGGGTGCCCCCATAGCAAGTGGTTTGCTGTGGGGGCACTTGACAGGAGGGAAGGGCCAGAAGCAGTAAAGAGGGACCCGAGAAGAGGAGGATCTGGGCTGCTCTGTGCACAACCACTGCACAGAGGACATAAGTATAACGTGTTTCTTTTTTTTTTAAATAGACTTTACAATCCCTGTAATTTTCCCTGATGAAAAAGCTTGCTTTTTAACCTCTTCCCTGCCAACATAACCGCACTTAGGCATGGCAGGTGGACTTTGACACCAGGTGTACACATGTATGCATCAGCCATCTCCACTGTTCTGGGCTGTCAGTGCACTCCCAACACTGAACAAGTTATCACCGACAGCTCCTAGTCATCATTTATAAGGCTGCATTCACACACAATTAAGGCCAGGGCCAGTACAAATTGTGGCGTCAGCTCCTGCTGCGTCTCTCAGCGACTAGGTGCGGCTGCCAGCCTTGTTCACTAAAAAGACAGGTTGTGGCCGCAACTATTCATGGCTTTCTGCACAGCCAGCGATTGCCTGCAGTGATCGCTGCTGAATGTACACACAGTGCTTCCAGCCGCGATCACCGATGAGAAAGGTGAATAGCTGTGGTCGATGGTGACTTCTTCCTGGTGTTTTAGTTTTTGCTAGGGGTCAATCCTAACACCCCCCCCTCCAAAAAAAAAATAATAATAATTAGGGGATAACCCTAGCAAAATTTAAAAAAAATACAAAAAATATCAAACACCAGGGTTAATTTATTTTAGGGAAAATATTTAATATTATTTAGTTATCATGTATTGCATTTGAACACTAAAATGCTCATAAACGTTTATATCACGCATATCTATGCATTTTACTAGGGAAGTAAAAGCTTTGAAAATGCACCAATCTGCCTGAATAGAGCTACAAAAATCGCTCCAAAACTTTTTTGAGCTACAGGCATTTGACTTCAGGCAACTAGGAGTGGAGATGTGAACCAACTACAAAGAAATGCATTGAATTTCTGTCATCCAACGTTTGGGAGCTTCGCGCTACAAAATGCTCAGGTGTTAATGGGGCCTAAAGCTGGCCATAGATCAAAAAAAAAAAAGTGATCAGCCAGGAAGCTGAACGAAAAAAAAAAAAAGAAACCAATTCCTCAACCCACACAAACGTATTCTGACAGCGGGAACTGTCAGAATACAGCGATTTTGTGGCTGCAGCCACTGATCATAAAAATGTTTTCAACAAGCTTGTTCAACAGATGTCAATCATTAAATTGGAAGCCACTACACATGTTTTGAAATTCAGCTGCTGATCTGGCTGAATTTCGATCTGTCGGTTGGTCTATGGCCAGCTTAAAGAGTTACTAAACCCAGGACCCTGCATTCACTATATCTGGTCTCCTACAGTACAAGGAACATGGAAATGCAATAATTTTAATAAACATAAACTGCTAAATACCTTTTCTCATCAGCATTTAGTGCAGTCTTGTGACTATCAGTCTCTGGTTCAAGCTTTTAGGAGGAGTTTTAATTCTCCTCTGTCTGTCCTATGAGGCTGCAGGACCCCTGACCCTCTGTCTGGACAGGGCTGATTGGCCCTGTGCTGATCACATGAACCTTCCCAAGAAAATAAAAAACTTTAGCAATAAACACCAAACCGAGCATGTACAAGGTGACTCCAGAGGCTCTGTGTTATCAGGTGATGGATTGGGGACAGTGGAAAAAGGGGATGATCAGAGAAGACGGGATCAAACAACCTTTTTACACAATGCACAGGTTTAACCCCTTAGGTTCAATAGTGAGTATAACAAGCATACTTGTCTGCAAACACAGACTAATTTTTAGACCCCGTTCACACTGGGGCGACCTGGTCGCCTGACAGGTCGCCGTAGGTCGCCTGCCATAGAGAAGCTGTGGACCCGTTCTAATAGGAGCGACAGAAGTCGCTCCGACTTAGAAAAAGGGTCCGGAGCTTTTTTGGGGGCGACCTGGAGCGACCTGCATTGACTTCAATGTTATGAAGTCCGTGCCGGCCGCTCCGAGGTCGCAGTGCGAGCTGCACGCCGCGACCTGTGAGGTCCCCCCGGCAAGTCGGATCGCCCCAGTGTGAACGGGGTCTTACTGTTGTGTGTTTAGTAATATTTAAGTATTGAAACCAGAGACTGGCAAGCAACTAGCATTTTTGGGAGTAGTCCGCAATGGCAGCTTATTAATCTCCGAAAAGGATTTATTAAATCTGTACTTGCCTGTATGCGGCACTTTATAGGAGGGACTGTAAGTTAATACATTCCGCGTTCCCTTTTTTGGCCTTATGGCCAGAATACACGATAAGAAAATCGGCCGAAAATTTCCGTTCAGCGAAGGATCGGCCGATATTCTACCCAGCCATCAGTGACCGATATCGATATTGTGAACGAAAAATCCCGTGTGAAAAAAACGAAAAATTCCGTCGTCTCGTTTGCAAATGAACGATATTCTATACGTTGGTGTTAAGGTCGTTCATTTAAAATCTGTAGAACATCATCAGGCATGCACTGTTTCGATGGTCGGCGGTCAAACGGTTGGGCAATATTCGGCCTGTGTATGTTGGCAACGTTTTCGACCAACGAATACTTTTTCATAAGTCGGTGGTCGAATGATTGAGCGATATTCGTCCCGTGTATTCCAGCCATTAGTCTACTGCTAGACTGCCCAAAATCTACCCAAAATCTACCCATTCCTTCCAGGTAGAGGGAAACGCCGGTATCTTGGATGGTCTGATGATGTATTTGTGGGGGTTAGGAACAGTAAGTAGTGCTTTTTTGCAGTCTTTTCCTATGGTTTGTCAAGTATGGGCAAAGCACTGGTTCATTTTAAGAAAATTACTGAGCCATTTGCTCCATTTTATTATTATTATTATTATTATTATTATTATTATTATTATTATTTTAATGTGCAAATTGATGTTATCTATTAATAGAGCTAAGTGGTCATGATAAATAACAGCTATAGCAGACATCACATAAAAGTTTATTTTTGTTACGAAATCTGTTTTTGATAAAACTGTCACCTATTGCGATAAATGCAAACTATAAAACCATACATCTGCAGATGTTTTTAAATGGATCAACAGAAGACTTTCAGCTTTAATACTGAAAAAAGCTTTATTTTAATCAATCGTTCTGAAGAAAAAATAAACTAAAACTGTGCCTTGTTAGAGTGTATTTCAGTAAGGCTTGTCAGGTGTGACTACTGAATATTCGCTCTCAGAGGAAATGCCAATAATGCCCTGTAAGTGTTTTTCTACTCATTGAAGTACTAATAACCTTTACAAAAGGAGAACTGGATGGCACTCGAGCATGCACACTGTGAAAAGTGCTGGAGTTGGTATGTATTTACTGCTTTGAAAACTTGCCAAGGTCACTTATGAAGACCCGTTTATTCAACTTTTAATTTTTATTTATTTTTTTTGTATTTGCTTGAGCTACATATTTCAACTTTAACAAAAGGTTATTTATATTCTTTTAATTGCTGAGGTATTTTCAGTCTTTTGCAATATACGGTAGTTCACTTGATTCAAAATCTTGGGTAAACATTTCGCAAGCAGTTCTGAACATTTTGGTAGGTAACTTTTAGGCATGGTTACATGGACTGAAAAAAGGAAGATTACAAATTCGACCTTGATGGTAAAAAGAAATGAATACACCGTTTTAACCCCCCCAAAAAAATTAGGTAGACACCTCAAGGTATTTTGTAAGAGGCATGATGAGTTTTTTGAAGTTATAATATTTTTTTGTCACAATTTTTTGAAAATGATAAAAAAAAAAAAAAATGTGGATATTTTTCTCTTTAATCTCTTCATGTCTGCGCTATAGTCGAATGACGGCTACAATGCGGACCTTAATTGCCGGGGGGGCGTCCATGTATGTCCTCCCGTGCATGTGTTTGCCTGCGTGCTCGCTCTGTGATCAGCGAGTCCATGAGAGGTTGGTCCCGGCCTCTTACCACGTGATCAGCTATCAGCCAATGACAGCTGATCATGTGATGTAAACAGCAGCCGGCGATCAGCTGTTTTTTTTTTTTTCCTCCTCCTCATGCTGTCAGTGTGAGACGAAAAAAAAAAAGCCAATCGCTGCTGCTGTCAGAGGGACATCGGGAGAGGGAGGGGCACCAGCGCCACCTATCAGAGCCCCATCATGAGTACTGCCAATAAGTGTCACCTACCAGTGCCTTTCATTGCCCATCAGTGCCATCTATCAGTGCCTCCTATGAGTGCTGCATATTGCCCTTCAGTGCCGCCTCATCAGCGCACATCAATGAAGGAGAAAAATTACCTGTTTGCATCATTCTATAACAAACTATAAAAACTGTTTGTTTGTTTTTTTTTTTTTTTTTTAAATTTTCGATCTTTTTTTTTTTTTTTTTTTGTTCAGCAACAAATAAAAACTCCATTAGAGAGATAAATACCACCTAAAGAAAGCTCTATTTGTTTGAAAAAAAAAAATGATATGAAAATCTAATTTGGGTACAGTGTTGCAATGCAACAGCTTACTACTGTGAGGTTATATTGCCCACCGGTATCACATGGTCCTAGTCTGATGTGATTGGCCCCTGTACCATATAATCATTGTGACCAATCGCAGAGATCACAATAGTACAAGCATTGGCTATAAATAAAAGCCATTGTTGACAATTGACATACACTATATTACCAGAAGTATTGGAACTTTACACACACATGAACTTTAACGGCATCCCAGTCTTAGTCCGTAGGGTTCATTATTGAGTTGGTCCACCTTTTGCAGCTAGAACCGCTTCAACTCTCCTGGGAAGGCTGTCCACAAGGTTTAGGAGGGTGTCTATGGGAATGTTTGACCATTCTTCCAGAAGCACTTTTGTGAGGTCAGACACTGATGTTGGAGAGAGGGCCTGGCTCGCAGTCAGTGTTCTAATTCATCCCAAAGGTGTTCCATTAAGTTGAGGTCAGCACTCTATGCAGGCCAGTCAAGTTCTTCCACCCCCAAACTCGCTCATCCATCCAACCATCCATCCATCTTTATAGACCTTGCTTTGTGTACTGGTCCGAATCAAGGGTTGAATTTGGCCCCTTAGTTCCAGTGAAGGAAACTCTTAAGGCGTCACTATACCAAGACATTTTGGACTTTTTCATGCTCCCAACTTTGTGGGAACAGTTGGGGATGGCCCCTTCCTCTTCCAACATGACTGCACACCAGTGCACAAAGCAAGGTCAATCAAGACATGGATGAGCGAGTTTGTTGAAGAAACTTGACTGGCCTGTACAGAGTCCTGACCTCAACCGATAGAAGACCTTTGGGATGAATTTGAGCGAAGTCTGTGATGTCAGGCACTGATGTTGGACAAGAGGGCCTGGCTCAAATGTGCTTCTGGAATAATGGTCAAACATTCCCATAGACACACTCCTAAACCTTGTAGACAGCCTTCCCAGAAGAATTGAAGCGATTATAGTTAAAAAGGGTGAGCCAAATCAATTTTGAACCCTACAGACTAAAGCTGGATACACACTATCCAACTTTTGTGGTTCGATTTCCTTCAGATTTACTTTTTCTATGTAGTGCAAGGGCCTGCCAGATTGCATACAAATTGAAAGTGTTTAGGTTTGACCTCATATTATTATATGGTTTTGGTAAGTCTAAAGGAAAAAGTCTTCAGAGAATCTTATAATGTGTATGGCCCATAAGACTGGGATGCCATTAAAGTTCATGTGCGTGTAAAGCAGGGCTTGACAAATTTGCCTGAAATCTAGGAGCCAGCTAAAAAAGTTAGGAGCCAGTTTTTTTTTTTTAAACTAACAACCAAGCTTTATTTAATAAAACGGATACTAAATTTACACATAAATACGACTAGAACCCCACTCTCCTCTATAGCACAATTGGATGGAAACAGACTGTCTGTCTTTTTCCATCCGATGCCATCTGATCCGATCCTCCGATTACCGCTCCATAGAGGAGAATGAGGGGTCCAATCAGGTCTGTCTGAAAAACTGACAGGCGGACCCGATCAGACAGCCCGTGTGAAAGGGGCCTTCGGCTGTATATATAATATAAACATTCTTTTTTTTTCAATTCTTATTAAAAAAAAAAAAAAAAATGATTATATATATATATATATATATATATATATATATATATATATATATATATATATATATATATATATATATATATATATATATATATATATAATCATTTTCTTTAATAAGAATTGAAAAAAAAATGTTTTTTTTTTTTTTTTTTTTTTTTTAATAATTAAAAAAAAGAAAAAATGTATTATTATTTATTTATTTTTTTTAATTTAAAAAATAAATTAATAATAACCACACTCCCTGTCCACTTACCTTTAAGCAAAGGTAACTGGACAGAGAGATGAAGCCTGCAAAAACTTCCCATCTCCTTCCAAAGAGCAGATGAGAAGGAAGGCATTGAGAACATGCATTACTCCCGGCCACCACAAGAGGGCGCCAGTTCCCCTAGCCTCTCAGCTAACAGAAGAAGGCCGAAAAGCCGGGGCCTCAATTTATGGACGGCGTGGAAGTCCGTGCACTCGGGAAAGAAGGTGGGGGCGCAAAAGGGACAGGACAGCTCCTGCAGGGCCCCCCAGGCGCCAGGTCGCTAATTCTAGTCGCAAATGCAACCTGGCGCCCGGGGTTTGTCGAGGCCTGGTGTAAAGGAAGTTGTCCCAATACTTTTTGTAATATAGTGTATGATCGCTGTGATTGGTCACAGGGATCACATGGTACCACAGCTGTGCACAGCGGCCTGGTACAACAGTCTGTGTTCCACTGTGTCTGAATGACACAGCGGGTCACAGATTACACGGCTGCATGCTGCTCCCTAGGGCGAGAATGGGAGGAAGGCATATAACATCCTCCCAGGATACGATGCTCCCGTTGGGCCATTTTGTTTTGGTTACTCTAGGCCACAGGTGTCAAACACAAGGCCCGCGGGCCGAATCCGGCCCTCCAGGCCATTTTATGTGGCCCTCACACTTCTCCTGTAGCTGCAGGAGAGCTCCAGTCCTCCTCCAGACCTTATACTTTCTGCATTCCAGCAATGCCTCCAGCTTCTTCCCAGCAGCACCACAAGGTAAGGGAGGTGCACTGTGATGTAAAGGAGGGTGGGGGACTCCACTTTTGATGGTGGAGAGGCTCTTGACGTCTTATGTAAGGGTAGGGAATGCTCTTAACATCTAGTCTTACAGATACAACCGGCCCTTTTGAGGGCTATCATAATGCTGATGCGGCCCGCAATTTAATTGAGTTTGACACCCCTGCTCTAGGCCCAGCGGGAGGTGGTTAAACAGCACACAGGCATTGGATGAAGAAGAGGGAACTGCTGTCAGTAAATGGCCCGGTCACACTATTGCACTGTGGTAATAGGTGTTATGCATGTTAGTGTGGTGTAAGGACATTCATTCTGAATAGTACCCCAACGTGAGCTGCCCAAAAATGCTGTATGCACCTTTTTTTGGTGCGATGGGAGGCCCATTAGAAGGAATAGGCTGCTTTAATGCAATATGCAGCATAGTGGGCATTAACACCGAGCATCGGTATGAATGAGCTTTAAAAGCAGTGATTGGCCCCACTCTTGGTGCCGGAGTACAGGGGTGCTTTAAAGTGAACACGTTTCCATTTCCATTTTTTACGTGGGCTGTTTATATATTTACATAAAATTATTATATCTCCTCTTAATCATCGCTTCTCAACTGTGAATAAATGAATTCATAATTAATTTACTCTTATATAACGAAGGTCTTCCATCTCGCTTATTAATTTAAATGCCTTTCTCTGAATCCTGATTGTATGTTCGGTTCAAATGGAGAAAGCCGCAAATTCATCACATTTTTTATTTTTTTATTAATCAAAAAGCTTTATTGTAACATAGATAAGTCCACAGTGTCAAACTCGGGCACCTTGCCTCTTCTGATGTCTTCACCCCAGTCCAGGCTTAGTTTTGGCCTTGTTAGCAAAATGAAGGCTTGCATATGCACAGTTTTTTGTATCCACAAAAATATTAAAGGTAAGGGTGTGAAATATACAGCACAGTGTACGGAGTAGAGCGGAGTTGGGTATGAAATATACAGCACAGTGTACAAAGTGGAGCTGAGTTGGGTATGAAATATACAGCACAGTGTACAGAGTGGAGCTGAGCGAGGTATGAAATATACAGCACAGTGTACAGATTAGAGCGGATTTTGGTATTAAATGTAAAGCACAGTGTACAGAGTGGAGCTAAGGTAGGAAATTTACAGCACAGTACAGAGTGGCATTAAGTTGGGCATGAAATATACAGCACAGTGTACAGAGTGGAGCTGAGTGAGGTATGACATATACAGCACAGTGTACAGAGTGGAGCTGAGTGAGGTATGGCATATACAGCACAGTGTACAGAGTGGAGCTGAGTGAGGTATGGCATATACAGCACAGTGTACAGAGTGGAGCTGAGTGAGGTATGGCATATACAGCACAGTGTGCTGAGTGAGGTATGGCATATACAGCACAGTGTACAGAGTGGAGCTGAGTGAGGTATGGCATATACAGCACAGTGTACAGAGTGGAGCTGAGTGAGGTATGGCATATACAGCACAGTGTACAGAGTGGAGCTGAGTGAGGTATGGCATATACAGCACAGTGTACAGAGTGGAGCTGAGTGAGGTATGGCATATACAGCACAGTGTGCTGAGTGAGGTATGGCATATACAGCACAGTGTACAGAGTGGAGCTGAGTGAGGTATGGCATATACAGCACAGTGTACAGAGTGGAGCTGAGTGAGGTATGGCATATACAGCACAGTGTACAGAGTGGAGCTGAGTGAGGTATGGCATATACAGCACAGTGTACAGAGTGGAGCTGAGTGAGGTATGGCATATACAGCACAGTGTGCTGAGTGAGGTATGGCATATACAGCACAGTGTACAGAGTGGAGCTGAGTGAGGTATGACATATACAGCACAGTGTATGGAGTAGTGCTGAGTTAGGCATGAAATATACAGCACAGTGTGCAAAGCGGAGCTGAGTTGGGTATAAAAAATAAAAAGAACAATTCCATAAATTCCATTTTTTGTAGACCCAATAACTTTTGCACAAACCAATCAGTATATGCTTATTGGGATTTTTTTTTTTTTTTTTTTACGAAAACATGTAGCAGAATACATATTGGCCTAAATTGATGAAAACATTTCAATTTTTTTTTTTTTTTTTTTGGATATGTTTTATAGCAGAAAGTAAGAAATGTTTTTTTTTTTTTTTGTTTTGGATTGTTCTTTTTCAAAATTGTTCATCTTTCTTTTTTGTTTTATAGTGCAAAAAATAAAAACTGCAGAGCTAATCAAACCCCACCAAAAGAAAGTTATTTTTGTGGGGAAAAAAAGGACATATATTTTTTGGGTTCAGTAACGCACAACCGTGTAATTGTCAGTTACAGAAACACAGTGCCGTAATCCCAAAAAATGGCCAGGAAGGGGGGTAAACCTTCCAGAGCGGAGAAGTGGTTAGTAACTTATTGTGTGTGCTTGTGTGTATATGTATGTGTGTGTGTGTGTGTGTATGTGTATGTGTGTGTGTGTGTATATATGTATATATATGTATATATATATATATATATATATATATATATATACACACACACACATACATACACACATATATATATATATATATATATATATATATATATATATATATATATATATATATATACATACTTTATATATACACACACATACATACACACATATATGTGTGTGTGTATATATATATATACTCTTTTTTTTTTTCTCACAAAAAGGCAATTTTTTTTTTCTTCCTTCCAAAAATTAAATGTTCCTTTTGAAACCCTTTTCCTTTTTATATAACAGACAAATTCAATGATATTCTGCAACTATTCCTCAGATCAAATTCCATCCGTCAAGCTGTTTGATCTGTGCATTAAACCAGTAAGCTAAGCTCTAAATTTGTTTTCATGAAGTTCTCTGGAACATCTTTAAATGGCGATACATTTTCCCTCAAATGAATAGCACATCACATTCCCTGCAATGACTGGTTATCTTCCAGTTTACGTGATAGAAGAAAAGCCTTTGGGACCCGGGGCTGGTGTATAGAAAATCATGAATGATTAAAACCTTTCCCCAGCAATGAACGGGGAAAATGCGAGCTGTGAAAAGACTCTTAGGAAATCAGCAGTTTTTGATGCAATCATATTTGCAGTATAAATACTGGAATTTACTTTCTTATTCTTCCTACCTGGAATGTCACCATCTTTTTCTTGCTAGTCAAGGCAATCGCCCCCGGGATGCGATAAGACCGCTATCTCTGTGTGTCTGCTGTTATTGATAGGTGTATGCATGCTAGTCTGCAGCGTTAATCTATTATGCAATGTTCTCTTGCAATAACCTGTGCATTACACCGCAGAGAACACATTCAAACAGCATTATATATGCTTCCCACAGAGTACATGTAGTCAGTCTACTCCGTTATAGGTTACCGACATTGGCAGTAGGAACAGTAGTAATTAATGTGTTTTTTTTTTTTTTTTAACAGTTAAAATTATAATTAATATTGATACTCTTTGTAATGTAGTCCCTACCTGCTAAAACTATGAACATGTCTTGGTCTAAAAATTTTCTGGAGCAATAGCCATGCTAAAGTGCAGATACCTTGTGTTAAAGTGTTCCTAAACCCAGGACCCTGCATTCACTATATCAGGTATCCCACAGTACACAGAATATGGAAATGCAATTATATTAGGAAAAACAAACTGCTAAATACCTTTTTCTCATCAGCAGCATATAGCAGTCTTGTTACCTCTATCAGTGTCTGGTTAAAGCTTGCAAGAGGCATTTTCATTCTGCTCTGACTGTCCTATTAGGCTGCATGACTCCTGGCCCTCTGTCTGGACAGTTCTGATTGGCCCTGTGCTGATCAGAGTTGTATAAAGTACTCTAAACCCATACTTGAGTAAAAGTACAAGTGCTCGATCAAAAAGAGACTTGAGTAGAAGTACTAAAGTATTCAACATTTTTTGTACTTAAGTATTGCAAGTAGTTTTTTTTTAAATTTTGCTACAGAAGTACTGAAAGTAAAAGTACCAGTAGTTTTGAAAAAAAAAATTACTACTCAAGTACTGAAAGTAAAAGTACAAGTACTGTATTATGTAGTTATAAAAGAAAGAAGTCAAAAGTTTGAACATCATATTGTTTTTTATTATTTCAAATGCAGCTTTTATTTATACATACAGTAGCATTTATTTTCGTATGCGCTGATAATACACATGTTTTGAGCTTCATGAAACCTGCCATCTACTGTTCTGGCAGTGGTAATTTTTATAATTGTAACGAGTAACTATGCAGCACAAAAAAAAAAAAAATATTGGAGTAGAAGTATTGAAATCATCGAAAAAATGTAGTGAAGTAAAAGTGGAAGTAGGAGAAAAAAATTCTACTCCAGGAAAGTACAGATACCGCCTTTCGGTACTTAAATACAGTAGTGAAGTAGTTCTACTTAGTTACTATACATCTCTGGTGCTAATCACATGTACCCTTCACAAGAAAAAAAAAAAAAAAACTCCCTAGCAATACACACTTAGGCCCTGTTCACACCCGAGCATTTTTCAGCTGGTAAAACGTTCGTCTCAAACACCCAACAAGCCAAATCCTATTAATTTCAATGGCCCCCGTTCACATATGAGCATTTTGTCGCCTTAAGCAAAACGCCTGAAGCTCCAAAAAGTACACGAGCTTCTTTTTTGGCAGAATACAAGCGTTTTTGTTAGATGTCAATGCCTTTTTACAAACACCTGCAAAAATGCCTGAAAAACGCATGGAAAAAGCCCAAAAAAACACCTGAAATAACGGCTTAAAACGATACTCGGGTGTGAATGGAGCTTAAACTGAGCATGTGCAGAGTGACTCCAAAGGCTCAGTCTTTTTGGGCGATGGATTGGGGACAGTGGAAGAAGGGGAGGATCAGAGAAGACAGGATCAAACAGTCTTTTTTACACAATGCAGAGGATTAACCCCTTAGTTTCCACAGTGAGCATAACGATGACAGCTGGCCATATACAGTGAGTATAGTGATGACAGCTGGCCATATACTACTCAATAGCTGAGGCTGTGTGGTGACTTTCTAAATACAATAGACTCCAGAACAACATATTAAAGGAGGCAATGGGAACTTTAGACTAAAGCCCAGTATATGCTAAAAAAAAGTCTGATGAACGATTGTTCGGTTGTCCTCGATGTTTCACAGCAGGTCGAAACGAGGATGGTACTAATTGTACGAAGATTCTCATACAATTGCTTTTTCTTTTTTGTTTATCGTTTCTGATTTATGCGCAGTCTTTCCTGTCTGAATTTTTTATTCCCCCCCCCCCCCCCATATGAAAACCGTACACGAAAACCGTACACAGTATACGAAAATTGTTGGTACTGTTCACGTGCGAGAAACCTTTTGGAGTTTTTCTCTTTTGTTTGGAAAGTCTGATTTGGATGTCGAAAGTTGTGTACACCCTTTACAAAAATGAACACCGTGCCTTGTTTGGAATTTTTCTTCCGATTTTCTCATAGTATGCACCTTACTTTACATGTGTAGTCAGATGAAGGAAAATTTCAAGCAAGCTCAATAGCTGTGGCTAGACAGCTTCCACACAGCAAGGCTTCCCTCAATGGACACCCAATGGTAGCTCAAATCTTACACAGCACGGAGGAGTACTAGCACTAGCTCCAAACCAGATAAGAGTTAAGGATAATTTTAATTGTTGATTAAAAAAAATTCTAAATAAATGGCTAACCTATTTTGGGAGCACCTCCACTCCTCCATCCGGTCTCGGCACAGGATAGGACTTGGATGGACTCAGAGCACAGTACCTTCACGGATCTAGTAGAACCAGTGTTACTCTCTACATGGAGTTACAACTTGACGGTAATTCTTGAGCAGCAATGGAGGCTCTAATTTAGGTCTATGAAGTTTGGTATTTTTTTCTGAGTCTATCCAAGTTTTATCCTGTTTTGAGCCCTGATGAAGGGAGAGTGGTATTGCCTCCGAAACATGTTGGTGGTTTTCATTACCTTTTTTTTCACCACCAATTAAAATGATCTTAGACTCATTTTTTTATCTGGTTTTGAGCTGCTTTAGGTGCTTCTTTCTGTATTTCTGTGCTTTAAATACAATAGCTGGCACTGGTGATTCCTCCATCCACACTGTTGAACATGAACGGGGAATCAAGTTTTTTCATAAAACCAGTGATTATCCTTAGTGCTAATGCTTCAATACATTTGTTAGAACATAATGCCCTGTAGCAACAATTGACCAGTTACCAGGGACGAGAATTCTTCAGGAATAGTCACCCATTTATCATCTATGTGAAGTAGACCTTATGGGAACTGTAAATGGTGCACCGCGCCATACTCCGCTCAAATATATAGCATATAAACCTATTGCATATAGTAATACTTGCCTTAGAGCTCACCTCTTTGGATAAGCAAGCTGCTGGGATATTATCAGCTCAGTTGCTTTCATTTTTTCCATGGTGCTCCCTAAAGCTACCTTTTACATGGGGGCCAGGGGCATATCGTTTTCGGAGTTCGGAGGTGGCTAAATGTCACCTGTGGATGCAGCAACACTCTGTGTTATGGCCCAATTTAAACTGGCCAATTAGCTGTGTCCAGAACTCTACAGAAATGGTGAACTGTCTGCATCCAGGGTTAGACGAAGTCCCTATTTGCACATAACCACTCAGATTACCGGTTACATGGAAACGCTGATGGTTCTGGCCAGAGTGCACATCTGACAGCTGCCATTTACAGCTGCTGCTGGTTCGCATGCAATGTGTGCAGGCAGTGTTTAGAACCCGCCAGGAGAATCTGATTCTTGCTGGCACTACCCTTGTGGGGCAATGAGGGGGTAGCCTTACAGAAATCTTTGCCCCATGTCCTCCATATCCTTTGCTGTGCTCTCCATCTTGGTGCATTGCTAGATGCTGGAATTCTGTGCACCCTAGCATTTGCACCCACTTCCTGTCTGCAGTTATAGAGTGAGAAGTGCCCCAAATTAGCCATCATGGTAAGGATTGAGGGCCTTGGGCAGTTGCCCAGCACACCTGAACCCTCAAACTCTGCATTTATGAAGAAGCAGAGGGTAAGGGTAGATGCTGACTCATGCACACCCCAATACCACTGTGCCCCCCCCCACATGCCCCCTGGTTATAAAAGCTGGCCAAACACTAGTAGCTTTTTAAATGTTCATACAAAATATTATTAGTACATGAATGTCATTTGAAAGTACTTCCAAATTAAGTATGCCTTTATTTGTCTTTGGCATGAATGGACTTTACTGAACAAAAAATCACATACACTGTTAGAAATTAATTTGAAAAAAAAAAAAAATTATAAAAGAAAAAATTCCTTTGTAGTCTTTATAGTAAAATTTTAAATAAGCCAATTTGACGTCACTAGCAATTAGAAAATCAAACAAATATTCTTAAGAAAATTTTGGAACAAAATCCAACTAATGTATGGCCAGCTTTAGAAAAATTATGTGTTGTGGTTACGATGGAGATCCAGTCCTGTCACATGATTGATATATCCGTCCTTATCTAGCCAGCTAAAACTGCAGGGTGGCCTCAAACCTCTGCCTATCTGCACAACCGAAAAACCGAACGTGCAAAGTACAGCGCGGTTTCATCTGTATTCCGTCAAATGGAAATCATAAATTCTTGTTTGTATTGTGGAGACAATGTCATTCCCTTACCTATTACAGCAATCAAAAACAGCAGATGAAGTGAAAAGCATATGGGATGTAAATGTGGTTCTGATGGAAAATATGCCTCTGTCTTTTCTCCTTTCTTCAGTGAAATAATTCACCAGAAAGTTTATTCTTGTAATAAGCAACTGCTTAAAATTTTATGGCAGCGAACCTCCAGTGCACAGCACAAAACCGTGATTTAGGATTATTAATCTCTTTACGCGGACCTTCTGCTGTGGAGATTTAGCAACTCCAAATTTGCATAATGATGTAAGCAGTAGTCGAGCTCCTGGTTGCCTCAAAGAAAATTTGAATATACCGGCAGACATTTTGCTAGATTTGCTTTGGAGGTAAACAATCCAGCAAAGTAAGAACTTTATGTTGCGTAAAGAACCATCTTCTTTCTCTTCTTCTAAATCATTCTGTAGTTACCAAAGGGATGAGACGCAAGTAACAAAACCTGCCTGCTCTGGGCTTCCATTTTTCATCGAGGCATATCTGTAATCTACTAATCTACCAACTCCATTTTGTGTGATTTGGGTGCCCCTTCTTTGACCTGTCTGAAATGTGAGATAGGCATTCTTGAACACACCCGTCGTAGGTTCTGCAGTGTCTTTACTAAGAACAGCAAAGGTCTCCATGTATGTCCATCTTATTATATATGCAACAGCTTGGCATTTTGCAGTGTTACTTCATGTCTTCATGCAAATTTAGCTGATCTCCATCCATTTTGCAATCCCTAATTGTGACACTTCCAATCAGCCAGTCCTCCACCTAAGTCAGAACAGTGTGTAGGGCAGCGTTATCTGGTGCTTCCCTTGATGTTCAGAAATGCCAAACTACCAGGATTCTTAGCATTTATTTCCCTAAACGTCTTTCAGGACAGCACCTTGAGAGATGGCTTCTACCACTCGCCAACAGGAAACACCAATTCCACCAAGCTTTTAAAAGGAGGCTTCTCCCCACAGCTCCTTAGTTTTTGTGTTTCTTCCCGCCCGAGGAACACCTAGTGGGGAGTCTGGCTTTTTAAGGTGCTGTCCTGAGAGACCAGGCTCCCTGCTCCACCATACCTATTTTTTTTTTTTGGAGAGTCGGTTCATCCCATCCACACGAGCGGCAATGATGTATAGGCTCCCCCTTCAGTGCTCGGGGAGAGCCGGTACTGCTCGTGAAGTGCAGCTCCTGGGTGGCACCAGCTGCCGGTGGATACTTTTTCCTTTTGCCACCCGCCGGTTCATTTGAATTTGCCAGCGTCATTTTCCGGATACGAGAGGCGTCTTGCCCGGGCCGGAAGTGAGGTATCCGGCGGGGGGTGGCGCTCGTGAAGCAGGCGAGCGGCGTCACTTCTGCCGGATACGCAGGGGGAGAGGGGAGTAACAAAGCTGGTGCTTAGTTCCGGTCCGGCATAGGGGCGCTATGGGAGTCCGGAACCGGCATCCTTATCCATCGCAGAATGCTGCAAACTCCGCTATGGGTGTCCTCTTCGCAGCAAGTGGGACAGGCACAGGCACCAGCAACACCCAGGTCCTGCTCTTCTTGGCCATGTGTGCTCTAGTGGCAGAATTGGCCTTGATTTGTCAGGCAGGTCATTGTGTTTGATGGGGTTAGGAAGGGATTGGGTGGAGAAGAAAAAAAAGCAGATTGATGTGCACGTCACTTTAATCAATGTAGCACGTGACCACACAAAGTCATCGATTCATTCTGTATCCTCAAGAGTCCTCTAAAACAAAAGATGGCAGTGATTATTGGGAAGAGGGGTGGAAGCATTGTCAAAAAAAAAAAAACTGTCCGATTTGATATGCTCAAGTATGAATGTAGCTTGACTCCGGTAAATTCTGACACTTTACAGCTTTTGTTACATAATCATAGCCTGAAGCTTTGCTAGAGCCTGCTGGATTGTATTGATTGATCTGATTTAGAATCGAATTGATGATACGGAAAGCAGAAAGGGGGGGGAAGCATAACCTAGGCTTTAGAATGCAGACACCCCACCTCTTGTGGGAGGAGCTATGTGAAATCTAGCTGTAGTAGATTGTAGTAGTGGACTAAAGCAAATTTAAAATATGGACTGGCCGGTGTAAACTGACTTGCATTTACTCCTGCCTACCTCTGACCCGGTTTGCTAAAAGCCAAACAGAAGAGAATCTGTTATTCTCTATGTAGGTAGATCGGATTGGAGGTAGCCAGGTGTAAACAGAAAGCAGAGTCTGTTTTATACCTGGCTGCCCCTAGAGCAGAGCAGGCGATACTCTCCATAAACTTAGTGGACACGGACCTGTCATTGAACCACTCTGCTCTGATCAGCAGGGGACTTGTGAGTCATTACCCTACTGATCAGAAAGCAGTACCTTGTGTAAAAGGAGCCTAATATTTACTACATGCATATTGATAAAAAAAAGGGCATTTATTCTGTGATACATGTTTGTCTCAAGTAATTTTACCGCATTTTAAAAATTATTTTTGACCTCTGAATCAATTTACTATGCTCTATAAAAAAATAAGCTACCAATACCCACAGGATTTTAAGATATGTCATTATTCATATAGCAATTTCCACATTGTTAAAAATATATATTAAGCGTTATTGATACAGCAATTACAATAACATATATTTAAGCGTAAAAATATTGCCGTAATGGGTAGGCCGCACCCCTATATAATACACAAAAAACTAGAGAAAAAGAAAAAAGTGGGGTTTTGTAGGCCTGAATGAGATGGTCAGAATATGGACATCACAGCAGATTTATTTAAAACTCATATTTATTCATCAATATAAAATTAAAAACTACAACACATTTAAGGATAACCAAGTGGGGGGTCTCAGCAAGAGAGGTGGAAATTGGTCCCTGCGCAGCCCAACGCGTTTCGCTTGGTTTTACTTCTTCAGGGCTTAAGAGACCAATAAACCGACTAGTATTTCTTCGTGTGTGAGATTATAGAACAGCTGGAAGATCCATAAGTCGACCTAGGCAGTGTATAAGACGGGGATTTTTTACGGAAGTACAATAATGTAATGGTGGGTTATAACCTCTTTGATCTTATATATGTATAGACCAAGTTTTGGGGCGCATGTGCATATATATATATATATATATATATATATATATATATATATACAGTGGGTGGGTACGGAAAGTATTCAGACCCCCTTAAATTTTTCACCCTTTGTTATATTGCAGCCATTTGCTAAAATCATTTAAGTTCATTCTTCTTCCTCATGAATGTACACACAGCACCCCATACTGACAGAAAAACACAGAATTGTTGACATTGTTGCAGATTTATTAAAAAAGAAAAACTGAAATATCACATGGTCCTAAGTATTCAGACCCTTTGCTGTGACACTCATATATTTAAATGGTGCTTTCCATTTCTTCTGATCATCCTTGAGATGGTTCTACACCTTCATTTGAGTCCAGCTGTGTTTGATTATACTGATTGGACTTGATTAGGAAAGCCACACACCTGTCTATATAAGACCTTCCAGATCACAATGCATGTCAGAGCAAATGAGAATCATGAGGTCAAAGGAACTGCCTGAAGAGCTCAGAGACAGAATTGTGGCAAGGCACAGATCTGGCCAAGGTTACAAAAAGATTTCTGCTGCACTTAAGGTTCCTAAGAGCACAGTGGCCTCCATAATCCTCAAATGGAAGACGTTTGGGACGACCAGAACCCTTCCTAGAGCTGGCCGTCCGGCCAAACTGAGCTATCGGGGGAGAAGAGCCTTGGTGAGAGAGGTAAAGAAGAACCCAAAGATCACTGTGGCTGAGCTCCAGAGATGCAGTCAGGAGATGGGAGAAAGTTGTAGAAAGTCAACCATCACTGCAGCCCTCCACCAGTCGGGGCTTTATGGCAGAGTGGCCCGACGGAAGCCTCTCCTCAGTGTAAGACACATGAAAGCCCGCATGGAGTTTGCTAAAAAACACCTGAAGGACTCCAAGATGGTGAGAAATAAGATTCTCTGGTCTTATGAGACCAAAATAGAACTTTTTGGCCTTAATTCTAAGCGGTATGTGTGGAGAAAACCAGGCACTGCTCATCACCTGTCCAATACAGTCCCAACAGTGAAGCATGGTGGTGGCAGCATCATGCTGTGGGGGTATTTCTCAGCTGCAGGGACAGGACGACTGGTTGCAATCGGGGGAAAGATGAATGCGGCCAAGTACAGGGATATCCTGGACAAAAACCTTCTCCAGAGTGCTCTGGACCTCAGACTGGGCCGAAGGTTTACCTTCCAACAAGACAATGACCCTAAGCACACAGCTAAAATAACGAAGGAGTGGCTTCACAACAACTCCGTGACTGTTCTTGAATGGCCCAGCCAGAGCCCTGACTTAAACCCAATTGAGCATCTCTGGAGAGACCTAAAAATGGCTGTACACCAACGTTTACCATCCAACCTGACAGAACTGGAGAGGATCTGCAAGGAGGAATGGCAGAGGATCCCCAAATCCAGGTGTGAAAGACTTGTTGCATCTTTCCCAAAAAGACTCCTGGCTGTATTAGATCAAAAGGGGGCTTCTACTAAATACTGAGCAAAGGGTCTGAATACTTAGGACCATGTGATATTTCAGTTTTTCTTTTTTAATAAATCTGCAACAATGTCAACAATTCTGTGTTTTTCTGTCAGTATGGGGTGCTATGTGTACATTCATGAGGAAGAAGAATGAACTTAAATGATTTTAGCAAATGGCTGCAATATAACAAAGAGTGAAAAATGTAAGGGGGTCTGAATACTTTCCGTACCCACTGTGTATATATATATATATATATATATATATATATATATATATATATATATATATATATATATATATATATATATATATATATGGCACTTGCAGTATAACTATACGTTTATGGTGCCCCAATACTATATCCAAATTAGCATTCAATCACCATATTCATATATTTCATCCTTTTAAGGGATATTAGGTAGTTAGCCAGGCATGTGGTTATTTAGGTATTCTCAGGCAAGTAATCACTCCCTTGATCATAGTGGAAGGGGAGGGAGGGCAGAGGATATCAGAGGGAGTAATGGTAGGCTGCTCTCAGGAGACAATCCTCTTATGCCCGTGCCGAGTCATCTGCTGCCTGATATATATATATATATATATATATATATATATTTAAGCTTTATTGATACAGCAATTAAAATAAAATTAAATGACTGTTTTAATTCATTCACAATGTGTCAGTTTGTACAGACTTATATAAATGTTAATTTAAAGTGTTAGTTCAGGAAAAACCTAACTAACGCTAAACCTGCTCTCTGCGACATTCTAACCCTAATCTATCTAACCTTGTGAAGCAAAAATCACTGTACTTACCTATTCTGCAACCGATCCGGTCCCGCCTGCAGCTACAGAAGCTGTGTGCAGGAAAGGATCGACAACGGCTGTGAAATGCCTGGGACGTGACGTCATCCATAGAGTTAATATGGGGTTTCTGTTGTCTGCTGCCTCTCCTGCACTCACCTCCACACTAAAGCCGCCACTGACAGCTGATGCTGGGACTGGACCGGATTGGCTGCAAAATAGGTAAGCATAGTGGTTTTTTGCTTTACAAGGTTAGATTAGGGTTAGAATCTTGCAGAGAGCAGGTTTAGCGTTCGGTTTTGCCTGAACATCTACTTTAATTCATTGTTACTTCTACAAGGTGGGCCGTAGAGTCGCTCTCACACAGGTCCACCAAGTGGGAAATTTTTCTTTCAACACATTTTGTGAATTTTATTTGAATTTCATCAGGAAAATATAGTATTTATAAGGTATAAATCAGCCTGAATTAAAAACATAAACTTCCAAAAGAAGACCAGGGCAGGTCTAACATGGAAGCCATGGGAAACTTAAGCCCCCAAAAGAAACAGGTGGGGAGATGAAAAATGTAACTTGACAGGAGATGAACAATTTGCAGTAGTTCTCCTTGGTTGTTGATCAGTTTTTCTTCTTCTAGTACCATTTCTATAGCATCCTGTCCCAAGCAGTATACATTTCTTAAAAATACTACTGGACTTTTGGCCACTCATGGCCAAGCTCCCTGCACAAGTCAATGGTTGTAAATGCAGGCACAATGTAAGATCTTTTTATAGACATGCACATTGAGACTAGATGCCTATGCATTTTTATGGCTGTAGAGGAGGAGGAGACTGCACAATGCCAACAGGGACAGGAAGAAACAATAGCTGTTCAGAGAAAATCAAGCCTGACCTATTGACTTTTGTTACAAAGAAAAAGTTGTCTTGGGAGAATTAGGAGTCTCTACAGGCACATGTCTGTAAAGCTGCCCATACACATATAGCCTCCAGCCTGAATGCAATAAATCTAACTGTTTCCTACATCCTCAGTAACACCACGGATGCACGAATCCCCCCTGTTGGGCTGTTGTATTTTGGCAGCTGACATGGCTAGCTTTTAGAATGCCCAAACCGTGCCTCCATCTGATTGGATGCAGGTGCTGTTCGGCAATTTTTCGATAGGCTCCTTCTAAAATTTTAAAGCTTAAAATGGATGAAGGTAAAAAAACTTTGTGTGCAGAAGCCCCCCTAATATTTTAACCTGAGCTCCATCTCGATCCAGCAATGTGCACAAGATCATCAGCTCCCCCGGGTCTCTTCCTCCTCGTTGGCTGAAACAGCAGCGGGAGCTATTGGCTCCTGCTACTGTCAGTCATAGCCAGTAAGGGGAATGGGGTGGAGTCATGCTCCGTGTGTGATTGGACACTCAGGACATTGGCTTGTGATCCCCCTTAGTAAGCTGCTTAGCATGAGGGGGGCCAGGAGCTTCAAGTAAGACATGATGGTTATTTAAAAAAAAAAATCTAATCACTTTATGCAACCAGATCAGGCAACAATGATCTTTTCTCTGTAGGCACCATTATATGATATTGGTTCTTGCTTAATATTATGCTATAAACCATTTTTTATGATTAATATATGTATTTTTAGTAGAATCCAAAATGAGAAGTTCTAAAAGGTTTTCTCTGTGCATCCCTGAAGGATGGTGTTGCAGGGTGAGAATCTTCCCATCATTACTGGAGACCAATCATCTCATGTCTTGACGCAAATCTGAGCCTACATACTTTAAAGGATTATAGGAATGTGTGCTTCTATTGGCAACAACAAAGAAGATTTAAAAAAAAATACAAAAGCTGTCATTAATTTACATGATCAGCTTACTGACACTTGATGTGTTCTTGATTTTTCCAGATCATTGACTCATCGTGTAGAGAAGGAATGGTAGGGATGTCAGCCAGGAGCACACAACTTTATAAAGCAGTCGGGAAAGGCAGCGCCCATATTTCTTTACTGCAATCTGATTCTTGAAAAGGAACCTAGCAAGGGACGACAGATTTTGCGCATTGCTTATTGTTTTAATAGAATTTCTTATTCCTTGGCACCTTTTGAAGTGCTTGTCAAGCCCTTCATCTCAACATGAATTTGTCTTACGAAACATCAATACGGTTTCAGAAAAATAGCAAACCTGTCTGTAAATAAAAAAGCAAGTATTGTTTATAGGCTTCTTCTTCCTATGCCTATACAAACCTATATAATCGAAATAAAAAATTGAGTATCCACATTTAACCACATCTTAGTGTTGCGTTTTTTTATGAGCCTTCCAAGAGTGATGCAGTGTTTGGAAGATTTTTATGCTAATATTGACTACAGTTAGGAAGTCAACACTTTGGCCTGGCCTCTTCAGTGTCTAACTTTAATTAGTCATTGATTTTTACCATCTTGATTATGGGCCAGCAGTTAAGTAAGATGCAAGAGAATGGGCTAGCTTTCTAATAAAAAAAAAAAAATAGTTGCAGAATAATGAGCCCTAATGCCTCGTACACACGCAACGATTATCGGCCGACCGGTCGTCCATCTTTTGTCCAGAGTGGTGTTTTGTTGGTTGGAATGTGCCTAGACGGCACACTAATTTTCTCGGCCAACAAAAATCTACTTCAGAAGTGATGTCATGTGCTGATTTACTTTCCATGTGTTTTTTCTTCTCTGAGCATGCCCAGTCTTGCTCATCAGATTTTTGTCTGCCGAAATCTGTACTGACTGACGGAAAATCGGCCGTTGTGTTGACGGCCAACAAAAATTTTATAGCCTGCACACCAGATTTTTTTCGGCCCGAAGAGTCTTTTGTCGGAAGCATCATACTAACAAGCCGACCATGGGCCGATCGGTCGTTGGCCGAAAATTCCCGGCCAATAATCGATGCGTGTGTACGAGGCATGGCTCCACCCCCCGCTGAGAAAAACGGACTCCGTCCAACGGACGGAGTGTGTGAAAGGAGCCTAAGGGTCCTTTTACACGGAACAGAGTCCATTCTGCTCAGCGGGGGGGGATCGATCCGATCCCCGCTGAGCAGGTAGATGACAGCTCCGTCTCTGCCTCTGCACATGGCGCTGTCAGATCCCTGCTGTCCTCTAAGAGGAGATCGGATGCGAACGGACCACCTGTCCGTTCTCATCCGATCCTCCAGACGGATGGAAAATAGGGTTTCCATCTGGATTTCACGGACAGGATCGGAATCAGATAGCAGCGGGTGTCAGCGGAGATGTCACCGCTTACATCCGCTGCCCCATAGGGATGCATGGAGCATCTGATCCGGTCCACTTGAAAAATGACAGGTGGATCGGATTGTAACGCTACATAATATAGTAACACTGTAAGGGGCCTTACAGTGTTACTATATTATGTAGCGTTACAAGTTGATATATTTTGTACATACTATGGTTGCATCGATACCGTAACCGGGCATTTGTATGAACACTCGTACTCCTGCAAATGCTCCGATACCTGAAACGGATACATTTGTGGTGCGATTTGAGCTCATAGAAAATGAACGGGCTCAATTTGCACTTCAAAGAATCGCTGCATTCTGAACATTGTCATAGCGAATTGAGCCTGGGTTCACAGAGGAGTGGTGCGGGAAACTGCATGCAATTCGGACAGGAATTGCACCGCAGTCCTATTTTAAATTGCTCATTATTCTTTGCAGTGCTATTTGAACCCATTAATTTCATACCGAAAGTATCGGTACTCATACTCGCCAGTAAATAAGAACGTATCGGTGCAATCCTAGTACATATACCATACTTCAGTGTTCTATTTTGTTTGAAGTACAGTGCTTCTGTCTGTATGAAGTTTTCTAGTGATTTATCCTATAGTTAGAAAGTGGAGTTGGTGGGTGATGGGACACTTTCCTCCTGCGGCACAAATGCTATAAATTCTCCTTGGACATTTTTTTTTCTAGAGTCTTTTGCTGGTTTTGTTAAGTGAAAAATGTGCCCCAGAGTCATTTCAAAGTAAAGGTCACAGACATCTCCTGGTTCCTTCATTTTCCTCCAGCTACTTTTGTCCCAATCAAATTCCAAGGCTTTCTTACAAAGACACAATGTGAATTCCTGAGGTTGACTATAGATGTCATTTGACAAAGAACATGTGAATGTCCTTGGTAAGATTTTTAATCGTTCCTGCATAGTTAAAGGATAACTGCAATTTTAAAATAAGTCATCACTTTTAGTATAGGCAGTCATACCTGCTAAGTTTGCTTACATGACCCATAACATCTGGCTTCTTCTTATCTGTGCTTTGTTGGCTGTCCTGGCATGTCCAGGCAAGTGTAATCATTGCGAAGTATACCACTGGCTTGTCTGCAGAATGCACTTTTAACTAAAGACATGCTGTAACATTCCGAGTCAATGTCTTCCTTACCAGGAGCTGTAGATGTTGCAGTGCATTAATGTGTGTGTTAGAGATCACAAACTGTTAAGCCCCTTTCACACGGTTGGACCGATTAGGTCCGCCTGTCTGTTTTTCAGTTGAACCTGATGGGGCCACCCATTTTCCTCTATGGGGAGGCAGATCTGCTGACACCGGTCTGGCATCCGATCTGACAAGATCCGCTGAAATCAGATGGATGGCGATACGTTCGCCATCTGTCCAGCGGGTGGTATCAGGTGAAAACAGACATGCTGTCCATTTTCATCCAATCCCCCTATAGAGAAGAGCGGCACTCTGACCATTCCGTCTCTGCACAGTGAACAGAGACTGACCTGTCATCTGCCTGCTCAGTGGGGGTCAATGGAGCTAGCGTAGTCCGCCATGCGGATCTGCCCCGTGAGAAAGGGACCTTAAGAAGCACACAACATCCATTTTGCTACACTGTAGTGAGGATTTCTCTACTGGCTCTAAGAACACGTAAGGCATTAGAGACCCTATATATATATATATATATATATATATATATATATATATATATATATATATATATATATATATACACATTTCTCTATCGCTCATTGACAGACGTAGTCCTCGGTGATACAGCACCTTCGGGTTATGTTGCCTCCACAGGAGTAGGACTAGACAGGAAATAAAATGCTCTGGCCACACCCTAGGGGCAGTCCCAGAGGGTATATCCTCTCTCTCTCTCTCTCTCTCTGCCTCAGCAAATCAGTTTTTTTCTGTCTAGTCAGGAGTAAGGACCTAGATACCTTGCTGGGATCTTCGGTCCTGGCAGGATTTTTTTCTTAGAAAAGAATTTTTTAAGACAGCTTTTTTTCTCCAGTGTTCCTGTGAGATCTTCAAGCAAGAAAGCTGAACTGGGCGACGGGCTGGATGTTGAGATCCAGTGGTCACCCCAGTTCAGCCTACGAGCGCGTGCAGGCCATAGCTCCGCGCTGGGTCGGCCGCGACATAGTCCTACTGGACGGGGACTGACCCTGCGAGTTAAACGTCTCGCTGAAACGCCAAAGACCATGAGTCACGGCGCCCGTATTGGTCGACAGCCCTCCTACCTCGGTGGAGAGGGGTACTGTCAGGAGTTGGCGCCCGCCTGGTTCCGGTATGGTGAGTAGTATGTTCCCCCTTTCCCCCTGACGGGTCTTGTGGTGAACGCGGGCCCCTCTCTGTAATGGTAAGGATGGGTTCCCCTCTATCCTACAACATGTCACAGATCCCCCTAATTGAGTGTGATTTTTGTGTACAAGAAGCCAGGAGGCTTGGTTTGGGAGCTGACAATCTAATTGTAAAGATGTGTAAATGATTGTATTCAGTGGCAGTACTTGAACTTTACTGTGATAGTATAAGGTATCCTACCTGTCAGTAGCCACAGGGCGATGTCTATACATGTATACTGCATTCCAGATCATTCGTCCAGCTAAGCAGCGGACCGCATACGGCCCGCTAGGGTCCGGTACCTCCGACCACGCTGACTACCATGAGGGTGAAGGGTTGTGAGGCCGAGATCCTTCTGCAGACATGCCGCTATTCTGTGCAGGCCGACGCCATTGTCTGGTAGATCGCACGAGGCCGCCATTTTGGTGTAGCCTTGTGTCTCCAGCATGGGGGCGGCCATGTTTGAGGTGACTCAAACACCTCATGGAGCCAGGGGGAGGAGCCGGCAGGCGTGTTAAGGGGCGGAGCCGCCTCTTTTACCCAGGAAATAGGGCCAAAGACTTCCTGTCTGTAACAAGACAAGCACTGAGCAAGCTGATGAAAACTTCTGTGCATCAGGGATGAGCCTTGGGGTCTGTCTCTCTCTCTGTGGGGTCCAAAAAGGCAGGTAACACTGAGGGGCGCTGTTGCGACTGGGGGACACAAAAAAAACTTTGTCATTTTTTGTCGCTGGCAAGTGTCTTGTATAATCATTGACCCTGCCGCATAGGTATCCCCACCTGATCCCCTCAAGGTGGCCGCAGGACCCTCCAGTACCCTCCAGTACCCCACTTGTTTTTAATGCATTATCGGCAATTTTGGAGTCTTTGGTATCCCGGGTGGAGGTGGCCTGTCAGGGACGGGGGTCAAGTAGCGACCCCCGCCTACCCCTATTGTTTATCAGATACTTCAGATACGGATTCGGAACTGGTCAATGCAGTTGCAGGTCCCTCTTAGGGGGCTGTTGTCTCAGGTAATATCTCCTCAGCAGTGAGGAGCACGTTTCTGCCTCCGCCATAGCACAAGAGTGGTGGATGCACTAGTTGTGTCCGTCCGGGAAACCTTTAGTCTTGAGGTTACACCGGCAGAGGTAGCTGAGACTGAGATTCCTTTTTGGTACTTGTTAGCCTACCAAAAGGGCGAAGGATTTTCCTTTACCCAAATGGGGTAGTTTTGAAACGAACCCCTGTTATTTCCAAACGCATGGCTAGGTGCTATCCGTTTGAGGAATTCCTCTTTATAGGATAGACGGTACCACCTGCTGTCTTGCCACAGACTGTTAGGATAAAAAGACCTCGTAACTAACGAGGACCTTCCTTTTCTGCTCATATAGAGTTGTTCGTTCCGCGAGGGCGGGCGATAAGGCGAAACCCTCCAAAGCCCCTTTAGAGGGGTTTCAAAGGGCGCTGGTCGGGTAAACAAAGAGTCCGGCTCAGCCAAGCCTGAAGAATATAGCCTGATGCGCCCCTACCCATCTCTGGGGTGGGGGGGGGGATGTCTTCACCGGTTTCTGGAGGACACAGGATCGAGTTTCGATCACTTCCACCGGTGCGATTCTGCCCTTCTAACATTGAACGGTTTCAGGGGTTCTATTCGAACCTATTCACAATGCCCAGGAAAGAGGGCAAGGTGCGTCCAAATCTGGACTTGGGAAGAAATAGAGTCCATCCGTACAGTGATGGCCTCCCTGCATAAAAGAGATTTCCTGGTGTCCATAGACATATAGGATGCCTATCTTTATATCCCCATCATCGCAGGACATCAGCGTTTTTTCGCTTTCCCAAAGATCATCCCTGGTTCCCACCAGGAGACTGAACTATCTGGGCCTAAGGTTGGATACATCCTGGGCAAGAGAGTTTCTCCTTGCTGGGAAACTCCAGAAGGTTCAGTCAACGATTCGGATGTTGCTGTCCGTCAATTGGCTGGGACTGATGGTGGCCTTCTTAGAGGCAGTACCGTATACCCAGTCTCATACCCGAATTCTCCTGAAGGAGATTCTTTTTTAATGGAATCAGAATTCCGATTCCCTGGACAATCGGATCCGGTTGAGCGAGCGGACCAGGAAGTCTCTGATGCTCAACCAGGGGAAGTCATTTCTTCCGATAGTATCCAGATTACCAATAAGGGTATCGGAACTGAGAGCGATCAGATTTTGTCTGATTTACTGGATCGAGAAGCTCTAGAGCAGCCCGATTCGGATCCAATCGCATATGGCCTCTTCATCCAGAGGTTTTTTCCCTAGCTGTCCCTTCATTGGGACATCCCGGATGTGGATCTGTTGGCACCTTGGCCTAACAGGAAGGTGCGGAGGTTTGTAGCTCGCGCCACGATCCTCTAGCGGACGCAGCAGAAACGCTGATCGCCCCGTGGGGGCAGTATCAGCTACGGCATGCCTTCCATCCTCTCAAGTTGCTGCGGGAACTTCTTCGCAGGATAGAGGTGGAGGGAATTCCAGTTATTCTGGAAATTCTGGATTGACCTCGTCAAGCCTGGTACGCCGACTTGGCGAGGCTAGTCGCGGACGCTCCTTGGAGACTTCCTCTCAGGGAGGATTTGCGGTCTCAGGGACCAATCTTCCATCTTGCTTTACAGTCGCGGGCTTAATGGCCTGGCCATTGAGACCCAGGTACTGAAGGACAAGGGAGTGTCAGCTTCAGGTATTCCTACCTCCAGTTAAAGCAAGGAAAGCGACTTCCAGCACATGGAAGTCTTATATTGCATGGTGTGAATCTATTGGATTTCCCCCACAGACCTATTCGGTGACCCGAATTTTGGTCTGTCTGCAACAAGGGGTTGAGCAGAAACTATCCTTGAGCACGATCAAGGGTCAGGTTTTCGGCGTTAGCAATCTTCTTTCAAGAAACCTTTGGCTAATCATTCCTTGGTGCGGAATTTCATCCAGGGGGTGCGACATCTGGCTCCGCCAGTGCGCGCACCCTTACCGCCTGGTATCTTAATTTAGTGTGGTCGGTTCTTCAGAAACTTCTCTTTGAAGATATTAGGGAGATTCCCTTGCTTACATTCCCAGAAGGTGGCCTTCTTGGTGGCCATTACTTCTCTACGCAGGGTGTCAGAACTGGCCGCATTATCCTGTCGTTCCCCAGATCTGGTGGTTCATAGGGATAAGGTGGTTCTTCTTCCGAATCCATCCTTCCTTCCTAAAGTGGTTTTCGTAAGATGGACTCACTTTTTGTGATCACGGATAGCCCTTGAAGGGGGTTGCCTGTGTCTGCCGCGACCATATCTACATGGATCAGTCAGACGGTGGTACAGGCTTATTCTATTAGGGGTCGGAATCCTCCGTTCCCTGTTAGGGCGGACTTCACTCGAGCGCTCAGTACTTCCTGGGCCTTTCGCCAACAGGCGTCAGTGGTCCAGGTATGTAAAGCGGCCACCTGGTCGTCGGTACATACCTTTACAAAATTTTATAAAATTGATGTGATGGCATCGGCGGATGCCTCATTTGGCCGCAAGGTTTTGCAGGCCGCAATTTGAGGAGACCGGTGGTCTACCTCGAGGGTTTTTTTCTGTTTGAAAATTTTTTTGTTGAGTCTCATCATTAAGGATGAGCATTGTAAACTTCTAGTTGGCACCGGTTGGGCCTTCTAGATTTGGATTTGATTTCCATTTTCCCACCCCTCATTTGTGATACTGCTCTGGGACTTCCCGAAGGTGCTGTATCACCGAGGACTACGTCTGTCAATGAGCGATAGAGAAAAATGGATTTTTGTAAAATCTTACCGTAAAATCCTTTTCTCTTAGCTCATTGACAGACGTAGTTACCCGCCCCTCTGTTTTTTTGAGTTGGGTTGGGTTAAATTCTCTAAAGACTGCTTTTATGACATAACTGATTTGCTGAGGCAGAGAGAGAGAGGATATACCCTCTGGGACTGCCCCTAGGGTGTGGCCAGAGCATTTTATTTCCTGTCTAGTCCTACTCCTGTGGAGGCAACATAACCCGAAGGTGCTGTATCACCGAGGACTACGTCTGTCAATGAGCTAAGAGAAAAGGATTTTACGGTAAGATTTTACAAAAATCCATTTTTTTCTTTCCACAAATAAGTTGTATCAAAGGATGGGCATGGGTCTACCAGAGTTTGAATGGTTTCTGGTAAGCTCATGTCTCATTGAGATGAAATGTACTGTATGCAAAATTCTTGTAAAGGGCAGTGTACATGCTTTTCACTTTTTGTGGTACACGGCTCTACACAAAATTCAGGAGACATTCTCTGTCTGGAAAAATGAAGCCCAAAACTGCAGTCCATGGAAAATGTGTTTAAAAAGACATACTTGTGTTTGGCCCCCTAGATGATCTCCAGTTTAAATTCTTTAAATGTAAGCCGTCTACAGTGCACTCTTGACAAAAATACACTGCAAACCCATAAAAACTGCATGTAAATGTGCATTGGGAGCTGCACACTGAACGCAGGATTGTGGTCTAATAAAAGGAGAATTCTAGCCATAGCTTTTTTGCCTACTTCTCATATGGATCACCTGAGTGCAATTCGTTCTGCACTCCTGTGACCCGTTTTCAGTCGAGAGCAGGCTCTCCGCTAATGTCCCTCCAAGGTCAGGATCCACCCAGGTGCTTGGACTGGCACTTGGCTTAGCCTCTCAGTGATCCGTTAAGAGCCTGAGCCTGCCCCCGCCACAGCCCAGCACTACAGTGAGCCCTGAAGGGGAGAGAAAAGAGATGCTGACTGACAGCCACGGCTCTCTGCTCAGAGCAGAGGGGAGAACTGAGCGATCAGCGGTGTTTGATTGCTCAGTTCTCACTGCAGAGATGGCCGGGGGATACGCGTTTCAAAAAAGTCTTCCTCAGGGGTCTTTAGACCAAAAGTTCCAACTTATAATATTCTATAATAAAGAAACCTATTTATTAACAATATATTCATTAAATGTAGTTTTTGTTTTGTATAGAGAGAAGCATATTGATTATATCCTTTAACCACTTTACCTCCGCTCACATGGAGGCTACTGCGGCACTTTGCCACGATCCCGTCCAGCGACGTAGACCTACGTCGCTGGACTCCTCCCTCTGTAGGCGGCGCTCGCGCGCCGCCGGAGGCGTGCTCCCGCTGTTTTCATTCACAGCGGGAGCCGGGCCAGGGGAGGAGCAGCGGCGATCGCCGCTGCTCTTACCCGATCGTCGGGGATCGAGTCTGGAGATCAGCCCGCTGTGTGTAAACACAGCGGGCGGATCTCCATAGTGACAGGGAGTGACAGATCGGAGTGTTCAGCATAGCTGGACATCCGATCTGTCCCTGTCTCACAAAGTCACCTCCCCCCCCACACGTCAGTAAGCACCAGGCATACATTAACCCCTCCCTCTCCAATAAAATTAACCCCTTCACTGCCAGTGTCATTTTTACAGTAACAGTGCATATATATAGCACGGATTACTGCAGTAATGTCACTGGTACCCCCAAAAGTGTAAAAAATGTCAGTCAAGGGTCCGATCTGTCCGCCGCAATGTTGCAGTCCTGCAAAAAAAATCGCAGATCGCCGCCATTACGCGTTAAAAAAAAAACACCAAAAATGACATAAATCTTTCCCGTAGTTAGTAACTTTTGCGCAAACCAATCAAAATACGCTTATCGTGATTTTTTTTACCAAACCGGTAGCAGAAAACAAATTGGCCAAAAATTTTAAAAAAATTTGATTTTTACATTTTTTTGGGGGGGAATTTCATATAAAAAAATGTGAAAAATATTTTTCAAAATAAACGCTCTTTTTTTGTTTATAGCACAAAAAGTAAAAATCGCACAGGTGATCAAATACCACCAAAAGAAAGCTCTGTTTGTGGGAAAAAAAGGACGTAAATTTCGTTTGGGTACAGCGTCGCACGACCGCGCAATTGTCAGTTAAAGTCGCACAGGGCCGAATCGCAAAAAGTGGCCTGGACGGAAGACAGCAAAATCCTCCGGTGGTAAAGTGGTTAAATACACATACCATGTATTGCGTCACAATTTCAAACATAAAGTCGCCTCTATTTAAAATCTTGGTTTGATCAGCTCCACATGCAGAGCCGCGTACCCGGAATTACTCTGAAGAACTCACACAAAATGTCCTCACCTTCCCCCACACACCACACACCACTGTTGGACAGGTTTAGGGTGAAGATGTTGTATACGTGTTTTTTATGTGATTTTTTTTTTTTATACATATGATTGTTTACATGTGGTTTTTATATGTTACATATTTTGAAAGGATATTTGGATTTTTATTTCAGATTAGTTCTGTGCACATAAGAGTAGAACGCTTTCACGAAGGTCCTCCAGGCAGGGTCTTGGTTGGTATAACTTTTATTCTTTCACTATTGATTCACTATTTTCTGTTGACATTTTTTCTCACGGATTAGAAGGGCACGAGCACTGTTTTAAACATCTCACAGTGTAATTGTTGTTTTACGATCCCGATCTTCTTTTTTAAGCCCTTTGGTACCTTCTTCTACTTGTTATACCCACTGACACAAATAAGAGGGGGGAGGTTATTGTTATACCAACTGGCTTTAATGAAGGAGGCAAGAGGGTTGTTTTATACCCAATAAGTTAAATTCACAAATTATTTATATTTGCTTCTGTATCAATTGAGGACAACAGACCGGCAAGGGAGATGGAACACGGTCAGTCTTTTTTTCCTAGTTCTCCGACAGCCCTTAATATGGTTTCATCCTGCAAGCAGCTTATATAACCCTTACTCAGCATCAGCAGCCCAATTCAGCTCCGAGCCGACGCGGCCCAGACCTCCTCTTGTGGAAGGAAAAGGCATGTAGTAAGGCTTGTTTAGACGGCAACATTTCATATGTCTGTAAAGAGACATTGCTTATTGATCCAGTTGTTTTTTTTTTTTTGTGCGTCTAGAAAGATAAGCGATTTTCTTTCAAACATCAGTCTTCTGTTCTGGTCTTGCTCTATTGATTTGGTAACCACAAAAGTTAAACCACTTTACGTAGCACATGCTTTGCTAATCACAGTCTGTTCTTCTCCATATTCATAAACTAACTTGAAACTTCCTTCCCTTTACAGTAAGGCTGCCTTATATCAGCAGGGTTACTTTATTCCAGTCTTACTGTAACTTCTTTCGTGCCAGTCTCATTTCTTTGCGAGCAAGAATGCCTGGTTGGTGTTTTGATGGCTGTTTATTGAATGACAGGCCCATTTCCGAGGATAAATTAGAGGTCATCTCAATGAAGGAATTTTAAAGCTGTTGACATCGCTATGAGCAGAATCTTGGCAGGCTGTTGGGTGTCATTATTGGATTGTTATAGATAAAGTAAACTTTTAAATGACGAATTATGGATTGTATTTATATTGCTGGATTAATCCCAATAGCCCTGGTGCTAAAACATGCACCCTTTGCACCTGGCAGTCACCCACTTGTTCTGCATCACCAACATGCCTGGTTTTATGGTATTTAAAAATGCCAGAGGGCGTTATAAGGCTTTAATAGCGACTTTTGCAGTTTTGGGGCTCATTCACATATTCATATACAGCCAATAGTGTGCACTGTGAAGGGAGTGGTGGCTGATGTTCTGCAGTGTTTACATTTTGCTTTTTTTTCATCTTTATTATAATGTTCTAAAATGACATATTGTGTGCAGTGTCACAAAACGCTGCACTCAAGAAAAAGTACAGCCTTTTTTTTTTTTTTTTTTTTTGAACGCTCACCACTTCAGCAAAATGGTGTGAACTGAACTATTTGGATATAAGAAAAATTGCATTGCCTAGCCCAGCCTTTTTCAACCAGGGTGCCCAGGCACCCTGGTGTGCCCTGAGGGTTCTTCAGGGGTGCCCTGGCAAAATGCCTAAAAATTGCCAAAATGTTACACTAAGCCAAAGGTTTTCATTGTTCACCATTACACCCTCCTAGCTGCCAGCATCCTAATGACCAATGGCATCATCAGTTCATAAGGAGGATGTCAGTAACCTGCATAGTATCCTTGTTTGAACCTCCCCTGCCCTTCTCCATCAGTGTTGAGGGTCACATTAGCTGAGCGATGGAGAAAAACTGAGAGAGAAGAGAAACCTTGGAATACTAGTCGGTACCAGTTTGCAAAAGTGTATTTGCTTTGGATGAATAAATTATCTCTAATGTTGGGTGTCCTACTTGGACTTGTGGATTATGCATTATGTAAAACTATTAGAATAGTTTTTACATTTTAGAATGGGGTGCCTCGAGACTATCCATAAATTTTAAATGGTGCCTCGACTGAAAAAAGGTTGAGAAACACTGGCCTAGCCGCGCTCAATGCTTATTGTGTAAACGGGCCATAATGTGCAGCTTTAAAGGGGGAAGTAGGATATAGGATAGCGGCATCCCAGACTTGCTTTTTCAAAAAGCCTCAGCTTTAAACTTAGATTTATTATTATTATTATTATTATTGCTTTAATCTGATTTTACAGCCAGGTTGCTATGTGAGCTTACAATAAAAAAAAAAAAAAGAAAAGCATACTACTTCTATTTATTCACCCCGGTGCAGTACCTGAATAGAACCTAGAGTCATAGATCATTTGGGTAGTTTATTGTGTGTGTTTGCGAGAGGGGGTTGAAGGAGGGGGGGGGGGGTAAGAGACCGGAGGGGGTGGGAAGGAGGGAGAGCCGTCCATGTGATGGTGCTGACCAATTAGAATGCCTCTTGTCTGTACACTGAGAAGTATGGATAGGAGCCACGGGGATTTCAAATCTCTGGATCAGCGAAGCCACGTGCCGATGCCTTAGAGCAGATGGCTGAAATCCTAGGCGCCCGGGCTCGGTTTCTGGTTGCCAATGTGACCTGGCGCCTGGGATTTGTCGAACCCTGCTTCGGGCCTAAAATTATATTTTTTTTAAACGTGTGCAAAAAAAGGCAAAAACAGATCTGGCCGCGAAAGGGTTAAAGCAATAAAATACAATAAATTCTGTTTTAAAAAATGGCAATTGCTTCTGCTACATATGCAGCGCTTTATCAGTCTAGATGGGTTATATCTACAAGCTTTGAGTAGGACTTCTTTCTTATTTCTTATGCTTTTTTCCAATCTCCTTCATACAAACACTTAGCAGTAAAATTTAATATTCCGAGTGGCATTTAGCAGTCATTTCGGACATGAACTTGGCCATTGATGGAAATATATCTAAAAGACTTTTGGTTAAGCTGCTGTTTTCAAGTTAAAATTTTGTTTGGCAGCTGACGCTGTCATGTATCCTTATCTTGATAACCTCCCGGTAATAGCTGCGGATTGAGCACTTGTCAGTCATGGTGCCAGCTCACGCCACTTTGCATTTATTCTTCAATTCAAGGAGTGATCTGTGTTGAATTTTGAAAATTGTTGCCATGGTAAAGCAACATCCTATCCTGTCTATTGTGTTTTTTGTTCCCTCGCTGTGAAGACTGGAATACCGCTGCTTTTCTGCACATATATGTGGGATTTGTGCAAAGCTCTTGTGTCTCTGAATGTCGATTATTCTGTAATATTCCTGTCTCAAGGTCTGAAATCCCTGGTGCATAGAACTTTCAAAGAGCTTAACCCGAAATACGTGTGTAAGGTATATATGATGGATGATTGTGTGGTCTTTATCTGCCAAGCTCATCTATCTAAGCTGCTGAATACCCACATCTTGTACTAGCGTTTGTTCACACTTCTTCCATCATCATCAAACAATCAAACACCATCTTATAGCGAGCAGAAAAATGAAGACCCTGCATAATTTCATCAAGGTCTCTTGTTTTTAAACTCTACTTCTTCGAGTAGTGAGATCTAGTTTGGTGCAGATGCTGGCTTGCTGAATCTCCTACGTTGTTGTTTTTTTGGAGACCAAGTAAGGGTCCTCTCAAGCGACCAGAGCACATTCTGATTAGTAGAGGATCTGTTCATGGATTGGAGCAGAACAGAATTGATGTCACTTTAGTGACACCTGTCCGTTCAGCTTAACAGAGCCACGTTCAGTCTATGGGTAAGTGGATGTAACCGGGTGTGCATCTGCCTACATCATTTTACCACCAATCTGTCTCATATAGACTGAATCCAAATATCTGCTGAAATCAGCCAGTATAGTAGATACCGACCAACATTCGGCCCGTGTGTACAGGTCTTTGTCAGAAGCTGTTCTCCTGACTGGTTTCTGTCAAACAAGCATGCTGGAAAACCAACATCCGATCAGCATTCTCAGCCAGCGGAACACAATAGCACAGTGGGGTGATCTCTGTACTAACATCAAATAGTTAGTACAGAGACCTCCTTACGAGCTGCTAAGTTGGGCTGATAGAAAAAAAAATTCCTTGTGTACAAGATCTGCCTGAAAAACTGAAGGATGGATCTGATGACACTGTCTGTGTGAAGGGAGCCTAAACCTGTACAAAGCGAAATATCGAGGATACCATTGCGCACCTCTTCTGAAAATTCTAGTTGTCTGACTATCATGCACCTGCAATGAGCCTATATGGTATGAATTCTAACTTCACTAACTGCATGCTTGGCAGTTAGTGTAACAAAAAACGGAACTAGTAGTGGCAGCCTTCTAATGATCTCCGTAATTTTTCTTTTTGAGGTCTACATCAATGAGATCTCTTCTGCACATTCGTTCCCAAGCCTTCCCTATGACCATTACAGATCAGTAACTACAATAGAGGGGGCAAAGTGGGACTTTATAGGTGCAAATGATGGAGAAAAATCTGAATTCTCAAAAATTACACATTTTATTAAACATAAAGAATTAGGACAAGACAGTACATTGATTTAAAATGTTAAAAACAAAAAAATGTTTCCCCGGGGCGAGGGACGAGGAAGTGCGGCAGTCACCGCTACAGCCTATCTACTTGTCACCGCTCGAGCCATCCTGATCCTTACCGGAGTGTGTTTTATGAGCTGTTTTATTCATCCCTTTTGTGAGTACCCCCCTATCTAGCGGTTTATACAATAAAAAAGTTTCAAGTTACTGCACTTAGAGTGGCGCCTGTGTTTTCTTCTAGTTGGCCCCAAGCAAATCTTCTACTTGTCACTAGAGCTGCCTCAGGAGTGCACCTTGAGCTTTTTATGGACTTTTATGGACTTTTCCATGGACTTTGCCATACATGGATTTTTTAATTTGTCCTTTTTACTGATTATCATTCACTCTGGTTATTTGTGTGTCTAGTACCACTGGTATAGCCCCTGGTGATATTTATTCCCTGCTGTGCGCCAGCTATTTTATATTTGTAGACTAGTAGGAGCCTGGAAAGGAGCACAGCCGCATACATACATTACTCACTCGTGCACTGCAGCCCGCCCCACACATTCAGTGAGTCTTACTCTCCTCCCTAGTTTTTTCAATGGCACATTCAGGAAGCCAATCACGCCGTGAGTAGCGGCACAGCGGAACCAATCAGGTGTGCAGGCACGCGTGATTGGTTCGCTGTGCAGCTAATCACGGCGTGATTGGCTTCCTGAATGTGCCATTGAAAAAACTAGGGAGGAGAGTAAGACTCACTGAATGTGTGGGGCGGGCTGCAGTGCACGAGTGAGTAATGTATGTATGCTCACCGCTGAAGTGTCCCGGCTTCCCCTGCCTAACACGGAAGTCTGTGAGTCCTCCTGTCGTCCTCCGAGTCCCTTCCCCCTGTAAATATCGTGACCTCGGCGATATGAATATCGCCTACGGCCACAGAACGATAGTCGATATCATATCGAATATCGTTCAGCCCTATTGTTCGGCACAAAATTATTCGGCCTTTTGACTTATTCGGCCGAACACCGAAAGTGCTATTTTTTCTATTTTCGGCCGAATAATGTTCGGCCGCCGAATATTCGGTGCATCCCTACTCTGAGTGTCATGCCTATATGGCGTGTAGTTTCACCACAGTTCAGATTCATTCACATGTGTGGATTATGAAGAATACAGCAATGCTTCTGATCACCCTATAGCATTAATATTGTGTTTGACGTGTTTTTTCGATGTTTATGTAGTGTTGAAAAAACCCATAAAAATGCTTGATAAATTCCTTGAAAGTGTTTTTTAGTGGGAAGTGTTTATAGGGGAAGTAATGTGGAGGAAGGGTGGTTAGGTTGTGTGATAGCAGGCATTTTTGTGAATTCTCTGCAAAATGGATTAGTATATTTTGATTTTTGACACTTGGCCCACCTTAACTGCTAAAACAAAAAGGGTTTGCCGCTGGCAATAATGTTCAATGCCTCTGCTCCTGCTTGGCACGGTCAGTATTGCTGGCTGACTTGATGCTTTTGCCTCCGCACAGAAGTAAATGGCGTTACCACTCAGCTGTTCTGTACAACCAGGAAGTGACTCCGTTCTTGTTGTTTTGTTATTTCCCAGTGCATTCTGGGATACAGGAAACTCCACTCTCTCTCCTTCAATGCCCAGCTAACTTTTTATAAATGCTTCACTAACATGCCATAAATGCTATTTGTACTGTTAAGGTGCAGTTACTGAGTATTACCATTGAAATCAAAGGAGGGAGCTGACATGCCTCAATGCATCATGAAAACGACAGGCTGCTTAATTTTTAACACAACTCTACATCTCCTGTGTTTACAGCACTCTGTGGTGCCCATTATAGTAATCATGGCGGGTGTTGAAGAGTAGGCATGAGGCTTTAAAAATGCTGAAAAAAAAATGCCACTTAAATTGTATTAACACACTTGTGAATGTACCCTTAGAGTGTCAAGGTCGTCAACAGTCTGTGACCTTTGTAGACTTCACTGGCTGCATGCTGATGCTAAGTCAGTGCCTCACTAGGTAGTAAAGCCAGGGTCATGTTGGCAGTCTTTGAGCCTGGACTTTTAACCAGTCAGCAGTGGTCAATATTGTATCTCTGTCTTTGAAGGTTCACTAGAATAGCAGAGCATAGCGGTGAAATGTCAGATGTATGTAGCTGGATTCAGCCCATCAGCATTTACCCATCTGTATGACTCTGTTTATGTCCTTTTGATCTAAAAGAACCAATCAATACAATGTTTTTTTATCTTCGCATTGAGCTGATGTGATAAACTTTGCCAGCTGCCTTTTTTTTTTTTTTGACAGCTCTGAGCAGAGAATGGCTCTGCATCGAGTACATGAATTGTGGAAATGCCAGATTAAGATAGTAAGGGGGGTTTAATCGAGATCCCAATTATATATATTTTTTTTAATTAATCAAGCAGCTCTAATGTCAGATGGAAATAAAAAGAAGCCAGGTGGTCAAAAATGATGTGTGTTTACCATTAGGCTGTGTTCCAACTGTTGTGGTGCACTAGTGCATATGCATTATACAGCTCATTATCAATCATCATTTTAGGTAGCTCTTTTTAAAGGGGGTATCTGTTTCCCCAGAAAAGATCTATGCAGCCCCCCACAACGAATGGTGGTGCATTACCGGGTGTTATGGTACACTTGAACGCTGGTGAGGTGGGGTGCCTTCTAAGACTAAATAGAACAGTAGTGCACCAATGTGCATATTGCATTAATGCCAAGTAGGGCTGAACGATAGTTGATGTGATATCGACTATCGTTCTGCGGGCGTGGGCGATATTCATATCACCGAAGACGCGATATTTAGCATAGGCAGGGAGAAGTCAGGACTCTGGGGGGAGGAGGAGTACTCGCAGTGCTGGCAGCCGACACATCCGTTTTGCTTTCGGCTGTGATCGGAACTCCGCCCCTGCAGCCCGATGCAATCCAGCCCTCCCAGCTCTGCCTCTAGTCTCCAGCCAACCATTACTCCGCCTTGCTCCGCCCATTGTCTCTCCTGGCTGCATCGGGGCGGGATCAGGCTGTAATGTTTTGTAAATAGATTCAATGGAGAGACAATGGGCGGAGCAGGGCGGAGTAATGGTCGGCTGGAGACTAAGAGGCAGAGCTGGGAGGGCTGGATTGCATGGCGTCAGAGAGGCTGCAGAGCGTTACAGAGGGGGAGAGCACCGGGGGACAAAGGCTGCTACCATACTACTGCTGGGGACACTTCACTCAGCCCGCTTCCTCTACACTCCGGCTCCGACACAAGGCTCGGGTTGTCCGGGCGGGAGAAGTTCTACAAGTGTGGCGGATCCCCTGGCGGAGAGCTGAGCTCTGCTCACTGATCCCTCCTCCGGAGACTGGCCGGGAGAAATATTGCGATATATATATATATATATATATATATATATATATATATATATATATATATATATATATATATATATATATATATATATATATATATATATAGTTAAAAACCAAATATTGCAATGTATTTTTTTCCCCAATATCGTGCAGCCCTAATGCCAAGCAGCCTAACCAGCCTGGGTAACAGGACCACCATGGGTAACTGTCACTAAGAATCTGATGGACTTCATTTTCAGCATGTTGTTTATGGAAGGTGTAACATTTGTTCCCTTCTTATACATGCTGGTGAATATTCTGAACGAAAGAAAAAATGTGGACGGAGGCAGAGCTATTGGCTACTACGGGAGCTGGGTGGCTAGCTATATCAGCCACAAAAAAAATGAGTGAGATCACACAGCTGTACAATGTGTCTATGCCTGGCAAATTATTGGCCAACAAGTAAACCTAAAATGCGTAAGCCTGATTTCTTTTTTTATATACATGTTGTCAGTTGCACAAAATACAGTAATTGTGGGGTTTGCCAACTACACGTGTACTGGGCCATAGGGCAAGTTATACCTTTAAAAAGGCAGTAAGTGGTGTGTTATTGTGCCTGTTTTGTATTAGGAGTCATGCGTCTATAAATATGGGCTAGTTGCACCTTCTATTGAGCTTTGTTTGGGAGAAGCTGAAGTAGAAGCTGCAGGGCTCTCGTTCTCCCTTGCCTGTGTTTTACTGTATGAAAAAGTATTTTGAGTAGATATACCATTCATTACTATGTGGCTTGTTGACATCTATGGGCTATTTTGTGCATTTACAAACGTCATGCTGGCCCATTCAAGTGAATCGTAAATGCAGGAAAAGATGTATAAAGTGTCCTAAGACATCTGCACAATAGAAAATCTGTAGTTTCAATACTTAACCTTCTTTTTCTATAATACCTGAACAAAATTGTGAATTTATAATAAACATATATAAATGCCTATTAAAATTGAGTGTATATTGGCATAAATGTTTGCATATGTCTCTTAAAGTTTTGATAGGCTTTTTTTAAAGCGATTGTAAAAATATATATATATTTTTTTAAAATAACAAATGTGATGTACTTTAAACAAGAAAGGAACACTGCGCTAATGAGGGGAGCAGCTAGCGCCTGGAAAAATACAAACTTCTAGCAATTATTCAGTGTAAAAAATAGTGCATCGCTAGAACACATACAAATATGATAATAAACTGAGTACAATAAATATATATCATAAAAATTCAAATAAATTAATTAAAAATGTTTAAAAAGTTCATCATAGTCCAATATGACAGACATTCCAGAGAATACTGGCTTCTCTGGATTGTCTGTCATGGTCTATGATTAACTTTTTAAACATTTTTTAATTTATTTATTGGATTTTTATGATATATATTTATTGTACTGAATTTATCTATTTGTGTTGAGTTTATTATTATATTTGTATGTGTTCTAGCGCTGCACTATTTTTTACACAAATGTGATGTACTTACCTGCTGTGTGCAATAGTTTTGCACCAGGCAGCCCTGATCTCCCTCTTATTGGTTGGGTCCCTTCTGGCGCTCCTGCTTCTTGCTGGCTGCCTCCATAGCAAACCGTTTGTTAGGCCTCATGCGCACTGGTTTATTGTAAAACGCTGTTTATCCTGACAGCAGAAGATCCACATTAAAAACTCACCTAATCTGCATTTTTTTCAAACCAGTTTAGCAGTGTTTGGTGTTTTGGCGTTTTTTTCCTTGGCCGGAATTTTAATTTATTGTGGCTATTGAAATGAATAAACGCTGAAGTGCTAAACACGCGTAGTGTTAAGGCGCGTTTTGCAGCTTCAACCTTTTTTTTTCTGCCAAAACTGTGCCGCTCCTGGACGCACTGCAAGTGGGTGTTTTTCTGCCTCTAAACTCTCCTGACATTAAACGCTGCTAGAAGCCTATGTGTGCATGGACACATAAGCTAACCTGCAGGGGAGTTTGGAGGCTGGAAAAAAAAAAATGCCAGATGCCCCTAGGAGTAGCTGTAAATATGTCCAGTGTGCATAAGGCCTTATGGGGGCACTTTTGAGGGCTTGATTGGCACTCAGTGCGGCTCAGCCCTGCTCCTGGATCTGTCTTCCTCTCCTCTGGCTCTAACACTGAGAACCGAGCGATGAAACGCCTCTGATTGCTCAGTTCTCAATGCTCCCTGAGCAGAGAGCCGGTGATTGTCAGTCACTGGCTCTCTGCTCCGCCCCCTCCTTGCTCACTGGCTCTCTGCTCCACCCCCTCCTCGCTCATTGGAGCGCTGAGCTGTGGAGGGGCGGGAGCTACTTGCTTAGGCTCTAAGCAGCTCAGTGAGAGGCTAAGCCGGGTGCCGATCCAGGCGTATGGGCGCATCCCGACCATATGGTCACAATCCTTCTTGAGCCTGGACCAGCTCTGTGATGTCAGCCGACAGCAGGCTTCAGCCAGCTCTCTGCTGAAATCAGGTCAAAGGAGTACAGAAAAATCTGCCCTCCTGTGATCCACAGAAGTACAGCTAAATGAGCTTTGGCTTTACTTCTCCTTTTAATGCAAAGAATGCATTGCGGTAAAAAAAACCTTCTGGCTTTAGGTCTGTTTCACACGAGCTTCAGCTTGTATAAGAGCAGTGTAAGCAGCAATCTTTTACAAAGCATTTACAGAACTTTGAGCAAGCTTTGTGTAAGCTTTCAATGTAGCACTGAGCTTCAATTTGGAAATGCTGGAAACAGAACTACTGGAAGTGTTGATTGCCACTTTAAACAAGTTGCTAGCAGGCTTCAGCAGTACTTGAAGCTTGTTGAAGGCACAACTCCCATTAGCTGGTTTGAGAGCGAGTTCACACCAGAGAAACGCAGTCTGGATGCGTTCCATATGCTTTTCCGCAGGTGTGTTTTTGATGAGTTTTTGATGCTTTTCATTGCATTTAGGTGAATTCCAGTCCATTTCTCATGAGTCTTACTGTGTTTCAGTACAGCTCAGTGCAGAAAAAAAATGCAGCATGTTCTTTTTTTATTTTTCTGGAACTGGAAAGCACTGAAACGTACCGCACTGGTGTGAAATATGGAAGGAAGAGAGGGAAGATGCCTAATGTGCCGCACATCCACTGAGTCCTATGGTGGTATGAGAGAGCGAGACAACCTCAGCCTGGGCTCCCGCCAGGCCACACCCTACCCCGCCCAATGCATTTCACTCCGCCCCGGAGCTTAGTCATGGGGATTCCCATGACTAAGCTCCGGGGGACGGAGTTAAACACATTGGGGGCGTGGCCCCAGGCTAAGGTGGTCTCTCTCTCTCTCGTACCATCATTGGACTCCAGGGATGTGCGGCACCAGGGATCTTTCCTCTCTTCCTTCCTGTGACAACAGGAGCTTCGACTAGGTCTGTCCCTTGCTGGAGCTCCTGCAAGTGGATGCAGCATCACCCACACTACTCATAGTGGTTGAGCCTGAGCGGCCTTCTAAACAAACTGTGGGTCACTGGTGTAAAATATGCCATCGGAAACCATATAACCTACTATCAGTGCATTCCTGATGCAGAAAAAAAAATGCACTGAACTGCATGTGGTGTGAATCAGCCTCTAGTATTACCATTTATTGGAGCTTTTAATAATTGGGTCATGTAGACGTTAACATGTTGATGTCATTTCAAGTAATTTTCAGAAGTTTTAAATCTGCAGCTTTGATTTATCAGGGACTCCGGTTTAAAAGAGACAGCGCTCTATTCCTGTCTCCTAACTTTGTTCCTGCACTGTTCCATCGCTGAGGCTTTCAGTAGAAGCCTTGCTACTCTATCCTAAACAGAAAAAAAAGTCTGGATCTAGATACACTTTAACCACTTTAACTCCGGTTTTACCCCCTTAATGACTGGGCCCATCTGGGCTCGGGTGCACAGATGCCAACCTATGATCTCCCTGCAAATGAGAGAAGCTGGGGGAGGGGGGGGGGGTTGAGGGATGAGGGAGAGTGGTGGAAGTGAGCGCACTCCTCAACCCGGCACTCTGCACATAGCGCACGACTTAACTCTGTACGTAGGGCACCCCTGAAACTGCGCTCTGTACTTGGTGTACCCCTGAACCCTGCACTCGTGATGCAGTGCACCCCTGAACTCTGCACTGAAGACTGTACATCTCTAAACTCTGGACATAACTCACTCCTGGCATTTATTGCTCCCTTAAGATCCTCCCACTGTGCAAATTGGCCACACCCACCATTTGATGTGGTTTCGGCGAGCAGCCCGTGGTGAACTTGTTTGACACCCCTGCTATAAATAGTTTGGTGAGGGCAAAGGCAAAGGACTGCATTTTTTTGTTATCCTCTTTTCATTTGTTCTACTCTGGCGTTTAATCTATGATCAAATGTTGAATTCTTTATTTTTTTTGTTTAGAAACTGTATTCTTGTAAAGTCCAACTTCTTTGCTACTTTTGTGACTGTCTTATTTTTTTCTAACGTGGAATCATGCATGTCAAGGTGAAATTTTGACACTGCTTATAGTCAAAGAACAGAAGAATCTCTTCTGTCAAAAATCAGGATTATAACACACTTCTTTTTCTTTTCTTTTTTTTTTTTTTAATGTAGAGTAAAACTCATTTTTGCAGGAACTGGTGTATTTTTAAATTTAAAACACCCTAAATGCTATAGGCGTTATTAGCAGACAAAGATTTCTTGGATATGAAATTACTTGAATATTTCATTCTTGTACTTTTTTCTTTGTACTTGGCTGAATTAGTTCTATCAAAAAATAGCTTTAGGCTTATTGGTCACCCCATGTCTCGTATGTGCTTAGATTTTGTACAGATAGATGGCACAAATACTGTTTTGTTAGCATACAGGGGTACATCCCCAGCTATTCAGTACCTATTTTTTTCCATTTTTCCAAGCTCCTATTTTTTTCCTCTAAACATTTCTATTTACATATAGAAATCGTCGCACAGTGACATCATCAAGTACAATACTGGGCCAGTACTGTAATTCAGTGGTCCTCAACCCTGGCCTACAGGGCCCACTAACAGGCCAGATTTGCAAGATAACTGAAATACATCCCAGGTGATATAATTTGCTGCTCAGTGATTGCAGTACTCTAGTCTGCATCTCCCCAAGGTAGTACTTAAAATCTGGCCTGTTAGTGGGCCCTGAGGACCGGAGTTGAGGACCACTGCTGTAATTTACCTATAATTAAGGGGAAACTTGGCTAATTGGCTAAGTACGTAACTGAAATATTGAGGCCTCGTTCAAACTTGAGCATTTTGCAGCTTGAAGCTTAAAAAGTCTCAACAAGCAAAAACCTACTGTTTTTTAATAGCCCTTGTTCACATCTGACGGTCCTGTCCCCTGTAGCAAAATAGCTGTCGCTCAAAAAAGTACATGAGCTACTTTTTAGGCAGAGCTGAGTGTTTTTGTCCCCATTAACTTCAATGTAAACGCCTAAAAAGCACAACATGAGCTTTTTTCGAGCGTATTTTCTGCTTAAACAACACCTCCCTGCCCTCTTTTCAGCAGCACTCCACACCAATTGAAAAACCATTAACAAATGCTGCAAAAAACGGTCAATTCTGCTCCAAGACATGCTCAAAAACATTGGAAAACGTGACAGTTAGGTGTGAATGTAGCTTGGTTGCATTGCCATGTCTGGGACCACCACTGCAGCATTATAGGAGGAGGAGGATATGACTGTGAGACTTGCCCACCTCACCCACCACTCAGTGTCTGCTGCCCCTCTTCCAATCCCTCCACAGTCTTCTGTTCGTTCAACTATTTTTTTGTTCCTGGAATTTGGCTTTACCTTTGATCAACAGTGAACTTTGCTAATTGGTGATATAAACAACTAAAATGCTAATAGCATTGCCAGGTCTGAATCCACCACTGCAACATTATAGGAGGAGAAGGACATGACTGCCAGACTCACCACCTCTCATTGTATGCTGCCCCTCTTTGCCAGTCCCTCCACTGTCTTTTCGCCCAACGATCTATTTGGCTGATGTCGGAACAGGAAATGTGGGAAGATCTCACTTCTTGTCAATTTGGGTGCCAGAACAGAAAATGATGTCCCTGCAACAAGGACATGGGAAAATAGTAACCAAAGAGATGTTTCTTGTTCAATAAAAATAAAAAAAAGTTTGCCTGAAGTTGGGCATTAAGTTTTTGTGATGGGGACAAGGACCATATCACCATATGCAGAAGTTAACTAGAGAAGTTCAAGTTAGCAGTGTGGCTAGTTTTGAAGTGGAGTGGAACAGTATCCTCCAATGAGGTGATGCACCTGTATACCAAGGATAATATGCAGTTTTAGTCTGCATTTTCTAAATGCATGTTTAATGCTGGAAATAATCTTCATCATCTTTGTGTGTCTCTGACAACTATTGTATCCAATGCACAGTTTGTTCATGACCTTGGTTTGAGCTTTATGGATCACAAAGTAAATATGTGTAATCTCCTTCCTCTATGGTTGGGGGTCATTAATTCTTAGTTGCGTGGTTTTATATAGCCCAACCATTCTTCTACTGTGTGCGCGTTCTCCCGGTATCCTTGTCGTTCAGGTCATGTGGAAGGTAGAACTGGACTTAGCAGCTGACATCTTGCCAGTGATCTATAAATTGTTGCTGTCTTCTTCCTGCTAATTATAATTTGCTGGCCTGATGACTGCTCTGCACAGACGTTTTTAGGCAGCTGGATGTAATCCTTCTCTTGGGTGTTCTTCTTCTTGAGCAGTTGCCAGTAGGCTTAACGCGCAGCTTTACGATTTTTGTGATGACCATGACATGGCACTTTGCGAGTAACACAAGGTTAACATTAAAAGTCCTTTCTTCTCTCAAAAAAATTGAGTACCAGCTATAGTTGAAGTACAGTATGTGTATGGAAGCTGTCTGACCTGCCAAATGAATGTTGTTTTTGTTCTCCAGTCCTTTGATTTACATTCTGGCATACTGTACAATCAGGTATTTTTCTCCACTTCACGTAAGGCTACATGTACACGGGACATTTTCAAAAGTCCTTTTAACGCTGGGATTTTACAGCTATGTAAAGGACGTTTAAAACGTCCGTTGAGTCACGTTTGGAGCCGCGTTTAGCGGTATTTAGCGGGCGTTTGCGCTCAGATTTCCGTTTTTAGAGGTCAAAAAATAATTCCCCTTTAAACAGTAAAAACGCAAGCGCTAAACAGGGGTGACAGCGTTCGGTCACGTTTTGCTTTTGAAATGTCAGTAAACACACGTTCTTAACATCCTTAACCAAATAATTGCTTTCCAAAAAACGACCCTGAACTCAACTGCCTCTAAATGACTGTAAACGACTCGGTGTACATGGACAGATAAGATAACATAGAGGAGGGTTCAGGAGGCTTCTGAAAAAAACGCCCAACTGCTCCTAAACGTCCGTTTACAAGTAGCAGTGTACATGAGGCCTAAGTGTTACAACAGGTATCCTCAAACTACGGCCATCTAGCTGTTGTGGAACTACACATCCCGTGAGGCATTGTAAAACTCTGACATTCACAGACCTGACTTGGCATGATGGGAATTGTAGTTCCTGAACAACTGGAGGGCCATCGTTTGAAGACCCCTGTGTTACAGCTTTGCCATGGGACTGTCTAGTACACACGATCAGAAAATCAGATGAAAAATACTGCTTTCGGAGCTATCATACGATAATCGGATAAGATTACTACACCGTTTTCTAGAGCCAATCATGACAATTCATGCAAAATTATTAGAAGGGAGAATATGTAAATTATTTTCCGCACGATACCAGAACCTACTATATTAATTTTAATCAGTAGAAAATTCGTCCAAAAAAAAAAATCTGAAGACCAAGACCACACATGCTTATTAACTACCTAATCCATTACAATACAATACAATACAATACAATACAACACATTACATCGCTTCCAAAGTTGTATTCTGTCATACGAAAATTTTCGTAACTTTAGCAACCTCTTAATTTTTCAATTAAGACTAGCATGCAAAAAAAAAAAAGTGGACGTTCATTCATCTGATATTCCTATTGTGTACGAGGCTTGACTCCGCTCTCCCCTCTTTTCATCAAATTCCTTGTTGGCATATGTTACATCAGGACACCTGGTTGACCCAAGTACTGCTCTTGCATCTCCCAGTCTTAAAAATTCCATAGACAGCTTGCGTTTTCAGACCATTTCTGCTGAATTGGCCAAAATTTTAGACAAGGTTGTCTCCACCACCTGGCTCAGCAAAAGTACAATTTTCAATTGCTTTTTGTTGAAGAAGCTGGCGGAAGAATTGTCAGCCAAACAGATGCAGTCACTCTTTGGGTATTCTGACAGCTGCAGGTGCTGGCACTCAATACTATAACTGGCAAGCAAGCTTACTCAATCCGTGCTGGAATCTATATGTATATGTGGTTAGCTTTAGCGCTGTAGTACAGGAATTACAAGAATCTGAAATAAACCGATCACGCTGATGACACAAAAATATATATACTGTATTTTCTGGCGTATAAGACTACTTTTGAACCTCAAAAAAATCCCCCAAAAATGGGGGGTCGTCTTATACGCCGAGTATAATATCTCTAAGGTAACCTAAGTATAAGTATTACCTGTAGATGAAAATTAGGGGGGTCCTCTTATACGCCCAGTCGTCTTCTACACCAGAAAATACAGTATATATATATATATATTTTTTTTTTATTTATTATATAGCGCTGTCAATTTACGCAGAGCTTTACATATACATAGTACATTCACATCAGTCCCTGCCCTCAAGGAGCTTGCAATCTAAGGTCCCTAACTCACATACATACACAGAAGGGCCAATTAAATATAAAATAAATATAAATGATTACTTCCACTGTTTCACAGTATAAGTGAACCCCTGATAGTAGCGTTTATCTGCTCTTTTTGTACTATTAAGGGCTATTTTTAGTTATTAACCCCATTATTACCAGTGATACAAAAAAAAAAAAGAAAGCCTTTTTCAACGCAAAACGGTGCTTTCCTTTCCTTGATTAGATTACTTGGTCACTGATGGGTTGAAATCACTAGTTCCTCTATTTCTTCTGTGGGATCTTTTCCTCCTCTTCCCCCCCCCCCCACACTTTTGGACTAAGTGGCGTTTACCCGCCTCCGCCCCGGATCAGGCGTATATCCACACAGTGCACTTTCTCTGTTATCTTTTGTATGTAAGTATCAGAACTCTAGATTTTTGACATTTTTGAGGGAACTTATCGGCGTGTTTCCTTATCCATATGAGGTTTTTTTGAGCTTAAACTAGTCCATATTTACATAAAATTTGTACCCAGCTCCTGTGAAGAGTGGATGATAACTCCACGAAATGCGTAGAGCCATAAAATATGAAGATTTATCAGGATACGGATGATTTATGAAAGAGCCTATGAGCCATTGGATTTATCATTGCCATGTATTTGATATATATATGTATGTGTGTGTGTGTGTGTGTATATATATATATATATATATATATATATATATATATATATATATATATATATATATATATATATATATATATATATATAATGTCTTTGTATGATATGTTTATCTGCTATTATATATCTATTTTTTATGTGTATGCGCCTAGCAAGATATTTCGCTTACTACCTCTTGTATGTCCATACCTGTGTTGTCTGTATTTGTATTGGAATATGTATTATTTTCTATTCTATTATATTTATCTATTCTATTTATTGATTATTGCTGCATGATTGATTTTACCGTGCAGCAAAAATGTATATTTTGAGACTACTCTAATTTCATTTGGATATTTGAAATAGCAATCCACCTCATTTAAAGTCCCACTATCCTTACACCCCCTTGTTTTATATAACATTAGGGATGGAGGTGGTTGCTGTGATGCCTCGGATCATTTATTTTTCACAGCTGGAGGGCTGTATTTCAAGGATCCCTGGTGTAGAACATACAGGTACTTCTCAAAAAATTAGCATATTGTGATAAAGTTCATTATTTTCTGTAATGTACTGATAAACATTAGACTTTCATATATTTTAGATTCATTACACACAACTGAAGTAGTGCAAGACTTTTATTGTTTTAATATTGATGATTTTGGCATACAGCTCATGAAAAAACCAAAATTCCTATCTCAAAAAATTAGCATATTTCATCCGACCAATAAAAAAAAAGTGTTTTTAATACAAAAAAAAGTCAACCTTCAAATAATTATGTTCAGTTATGCATTCAATACTTGGTCAGGAATCTTTTTGCAGAAACGACTGCTTCAACGCGGCGTGGCATGGAGGCAATCAGCCTGTGGCACTGCTGAGGTGTTATGGAGGCCCAGGATGCTTCGATAGCGGCCTTGAGCTCATCCAGAGTGTTGGGTCTTGCGTCTCTCAACTTTCTCTTCACAACATCCCACAGATTCTCTATGGGGTTCAGGTCAGGAGAGTTGGCAGGCCAATTGAGCACAGTAATACCATGGTCAGTAAACCATTTACCAGTGGTTTTGGCACTGTGAGCAGGTGCCAGGTCGTGCTGAAAAATGAAATCTTCATCTCCATAAAGCTTTTCAGCAGATGGAAGCATGAAGTGCTCCAAAATCTCCTGATAGCTAGCTGCATTGACCCTGCCCTTGATAAAACACAGTGGACCAACACCAGCAGCTGACATGGCACCCCAGACCATCACTGACTGTGGGTACTTGACATTGGACTTCAGGCATTTTGGCATTTCCCTCTCCCCAGTCTTCCTCCAGACTCTGGCACCTTGATTTCCGAATGACATGCAAAATTTGCTTTCATCCGAAAAAAGTACTTTGGACCACTGAGCAACAGTCCAGTGCTGCTTCTCTGTAGCCCAGGTCAGGCGCTTCTGCCGCTGTTTCTGGTTCAAAAGTGGCTTGACCTGGGGAATGCGGCACCTGTAGCCCATTTCCTGCACACCCCTGTACACGGTGGCTCTAGATGTTTCTACTCCAGACTCAGTCCACTGCTTCCGCAGGTCCCCCAAGGTTGTGCAGCGTTTTCTGCCACACTTTTCCCTTCCCACAGACTTCCCACTGAGGTGCCTTGATACAGCACTCTGGGAACAGCCTATTCATTCAGAAATTTATTTCTGTGTCTTACCCTCTTGCTTGAGGGTGTCAATGATGGCCTTCTGGACAGCAGTCAGGTCGGCAGTCTTACCCATGATTGTGGTTTTGAGTAATGAACCAGGCTGGAAGTTTTTAAAAGCCTCAGGAATCTTTTGCAGGTGTTTAGAGTTAATTAGTTGATTCAGATGATTAGGTTAATAGCTCGTTTAGAGAACCTTTTCATGATATGCTAATTTTTTGAGATAGGAATTTTGGTTTTTCATGAGCTGTATGCCAAAAATCATCAATATTAAAACAATAAAAGGATTGCACTACTTCAGTTGTGTGTAATGAATCTAAAATATATGAAAGTCTAATGTTTATCAGTACATTACAGAAAATAATGAACTTTATCACAATATGCTAATTTTTTGAGAAGGACCTGTATATCGAAAAGCTGTCAGAAAAAATTTTTTGGCCGTTTGAATTGGCCCTTTAAAAATTTTTACAGAGAAGTTCTAGTACTACATCTACAGGTAATAATATATAGTTAATCTGTTTAACGTGTAAGCTTTTGTGCTCACATCAAATTCTGGACACTTTCTTTTTGCTATTGCCTGCAAATATCCAGCTTTAATATCTGTGCCAAGAGCTCCTAATTAATCCATGTTAAGGTCACCAGGAAGATTAGCTAGCAAAATACTCTCGCTGTGTGCACAGGTTATAGCAATATTCGCATTAAAGCAAACACTTGTGCAAATTGCTGACCCTTGTAGAGATGCTGGCTGTCCATCTAATTCCTTTAAGCTTTCAAAGACTATAGCTTTTGGCTGTCGAGACGAGAATTCTTGTCTAGTGGGGACAGGGATATGTCAATCACTTAGATTAAACCCTTCAACCTATTACTGCCATTGATTTAGCATGGTCTCAAGTGAGAAATTCTCTTGACACGAGGGTCAAAACCTAAACATTGGCAGTCTATCATTATTAGTGCTTCGCCATGTAAAATGCTGCTTTTGTTTTCAAAGTTTTGTATTTTAAAAATTAAATTTAAGTTTTTTTTTTTTTCCATTTTGGCTAAATTGACTCTCTTTGGTAGCCCAGTAATTGATATTTTAATGCATAAAGTAGGAAAACTTCTGTTTTCAGTTGCCATTTTCTACCTGTACATTTTTCTGTAAAAAGAAAAATCAAAGTGTTGTCTGTAGGAATTATAACCCTAATTTAATTAATTGGCAATCATTGCTTCTGTGACTACTGGACTGGTCGCCATGTGCTGCACTTCCAGCTGGTAAAGCAAGTCAGAGGGCCTGGGTAGCCTCTCATACCTTATATGACCAAAACATGGAGGCAACTACTGCTGACGTCTCCTTCTAAGCCTGGCTTTTAGAACAACCTTTTTGGATTGTTTCGAATTTTTGGACCACTGACCTGGATCAAGGTCAAACTGTGTTATGCAAGTTTTGTATTTAAATATGTCCTTTCAAAATATTTACATGTTCTTCTTTTTTTTTTTTTTTTTTTTTTTTTTAAATCTGTCAATCTATAGAATTTATCAGTTAATCCTCATTCTGACATGATTTCCTGACCTCCGCTAACAATTCTGTCCAGCCACATTGCAATTGGCAGACCCCCTAGCGTTGTTGGCACCAAGAAACTGAACCATCTTACTAGGGATGCACCGATCCGACTTTTTTGGTCCTGATCCCGATTTTTTGCTTTGTGAAATCGCCGATCCCGAGTCCGATCCGGAAGTACTGTTTTGTGAGCTTATAACAAAATAATACTTCCGGATCGGTATCGACAGATACCTTTATAACAATTGTGCATTCAAATCTAAAATGTCATGGGTTTAGTCTTTAAGAGGTTAAACTTCCCTCCTCCAGCAGACTGAACGAAAAGATACATTGTAATCATTGTGTTTACTTAACTGGGAGAGTTGAAAGGCATTTGCAGGAGGCTCTTTTTTTTTTTTTTCTTTGACAGCTGTTCTCTGCTCCCTCACAAGCTATAAAGAGCAAAACCGGATCGGCCCGTGGATCTGTTAATTTTACCGATCCCCCGATCCAGCTATTTTGCCCGTATCGGGGCCGTTATCCGATCCGAATATTGGATCGGTGCATCCCTACATCTAACATGCAAAAACAGTGTGGGTGTCTGATTCTTTTTTTCTATTGTGCATGCATTGTTTTATCTTCAACAGCTATTACAAAAAGAAACTGGGAAGTGCAGTACGAGACAACAACCTCTTCAATTTTGGTATCAGTAATGTGCCATTTGGGCCTTTATTATTTACTTTGCCTTTTCTTCTACTTTAAAGCAAAACTGAACCCTCCTATGTTTTAAGCCATGGTTGCAACCATTTTGGCCTCGGTTTGATCTGCAGTTGCCATGGTATGGCACATGTAGTCAGTTAGGACACCAGCCATTTGAGGTTGAAAGCAAATGCAAATTAGATGTGATAGTTATCAAGCTTACTAAACCCTTCAATTTACAGATTCAAAAAACAGTTACATTCCCGGCATACAAGGAATGCCAACTGTCACATTTGCCTGTGCTGTCAACCTGACTGTCAATTCATCAAATGGCTTGAATCATAACTGATCACATGTGCAGCATCATGTCATGGCAGTTACAGATTAAACAGAGGCTAAGATGGCAACTTCCTTGGCTGAAAAGAATCTGAGGGTTTAGTTCCGTTTTAATGGTTTTGGAAAAACAATGAAATTGATGGGTTTAGTTCTGCTTTAAGGATTGCTGACTTCTGTGACTTTCCTGATTTGCATACTTTTTCAAATTCAGTGACCCATAATGTAATTTAAAGGGGAGTTCGGCCTTCCCCTCCACCCCCTCCAAAAATTAAAAGTCATCAGCTACACATACTGTAGCTGCTGACTTTTAATATTAGGACACTTACCTGTCCTGGAGTCCAGCGATGTTGGGTGCTGCCGTCGCCATTGCAGGTAATGGAACCCAGCAGTGAAGCCTTATGGCTTCAAGGGCGGGTCCCTACTGCGCATGCACGAAGTGCGCTGCGCATTCCTATTGGCTCGGCAGCGGGGGAAGGAGGAGGGGGCCAAACTTCAGAGGGACGGTGCTGCGGCGCCATATCTCCCCCCCCCTCCCTGGCACCGGAAGGGGGGGAGGAAGCAAAAGAGCGGAAGTTCCACTTTTGGGTGGAACTCCCAATTTAATCAGTAGATTAGCATAACACCCAGGCAACTGGCATTTCAGAATAAGATCAGGAATAGGTAGCCTTGTTTTTCTCTCAAAGCGTTCTATAGAAAATGTTTATTTCTGGCCTTCTATGCTTTTTTTATGATTTTGTTTTCTTAAAAATGATTGGACACGAAGGAGATAATTTTCTTCACCTGATCTGCTCATCTACTGAACATTGTGATTTGAGTGATCTCAGCCTAACAACCAGATGTCAATGCAGCCAGATTACATTTTTTGGGCTCTCAGTTGATGTTGCTGCACTCAATGGGAATTGGCTTTTGTCTTTAATTTATACATGATGAGGATCATTGGCTACTGTGCAAAGGCTTGATATAGTGTGTGGGTGTCTTATCTGTGAGTTTGCTTTGATGTCATTGCATGTGGCTATACTTCTGCTTAGGTAGTCTTAGCAATTATTATTATCAGTCTTGCTAAAGCAAAGGAAAAAAATGTTCTCTTCTACCAGCTATTGTTTTTTTTTTTCCCCCCCCTCATGCTCGTTCTACCTTTCTTAGTACATGCATAGTATTAGATTATTTTAAATAAGGAAATCAAATCAAACTTCCAACTGGTACCTTTTGCCACTTTCCCATTTTGACAGCTTGCCAGACAGGCCTCCATGTCTACAAATTAAATTGTTTGTGGGCTGCAGTAAGAATGCATAAGGTGTGATATTTTCATTAACATCTTTTCTATATTTCTAGCCAAGTGCTAGGATAATGGTTAAATACACAGAGGAAATACAGTGCCTTGAAAAAGTATTCATACCCCTTGAAATGTTCCACATTTAGTCATGTTACAACCAAAAACGTAAATGTATTTTATTGGGATTTTATTTGATAGACCAACACAAAGTGACACATAATTGTGAAGTGGAAGGAAAATGATAAATGGTTTTCAACCTTTTTTTTTTTTACAAATATCTGAAAAGTGTGGCGTGCATTTGTAAATACTTTGTAGAACCACATTTTTGGGTATGTCTCTACCAGCTTTGCATATCTAAAGAGTGACATTTTTGCCCGTTCTTCTTTGCAAAAAAGCTTAAGCTCTGTCAGATTGAATGGAGAGCATCTGTGAGCAGCAATTTTTAAGTCTTGCCACAGATTCTCAATTGGATTTGGGTCTGGACTTTGACTGGGCCATTCTAAGGCCCCTTTCACACGGGCGCACCGCCCAATGGAGTCCGTTCTGCTCAGCGGGGATCCATTCCGCCAATCCCCGCTGAGCAAGCAGATGACCGCTCCATCTCCGCTCTGTGTGCAGAGACGAAGCTGTCAGATCCCCGCTGTCCTCTATGAGATTGGATGAGAATGGACCGCCTGTCCATTCTCATCTGATCCCATTCGATCCGATCCTCCAGACGGATGGAAAATAGGGTTTCCATCCCTCCGGATTTCACGGACAGGATCGGAATCGGATAGCAGCGGGTGTCAGCAGAGATGTCTCCGCTGACACCCGCTGCCCCATAAGGATGCATGGAGCATCCGAACAGGTCTACCTGAAAAACTGACAGGCGGATTGGATCTCCCGTATGAAAGGGGCCCAACACATGAATATGCTTTGATCTAAACCATTCTATTGAAGCTCTGGCTGTATGTTTAAAAAGTTTTCTATTCTGCTCCTTTGAATTTTCCCGTCACTGTGGCCAAAAACAAACGTGGATTTTACCTCCCCAATGATCGGAAAATTGAACAAAGGTTTTGCTAAATTATACACCACACTTTTTTTTTTTTTAAGGTTATCCGAGTAATCCAATATAATAATTGGTGAACTAATCGATTATGAACTAATCGTTAGTTGCAGCCCTATATGGCACAACTGTAAACCTACCAAGACATGGCTGTCCACCTAAACTGACAGGCCATTAACCAGAGAAGCAGCCAAGAGGCCCATGGTAAATCTGGAGGCGCTGCAGTGATCCACAGCTCATGTGGGAGAATCTGTCCAGGGGACATTTATTAGTCCCGCACGCCACAAATCTGGCCTTTATGCAAGAGTGGCAAGAATAAAGCCATAAGAAGTCCCGTTTGCAGTTTGCGAGCAGCCATGTGGGGAACACAGCAACCATGTGGAAGAAGGTGCTCTGGTCAGATCAGACAAAAATTTTACTTTTTGGCCTAAAAGCAAAATGCTGTGTGTGGCAGAAAACTAACACTGCACATCACCCTGAACCCGCCGTCCCTACCGTGAAACATGGTGATGGCAGCACCTACTCCTGAAGGAGGCAATATAACCCACTAGTTATGAATAATGGAGCGCTGTGTTCGTCGATTAACTCAGAGAAATGGATTTTACGGTAAGTACAAAAATCCCATTTTACCAGCTGAAAGATTTGCATTTCAGTTCATCCAGTTCTGAAATTTTAAACATCTTTGCCACACAGTACTGTCCTGTTCAGTAGAGGATGGAACCTAATTCTCACTTTTATTTACAGGTCTCTTCTCCAACCCATCTTGTGATTAAACAGGGGAATCTGTGCTTGCATTTAAGAAATAAATTTAAAGTAGTGCTATCTGCAAACCTTTCTTTTTTTTTTTTCCATTTTGAGTAGAGCAATGGAGGGTTAAACCCGTCAGATTCCCCCCCCCCCCCCCCCCCCCCACTATCTGTGCCATTGCGAGAATTTCCCTACACTTCCAGTGGTGCACCAAAATTGAAAATTCAGGATGCACTTGGCTAAAACTGAAATTGACAGCTTTTAAAAAATATGTATATTTTTTTCAAAAATGTTATTATATTTTACTTTTTAATTAATATCATGAATTTATAGCGTTTGTAGCCCTTTTGATCCAATTGTTTTATAGTAGTGGCTTAACAATCACTTTAAATGAATATTAATTTGTCGGCCATAGACAAAGTGGTGGTAAAAATCCTGCTTGCTGCATTTTTGGTGCAAACTGTATTTGGCAAACTGCACCAAAAATGCACCTTCCCATTTGAAAATGCAGCAAGAATGCATCAAAAATGCACCTGTGTTGAGTATTTGATCCATCATATGGGTCACACGACCTTTGAAAAACACACCATAAGCAAGGTAAATTCACCGCAAAATCACTGGCATTATCGCCCCCCTTTTTTTTTTTCTTTCAGCACAACACTGAAAGCCCTATTTTTAGCCAAAAATGTTCGGCTTCCAAAACTTCGGTGCATCTCTAGCCTTTAGGTATACTTAAATGTTATGTTAAATCATTTTATTAAATAAAGAGCTGCATTAATATGCGCCTTTTTATCTCCAATGGCTTTTTTTTTTTTTTTATTCAAATTCAGTAAAAGAATCATTGCAACAATCATTTGACGTTACTCTATTTTTAAAAAAAACTAAGACACAATTTCTGATTGGCCTAGACATGTTATATGAGGCCTCTGTTAAGCGAACAAAAAAAGGAGCATTTCCGGGAGGTAGATAACTGTTCCATACTCATGCAGCATTTCCTTGTGAATTGAACATTTTGGAGACAAAAATATCCTGAGTTAAAATATCACATGAAATAGAACTACTGTGGCTCAGTGAATTGATGATATATTGTAGATCTGTTCAAATATTCATATCTGAGCTTGAAGGTTATTGTCAATGCTCAGAAAAGTGCCTGTTACCAGCCATAACCATTTTGTACAGGATCAATCTGGCGAGGGCAACTAAATCATCCCCTTATGGAGACCTTTACATTAGATCATCCACCAGCTCAGGCTAGCTGTCTGGATGTTATTGAAGCAGCAAGACCATGATTAAGGAAATTCTGTTACACCAGGTACTTTGATATTCAACACTTAGATATTTATGTCCTCAAGAGGGATCATATTAAAAATAGAGCCTATGACAATGAATAAATTACATTTCAGTCTTCTAGATTACATTATTAAAGGCCTTTTTCAGCCTTTCAAATGGTGTGCCCTCAAGTGAAGTCAACAGATATGATTTAACCGGCTCATCTTAGCCAGTTCTATTACTATTTGGTAAATGTTCACATCAGTACACCTGTATGTAAAAATAAAGTTTGATATCTCAAATTCAGCAGCCAGTAATGGGGCCTTAAAGTGGAGTTCCACCCATTTTCGTAACTTTAGATCTATGTAATCCCCTTTTTAAAATGACTTTTACCAATGGAAACTTTTTTTTTTGCTAGTAAATACCTTAATTTCTGCTTTATTCCTCCTCTCCTCACTTCCGGGTCCGGTCGGCGATGACGTCATTCGGCGATTTGCAGTGTGTGCTGGGATGTATTCCATTCCAGAAATCTCGCAGTTTTACCCAGGAGCTGATCTGTACTGTGTGTATTCAGGCCGTGACCTGCCCCGCCTCCGCCCCGCCTCCTATCAGTGAGTTGTAATGTATGCATTGTATTCAGGACGTGCTCTGCCCCGCCTCCTCTCAGTGAGCTCAGTGAGGATATAATGCTTTCAGTCCTCGCACACTGAGAGGAGGCAGGGCGGAGGCGGGCAGAGAACGGCCTGAATACAATGCATACAATACAACTCACTGAGAGGAGGCGGGGCGGAGGCGGGGCAGGCACGGCTCAGTACTGCCCAGCTCCTGGGTAATACTGCGAGATTTCTGGAATGGAATACATCCCAGCACACATTGCGAATCGCCGAATTACGTCATCGCTGATTGGACCCGGAAGTGAGGAGAGGAGGAATAAAGCAGAAATTAAGGTATTAGCAAAAAAAAAAATTTTCCATTGGTAAAAGCCGTTTTTAAAGGGGATTACGTACATCTATGTAATCCAACCTATTAAAAATGGGTGGAACTCCGCTTTAACCGAACAGCGGGATTCTGGGAAGTCGAGTTTATATACAGAGTTGAGGAGGGATGCTCAACTCTCAGAAAAGAGCTGGTGCATTTGTACCCCCTAATGACCAGGCCATTTTTTGCGATACGGCACTGCGTTACTTTAAGGGGGCTGGTGCATTTGTGAAATATTACACCCTGAATATAAGTGTGACATGGTACAAAAGGTGTACTTATTTAAAATTGAGTCTACAGTCAAACAGATGAGCATAATTCCATAACCAATGTGAAAAAACTTTCTGCGCTAACCCTTTGTATAAACCACCTAACACTCCATTTTATGTACCATAGGAAGCAACTAGCACCACTATGCATTCAACCATCTGTACAAAATGCAATAAATATGTATAGTCACACAAAAGTGAAGAGGTCTCCTTCAATAAAGTACATTCAATGTATAGTGCATAAATATCTGAAAACAATCTAAAAATCTCTCTCTCTCTCTCTCTCTATATATATATATATATATATATATATATATATATATATATATATATATATATATATATATATATTACGTGAGTCCATCTTTTCTTTTAAATATATACACAGTCCATAAATAAATGATTCAATGTCTTTGGAAAAAGGGTTCAGTCCTGTACGCCAGAAACAGTTCAGTAATGCCCCGTACACACGTGCAGATCGTCGGCCGAACGATCGGCCGTCTTTTGTCCCCGGGCTGTCGTGTCTGTTGAAAAGTGCAGAAGACTGCACAAGAATTTTGTCCGCCGACTACAGCCGACTGCAGAAGTGATGTCATGTGATGGTTAACTTTCCCTGTGTTTTTCTTTTCTGAACATGCCCAGTCTTGCAAATCTGCTGTCTGTCGGCCGAATTCTGTATTGACTGGCGAACAATCGGCCGCTCTGGTGTCGGCATACAAAAATTTTAATGCTTGCACGACAGATTCTTTTCGGCCGAAAGTGCGCTGTCGGCTGTCGGAAGCATCATACTAACAAGCCGAAAATCGGCCGATCGGTCGTCGGCCGAATCTTTTCGGCCGACAATCAGCACGTGTGTACGGGCCTTTAATGCCTCTGATCACCACAGTGTCCTTCACCCCACCTAAGGGTGTCTTCTCACCTGCTTGAATGGACTGTACTAATTAAAGGGGGTCTATATGTGCTTTGCAGTGTTATAGGGGCACCGCTCCCATTGGCTGTACGCTCCAAATCCGTGGCTCTCAGCAGCTCTCAACGTGGTGTCAATCATATAGGAGGCAAGAGGAAAGAACCATAGTGCAAATCGCTAATAAAAAGTATTTATTTTCATATAAAAATCCACTAACCTTTCCAGAAGTAAATTGATGATTGTCACCGCCCACCTCACGCGTAGCACCCGATGGGCTTTCTCAAAGGATCAGGCTACTTTAATTAGTGAGGTCCATTCATACTGCACTTTTTTTTCACGGACGTTGAATCATTTATTGATGCACTGTATATATATTTAAAAGAAAAAATGGACTCGCACAAAATGTATTATATATAGGTGATTTTCAGCTATTTATTTATGGACTATAATTTGAATACACTTTATTGAAGGAGAGCGCTGCGCTTTTTTGTGACTAGAATTCCATTACAAATACCCAATACGCAGGCTCTATATTGAAATTAATACTAAAATCTTCCCTTTAATACTGTGTTAAAATGTAATAACAATCAGTTAAAAATGAGAAACCCAAAACAGGCATAAGGGAGAACAGAGGTTCACGATGGAGGGGGGTGTCAACTATTATTGATAAGTGTTGAAATCCCAATCAACGTTCAAACCGTGTGGGGAATATTCTTTTAAGTTATCGATCCACTTGGTTTCCAACCTGGATATTTCCCTATGTGGCAAATATTAAAACTATTATCATGTAGGGTCATCTCTTTATCTGGAAAGTTGGTTAATAAGGTTTGCTAAAACTCACAGGTTCACTTTCTAAGAACTAAATGATGCACCTAAAGTGACCCATTGAGGGAGACTTTATTTTGTCCAGGGGACGCAGCAGGAAGTGAGAAGAAATATTTTTCTCTCGTGGACAGTTGTTACAGGAAACAGGGGTCCCCACTGGGGAAGATCTATCATAACCTGTTGTTATGGTCAAAACTCAAATTCAAAATTCATCATTTCAAATATCTGATCACTTTGTCTCAATTACAATGGGCATTATGACAAACTGAGAGGGTGAATCTACCCAGCAGTGCCACAGACACCAGTAAAACCTAATAGGGGTTCTAAATACATGGCTCTACATACTTTAAAGCAGGGTGGGCAGAATTATTTAGGCTATCAAGTTAAAAGGTTAACAAATTTGCATGTTGTCAACATATCGAACGGTAATAAAAGTTTAGTAGGATATACACTATATTGTCAAAAGTATTGTGACACCTGCCCTTACACGCATATGAACTTTAATGGCATCCCAGTATTAGTCCATAGGGTTCAATATTGAGTTGGCCCACCCTTTGCAGCTATAACAGTCTACACTCCTCTGGAAAGGCAGTTCACAAGTTTTAGGAGTTTGTCTATGGGCATGTTTGAGCATTTTTCCAGAAGCGCATTTGTAAGGTCAGGCACTGATGTTGAAAGAGAAGGCCTGGCTCACAGTCTTCCCTCTAAATCATCCAAAAGATGTTCTGTTGGGTTGAAATAAGGACTCTTCCCCAAACTTGCTCATCCATGTCTTTATGGTCCTTGCTTTGTGCACTGGTCCAAATCATTTGGTGGAGGGGAGATTATGGTGTTGGGTACCGTTCCGGGGGTTGGGCTTGGCCTCTTAGTTCCAGTGATGGGAACTCTTAAGGCATCAGCAGATGTTTTCATGCTCCCAACTTTGTGAGAGCAGTTTGGGGATGGCCCCTTCCTGTTCCAACATTACTGCGCACCAAACAAGATCCATAAAGACATGAATGAGCGAGTTTGGGGTGGAGGAACTTGACTGGTCTGTGCAGAGTCCTGACCTCAGCCTGATAGAACACCTTTGGGACTGTGAGCCAGGCCTTTTTTCCACATCCATGTTTGACCTCACAAAAGTGCTTATGGAAGAATGGTCAAACATTCCTATAGACACATTCCTAAATCTTGTGGACAGTCTTCCCAGAAGAGTTGAAGCTGTTCTAGCTGCAAAAGGTGGGCCAACTCAATATTAAACCCTATGGACTAAGACTTTGGTGCCATTAGCGTTCATATGTGTGTAAAGGCAGGCGTCCCAATACTTTTGGTAATATAGTGTATGTAGACATCCTACAAGCTCTGCCATTAGAAACTATTGTAAAGTTTTTGTTAATGCAGAAGTTGTTGTTCTATAAGCATTTCCCCCACAAAATTTCAGTGGAAAGACTACTGGGCGGGCAGTCATGTCGTCTTCTTGCAAGGCCACCATATAACGGGGCTGCCAAGCAACAGAACAAAAGCCAAATTAGATTAGGGTTAATTCCTACTAATTAGTGGATGAAAGGCAAACAATGGCAATGCAGACAAGCATAATTATCTCATAGAAAGCAAATGTTTATGTTGAACATCAGAAATAAATGTTGTAATATTCAGCGCTCATGTTTTGCTGCCTCGGTGCCCAGTTCTATTGTATTAAACTTAAATCCTATGCTGGTGGTATACCGGATCAGGACAGGAACGGAAGTAATAGAAGCCTGATAGAAATAAATAGCTAACACCATAACCGTAGCCTTTATTTATTGCCCTTTAGTTGGTGGCAGACATATTGGCTTGGACAGGCATGTTTGTGAAGCTACTTTAGAAGTAGTTCTCTGCAATGGCTCAATAGAAAACTCATTGACCTGTAAAACTATACTGCTGAGCACTCAGTGCTCTTGTCTCGGAATATATGTGGTCTGAGGCCAGCTATTCTCCAGTACACTGTCAGCCAGGAGATATTTTAATGCATGTATCACTCAAAGGCAATCTTTATTGTCCTTTCGACTAGCTATTATGAGATGCAGAGTACAAAGAACCAGATTGAACAGAGTGATTTTAGGTAATCCAGTGCTGCAAACCTTAAGGCTTTTTTTTTTTATTAGCCAAGTTCAAATAGAAGCAATGTCAGAAGCTGAAGGAAAAAATGCATTAATACATACTGGGAAAAAAAATCCTTTTGGTCTCTCATAGTAATTAGTGCCTTATCTTGAAGAGTAGGCTTTGGTGTATGAACTGTTTATAATAAGGCTATATTTTATGGTAAAATGTTTGCTGTAGCTGAATATCAAGTAGATTTTTACAGCAGGTTTGATGTCCGAATTTACAGCAGAGTTCTTCATTATGGAGAGATGCGTCTGTTAACAAAGTCTTCGGACTATTCAAATAGCCACCATATTTTTTATTTTTTTTACTGTATACAGGTATTGTTACCATTAGCAATTTTTTAGTATAAGATGGTGTGTAATACACCAATGCAATTGCACACAGGCGTGAACAAATAATTAAATCAATCAATCAATACGTGAATGGTGAATAACTATATCAATAGGCAAATATGTGAATATATATTTAAATACATAAACTATATAAATCCTGATAAAATTGTGCTGATCGGCTCGTCCAAAAGGCAATAAAGCTTGAAAATGTGTCCAAAGGTGATGTAGACCACAGTCAGAACTCAATACAATGTGAATATAGTGGCTCAATGGAATTTATTGTCTATGTTAACACATCAGCCAATCTCCCTGGGAAGACAGTACACCTCCCTGTGACCTTTTGGTTGGATCGCTTCGATGTGAGGTATCAATCATTCGAATTTGTTATTCAAATGATTTGTACCTGTTTTACTATTCACCAGCAAGTTAACTGCCAGAATTGTTTATTCTGTATAAATATGTCTCCCTCCATGAATGGGATGGTTATACTGTTTTTTCTGTTTCCCTTCTTGATGTTTTTATACATATTATTTAATAAAATGTTATATTTTTAAAGTATCTAGTGCCTCCAAAGTCCATGTTTCTTTCCATTTAGTTTTTTTTTCAATCTTCCAATAGGATGTGGCACTTATTACGCTATATAGACGCCCAGGATACCGCTACCTTGGAGCGTACTTCGTCTATTCTCTAAGTGAATATAGTGTCCACAAAAACTTGTGTCAAAACCAACTCTTAAGAATAGGTATGGTGGGTCCCTTTGATGCCACTCGTGGGTTTGTGCGAACCTCCACCAACACCACATGCACAGCCCACTTACCAGATGCCTCAAGGATAGTAACATAAGGTATGTATCAGTCTCCACAGCAATCCCCTCAGAACCAGATACTAAAACGCCTCTTGTTTAATCCCATATGACCGGTTAAAGAGGTTCACTCGGTCCCATCAAGGATTTGGGGAGGTATGAAGAGGAAGAGAGAAGGCTACATAGTGTAGTAGATTTGTAACTGCATTTATTAAAAATGAATATCTTGTAACCAGCGAGATGGAAAAAACAAACAGTAGATCGGAACCGGAACGCACTTCTGTGTTCCACCGACCGGAAATGACGTATCGGCGTCCCTGGACTACATCATTTCCAATCGGTGGAACGCGGAAGTGCGTTCCGAATCCGGTTTTGATCTACGGTTTGTTTTTTCCACCTCGCTGGTTACAAGATATGGAAATGTAAGTGATATTCATTTTTAATAAATGCATCTACTACACTATGTAGAACGCAACGTAAGTACTTCATAATGAGCTAGTATGCGATGCATACTTGCTCATTATGCCTTTCTCTTTACAGGGCTTTTTTTTTCTCGTTTTTTTTTAAATTACTTTACTTCCTCTTTAAGCAAAAAGCCCAATGCTCAAAAAAGTACATGAGCTTCTTTTTGGGCAGATTACAGGCGTTTTTATTTTTTTTCCGTTGGTCACTTGTCGACCTAAAAACACCTGTAAATAGCAACGCCAAGATGTGAACGTAGCTTCAGCTGTAATGTATGTTAAGTCAGTAATTTACATAGGGTGTACAAACATTTCCACATGACTTCCTATTATGTATGTGTACATATGTTTGTGTTTGGAGATATACAGTGTGTGTGTGTGTGTGTGTATGTATGTATGTATATATATATATATAATGTGTGTCTATAATTTATAAAATATGTATAATTTGCAGCACTAAAGGATATAACCTTAAGGATGAAAATGCTACAGGGAACTAGATTTGAGAGCCGATGTTAGTTTCCTATAGATGTGCGCGTTCCAGCTCAGTTGGAATAGAATTACATTGACCTCATTATCTGAATAAATTTCTTGAAAAGAGACTTGTTAAAATAATAATAAAAGCAAACAGCTTGCCAAATGCTTGAGAGTGAAACGTGTACATGACTGCCATCGCTAATAATGAAGATTTGCCTCAGGCCCTGAAACACCTAATGTGTGATTTGTGTGGGTAGAATGACTGTATTAGTATATCTCAATCAAAGCGCAGATTGACAAGATGAGTGCGGGCCGCGCAACAGAGCTCGTAATTAAGTTATGACAGGTGCCCTAATTTCTAAATAAGGTTTGATGTGTTACTACTTGCCTTCTCAAACATCTATTACTCATATACTTGGAGCAGCAGTTTAGTCATAACATTCTACTTCCCAAGGGAGCATTGGGAATAATGTGAACGTTTTAGCACTTTAGTACTTGATAGAAAAGCTCTCTGGTGTAAAAATATGCAAAAGGGATAGTGTTCAGAGGTATACTGTACAGTGATTTACTCATCTGTTACAGGTCGAAGTCAATAAGCGGATAATGCATTATCTGAAGTTAGCTAGATCCCCTATTTTAATGCAGTGTGTGTAGATGTCTGTTGATGCCCTTCTAGACCTTTCGTGCCCTCCTATGCAAGCAAGACATGGTTCAAATTTTTTTTTTACCTTAACGGATTACCTGCATTAGGGAAAAAATGTTCCACTAGCTCTTTTCTCCCCACCCGGCCCTAAACACTTACCTGCCGCCTCTCCCAACCCAGCGAATTCCTCGTCTGCAGCACTGCTCTGCTGACTTCATGGTCTCATAGGGTGCCACATCGTTTGATGGAAATGAAAATGATCAACCTATAGAGGGCTGAATTCCAAGACACCCCGAAAATCAAAGTGAAAAAATGATGCAGCTAGGCTGGTGCATTTTGCTGAAATTTCATTGCAGCAACTCAAAAAGGTACTCAGAAGTTTGTATGGCCCCCACGTGCTTGTATGCATGCCCTTTACAACATCGGGGCATGCTCCAAATGAGACAACAGAAATTGTCCTGGGGTATTTCCTTCCAGATCTGGACCAGGGCATCATTGAGCTCCTGAACAGACTGAGGTGCAACCTGGCAGGGTCAAATGGCCCAAAACATAATGTGCCAGAGGTGTTCTAATGGATTTAGGTCAGGCAAGCGTGGGGGCCATTCAATGGTATCAATTCTTTCAACCTCCAGGAACTGGCTGCATACTCTCGCTACATGAGGCCAGGCCTTGTCATGCACCAGGAGGAACCCAGGACCCACTGCATCAGCCTAGGGTCTGACAATGGGTCCAAGGATTTTACTTAATGGCAGTCAGGGTGCCATTGTCTATCCTGTAGAGGTCTATGCGTCCCTTCATGGATATGCCTCCCCAGACCATCACTGAATCCTATTTTGAGTGGCTGTCTTCATGCATTCTAAAAACAGGAGGTTGGCCGCTCGACACGGGGGCTATTTAGAGATCACTTTGAATTTTTTCAATGAATGCAGAACATTCTCTGAATGGATGAGGTAGAAAGGCAGGGCAGTGATGCCGTGAATGATAACAGTCTCAGTTGCTTCTGCTCCCAACCAAACTGCCAAGCCATCAAATGGCTGGTATCATAACTGATGGCAACTGCAGATCAAACCGAGGCTAAGATGGCAGTTTTTTGTGGCTGTAAAGGATAAGGAGGGTCTTGTTCTGCTTTAAGTAAGATAAGTTCATATAGATTGTAGTTGGATAATTCTCTGCATTTAAAGCCTCGATGAAATCCTCCCCTACTCAAAAAAAAAAAAACAAAAAAAAAACGTATACGTTAGTTTTCCTTTTACAAAATGATGGTGCATTTGATTTCTAATTTAATTATTTATTTTGCTTTTATGAAACGATATACCTGTATCATGGCAGTGCATAACAAGGTGCCTTGGGGGGAGTGGTGGTAGTTTCAGGTGCCGTTCACTTCAATGGGCATATTAAAGCGGAGTTCCACCCTGGTTATACATTTTTTTACAAAAATACCCCCGGGACAGTCAGGGCTAGCACATTCCACAATGGCTAACCTCTGATCTGTCCCGGGTTGCACTTACCTTTCAGGATAAATACTTACCTTGAAATTGTCTTCTCCAGCGCTGCCATCTCAGGTGTGGGCAGCTTGAAGCCAGCTCGATCCTCTTCCGCGTCCTCTTCGGTCCTCTTCCTCCTTCTTCGGGCCCACGATGCACTGCACCGGCCCCGACGTCACTTCCGGGTCGCGCGCGTCATCCCTCCACAGCTTCTGGGCATGCCCAGAAGCTGTTTAGAAGGGAATGACGCGCGCGCCCCGGAACTGACGTCGGGGCCGGTGCAGGCGCAATGATTCCTGGGAGCGATGACGTTCAGCTCCCAGGAATCATTGCAAAAGCCAGGAAGTGACGAATCGCCGTGGCCGCCGAGGGGAGGAAGAAGGAAGTAAGGTGAGTATATTTTCTCTAAAAGGTAAGTGAAAAAAAAAAAAAAAATTGCGATTATCCATTTGTTTTTCAGGTGACCGGGAGCGAGAAGATGGAGGTAAGTATAAATTTCGGGTGGAACTCCGCTTTAAGCTCCTGCTCCTTTCCGGGTGACTAGCTTCACACGAATTTTAAAGGCGTGTTTTGCCACGACTGCCGTGCCGATTCAGGGGGTCCATCCAGAATCGGCAGTGTGGTTCTGGCATGTGACAATCATGGCAAAATCGCACTGCGTTTGGGGTGAATGAATGGCACCCAAACACACGTTACATATTTGCCAGCGAATGCTAAGGGATTTGGAATTGCAGGCAGAATCATGGCAATTCCGCTCAGGGTTCTAAATCGCCAAGTGTTGATGGGGCCTTATGGTATTTCCCATCCCTCTCTTACCCTGGATGAGTAAGTGAAAGCTCTAACTTTTACCAGCTAGCATACTTCTAATATTTGTAGCACATCGTTTACAAAGAGTTAGCTGCAGGGTCACGAGTGTTGCTTGCTAATGGAATACCTGAAATCGCAAAGTACCCAGCTGTGACCGATTCATTTAGTCTATTAGTGAAGCACACTCTTCATATGCCTAGAAATAGTTTGGCGTTAAGTACAACAGGTTGCTGCCAGTCCCTCTTTTCCGGTTTGTATAAGGAGCGACAGCTGATGGGAAGTTGAGGGTGCATTCTATGTGGCAGAACTGTTCGTGCTCATTAACAAGTGATCTGTTACAGGAAGGTCATCTTCCCTGGTTCTGTGTATTTTCTATTACTGCGTTACTGGTCTGCTTGACCTTTTGTGGCGTACAACTGGGTCATCTAAAGATGGATATTAAAGCGTTGTTTCTTCGGAACTAGTAAGTTGTGAAGGTTGCATCTCAAGGTATGCAGTCTAGACATGTTTTCTGCTGTTCATCACAACTATTGAACATCTTAAAGCTGAACTCAAGGTTGGGATTTTATTTCTTAGTTAAAGTGTTACTAAACCCAGGACCCTGCATTCACTATATCTGGTCTCTCACAGTACATAGAACTTGTAAATGCAATTATTTTAGTAAATATAAACTGCTAAATACCTTTTCTCATCAGCAGTATATAGCAGCTTTGTGACTTCTATCAGTGTCTGGTTAAAGCTTGTAGGAGGAGTTTTCATTTGACTCTCACTGTCCTAAGAGGCTGCAGGACCCCTGACCCTGTATTTGGACAGTGCTGATTGGTCCTGTGCTGATCACATGCACCTTCTAAAGAAAAAAAAAAAAAACTCTCTATTAATACACACCAGACTGAGCATGTGCAGAGTGACTCCTATGGCTCTGTTCTATCAGCAGATGGATTGGGACAGTAAAAGAAGAGGAGGATCAGAGAAGACAGGATCAAACAGTGGTTTTACCCAATGCGGAGGCTTAACCCTTTAGGTTCCACGGTATAACAAGCATGCTTTTCTTCAAATACAGACTGATTTTACTGTTGTGGGCTAAGTAACCCTTTAAATTGGTCCAGCTTGGACCTATGTAAGTAAACGCAGCTACAGTGATTCTCTGCTTCTCTGAGTCCCCGCGTGTATTTAGTGAACATAGGAGTTGCTTGCTTGACATGACACAATTCACAGAGCGCCTTTTTCTCAATGAATCCAAAGCAATCGGATGAGGTAGAGACCATGATGCTACCTCCCTGCCTCGCTACTTCAAATCAAAATAGGAAGGCTTTCTGTGAATGGCACCCTGCTATAAGAGAGTCCACCTGTGGTTTTAGATGAAGTAGCTGCATTATTTATTTATATATATATATATCTATATATATATATATATGTGTATGTATGTATGTGTATATATATATATATTAGGGATGCACCGAAATGAAAATTTTGGACCGAAACCGAAAATGCAGGATGCCCTTGGCCGAAAACCGAAAATGACTTTTTCCCCCAAATTTTTTTTTAAAATGGATAGAACAGGGGCATACACCAAAAACAGGCAGCGACGTACACCTGTCGCTGCCACCCTGTCACAGTATATGTACTGTGATGGGTTGGCAATAGGTTAATTTAATTACCAATGGTATTTGTATTATGCAGCATGAGGGGGTTAATGTATTGTCACTGCTGGTCACTCATCTATTAGTGACCGACCAGGCAGGTAATTAACCCCTTTGTGCTGCATTAGTGCAACCAGTGTTAATTAACACTGATACTGGTTGCACTAATGCAGCACAAAGGGGTTAATTACCTGCCTGGTCGGTCACTAATAGATGAGTGACCTGCAGTGACAATACATTAACCCCCTCATGCTGTATAATAATAATATCATTGGTAAGCTGCCTCAGCTCCCCCCCATCTCCCCCCACTCCCACTGCCTCAGTGTCCTCCTCCTCGGGTGTCCTGCATTCAAAAGTCCCGCCTCTAGCCGGCGGTACCGCCTCTCAATGACGTCCCTACTACGATCTGTGCATTATGAATGGACATACCAGGTCGGGGGGCGGGGCGAGCGGCCGCTATAGAGAGAACTAATGTGATCCTTCCCTGTCAGCTCAGCACATCTATGTGTGAATGAGAACAGAACTGAGCTGACACCGGGCGGGGGGGGCGGGCGGAGCGGCCGCTATTAGCTGTAACTATGTGAGAGCTTCTCTTCCTTGTCAGTGGAGATACATGCCTGTCAGTGAAGAGAAGCTCTCACATAGTCACAGCTAATAGCGGCCGCTCCCCCCGCCCCCCCGCCCGGTGTCAGCTCAGTTCTGTTCTCATTCACACATAGATGTGCTGAGCTGACAGGAAGGATCACGTTAGTTCTCTCTATAGCGGCCGCTCGCCCCGCCCCCCGACCTGGTATTTCCATTCAGAATGCACAGATTGTAGTAGGGACGTCACTGAGAGGCGGACGGCCGGCCAGAGGCGGGACTTTTAAAACCTGCCCTGCGCTGCGCCCTCCTCCTTCCCCACGGCGGCCATATTTTATTTTCGGCACTGTTAACCCATTATCGGCCGAAATGAGAGAGGCTCATTTTCGGCCGATAATTTCGGTGCATCCCTAATAAATAAATAAATATATATATATATATATATATATATATATATATATATATATATATAATATGAGTTCTTGGAATGAATAAACTACAAGTCCTGTCTGCCACTGCAGCAGACAGACTTTCTGTTTTCAATAGACTATAGTGCGGTAATCGGTGCACTTGTAGTTAATTAATACTTCAAGTTCTCAGGCACTTACTGACATGTATGAATGGTGTACTGAGCTGTATGTGTGCTGCACTGTGCATACATGCATACCCCGTTTTACGTACATTCACTTTACGTACACACGCGAGTACGGACAGAGCCTGGTCAAATTTGGCATGGCACTACTCCCGGTTTTTAACATTAGCATCTATGGGAAATCTTGGTCAAATTGACATGGCACTGCTCCCAAACCATAAGTGACAGGGATACCAAACTTAGGGAGCACCGAGAGGGGACCCAGGACTACAACATATCTTATTTTGTGGCCGGCCAGCTTGCCTGGGTAATCCTACCATGTCATAGTCCTGGATCCCCTTCACATGCTCCCAAAGCTTGGTGTCCTTGTCACTTATGGTTTTGGAGCAGTACCATGTCAAGCTGACCAAGATTTCCTATGGAGCTAGTGTATTTACATGCATTGAGAAATGAAAAAAGGTATTGCTTCACTTTAAGTACATTTTCGTTTTACATACATGCTCTGGTCCCATTGTGTACTTTAAAAGTGGGGTATGCCTGTACGGACTTGTATGAACGGTGTACTGAACTGTCTGTGTGCTGCACTGTATTTCCTGATATGTAAACAAATAATGTATTATGTATGCAGGCCAACTAATCGATAATGTAAATATTTGACAACTATTTCTATACTCGATTATAATTCTGTTGATTCCTTGTTTCAGCCCTAGAGTAAATGGAACTACTGAATTGCATTACCGAACATACACCTTTTGCTATCTTCAAACTGCATAGAGGTTAAATAACTAAAAATTCCAAATATTTCCCCCAGATCTTTAAATATATCAGCCTTCAGATTGAGACTTCCCCTTGCTCAGGCTAACTACAGACAGGCCACATTTGGAACCTCCATGGAGCTGGCAATCTGTGAACTATAGAAATCATGCCAGCTGTAGAGACGGACTACTAATTTTCTTGCTCATTTACTGGCAGACTGTACATCTTTATGGGTGTCGCTTGTACATGAACCATATTTCATTGTGTACACACTACTTGGCCGTAGTATGGTAGCCAGAAATAGTCTACATCTGTGGCCTGTGATAGTTAGAAATGTGTTAATGAGAGTATGCGGAGTCATAATAAGAGTCGATCGTAAATTTTAGCTGTGTTTCTAATTTTTATGAGCTGGAAAGTTAAAAAGGCAAAGCTCAGAGTTTTAAAAGTTTAAAGGATATTTCCACTTTTGCAGTCAAATTTGAAAACCCCACTATCGTATATGTTTATGTATTCCCATTCACACAGCATGCAAAATAAAAATACATCTTACGTTAAAGTGTAACTAAACCCACAACAGTAAAATCCCTCTGTATATGCAGTAAAGCATGCTTGTTATACTCACTGTGGAACCTAAGGGGTTAATCCTTTGCATTGTGTATAAAGGCTGTTTGATCCTGTCTCTCTGATCCTCCTATTTTTTCACTGTCTCCAAAAAATAACCATCTATTTACTAGGGATCAACTGATAACGTTTTTTCAGGACCGATACCGATTTTTCAGCAACCCTTCAGGACCATAGTTGCTGATATTCTGCACATTTATTTTTTTTATTTTTACACTGTTCTTTTTTTAAAAAAAAAATATTGTATCACTTTTATTGCTGTCACAAGGAAAACCTCCCTTGTGACAGGAATAGGCAGTGACAGGTACTCTTTACGGAGGGATCTGGTGTCTAAAAGACCCCAAACCCCTCCTCTGCACTTAAAAGTACAGTAAAACCTTGGTTTGAGAGTAACTTGGTTTAAGAGCGCTTTGCAAGACAAGCAAATTTTTAAAATAAATTTTGTCTTGATATACAAGCGATGTCTTGATATACAAGTAGCGTCATGTATAAAAAAGAAGAGAGAAGCCTCTAAAGTGTAGCAATATGGTTACATTTAATGAAGGTTCAATATTTAGCAACTCACATGGTTGATGATTAAAACAGGCACATCGAAGTATGCAGGCATCTGGGGTAAAGCTGTCCACATAGACCATCCTCTGCACAGCCATCTTCATCATCCCTTCCCCGCTGCACTCCACGAGTGATTCAAAGCCTCATTTTCAGATCACTCTACTGCAGGCTATTCTTCCCGGTCAGGATTGCAGACTGACAGTGGTGAGAGCCGGTGGTTCAGAAGATGGTCTATGTGGACAGCTTTACCCCGAATGCCTGCATACTTAGGTGTGCCTATTTTACTCATCAACCATGTGAGTTGCTAAATGTTGAACCTTCATTAAATGTAACCATATTGCTACACTTAGAGGCTCCTCTCATCTCTCTTATATTCTGTAGCTCTGCTAGATTTTGCTTCTAATGCCCTTGGGAAGGCTGCATATTGTGGATGGACATTTTATGGTTACACAACCTATCACATTGCTATAATCTTTGTATATAGACTATAAACTGAAGGACTTGTGGAACGAATCATCTGAGTTTCCATTATTTCTTATGGGGAAATTTGCTTTGATATAAGAGTGCTTTGGATTACAAGCATGTTTCCGGAACGAATTATGCTCGCAATCCAAGGTTTTACTGTATTCAAAAAGCCAAGTTTGGCTGTTTTGAATGCTGTTGTTTTACTTAAATCTGGTGTCTTTAGGGCTCCAGTACCCAGAAGTGATGTCATGACATTGCTTCCGGGTTTTTATATCGGAGACCTGATCAGAGCCGAATGCAGCTTTGTTCAGGTCTTCGGCCAGCCGGCAGTCGTGACGACTAGTCGCTCGGGTCTCCCGGTGGGACAGAGGACCCAGGTGAGCTGCGGGGGGTGGGGGAATATCCCCTCCTGCTCCTGGTAATGACAATCGAGCAGCTGCATCGGTTGTCAATATAAGAAAGCCGCCCGTCGGCTCTGAACAACGGTACCGGGGTGATGCCTGTAGCTGCAGACATCACTCTGGTATGCAACCACTTGAAGAAATATCGGTCATATTGGCAAGTTTGTGGCCGATACCAATACTTAAAAAAAAAAAAAAAAAAAAAAGTGAATATCGGGCTCCGATAATCAGTCGATCTCTAATAGTTACAGAGCCAGGGGAAGGGCTGCACATGCTCAGTTTGGTGTATGTTGCTAGAGTGGCTGGTCATTATTTCCCATAGAAGAAACTGGGACCTTCAGTAAGTTTGACAGGAACATTAAAGTGATTCTAATGGCTGAATCAGGAAACTTCCCCCTATTTATGGGATTATTGGCTAAGGGTTTTTACCTTATATTAGAACTATAGCCAAAACTTTTTTCATTTTGGATAGAGCAAGGAAGCATTATATCCCATCAGATTTATTTTTGCACCACCTGTGTCTGATTGCGGAGATTTCCCCTCACTCCCTGTCCCATAGCCAAATAGGAAGTGTGTGAAAATTCCTGGAAATTAGGGGAATTCCTTGGGGACCCCGAGGTCACCAGAACTAGTGTTCCCATTGGAAGATTTTGCCTTTATTACTTTTTTGGGGACAATCCAAAATTTGGGATTTTCTTTTACTTTTAATTTCAATGATAATGGTAAACAGGACATAGAGAGGGTGAATCTCCCTAATGGGGGACACAGACAGCAATAAAAACCTGACGGGCGTTCTAAGCATTCCCCACTCTATCCAAAACGAAAAAAAAAAAAAAAAAAAGTTTTGCCTTTTGTTATTTAATGCAGGGATTCCCAAACTACGGCCCTGCATTTGTTTAGGAACTACAATTCCCATCATGCCTAGTCATGTATGTGAATGTCAGATTTTTACAATGCCTCATAGGATGTGTAGTTCTGCAACAGCTGCAGGGCTGTAGTTTGGAAATCCCTGCTTTAATGCATTCTCTTCATTAAGGTAAAAAGCACCCCCCAGCTTGTACTTTCCTGAGCCAAGGATGTACATGAGAGCAGCTTCTCTTTCCCTCCTCCCTCCTGTGGACACGCAGAGGCAGCTCGGGAGCAAGCCCGCATGAGTGCCCCATAGCAAGCAGCTTGCTATGGGGGCACTAGGTAGGGGGGAGAAGCCTGGAGTGCCAGTGGGGGACCCGAGAAGAGGAGGATTGGGATGCTCTGTGCAAAATCATATTATATTAAAATGTGCTTATAAACCGCCTGTGAAATGCTTGCTTTTTAAAGTAGATAAAAGCTCAATTTTGTGGTGTAACTTGGACCCCTTCTACACTGGGGTGGACTCCATTGGTATCTGTGCGCTAAACCCTAGTTGGGCAGGTGGATGGCTGGTGGTCCGTGTCTGCTCTGCTTATGCAGAGCGGACACAGACAGCCCACTCTCCTCTGTGGGTGGTCAGATGTACACAGACTGCCATCTGATCTGCCACAACGCATTCCTCTCCGTCTGTTTTTAGCAGAACCGATGTCGGCAAGGGTCAACAGACGCATGTCGACACTCCCTGCTCTATAGAGGAAACTGGATGGTCCAGTTGGTTCTGTCTGGAAAAACTGACAGGCGCACCCGATTGGTCTGCTAGAGTGTAAGCGGCCTTAACATTTAATTTATCAGGTTAGTGAAAACAAAAAGGTTTTTACAGCCTTGCTGTATGCAGAGAAGGACCCTTGCTCTTGTGTAGGTAGTGTTCTCTCTGCAGAGATTTTAACACCCCCCCTCCTTTGGTGAGTCGGAGCTAGAGTTCTCCAATCAGTGGCCATTAACGTCTCTCTTTAGATTGCTATACAAGTCTGACACAGCAGGGGGTGTTGGACCTCTGCAGAGAGACCACAGTTTCCCCATAGAACCCGGGCCCTTTTCTGGCAGAAAGCTAGTAGGGTCTTTTTCAGGCTCTGACAACTGAATTTGTCCACCTTTTTGTTTTCATGCACCTGAAATGTATTTAAACTGAAACTTTTTTAGACAGGGGCCTTATGCACGCTATCCGCAATCTTGTTGTGTTGAGCTTATCTTCAATACTATATTTTATGCACAGACAATAGTAGCTTGTGAGCGTCAGTCTTTGTTGTGTAGGTATTTCAGTTTTCCCAAGGCGTCGCTTCTCCTGAATTGCTTTGTGACAACAACATTCGCCTTATTTGAAGCCTATTTTGTCTCTTTCTCTTTATACATTCTTTCTCCATGTACAGAAATGGATTGCTCCCATTCTGCACAATGTAACCAATATTTCAGTCAATTATTTTCTCTTTTAGAGAGAGGCTGTTAAAAAAAAAAAAATATCACTAACTATACATGTGCCAAGCCCATCAAGTAGGCCATGCTCATCCATTTAACATAGCGGCAGACCTATTTGTCATCCTGTTAAGTGTGTCATCTCTGTTTGCAGTTTTTCCTCCATCAGTAAAACGCAATCTTCATTTAAAGAATGATGTCATTTCATTCCAAGCCAATTCTTATTCCCTCCACTGTGAAATGGAAAATGGCCATGCAGCAAATCATCAGCTGGGAGAGATAATATATTTTTCTCGGTTAGAGCTGTGAGGCTGCCCGCATCTTATCTTGTAAATGTCCTTATTCAATTTTTTTCCCCATTTAATTTGGTGTCTGTTATGTCACTGCATTTAAAATACTTGTACGAGTAATTATAACTTGTCCCAAATTGAAAATTTCCTTTGATGGGAACCCATAGTCACATCAACATTTTCTTAGATATACTGCGTGGTACAGTGATGGCAAACCTTGGCTCCCCAGATGGTTTGGAACTACATTTCCCATGATTAGGGATGCACCGATCTGACTTTTTTGGTCCCGATCGCGATCTTTTGCTTTGTGAAATCGCCGATCCCGAGTCCGATCCGGAAGTACTGTTTTGTGAGCTTATAACAAAATAATACTTCTGGATCGGTATCGGCAGATACCTTATAACATTGTGCATTCAAAATCTAAAATGTCATGGGTTTAATCTTTAAAGCGGAGTTCCGGGCACAAAATCGTCCTAATCGATTTTGTGCCCATCCGCTTGCTTTGCTTCACCTGAAAAGGAATTGGATAGTTAGGATTATTATTTTTTTTTTTTTACTTACCTCGTAATTGTAGAAAGAAATACTCACTTTTTTTCACTTCCTCCCTCTGTGGCCGCGGCCCGCGCCGTCACTTCCGGTTTGCAATGATTCCTGGGAGCTGAACGTCATCGCTCCCAGGAATCAATGCGACGGCACCGGCCCCGCTCGTCACTTCAAGTGCGACGCCGCATTCCCTGCTAAACAGCTTCTGGGCATGCCCAGAAGCTGTGTAGGAATGCGGCGCCGCACCGGAAGTGACGAGAGGGGCCGGTGAAGGCGCATTCTGGGAGAAGAAGACGCGGAAGAGGACTCAGAAGAGGATCGCGCTGGCTTCAGCTGCCCACAACAGAGATGGCAACGCTGTGGAAGAAATTTTATAAGTGAGTATTTCTTCTTGCAGGTAAGTGCGAACCGGGACAGATCAGAGGCTAGCCATTGTGGAATGTACTAGCCCTGACTGTCCCGGGGGTATGTTCAGTGAAAAAATGTTTCTGTGCCCGGAACTCCGCTTTAAGACGGAACGAAAAGGTACATTGTAATCATTGTGTTTACTTAACTGGGAGAGTTGAAAGGCATTTGCAGGAGGCTCTTTTTGTTTTCTTTGACAGCTGTCCTCTGCTCCCTCACAAGCTATAAAGTGCAAAACCGGATCGGCCCGTGGATCTGTTAATTTTACCGATCCAGCTATTTTGCCTGTATCGGGGCCGATATCCGATCCGAATATCGGATCGGTGCATCCCTACCCATGTTGCTCATGCACTCTGCAGTATTGTAGGTGAGCATCATGGGAAATGTAGTTACAAACCATCTGGAGTGCCAAGGTTCGTCATCACTGCTATAGTACATGTGCAAATGATCAGCTCAATGTATATTATCTTATCAAAGTTTTATGGTTTTGAAAGCCTTGTTTTGTAGAGTTTTTATAATGATAAATCCCTATGGGGGCAGCCTATTTTCATCTTTACGTTTGCACATGTAGATTCCTGTTTTTTGAGTGCTATTCTGCTTTTTCTAAATGGGAATCTGAGTTGGCAAGCCACCGAAAACCGTGCACTCTCTACGTGGTTGACATCTAAGGCCTGCCATAGATGGTTCAAATCCAGATTCCAACCATGTATGGGCAGGCTGAATGTACTAATTTGATCAACTTGGGTACAACCAGCCTGCTGGATCTTGCATGCGATTATCGCTAGCGGCTGGTATATCTGCTAGCAATCGTCACTGTGTTTTCCCCGATGGGGTCGTCTTTCCCCACCGGGAGAATACAATGAGTTGGCAGGAGGGATTTCCCTGTCAACACTGTCTGCTTTGATGGGAAAATCATGCAAATTATGGGTTGCAAAAAATAAATTTGCACCGTTTACAGCCTGCCCACTCTACATATCTATAGAATACATTTAGTAAATATTTAAGAATATGAAATGTCTATAAATAATTTAAATCCTGGGTTTAGTAATACCTTAAATTACTATACAGAATTTATATAGCACAACAGTTTGCGCATTGCTTTACGATGAAGGCAGACAGAGTTAAAATATATTTCTCTAGCGCTCATCGACAGACGTAGTCCTCGGTGATACACCACCTTCGGGTTATGTTACCTCCGCAGGAGCAGGACTAGACAGGAAATTAAAAAGCTCTGGCCACACCCTAGGGGCAGTCCCAGAGGGTATATCCTCTCTCTCTCTGCCTCAGCAAATCAGTTATTTTCTGTCTAGTGAGGAGTAAGGACCTAGATACCTTGCTGGGATCTTAGGTCCTGGCAAGAAATTTTTTTCTAAAAGGAATTTTTGGACAGCTTTTTTTCTCCAGTGTTCCTGTGAGATCTTCAAGCAAGAAAGCTGAACTGGGCGACGGGCTGGATGTTGAGATCCGGTGGTCACCCCAGTTCAGCCTACGAGCGCGTGCAGGCCATAGCTCCACGCTGAGTCGGCCGCGACAAAGTCCCATTAAAGGACTGAACCCGCGAGTTAAACGTCTCGCTGAAACGCCTAAGACCATGAGTCACGGCGTCTGTATCGGTCGACAGCCCTCCCGCCCCGGTGGAGAGGGGTACTGTCAGGAGTTGGTGCCCGCCTGGTTCCGGTATGGTGAGTAGTATGTTCCCCCTGTTTTCCCTGACGGGTTTTGTGGTGAACGCGGGCCCCTCTCTGTATGGTAAGAAAGAGTTTCTTTCTATCCTATAACATGTCACAAATCCTCCTACTTTGAGTGTGATTTTATGTGTGCAAAAGCCAGGAGGCTTGGTTTGGGAGCTAACAATCTATTGTATACATGTTTTAAAGATGTAATCTGTGGCATTCTGGGAATCTTATGGGTTAAGTATAAGCTACCTACCAGTCAGAAGCCATGGACATGTAGACTGCCTTCCAAGTCAGATCTCCAGCTAATAGCAGGCCTCCCGAACGGCCATGCGGTCCGCCAGGGCCGGTACCGCCAAACACGCCAGATCCCCATGCAGAGAGAGTGTTTGTGTGCCTGCAGCACACCGCTAGTCAGCACAGGCCGCCGCCATTTTTTTTTGCTGGATCGCACGAGCCGCCATTTTGGCGTAGCCTCGTGTCTCCAGCATGGGGGCGGCCATGTTTTAGGTGATTCTACACCTCGTGGAGCTTGGGGGAGGCGCCGGAAGGCGTACTGAGGGGCGGAGCCGCCTCCTTTCTTCCTGGGCAGCCAGCCAAAAGACTTCCTGTTTGTCTAAGACAGCGCTGTAAGCTGTTGCAGTTCAACTCTGAACATCAAGTGGTGAGCCTGGGGGTCTATCTCTCTCTCTCTCGATCGATAGGGATCCCTAGCAGGTAACACTAAGGGGTTTTTTGTGGCGCTGAGGGTCAAAAAAAAAAAAAAAAAAAAAAAAAAAAAAAAAGAAAAAGTTTTTTTTTTTCTTTACTTTGAATTATATCATCCAGGAAGTAACTGGAGTTATTATGGACCCTGCCACACAGATTCCCCCACCTGTTTCCCTCGAGGGGGCCTCGGGACCCGCCGGTGTACAGAGTATAGAGTCATTTACAGCAATCTTGGAGTCTATGGTGGCTCGGGTGGAGGCGGCCTGTCAGGGACGGGGGTCAAGGAAGCGACCCCCGCCTACCCCTATACTATCTGACACCTCTGACTCTGATTCAGAGATGGTCACTGCAGTTGCAGGTTCCTCTGCAAGGGCTGCTATCCCAGGTAAAGCCCCCTCAGACAGTGAGGAGGACGCTTCTTCTCCTGCTATAATTCAGGAAGAAGCATTGGTGGACGCACTAGTTGTGGCAGTGCAGGAAACCTTAAAACTTGAGGCTTTACCGGCAGAGGCAACTGAAACAGAGAGGCCTTTTGGGACTAATAAGCCCATCAAGACGGCGAAAGCTTTTCCTGTACCTAAATGTTTTGGAAATCAGATTAAAGGAGAATGGGAACATTCTAAACGTACCTTTACTATTTCCAAGCGTATTGCTAGACGCTATCCGTTTGAGGAATCCATCATTAAGAAATGGACGGTACCACCAGTCGTGGATCCGCCTATTTCCAGGCTGAATAAAGCCACGGTTATTCCAGTGGAGGACACTTCGTCCTTTAAGGATCCGGTGGATCGAAAGATAGAAGCGGAGTCCCGCACTATCTTTTCTCTGATAGGGTCAGCATTTAGACCAGTAATTGTTATTGGTCTAGTTTCCCAGACACTTACAGAATGGGCGAAGATGGTACGCCAAGATCTTAGGGGAAAAGATATTCCCCAGGAGACATCTGATTTGATAGAACAGATCATACAAGGGCTACGGTTTATCTGTGACGCAGCCTTGGACACTACTCCCTTGTTAGGGCATGCATCTAAGTTAGCAGTAATCCTCAGACGTGTGCTGTGGTTAAAATGCTGGTCAGCTGACCTAGGTTCCAAAAAGACTTTGACCAATCTCCCTTTTCAGGGGAATCGTCTATTTGGAGCCAACCTAGATGAAATCATTAAGGATGCCACCGGGGGCAAGAGTACTTTTTTGCCACAGGCTGCAAAAGCTAAGGAACCTCGCAACAAGCGAGGACCTTTCTTTACCGCCCATAAAGGACGCCCGGCTGGTACTTCCGGGAAAGGCAAGACTCCTCCAGGAGGGTTCAAGAAGGGCTGGTCGGACAAGCAGAGGACCAACCCAGCCAAACCCGAAGTAAAGGAGTACACAGCCTGAAGGTGCGCCCCCACCCAATTTCAGGGTGGGGGGACGTTTTCACCGGTATTCAGGACATTAGATCGAGCATCAACCACTACTACCGGTGCGATTCTTCCCTTCCAACATTTAAGTACAGGAAGCGGTAGTTACCGTTCCCTGTATAGATCTTTTCCTTTACCTTTTCCCAAGATTAGTCCCGATACCTCACAGGAATCGGATCTGATTGACCAGATAGGCCAAGTAGCCTCTAGTCGGGTGACTTCGGTCCCTGAGGTTCAACCAGAAAAGATCACCTTGCCTGATAACTATCAGGTATCTGATAAATGTGTGGGAACAGAAAACGACCAGACTTTCTCGGATGGTCGGGGCCAGATACCTCTAGGGACGCCTGGTTCAGATCCAATCAGCGCCAGTGGTCCCAGAAATTCTAGGCTGGCCTCTTCAAGCCGGCCTGGCCGACTTGGACAGGTTAGTCGCAGACGTTCCGTGGGAACTTCGTCTCAGGGAGTGTCTGTAGTCTCAAGGACCTATTTACCATCGTGCTTTACAGTCGCTGGTTTTAATGGCCTGGCCATTGAGACCCAAGTACTGAAGGACAGAGGTTTGTCTACTTCTGTCATTCCTACCCTTATTAAAGCAAGGAAAGCGACTTCCAGCAAAGTCTATTATCACACATGGAAGACTTATATTGCGTGGTGCGAATCTTTAGGATTTCCTCCACGTACCTATTCGGTGTCTCGAATATTGGCCTTTTTGCAACAAGGGGTTGAGCAGAAGCTAGCCTTGAGCACCATCAAGGGTCAAGTTTCAGCATTAGCAATCTTCTTTCAGAAACCTTTAGCTACCAAATCCTTGGTGCGGAATTTCATCCAGGGGGTGCGGCACCTGGCTCCTCCAGTCCGCGCGCCCTTACCGCCCTGGGATCTTAATTTGGTTTTGTCGGTTCTACAGAAACCTCCCTTTGAAAACATCAGGGAGATTCCCTTGCTTACTTTATCCCAGAAGGTGGTCTTCTTGGTGGCTATTACTTCTGCTCGCAGGGTGTCAGAACTGGCTGCATTATCATGCCAGTCCCCATACCTAGTGATTCATAGGGATAAGGTAGTACTTCATCCTAAGCCATCTTTTCTTCCTAAGGTGGTTTCAGATTTTCATCTGAATGAAGATATTGTACTACCTTCCTTGTGTCCTCAGCCCAAGCATCATCGGGAACATGCGTTGCATTCCTTGGATGTGGTTCGGGCAATCAGGGTATACCTGAAAGCTACGGAATCATTCCGTAAGACGGATTCACTTTTTGTGATCACGGATGGCCCCAGAAAGGGTTTGCCTGCATCTGCCGCGACCATTGCCAAATGGATTAGACAAACGGTGGTACAGGCTTATTCTATTAAGGGTCAGAGTCCTCCGTTCCCTGTTAGGGCGCACTCCACTCGAGCGCTCAGTACTTCCTGGGCCTTTCGCCATCAGGCGTCAGTGGTCCAGGTATGTAAGGCGGCCACTTGGTCGTCGGTACATACCTTTACTAAATTCTATAAAATTGATGTGACGGCATCGGCGGATGCCTCATTTGGCCGCAAGGTTTTGCAGGCCGCAATTTGAGGAGACCGGTGGTCTACCTCGAGGGTTTTTTTCTGTTTGAAAAATTTTTTTGTTGAGTCTCATCATTAAGGATGAGCATTGTAAACTTCTAGTTGGCACCGGTTGGGCCTTCTAGATTGGGATTTGATTTCCATTTTCCCACCCCTCAGTCGGGATACTGCTCTGGGACGTCCCGAAGGTGGTGTATCACCGAGGACTACGTCTGTCGATGAGCGCTAGAGAAAAATGGATTTTTGTAAAATCTTACCGTAAAATCCTTTTCTCTTAGCTCATCGACAGACGTAGTCCCCGCCCCTCTGTTTTGGAGTTGGGTTGGGTTAAATTCTCTAAGCACTGCTTTTTCACATAACTGATTTGCTGAGGCAGAGAGAGAGAGGATATACCCTCTGGGACTGCCCCTAGGGTGTGGCCAGAGCTTTTTAATTTCCTGTCTAGTCCTGCTCCTGCGGAGGTAACATAACCCGAAGGTGGTGTATCACCGAGGACTACGTCTGTCGATGAGCTAAGAGAAAAGGATTTTACGGTAAGATTTTACAAAAATCCATTTTTCAATAGAGGAGGAATCAGAGGGCCCTGCTCGTTTGAGCTTACAATCTAACAGACTTTCAGTATCTGTTTATTTTCACCAATAGTAGAATTATTCAAGAGCAATGATGAGAAAAATGCCATAACCAATAGCAACTCTTACATTTTAAAGCGAAGTGGAACTTCCGCTTTAAGCACTCCTCACCCCCTTACACACCACATTTGGCCTGTCATTTTTCTTATTGGGGTGGGGGATCGGGTACCTAGTTTTGACTACCTCCCACTTCCGCTCGGCTGGCCTTGGCGGCTCAAGTGGAAGTTCTCCCCTCCCCCTCCCTCCCTGCAATCTTCTGGGACACGTCACAGGTCCCAGAAGTTCGCCTAGCCATTAAGGAGGCGACAGCCACAAGCTGTCACAGCCGGGTGCCCACACTTGTGATGCCAGCGCTGGGGAGAGGCGAGAGAGAGCAGCGAGGCTTCGGGCGACCGCATTGCTGGCTCCTGGGACAGGTGAGTGTGTTTAATAAAAGTCAGCAGCTACACTTTTTGTAGCTGCTGACTTTTAACAAACCTAAAAATTACTGGAACTCCGCTTTAACTTTCCAATAGATTTCAACAAGCGTTGTTACATGTTGTTGCAGTTTACATATTGCTTCGTATTATGTTCTATTAAACCCAAAAGCAAACCTTTATTTTTTTATTTTATTTTTTATTTTGCAATCAAAGTTTATTAAAAGTAAAAGGTATAGGAACATTAACAAAGAGTTGCCAACAATTCAAGAAATACAACTAAGCCAAAGATGCGATAACTGCAAGCATTGCATTAAATATCGTATATGAATACAGAAGAAGTAAACTATTCCTCCTTGACATAACATATGTCTGTCAAACAAACAGTTGACAAAGGAATCTCGTGTAAATACACTATTCAAAAGAGAGAGGAGGGCAATATAGCATATACTAAGTAAAGATTAGATAACAGCAAGCAAAAAAAAAAGGCCTGGTATCTGAGATGCAATGATAGGTAAAAATATACCAATAGCTGAGAAACTAGATAGACAATCAAAAATGTCAGGTTCCAACATAAATGGCAGGAATCAACATATCCAGAAAAATAGAAGAGACAAGAGGTGTAGGAGCACTTCAAGAGAAGAAAACATTTATTATATAGCAGCTTACTAATTCATAGGTGTGATGGCTGCATTTGTATTCTTTTTTTTTTTTTAAGGCTTTCTTTCCTTTATTTTCACCTGGTGATGTGTCCAGTAAGAGCCCATTCACACTAGTGCGACTTGTGAGGCGACTTGTGTGCCCTCAAGTCGCCCAAGTCGCTTGACCTAACAAAAGCAATGTTAATCAATCAGTGCCGTCTTAATTGGCACTACTGAAGTCGCTCCGACTTCAGAAAAGGGTCCTGTACTACTTTGAGGTGACTTGTGATCAACTTGTCCCATATACTTCAATGGGAGTCACCTCCTTATCCTAATTGAAGCGACTTGTGATCCGACTTTCCATAAAAATGGTCCTGAACAAGAAAAAAAGAGCATTTTTCTTATAATTTTTAGTAGCACATGAATATGGCTTCTCTACACCTGGCCGTTTTTCTTGCAGACATTTATCGGGCATTTTTTGGGCGTCTTTGGAGGCAGGCATGACTCCAAAGACGCCCAAAAAATGCCTGATAAATGCCAGCAAAATAAAAATGCAAGGTGTAGAGAAGCCGCCACACTGTTGTATTAATAATTATAAGAAAAATTATATATTTTTTATGGTTCTGGGCATGCTACAGAGCTGAAACTTCACAGGTACACTTTTTAGACCCCCCAGTCACTAAATCCATAAAAAGCCATGCCTGCCTCCAAAAATGCCCGATAAATGCCTGCAAGAAAAACGGCCAGGTGGAGAGAAGCCGTATTCATGTGCTCATAAAAACTATAAGAAAAATGCTCTTTTTTTCTGGTTCTGGACATGCTACAGAGATGAAACTTCACAGGTACACTTTTTAGACCCCCCAGACACTAAAGACATGCCTGCCTCCAAAGACGCCCAAAAAATGCCCGATAAATGCCAGCAAAAAAAAAAAAAAACAGGAAAGGGAAATTAGGTCACAACACATCATATTCTGATTGGCCAAATACAAAGTCGTACAAAGTCGTCTATCATATAAGTCGCGTAAAAAAATTCACAAGTTGTGCTGAAGTCGCTCCTTATGAGGCGACTTAAAGGTCGCGGCAGTGTTAACCGAGCCTAAGTCTGTTGTTTTTCAACAGAACAAGCTCTCCTGAAAATGTACAAGTTAAAAGTGTTAAAACAAACCAGTTACTACTGACGGGTGAATACAATAATCCGCTTTTAATTATTTATGTAAAATCTTTATCACAAAAGGAACGAAACTGTTGATCAACTGCAGTATGAACTGGAATTTGGCTTCAATTTGTTAGATGAACAAGCAGATCTAGATACACTAACACTCCCCTCCCCCCACCTAAACTGAGTGTTGCTGTTCAAAGGTGCTGCTGTGCTCCTTCATCCAGAGTGGAGGCACTCTTAATATAGGAGGTGTGTTACTGACCATATAACCAGGTGAAAACAGAGGGTAAACTTAAAAAAAAAAAAAAAAAATTAGTAAACTGTAATATATTACAATTTTGTTTTTTGTTTTAATACCGCTTTTAAAATGTAATGAGTTTTTTCATTTGGAAAATAAAATGGACACCTGCGATCCCAGAAGCAGAATCGTGTCTCATGCACACGTGTCACATGTGTTTATGGTTTTCACATTTGAAAACATCTTCCACAATCCTGTATAAAAGATTTAGTGAGATTTGGATTCATGCCAGTCTGTTTCATTTGTAGAAGTAATTCCACTGGGAAATGTAATCCATGGAGACAACTGTTTTATTAAAGCTGAACTCCAAGCTAAATACAATGCTGTAGCACGTATACAGTATGTGAGTTGTGTTTTCTGCCAAAGTAGTTGTAAATCTGTTCTGCTAATCTTCTGATCAAGGAACCTCTGCCGGTAGCACAGTCAGGTCCTGGCTGTTTCTGCAGGCTACATTACAGTTGAGCTATACAGCCTGGTCTGTACCCATCCAAGCCTGCGGTCTACCAAAGAAGAAGCACTTTGATGGGTTTTATGTTTGTAAATGGCTTTGCATATTTTTTTAAACCATCTTTTATGTAGGTTTGTTCTGCAAAAAAATATTTAGTACAGGGTGCAACTATGATTATACATTCACAGTGTGTTTGTTGTGTGCCTCATATACACTATAATATCAAAAGTATTAGGGCGCCTGCCTTTACACGCACATGAACTTTAATGGCATCCCAGTCTTAGTCCATCAAGTTCCTCCACACCAAACTCGCTCATCCATGTCTTTATAGACCTTGCTTTGTGCACCGGTCCAAATCATTTAGTGTAGGGGGGATTATGGTGTGGGGTTGTTTTTCAGGGGTTTGGACTTGGCCCCTTAGTTCCAGTGAAGGAAACTCTTAAGGCGTCAGCATACCAAGACAGTTTGGACAATTTCATCTTTCTAACTTTGTGGGAACAATGTGGGGAGGGACCCTTCCTGTTCCAACATGAGTGCGCGTCAGTGCACAAGCATGGATGAGCGTGTTTGGGGTGGAGGAACTTGAGGAACAGGTCCGCCTGTCAGTTTTTCAGGCAGACCTGATCGGACCCTTCAGTCTCCTCTATGGAGCAGTAATCTGCCCCCATCTGATCCTGTCTGCCAAAAACGGACGGCTGGTGGTTCTATTTTCTATCCATCCCGTGGATCGGATCAGATGGCATTGGATGGAAACAGACAGATGGTCTGTTTCCATCCGATTGCGCTATAGAGGAGAGTGGGGTTCTAGTCGTCTTTATGTGTAAATTTAGTATGTTATTTTTTTTTAAATAAAGCTTGGTTGGTTGTTTAAAAAAAAAAAAAACTGGCTCCTAACTTTTAGCTGGCTCCTAGATTTCAGGAAAATTTGTCAAGCCCTGCCATAGACACTCCTAAACCTTGTGGACAGCCTTCCCTGAAGAGATAAAGTGGTTATAGCTGCAAAGGCTGGGCCAACTCAATATTGAACCCTACAGGCTAAGACAGGGTTGCCCTTAAATGTAATGTGTGTGTAAAGGCTAGTGTCCCAATACTTTTGATTATATAATATACGTTCTTGATCCAAACCCTACAGACTTGGGCCCATCTTTCCAGGTGTTTGGAATATTCCACTGTCCAATCTTTCTATTCTTTTGCTCACTTAACATTTTCCTGTTGCCTGTTTCAGACTTGGCTTCCTTCTTTGAAATTCTGCCTAAGGTCAGCATGTTGTCTCTTTACTGTTAGGCCCTTTTCACATGACCGGGTTGGTATTGCCGCCGGGTTCCTGAGGCAAGAACCTGCGGATTCTTGCTGCTGGAATGACAAGGTTATGTAGTCAGCAGCGGCACCTCAGCCCATATAAAATAATGGCAGGCTGTCAGTGCCCTTTGCTGTTCACTTATAACCCCACACAAAGTTGTTAGCTGATAGGATTAGATGTCTGAGCCTGGACGCAGTTGGCTGGTACTGCTCGCATAACCAAGGGGCCTTCATTTTGCCCACCTCTCCCCTGCCGCTCATCCCTATACCTTAGCCACGACATATTACTTTTGGGAATGGGGAGCATATGACCTCCTTCCATGTGACCGTGCTCAGGTCAAGTGGACATTTGGTGTCTGTAGGATATGTACATTATGATGTACTGTGCCACTACCAAGCTCCTTCTTTTATCCCTGTTAATACCAGCAGGTTTCCAAAGTTCCAAAATTGTGGCAAGAAAATGCAGTCACCTTGGAGTATCTACTTTCCAAAAAAAATAAAAAAGGAGCAATTTCGGGGGTGTTTGTATGGTCCTGGTATTTTAAGGTAGAATTTCAACCCAAACCCCAACAAGTCTGAAAAATGTCCCCTCCCTCCTCCTAACACCTATACTTACTAACCTGTATAAAAAGATGTAAATACTTACCAATTTAAATATGCTCTTGTCCAGTCATGTGATCCGGCTCCCCTGTGTAAGTCAGTGGCGACTGCAGGGGTGTAAGAGGGAATGCAGACAATGGATGGGCGGGCTATAGGTGATGTCATCATTCCAGGCATTACCAGCCATTGTCGAGCGTTCTCTTTTCCCCTGGAGTTGCCAGGGCATCATGTGACCAGACCAGAGCGGGTTGAAAATAGGTAAGTAATAGGACTCCAGTTCCAGTGCCACTTGGAGAGGAGTTAGGCTCCTCCAGTATCTGCTATTAAAGTCTGCTTGACCCCTACAGCTACGGCACTCTCTAGGGAAATCCCATGGACCAATGCCAGGAACATTCACTCCCCCGCCCGGCTTTGGCTCCTTGGCAATTTACTGGGGACACAGTGGCTTCTGCAACCAAAATGGTGCCTGCTCCCAACACTGACACCAGTGGTCCTGCTGATGGCTTTTAGCTCCAGGTACCGACTGTGCCAGCTTCCCCAGCAGGCATTGCTCAAGTTGTGGTCTTCCTCCTTACACCCACACTGACTAAGGCAGTAGATAACAGGGTGCTTAAGTGCCTCAAACAAATCCGCCACGACCTGCAAACTCAAGCTCAGCGGATCACACAGGCAGAGGAATGCATTTCCTCCATGGAAGATGAAGCGATTGCCTTGTCAGAAGGTGTGACCTGACTTGCACACACCCAGAGGGAGCTACATGAGAAGTTAGATGACCTTGAGCATTGCCCAAGGCGAAACAACTTGTGCATAATTGGCTTGCCAGAATCCTATACTGCCGCCATGCTGGTCACCTTCTGCACAAACGCTATCCCAGAACAGCTGGATCTCCACTCACCTTGTGTAATGGAACGAGCGTACCGCGTCAGCCAATACTCTGACTCACACTCTAACCCTAGGCCTGTGATTGTCTGCTACCTCAACTATGTTGACAAGCATGCTATTCTAGAAAGATTTTATCAGGCTAGTAACCTCTCAGTGGATGATCACCCACTACTGTTTTTTGACGATTACTCTATCGAGGTGATGCGCCAGTGCAGGGCATTTTTGTCTGTTTGCTCTACTCTTTACCACATGCACATCAGGTTTCCCCTTGGGTATTCTCCTATATATTCAACCTTCTACGGAGGACCGCATATCCTTCACATGTGGAGCATTACTCCAACACGTCGGCTGATTTGGCCACGGACCAGGGGGATTTTCCCCCTTTGCCGCCTCCTTCCGCCGCCCCCCAGGGCACCAACTTCTTCCCAGAACCAGCAAAGCCCCCATCACCTTTCGCTCATAAGGATGAAAGATCTAAAAAGCACTGATCTACTTCCCTCACACGACTGATCTGCCCATTACTGGATGCACATTTGTATCCTTAGAACATAAGTAAGTATTGTATATAGATTTTTTATTTTATTTTTTCAAGGGTTTGTCAGCATATTGTAGGTGTTAGGAAGCGGGGATGGGACATTTTTAAGACTAGTCCGGTTTAGGCTGGAATCCTACTTAATTTGATATGTTTTATAATAGAAAGTAAGGGAATCTGTTTTTTCCTATAAAGCAATTGTCAGCCAAACTATCATACAACTGAAAACGTGGCCTGAAAATGAAGGGCTGTTACAGGCTAGTACTCAAGTGGTTAAGAAAAGCATCCTGGGCAGTGATAATACCAGCCGCCTGTCTTTTCATGGACTGGAAAATACATCCACTGTAGCCCAGGGGAACGTTTGTCTGGATATGGTTCTAACCGTGTTATCATTTCATGAGCCGTTCCTTTTTTTTTTTCAAGATTAATTAAAAGGAAAGGTCCAGAACAGCCAAAAATCTCCAAGGGGTGAGTTGCACGGAGTGATACTTACTTAATTGAGGTTATTCAGAGAGAAATTTTTACCCGGCCTAAATACACTTTATTTATTAAAACAATGACATCCACGGAAAATGAAAACCTTTTCATCATAATGTAACTTGAAAATGAATGTTTCCAACACTGCTACTATAATCGAAAAGTAAAGCATTTTGTACAAGGGAGAATTAAATTTACCAGACTCAACGTTACAAATGTTCAAACATTTTGGTGCCTTGCAGCATTTAGTATTAATAACCGCAAAAAAAAAAAATCATCTTTGTTAAAAGACATAGTTACATTTTCCATTAATTAAATATATTGGTATAAATATCTAAGAGCCTGCTCTAAAATGCAAGTTTAGAAAGCAGGGAAATTAATTCACTGGATTAATTTCACATACTAATTTAAGAGTTTTTGTTTCTTGTCCACACAGGGTATGCAGGGATTATATTTGCTGGAATCCTTGCGTTCCAGGCTCCATTCAGTGCCGGTCACATGACCACAATCCTTGTCCTTCTGGTTACCTGATCTTTTCTGAAAGGGAATGTAAGCCTTTCTAAACTATAACCTTCCCCTTCAACTGAGATCACATGATCGGATGCCCAGGCATCTGCAACATTTTTTTCTAGAAACTGAATATTTCAGCCCTTCTGTTGCACTTTTTTTCATTCCCATAAAACAGTTACTATAGCATTAAAGTGGCTGTAAACCCTCACATATACCCAGTGAAGTGACTGGCCTAAAGTGATACAGAGATTAATCAAATCCTCCTACATAAGCTGTACCTCTCTTCTACATTTGTTCAAAGTGCTGAATTCTAAAGCTTGTCTGAGATTTCAGAAAGAAAGGGGTGGAGAGCTAAGTTACACTCTGCAGAGCTCAGTGAGGAGAGCTCTGACATCTGATTGGAGGGAAGACACACACCCCCCTCCACACAGCACACAGGAACAGAGCTGAGGCTGTCAATCAGCTAGAGGTCCCTCCCCTATCACCATTTTTCTCTTTTGGTGTCCGAAAAGCTTCTTAGGAGTGATTTATGCTAAGAGGACCGAAGCAGCAGACAAAAGTGCCATTTTTTGCTCTTAATTGAGTACACATTATAGAGGGATATGCTTTGTTCGTGTTTCATGTCTGTGGTTTACAACCACTTAAAATGAACACAAAGTTTTTTCAAACCTGAAAATAGGTATCCTGTCCCTTGACCCTTTGTAACTTTTTTGAATAATTACTCTCCTCTCACTGCAGAAGGCACAAGATGCCATTCCGGAAGCTAGCAATTGGGTTTCCATTGAAGCAGTGTAGTTCTGAAAAGCATATCCTGTCTAAGTGTCTGTGCTGTTGTCATTGCAGTCACATGGTAGCTAAGTAGTTAGAGGTTGTAAACCCGTTAAAATGTTTATATTATTTTTCTACCTGAAAGAGAAACACATAATTAGCTAGTATGCTAGTATGCATCGCATACTAGCTCATTATGAAATACTTACGTTAGAACTAGCCCCCGCCTACCTGTATGGTGGGCGACATGTTCAGTTGCCTGTCTTCCGGGATCGCGGCATCCGGCCATCTGATTGGCCGGAGCCGCGGTGACGTCAATGCGCACGGGAGCCGACGGTCACGGCACGGGGCTCTGAAGGAACGGCACCAGCGGCCGTTCCTTCAGAGCGCATGGGCCAGTGATGTCACTGGCTGCATGTAAGCTAAATATCTCCTAAACGGTACATGTTTAGGAGATATTTACAGTACCTATAGGTAAGCCTTATCCGAGGGTTACCTATAGGTAAAAGTTGCAGAGGAGGGTTTACTTCCTCTTTAACACTTGGAATGACCTGAATGTCCCCAGTTTGCATCCCATCTAGGACAATATTTCGGTAGACTTTTTATGGACTCCCTGTGTTTGCTTGGGTTCCATTAGGTGCTCTGATTTTATCTAACCATCAAAAAACATACTGGATCATTGTCCTCATTCCAGATTGCCCCAAGTGTAGTGGGGGCAATAGGGCAGGATTCACATTGTTGTGTTTTAGTAACGTGCTGTGCCCCATGGTACCTTTCTTTCTGAATGTCCCCCCATGTACCTGTAATGTAACATTACAGCGGTGCATGGTAATGCACCACCGTGCACTGCGGTGTTGAGGAGAAAAAAAGTTCATGACCCTTTTTTGGTGGTTCATTGGACTGCCTTAAAGAATTCTTACTTTGGTCCAGCTTGGAAAAGTTTAACTATGTAAATACCAGACCTGGCTGATGTCCCTCAAATCTGGAAATCACTGAAGTAGACATCGCTACTCGAATGATCGCCACTTTCTTCTGGGTCCTGGGCTAAGCAGCTGTTCTGCTGAACACAGAAGGTCAGCCGCTCGGCACAGACGCCGTTCAGAGAATGCTTTGCACATTCTGAATGAATGCAAAGCCTTCTCTAATTGAACTAGGTGGCCCAATCAGAATGTTTTGCATTCCTTCAGAAAGCGCAAAGCATTCTCTGAATGGTCCCCGTGCACAGTATTTTAGTTAGCAGGAGTGCAGCCACTTGGCACTGGACTTAAAAGCAAGTAGAGATCACTGGATTTGTGGTGGCTACTTTTGTTGATGTTGGTGATGTCATCATGCACCTTGGAGTCTGAAAGCAGCTCATTTGATTTTCGGGACTTGCTTGTACTAAAAAAAAAAGGCATTACTTGGTTTATGATTGTGAGTATTTTGGCTGTTTTAAATAAAGACTTTTTAGAGGGTATCCCTATCTGTCTTTTCATGAACATCTTTAAGCTTCCGAGGATATGTATTAGAGACCTGTATATGATGAATGTTCTACGGTGCCATGGAGGTTCCTTTGAATATACAGTAAATGAATGCATAGTGACCTCTCTTAATTAGAGGATCAAATCATTCTGGTAAGCGTATTTATTGAGCATGTGTTGGAGGATCACGGTGGTGTGGTCACTTTAACCTCTTGGCGCTAAGCTCGTGCAAATATGTGGCCTCTCGGCAGCTGGGCCTTGGCGCCGAGTGAATGTATATTTGCGTGCAATAGCGCCAACAGAGTTGTGCTGAGAGCATGCTCCCGACACAGTGACCGGCGGCTAGCGGAAATCTTGTTTTTGGATAATGTGACCGCCATGGTGGTCACATGGCCATAAGCCCCGTCCCGGATACCTAAACCCCTTAAAGGGCTGGCTGGAGCTTGCGCCAAGTGGGAAGATCTGCACTTGATGATTGTGACATAAGAAGTATATATCTCATTACTGCTTATTTCACTTTGGATGGTGGACTTCTTCATAATTAATTTGTTTTGGACCTTTTTATTATTCAGTTGGTGATTTATAATATTTTGTAATGTTTTGCTTATTAAGTGCCGGCTCACACTAATACGAATTGTCAGGTGACTTGGTCAGCCTGGCAAGTCGCACACCGTCGCGGTCCATTGAGTAGTACAGGACCGGTTCTAATAGGAGCGACACAAGTCACTCCGACTTAGAAAAAGGGTCCTGTACTACTTCGGGGCGACCTGGAGTGACTTGCATAGACATTCATTTTATGAAGTCCGTGCAAGTCGCGACTTCACAGGTCGCCCCCTAAGTCGGAGCGACGTAGTGTGAACCGGCACTAAGTGCAGTATTTGCTTTACTTGTTTACTAGCAATATGTATCTGTTAGTGTGCTAGCAGCTAGTGGTTTATTATACCTTGGAGTGCGGTTTCTTTGTTATCAATTATGATGTATGCACAGCTGGACCAATGTAACTATGTATAATTTAGCCATGCCTAGAATTATTCTTTAACCAAACAAGTGTTAAACACAACTCACAGATGTAAATTGCAAAGCACTATGTAATATGTTGGTGCGATCGTAATACTGAAAGCACATAACATACCTAAATGTAGAACTACCCACTAGTGATAGAATAAATAAATACTCTAATGCAGTCTTTCTCAACCTTTTCAACGTGGTGGAACCATTGAAAAAATGTTCAGGTCTCAGGGAACCCCCGCTAAAAATGACTATATTTACAACTCATGATACATTAGTGTGATGGTCAGTGGGATGAATGCTCCTTACACTTGTGGACATCGGGAAGAATTACCTTCTTCCAGATAGCTAAAAAGATCAATGGTGTCAGGGGAACTTATATGGCAGAAATTGCTCAACGAACCTCTGGAGGAACCTAATGGCACTTTTCCACTGCAAGTACCGGCTCGGGTCTACTCGGCCCTGCTTGGCCCGATTTGCTTTTCCACTGCTGGTACGGTGTTGGAACGGTTCGGTACGGTACGGTATGGTTTGCTTTTCCACTAAAGTAGTACTAAAGTTAAGTGGGTGGGATAACAACGGGGTGGGTGGGATTCTCTGACCAATCAGTGGCTAGAAGTGACTGCATGCAATGGATTGTGGGATATGGTACCGGGTATGGTACCTCTTGGAACCACAATCGAGTAGGTACTGTTTTTGAGAGACGTACCGTTCGGTTCCATGCAGTGGAAAAGCGCCGCCGTACCGTACCGAACCATTCCTACACTATACCATGCGGTACCAGCAGTGGAAAAGCACAAAAGTGAGCCGAACCGTTCGGTTCCATGCAGTGGAAAAGCGCCATTAGGGTTCCACAGAACTCTGGTTGAGGACCACTGCTCTAATGGATGGCAAAAATGTGAAATTCACAAAAGACTTCTTCATAAACTATAATGAGACATATTATTTACTTATTTTCCCTTTAAGAAAATGGAAGTCCTTGTTTCCTTTACGTTCTAATCTGTGACATTGCGTGTATTGTGCAGATATTGTGGTAAAGCCTATTAGAAATTCATTTCTTTTCCAGGATTACTAGCACAGAGCCAGCGCACGAATACTGTTGCATTATTAATTCCCTTTTACAGTAACTGTGATAAATGTAGATACCGATGTCTGTTCTTCATAACCTTCCTAAAATTAAAAATCATTTGTGGCCCTGTGAATAAATTTAGTGTCCCTTTCCAGAGGCTGTCCAGCAGAATTTAGCGACAGGAAAAAAACATTGAGCATTAGTAATGTTCTCTGTCGAGCGGAAGACAAACCAGCAGTAAATTCTTTATGATGCTTTTTTTTTTTTTTTTTTTTCTGAGCGGAAAATCCAGCAGACTTACTTTATCAATAGCTGTCCACTGATATAGATTACTTCAAATTATTTCTTGCTGTTAACCATAAAAAAGACTCCCTTGAGAAAAGGACTCATTAATTAGATTGCAGTTAAACAAAGTAAGCAATCCAAGGTTATTGGATGATACACATCTATCTAAATAATAAGGTAGGTCTGCCATTTCTCACTTACCTATTTGTAAAATTTTGTAATGTGGAATAAATGGTTTGCAGTAGTTAAAGGGTTAAATGTGACATTTTCCCTTTTTTTTTTCCTTTTTCCCCCCTTTTCCCCCCCTTTTCCCCCCCCTTTTTCCCCCTTTTTCCCCCTTTTCCCCCCCCTTTCCCCCCCCCTTCCCCCCCCTTCCCCCCCTTCCCCCCCTTTCCCCCCCTTTTCCCCCCTTTTCCCCCCTTTTCCCCCCTTTTTCCCCCTTTTTCCCTTTTTTTCACTTTTTTTTTCACTTTTTTTTTTCACTTTTTTTTTTCACTTTTTTTTTCACTTTTTTTTTCACTTTTTTTTCACTTTTTTTTTTTCACTTTTTTTTTTTCACTTTTTTTTTTTCACTTTTTTTTTTTCACTTTTTTTTTTTCACTTTTCTTTTTTCAATTTTTTTTATGTTAAGTTCTAGAGAAAATGTTTTTCGGCATACAGCATCGGGGACATAACCTACCGCTAATGAACTTTATCGTGTGACCTGCTGGTTGTTGCAAAAATCCTCCCAGCCTCTGCTTTAAGGGCTCTTTCACACGGGCGATCCGATCAAATCCGCCTGTCAGTTTTTTAGACTGATCTGATCGGATCCTCCATGCAGCTCTATGGGGCAGTGGATGTCAGCGGAGACACCTCCGCTGACACCCGCTGCCATCCGTATCTGATCCTGTCCGTGAAATCTGGACGGATGGAAACCCTATTTTTCCATCCGTTCAGGGATCGGATCGGATGAGAGCGACAGGCGGTCCGCTCTCATCCGATTCCCCATAGAGAGCAGCGGGAGCTGTGACACCTCCCTCTCCGCACTGCAAGCGGAGGCGGAGCTGTTATCCGCTGGCTCAGCGGGGATCGGCGGATCAATCCCTGCTGAGCAGCACGGATCCGCCTACGTAGGCGGACCGTGTGAAAGAGCCCTAAGGCTGGATTCACACAAATGCATTTTTTCATGCTTTGTGCAGAAATGCATTTATTTATTTTTTTTTTTATGGGTTCCTATGGAACACGTTAACATCCATGCATTTTTGTGCCTTTGTGTTTTTGGAAAGGGTCGGGGACTTTTTTTTCCTGTAAAATGTAGCTTTTGCATGTAGTTGACTTCAATGCACCTACATCCAAAACTCAAGTCTTGCACTTTTGGCGCAATTTGCTTTTTGCGTTTTTAAATCTGTGCAACAAATTTCCTCCCCAAAAAAAACGCAAATCGCTGTAAAAACCGTGGAAAGCACAGCAAGAAGCACAACAGAAATGCTCAATAGCAAAATGCATAGGTGAATGGAGCCTAAGAACAAAGGATTATGCCAATTGCCTTCCCCTATTACCCCCCTGGCCCATTCACACAACTCCTTTTATTAGAACAAAAAATATAGAACACAGTTCGCTATATTTGGCACCACATCCTAGTTCAGGGGATAGAACAAAGAAAAAAATATATGGACTTTACAGTGCCAACCATAATCGCAGAAAAAGAGAGGAGGTAAATAAATATTTAACAGCACAAATTTTTATTATATCCTATTATAAGATTATAAAACATAATGTGCAAACACATGATAATGTGTTGCTGGCCCTGTCTGTTACACCTCACTATTTATAATTCTATGATCTATATTTATATATCGGGCCTGGTGGGACTAGCGCTCTTTCAGGGAATTAATTTTGTTTGTCATGTGTTTGCACATTATGTTTTATAATCTTTTAATATTACGATGTAATAATAGTTTGTGCTTTTAAATATGTTTACCTCCTCTCTTTTTCTGGGATTATGGTTGACACTGTAACGTCCATATATGTTTTACTTTGTTCTAAAACTCCTTGCATTATTTTTGGTGAATGGAGGAGAGCCGACTGAAAGACAGGAACCCCTTCCTCCATTCACAGAACACTTTGCAATATACCCAAAAACATTGTAAACTAAAATTTAGCTTCAAGATATTTATTTTTTTCCACTTTATGCATGTAGAACAATGGCATAAACAGCCAACCAATCAGGTTGGGAAATTACAACTATTTCATTCTCACAACTAAACATCCTTTCCCTCGCTTACCCAATGACCAGGCCATTAAAACCTCTATAATAAGTACATAGGTTTTTAGCCTAAAACTGGCATAGATGCTCTGTAAAGCTCTGTCCATTTGATCCAACCATGAACTCCTCCTCCAATTTTTTTTTTCCAGTGTCAGCTAAGATTTTTTTCTCTTTCGGAGTCCATAGGTCAGGGCTTGAAGGTAAATCTCCTTAAAGATGAGGTAAACTGCTGAAAAAAAAATCTGCAAAAAAAACCTGTAAAGACAAAGGCATAATGAGCTAGTATGCATCGCAAGTACCTAAAAGCGAAGCCTCTGCGGTGTCGACAGGATGACCGACATGTTCGGTCGTCCTGCTTCCTGGATCACGTCTTCCAGCCATCTGATTGGCCAGAGGCGCGATTACATCTCTTCCGCGCATGGGCGCGGGAGCCGCCGTTCACGGCACTGGACTCTGAAGGAACGGCACGGGTGGCCGTTCCTTCAGAGCGTCATCGGCTGCATGCACTGTAAATATCTCCTAAACGGTGCAAGTTTAGGAGATATTTATAGCACCTATAGGTAAGCCTTAATATAGGCTTACCTATAGGTAAATGTCATCAAAGTGGGTTTACAACCACTTTAAAAGTGGGTTTACAACCACTTTAATGGGATACAGACCAAAAAAAAATTCTAATTTATCAAACACAGAACAAGAAAAAAAAAAAAAGTTTGGGCTTCCAAAAGGCACATCAACAATTACTTTTAGACCCCGTTCACACTGGGGCGACCTGTCAGGCGACCTGGTCGCCTGAGAGGTCGCCGTAGGTCGCCTGCCATAGAGAAGCTGTGGACCCGTTCTAATAGGAGCGACACAAGTCGCTCCGACTTAGGAAAAGGGTCCGGAGCTTCTTTGGGGCGACCTGGAGCGACCTGCATTGACTTCAATGATATGAAGTCCGTGCCGGCCGCTCCGAGGTTGCGGTGCGAGCTGCGCACCGCGACCTGTGAGGTCGCCCCGGCAAGTAGCGTCGCCCCAGTGTGAACGGGGTCTTAGGTAAGTATTGCAAAAATAAATAAATAAATGAAAAGTATATAAGCTTTAGGGATGCACCGATCCGATATTAGGATCGGATATCGGCGCCGATACTGCCACAAGAGCTGGATCGGGGGATTGGTAAAATTAACCTATCCACGGGCCGATCCGGTTTTGCTGAGTCCCGGCTCAGCCGTTCCTTACTTGGTGTAGTAGTAGTATGGGATGGGAGTCGTTACTTCCTGTATAGGACCGGCTCACAGGCGGAGTGATATCAGATGCACTCCGCCTGTAAATGGAGGAGCCACACACATGAAGCAGAGGCTTTCCTCTGTACTGCAGCCGCATGCATATTGTGTATGTGTGTAGTTCCGGATCGGTATCGGCAGATACACAATGCCAGATATCGGTATCAGGACAAGAAAAGTCAGATCGGTGCACCCCTAATAAGCTTATTAAAAAAATATGGGCGTACCATTTTATCAAAAAAAAAAAAAAATTCCCAATCTACCTAAAGCAGAAAGAAAAAAAAAATGTGGACTTTTGCTTTAACTTTTAGTAAAAATTCCCAATCTACCTAAAGCGGAAAGAAAAAAAATGTGGACTTTTACTTTAACTTTTAGTTAAGTATTGCAAAAATAAATAAGCTCATTGAAAATACAGGAGCATACCGTTTTTATTGCTTCTAAAATAGCAAGTCACACGGGGACAACCTAGCTTTGATGTACAGATAGACATAGCAGTTTAAAGAGGAAAATTAGTGACAGTGTGCACAGCCAGTAATGATTGCGGTGTATTAGGGATCAGGGTTCATTAAAAAAGAAAATAAAAACTTTTTAGCATTTATCACTTTTTTTTTTTTTTCCCCTACAGCAAAATCTTCTCTATAACTGTAAAATAGACGGGTCAAAAACCAAACGAAAATTGTTGTCAATCGCCAGGTCGTTAATTTTTGCATCATTCGTGTGCTAGCTGCGGCACATAATTTTCGTGCCGCAATCGAAAGTGCCTAATCCAACATACTGGATTTAAAAAAGACAAAAAAAATTATGGCACAATTGTGTATGCAATTTACATTTTTGGATCGACAAAATGGTTAGTTTTTGACTCGTCTATGGCCAGCCTGAAGGAAGTTTGATTCTGGCATGGTATTTGCATACTCGGATTCACTGCTTCCGCTATAGTGATGCTTGAGGTCATTGTCAGATAAAATCACGGGTAATTGTTATCAGCCTACCACACTGGCTTTATGTGAATTGATAGCGGGTTTGCTCATTCGACATGTCCCAACTGTGCCCTGAGGACAAGATGTGGCCCTTTGCTTGCCTATATCCGGCCCTTGGAGCACATTCATTTCACCAATACTAGTAACTGTTCCTTCCATTGACACCAGAGACAGGACACTGTTCCTCCCACTGACACCATGGATGGGAAACAAATTCACTCACTGACACCAATGATGAAGCACTATTCCTTCCACTGACACCAACAATGTTTTTACTCCCATTGACCACCAAGCCTAGGGCATGGTTTATTTCCACTGCCCGCAGTCCGGCCCACCGTAAAGTTTGACGGACAATAAACTGGCCATTGGTTTCAAAATTTCGGAGAACCTGATTTAAAAGATGATAAATATACTGTATTTAGCAAAAACTTTTTGTTTTGGATGGAGTGCGTATTTTTTTCATTATTATTATGCTGTTGCTTTGTCCTGTTTAGCATTTTTTTAATATTGCTTTTTTGGTAAATTTTCCACTTTACTCAGCATATTTGTAGATTTCTACAGACCGTGTATTTCCTGTTGTTGGGTTTATTCTTTATTTAGCTTTTAATCTACTTTACAAGATCTCTCCCATTCCATGTATGGTATTGTTTTTTAGGGACTTTTATGGGTCAATTTATTCTTGGCAGGGACTACAGCTGAGTACCATATACAGTCTCTTCACAGATCTTAAGATTTCCAGGCTGTCTACTGTATGTGTATGTGTGTGTGTGTGTATGTGTGTGTATGTATATATATATATATATATATATATATATATATATATATATATATATATATGCTTGTGTGTGTGTGTATGTATGTATATATATATATATATATATATATATATATATATATATATGGGAAAAAGACACCTATATTGAAGTCTTTTCCTTTTTGGACACGAATAGCAACATTTTTAATTTGCGGGTGAGCCGGAGTCAACCATATACCTGATTTGATGCTGTACTAGAAGGCTAGTTATTCATTGATCATGGTATTAAAGCCCATGTGCCAATGTACAAGCTATTATGAGTTTTCAGTAGGCTTTAGTTTTCTGTATTTAGTCCATATTATGGTTTTCACTTACGTAAACCTCCTGAGTTTTCTAGAGTAGATTTAACTTTTCTGCATTTATTCCGTATTTATAGGTTTACTTATGTAAAACCTCCTAGGTTTCCTGTATACCATGTTTTCGAAGATAACTCCGGGTAATGTTTTTGTTTTTGCTTCTAGTTTGGATAGCGTAGGCAAGGGTTAGGACCTGTTTCGGGGAATTTTAGTTGATTGTGTCCCCATCAGGAAGAATTTTCGCACTTCCAGAGTCACTGAGTGTATATTAGGGTGAATACACCAAAAAAGGAAAATGGTCCTGGGATTCACCTGCTTTGAAAGTGTTGCCCTGCCCAAGTAATGGGGACGATGGGGTGTCCCCTAAACTGTATTTAGCCAAAAAGAGAAAAGAACATTGGGTTCCGACACCAACTCAAAGTGGTTGTAACCATAAAAATCAAACAAAATGCTCTCGCTTTAAGGCACAATATATAGCATAGTGCTTTTTCAGTGTCGTTTATCCCTTCCCATGTTGCAGGGCGCACGCTCTCAGCACAGTAATGTGTTTACATAGGGCAGCATATATGCGACCTCTCGCCGTTTAAGCCTACCCACTGAGAGGCTGCATATATGCATACCATTGGCGGGAAAAGGTTAAGGATGCTGAGTAGAAGAAGCTAAAACAGCAGAGGATTGCGAGTCCACAGCTTCCCTATGGGAGGCGACCTGTGAGGCGACCAGGTCGCCTCACAGGTCGCCCCAGTGTGAACGGGGGCTAAAACCATTGCACAGAGAAGGTAAGTATGACATATTTGTTAATAAAAAAATAAATAAATCATTAGTATAACTTTAACCCAGAAGAGAAATGATGGCTGGGAACTGAGTCTGTGGGTGGACAGCGCCGGAGAGAATTCAGGAGAATATTGAGCTATGTATTCTTGGTATGAACTGGATTTTTGCCTTTAGTAAAACTGTTGGTTTGAAATAACCTTTTGGGGCCTGAAGTTGCTAGTCTTAGTAAACTATACTCGGCATTTAATGATGGTTTAAGCAGATATCCAATTACAAGAATACATTACATGAATATAAAATGTGAATGAAACAGTAGCGGGTTTTCAGCACCAGCAGGTCAACATTTCCAGACAGCTGCAGCATTAGATTTTGGTTAATGATCTTGAAGCCCAGCTGGAATTCAATCCTGACCGCTCGGCGTTTTTTTTCCGCTTGCACACCAGTAACACAGAGCACCAGGTGTGTCCTATGGTGTGTGAAGATTATTTACTGTTTTCAACCCAAAATTACTTAGGATTCATTTTTATTTCATAATGTTGTGCTTAGCATTCTATCTGTGAAGCAGCTTGAAAGCTAGCAACTCAGTAGCACAGCAAATTGGCTCTGAAGTTTGAAGGGGGTGTCCGCATTAAAATTTAAAGCTCAACTCCAGCCAGAGTCGGGAAGGTTCAGAACCACTGACAGGTTCTTAAAGAAGAAGTAAACTCTGCTTTTTTTTTTTTTTTTCTCTTACCTGCAAAGTTTTGTTGAAATTAACCACTTAAGGACCGGGCCTATTTTTGACACTTGTCTACAAGTTAAAATCATTTTTTTTTGCTAGAAAATTACTTAGAGCCCCCAAACATATATATATATGTGTGTGTATATATATATATGTATGTGTGTGTATATATATATATATATATATATATATATATATATATATATATATATATATATATATATATGTATATATTTATATATATATTTTTTTTAATCAGAGAACCTAGAGAATAAAATGGAGATCGTTGCAATATTTTTTATCACACTGTATTTGAGCAGCGGTCTTCTAAACGCAATTTTTTTGGAAAAAATTAACTTTTTTTAAATTAAAAAATAGAAAAAAAAAAAGTAAAGTTAGCCCAATTTTTTTCTATAATGTAAAAGATAATGTTACGCCGAGTAAATAGATACCCATCATGTCATGCTTCAAAATTGCCCACGCTCGTGGAATGGCAACAAACATTGGTGCTTAAAAATCCCCATAGGCGACAGTTAAAAATTTCTACAGGTTACCTGCTTAGAGTTACAGAGAAGGTCTAGGGCTCAAATTTATTGCTCTCGCTCTTAACGATCGCTGCGATATCTCACATGTGTGGTTTGAACACCGTTTACATATGTGGGCGGAACTTACGTATGCATTCGCTTCTGCGTGTGAGCTGACGGGAACAGGCGCTTTTATTATTATTTTTTTTTTTCCTTTTTATTTTACACAGTTTAAAAATTCCTATTAAAAGGAATGTAAACATCCCTTGTAATAGAAATAAGCATGACAGGACCGCTTTATTGTGAGATCTGGGGTCAAAAAGACCTCACACCTCACATCTACACTAAAAAAGACGCTCCGGTCCTTCAAGACCATAGAGTAGAGTGGGGGCCATTTTGCTCTCTCGACTTCCTGCCTGTGAGGAGCGCGGACCGGATAGTTTTTCCCCGCTGCCGGCGGGTCCAGTAAGCAGAGAAAAGAACCGGGAAGCGGCAGGAGGGGGGCACCTCTCCCGCTGCACCGTAAGGGTGATCCCTCACCGAATCCACCACTGGGACCCCCTTATGTGAAAGAGGACAGCCCACAGTTTCAAAAAATACCTGTGTTATGGCAGGCAGCTATCTGGTGCCAAAACCCCAGTATTTAACGTCAAGATACTGATGTAAATCTGCGGTGGGCGGTCCGGAAGTGGTTAATATACGCTTGATGCACAAATAACTGGATTGCGCTATTAATTAATGGGTATTAATGTATACCAAGCGCAATTAATCCCGTTGTGCTAAAAAGCAGTTCTTAGCTCAGGGTATACACAGACCGTAAATCATGCACTTCAACAGGAACCTGATGATTTTCGATCTGTGTATACCTCTGTCTGTTCAACAGAAATTGGTCTAATGACCAATTTCTGTCAAACTATTATGCTGGAAAATCAGCATTTAATCAGCGCTTGTAGCCAGTGGTTGGTTTGAGAAAGAGGAAGCCCCGCCTTGAAACCCGTGACCACGCATGTGACACACTTCCTGAGTCGCCTGTTCTCCATCGTTGGGTAGGTGCTGCAACCCCTCCCAAGGAATGTTCTGCAAAAGTCCATCCCCAGAAGCTCACCCTGATTGACATTTTCTGTATATGCCTGATATCACTACATAATCTTGTAAGTTGCCAATTCTCATGTGAATAAATAAATTTTTATACTGCTGCACTCAAAGGCGCCCTCTGCTGTCCTTATCTACAGAGTTTAGCAGTCTGCGGTATATACTGTACGACACCGCATACAGCGTGCATGAGGTGTGATGGATTATTGTAGAATATATACAAATAAATTCTCAAACTCTCTTGCCATTGATGCTTCAGTGGTTTGGCAATACTGCTATGAGGGTTCTGCAAAATGGTACTGAAATCAGACCTAGGAGAACCCTGCACTAACTCCATTAGTGAAACTGGCCAGCATGGCTACACTACCCCCACTAGGGGGTGGCCAGTGTGGAATGATCGAAATTTCACTTAAATTTCCAATCTATTTTGTATCCAGTGATATGATAGAGCAAGGAGGAAGACTAGGAGATCTTACTTCACGGCATGTTTATTACCTCTTATAACCTTTATTATTAACCACTTCAGCTCCGGAAGGTTTTACGCCCTTCCTGACCAGGCCTTTTTTTGCGATATGGCACTGTGTTGCTTTACCTGTTGTGCGACGCTGTACCCAAATAAAATTGATGTCTTTTTTTCCCACAAATAGAGCTTTCTTTTGGTGGTATTTGATCACCTCTGCAGTTTTTATATTTTTTTGCGCTATAAACAAAAAAAAAAACTTAAATTCTGGGGAAAAAAAAACTTCAATTTTGAAAAAAAAACTTCTACTTTAACTTTCTGCTATAAAATAAAAAACATTTTAAAAATCACATTTCTTCATCAGTTTAGGCCAATTTGTTTTCTGCTGCATATTTCTGGTTAAAAAAAAAAATACCAAAAAAGCATATACTTGTTTTTTTTTTTTTTTTCAAACTATGGGCTTTTATGTATTATTATTTTTTTAATGTTTTAATCCGTAATGGTGGCGATCAGCGTTTTTTAGTGGGATTGCAGTGGACAAATCTGACCCTAAGTGACACTTTTTCGGGACCAGGGACACCATAACAGTGATTAGTACTAACAAAAAAGCACTGTTACTGTATAAATGACACAGGCAGGGAAGGGGTTAACATCAGGGGCGAGCAAAGGGTTAAGTGTGCTCCTAGGGAGTGCTGTGTGGGGGGATGGACTGACTGCAGGAAGAGAGAGATCTGTGTTCCTGATTAGTAGGAACACAAGATCTCTCCGTTCCTATCTGACAGAAAGGCAGTCTGCTGTGTTTACAACGGCAGACTGACTTTCTGTCTTTCTCCTGAACGATTGTGGGTGGCCGGTGGCCATCGCGGCTGCCGGACCCGCTGATTGGCTCCCGCTGTGTCCAATCAGAGCCCCTAGAGCCTTTGTAAAAAATCACGTACAGGTATGTGATTTTGCACTTAAGGGCCGCCTTGCTACAGTAAATGTATGTGGGACAGTCCTTAATTGGTTAAGGGATACTTACCACTGTTTGGGAATCCCTACACAACTGCAAGCAGAACAATCCATAGATCTGCAGGTACTCCCACAATGCAGTAATGCCAGACATCTGCATCACGAGCGAATACGCATTTGTTACTATTACTGACCCTAAACACCAGCCAGGAATCCAGGTGCAAGACTTGCTTGAGTTGCCCAGGCCTAGTAACACAAGCTGACACCATTTTTGTGGGTTTTTGTTTGCATTGCTAGTCATATGTGATTTCTTTGAACGTGACAGATGTTGTCTACATAAGATGCAATAATTGTTGTAGTAAGGGTATTCAGAAGTAAAGCCTCTTTTTAGCTTAAAGGGTAACTCCACTTTTGTGGTGGAAAAAAATTATCTAGCGTAAACAATTGCGTCAAAAATCATATTATAATTGAATCTTATTAAAAATGACCTTTCCTTTTCAATCTGCAGCTGTTGTAATTTTCTAAAAATGCAATGCAATATGGCTACCTGGAGCTGTACTGTACACAGAATGTGTGCTGACCACACCTTTCCCACTTGTGTGATTGGCTCACCAATTTTCCCAGAAGTCTGCGTAAGATACAAGTCAGATTTCTGGCATCCCTTGCAACAAATATGTCATTTTTGGTGAGATACTTCCAATAGGAACACATCTAAAGGGATGCAGACCCAGCAGCTTTCCTAATTAGAGCTCTGCAGGTGCCACAGCTGATAGATAATTATGAAACCACTCCCATTTGACCCACTCAGCACAGAGGAACAAACAATGATTTCTTCAGAATAACGAAAGGTTGTAATCTGCAATAAAGTTTGTTAAAATCCTTGCAATGTACATTGATCACCCCGATTGGGAAATGTTTTTTTTCTCAACAAAAGTGGAGTTACACTTTTAAATTAGAAGTTCAGCCCTGTAAAGAAGAAATCGCTATACATTTTCTGCAGCTGCTCCGGTCACACGCTGAGCTGTCAGCGGCAGCTCCTTTGTGGAGGTGGGTGCAGGAGAGGCAGCCGACAATGGGAGCCCAATAGTAACCAGTGGCGGCTGGTTATATGGGGCGCAGGGGCGCCGCCCCCCCCCATCCATGCCTCCGGCCCCCTAACCTACATGCGGGGCACCGGACACATGGAGTTCAATGAGGATTTTTTTTTTTTTTAACCATGTGATTTGAGCCAGAGGCTCTCACAGACTAAAAAAAAAAAAAAGGGTGTGCTCGGGGCGCAGAGCAGTGCGCCCCGAGCCCACGCAGTTGTGTGACAATAGCAAATGAAAATTTGCATTGGGCATGGAGGAGGGAGGAGATGGGGAAGAAGCTGACGCCACTTGCTGCTGCATCCAGGCAGGGTGAGCGAGCGGGGGGTCCTGCCTGTCCTGTTCCCTCTCCTCCCCTATCTCGCTGTGGTCCGGGGGGATGGTGTGTGGCCTGGTGTGGTCCTGGGGGGGGTTGGGGTATGGTGAGGTCGGTCTGTCGCCCCAAACCCCCCCCATCCCATGGAGCACCAGCCGCCACTGATAGTAACTCTACGGGTGATGTCACCTCCCAGGCATTTCCCAGCTGTAGTCAGTTGTCTCCTGCACACAGCATCCGCCGATGGAGACCAGATCGGCTTCAGGAAAGGTAGGTATAGCGATTTCCTCTTTAAAGGGCTAGATAGATTAGTTTTAGAATGCGGCTGGGAGTAGGTTTGGAGTTATTTAGGTTTTGGGTGAACTTCTACTTTATTGCACATCTTTGTACTGTACAAAGTATAATAAATATTCATATAGCAGCCATTTAGATTTTGCGAGTTCAGTGTAGTCTAACAAATGAAAGATCCTTTCTGCTTTTTGGATGGTATTGCAGATTGAACGTTACTCTTTTTTAAAAAAAGGTCATTTTGTTGCTATTAAGTTCTTCACAGGCTTATTCTAGCTTTACGTTTCTTTGAGCACATACTGGGAGGACATTCCATTTTATCTTTTAGCTGTAATTGGATTTTGGACATACAAAATAAAATGTATGCAAGGCAGAGACGGTGGAAATTCCTGAAGGTCATTGTAATGAAAGATTGTCTTTACAATGTCAGAAACAGTTCACCTCACCCAAGGGGTTGCTTTAGCTAAATATGATTTCTCTGTCTAGCAAAAGGTAGCATGTTTGGTCTTGTTGCAACCCTTTTTATCTGCAGGAGTTGGCTTTTTACCATATGTAAGGACAGGACGTGTTTCTAAGCTACATGTTTCTGCTGGATAATAGTGATACTGCAGGGGGCTTGAGTAATTGGCATTAAATCACGATGTGTGCATGAAGCAGGAGCGCATTGTCCGATTTGTTTTATTTAGCCAGTTTATTTCTCAGAAGTGCCCTGCAGGAAAAATATTGATTCCTTTTTAAATCTCAGGTAGTTACTCCAGAAGAAATCTAAGTGGTGTTTGACACTCCTCATTACGCCTGTAAGTGCCAACAGCCATGGTATTGTGTCCAGGGGTTGTTAGTTCTTAGCTTTCAATCTGACTTCATATTTAAGAAGCACTAAAGAATTATGTGCAGAAATTTGTCCCGGGGATAATGCTTGATCATTTGAGTACTGCAGCTTGAGGCTGTTCAATTAAATTGAAGGTCTCATTCTTCGACCTAAAATGTTAGGTAAATGGATGAAATAGGGCTCAGTTAGGTTCTGCAAACAGTCAGATCTCTGCCTAGACATTGATGGTGCTTCTTTGTTAAAAGGCTTTGCTTCTTTTTACCACACTGTTCTGGTATATATATATATTAAAATATTAGGTGCTGTTGATGGAGCCCCTTTGTTTTCAAGGCTTAGTTTGGCCTTCACTAATAAAACTTCTTCTTTTGAGATACATGTGCATTTCGCGTTTAATCCCTCGGGATTTCACACAAAGTAGAGTGACCCACTGCCTGGCAGCTCCTACCCAATCTACCGGTTTACCCCCCCTTCAGAGATGCTATGGAAATACAGACTATTTTAATGCTTGTATTGGCATATCGTTCAGCCAGCTTATATATATTACGAACATGTGACAGTGCCTGGGCCTGGTAATACTTTTTTTTTTTCTTTTTTCTTTTTAACACCAAGCTCTTCTTTGTTGTAGTGATCGACCGATATCGTTTTTTTTACCGCCGATACCCATTTTTTGGTCATCGGATATCGGTACCGGCGATATTGGCCGATATTTTCGGACATTAAATGTCTACAGGTACTGTGGTGGAGGGATCTGGGGGCCTAAAAGACCCCAAACCCCTCCTCTGCACTTAAAAGCATTCAAAAATCCAAGTTGGGCTGTTTTGAATGCTGTAAGTTTTTGAATTTGGTGCCGCCAGTACCCGGAAGTGATGTCATGTCACGACATCACCTTTGGGTACTCGGCGGCGCCTAATTCAAGGAAATGGAGACCCGGTCAGATGGTGGCAGTGAAGGTAGGATTCCCAGGTCTCCTGGCGGGACGGGAGACCCGGGCAAGCCGCGGCAGGCGGGGGGGCGTCCCCTCCCGCTCCTTGGAATGACAGCCGAGCGGCTTCTCAGCTGCATCGGTTGTCATTACAAGACAGCCGACCATCGGCTATGGACACCAGTACACCGGCATCACCCTGGTACATGCACTTTAAGGAAATATTGGTAAATCAACAGGCTGATTCCGATATATCGGGGAAAGTGCATATCGCCTCTCGATATATCGGCTTTGCCGATAATTGGTCGATCTCTACTTTGTAGGATAGAGGGAGGGAGTGTGTATATTTACCTAATACATGTTTTTATCTTGCCAAAAGTGCAGTGTCCTTGTAAATTCCTGCAAGCTACACCAAAGGATATCCTCCTTTCTAGTTATCTTATGTAAATTACCAATTGCCCTGCCCCCCATGTAATGTACATGAAGAGACACGGACATGTTTGCAGTCTGTAGGGAGATCAGTCTAGGGCAGGGTTTCTCAAATAAGGTTCCTCCAAAGGTTGCAAGGGATTCCTTGAGCAATGAGAACTTATTTATGCCTCTCAGAAAAGTTTTGACTGGCACTATTGATCTTTTTAGCGATCTGTAAGGGGGTAATTCTTCCCGGTGACTGCCGGTGTAAGGAGCATTCTTCCCACTGTCCATTACACTAATGTATCATGAGTTGTAGCTATCCTTACACTAATGTATCATGAGTTGTAACTATAATCACACTAATGTATCGAGTTGTAGATATAGTCGTTTTTATCAGGGGTTCCTTGGGATTGAATAGTTATTTCAAGGGCTCCTCTGTGTTGAAAGGGTTGAGAATGGCTGGTCTAGGATGACATGCATGGATCCCTCCATATATACAGTGAAGGAGTGACATAGCCACCCAGGAACAGGCTGTGTGTTATTTGCGGGATAACCAGGTCAACATAAAAGGGAAAACTAAGGAAAACAAATGCAGCCACTACATCAAAGACTAGTAAATTGTAAGCCCCCGTTCACACTGGTCGCCTGACAGGTCGCCTTCCACAGAGAAGCTGTGGACCCGTTCTAATAGGAGCGACACAAGTCGCTCCGACTTAGAAAAAGGGTCCGGAGCTTCTTTGGGGCGACCCGGAGTGACCTGCATTGACTTCAATGTTATGAAGTCCGTGCCGGCCACTCCGAGGTCGCGGTGCGAGCAGCGCGCCGCGACCTGTGAGGTCGCCCCGGGAAGTAGCGTCACCCCAGTGTGAACGGGGCCAAATGACATGTTTGGTTTTGTGCTTAAATAAACTTTAAATGGTAAGTAGTGGAGATACATTTCACCTTCACATCCCTTCCCCATCTTGGGCAGGAACTAGCAAGCATATAGAAAATTGAAAGCCAAAATGGTCTTGTAACAGAAATATAAATCACATCTATTTTATTTTTTTTTTTAAATAGGTTTATTCTCTTCAGATCTCTTAGTAGAGTGGAAATGCTAAATGATTTTGAGGACACCCGTGTTAGTTGCGCCATTCATTCTGTAGTCCACCATTTTTTGTAGGTTCATGAACAATGGAAAACCGCTAATAAAGGTGCAAATAAAAAGATACTTTGATGCCGCCAAATAAAAACTCGCTCAGACAAGGCAAACGTAGAGCAAAGATTGAGTGATTCAGCTTTAGCCAAGATGCTGAACAGATATAGTGTACTCAGGGGAAATAGGCAAATGTGAGTGATTTGGTATCATAGTAGAAAAATCCTGCTGATATTTTTATATTGTACCTTGTTAAAGTTGTGTCTTGCTCAGCTGTAATAGTATGGAGTTATCACCATAATTATTCCATCCATTTACGTATGTTGACTTGACATTTATAACTAGCAATTTGTTTCTCATGCATCCATGTATATTACATATTCGTATTGTTTAATAAGCCGATTCTCGGCATGGCAGAATAAAAATAATGTTTATGTCCTGTTTGTGACTTAACCTTTCAGCACCAGGAGACGGCTAATTAGCCAGAGATGTACCCTGGAGTGCAACTATTTTTATTTTCCCCATGAACTTGCTATTGATTAATGCCCTCTTGAAACAGAAAAACATACATTATAATGCTGAGGATACTAGGCATATTAATTGAGACCATGTTTAATCTAATGAGTTGCCAAAATAATGGGCTCTGTTAAGATGGTTCTTACCTTTGCTGGAAACATTTTTCTTGTTACAAAGCAGGAAGAAGGAAATAGATTAGAATAGAAATGGATTTGACAGTCAACAAAGTAAACAGCTAAACCTAAGAACAAAATCTAGCTTGCAGTCCTGTATAGATATGGCGGCGGCCTTCATTTTCTTCTTGTTTTATGTGGCTTTTTTTTTTTTTCAAGCTAAGAACATTTTCAGCAAATGCAGACAATACCTGTTGCTCTTACAAGAAATGCAATGTCCTTGTCTTCTCCTCTGACAAAGAAGCAAACTAGGCATGCTCCAGAATGCGTTACTTCCTCTTCCGTTGTGACGTCACTTCCTGTTTGCACTCCATGCCGGTCCTGGAAGTTGCTTAGCGGCCATCTTGCCAGCTCATGTTTCCATAGTTGCTGGTCGGATATCAGGATCTAGGACACTGTTGCCATGAGGAGGAGGACACCTATCAAGCAGTTCTATTCCACTGATAATAAACTTTTTGGCTGCTGTGCTTATTGGTGCTTCTCCATTATACCTCATCAACACATCTCCTGCAGCTAATACCTTTTATACCACCTCCTCCTCCCTTTAGATTTTAAGCTCCATGAGCAGAGTCCTTCTATAACTTGTGTTTTGAGGTGTGTTGTAACTGTACTGTCCCTATTTATATTGTAAAGCGCCGTGCAAACTGTTGGCGCTTTATAAATCCTGTATATTAATAATTTGACGGCACTGAGTGCCTGAGTAAGCACAAGGGCTATTATGGAGTAGGAAAAGAAATGAGGTGTTAGCCTGTTTACCCTGCATCTAGAAAGTGCAGGCTCGCTTAAAGCGGTAGTAAACCACATTATTTTTTTAACCCTGTGCGATGCATACTAGCACATTATGCAAATTTTCTTATACTAGGAGAATTTCACTGTACCAACAGGTAACCCTTTATTATAAGCTTACCTGTAGGTAGAAGTAACATAAATGACTTTATTTCCACTTTAAGAGATGTTGTGTTACCATAGGGGACATTAATACGGAGATGCTATAAATACCCCTCCCCTGGCATTTATTACTGCAGATATATTGCCATTTAGCTAGTATCGCCTTTTTCAGTACAGTGGGTGCGATTTCCCTTCTCATTATAATTTATAGTAGAATTAGCCTTTTTTTACTCCCATTTAATAAAAGCAGCATCTGCTTCTGGTTAACAGCCATATTTAAAAACATACTGAGCTCTGATTTTCTGTGTAATACAGTCTCTGTGTAATACAGTCTACTGTTCTAATTGACACTATTAATTTAAATAAATTGAAAATGTACTGTATTCTCCATTTATCTTTACAAAAAATGTGTTTTCTCTTTATAGTTTTTTTTTTTTTTTTTTAATTTTGGATAGGGATGCACCGATCCGATATTCGGATTGGATATCGGCGCCGATATGGCCATTTTTGATGGATCGGGGGATCGGTAACATTGACCGATCCACTGGCCGATACGGTTTTTGCTGCGTAACAGCTCAGCCATCCCTTACTAAGTGCAGTAGTAGTATGGGATGGGAGACGCTACTTCCTGTATAGGTCCGGCTCACAGGCAGAGTGATATCAGATGCACACACATGAAGCAGCGGCTTTGCTCTGTACTGCAGCCACTTGCTTTGTGTGTAGCTCCGGATCGGTTCCGGTATCAGCGATTTCACAACGCCAGGTATCGGTATCGGATCCAAAAAAGTCTGATCGGTGCATCCCTAATTTTGGATAGGGTGTGGCAGAGTTAAACCCTTTATTGATTCATTCAGTAATCAGGTGGAAAGTATGTTCAAAATACCGCCATTTTATATGATGATTGTTTTTGTATCTGACTGGCGGGCAACAAACTAAAGATAACAGACTACACTAGAATTGCAAGTGCATGGTCACTGAAATTAACATTATGCCTATGCTAAATATCTGTGTATGCGCTATATTTCACATATAGTATCTTACATAATAAAGCTGAATTATTTAGAAACAATGGGCCAGGCCCCCCTAAAACTGGTATTCTGTTTTTCTAGATGTTGTGAATTAAAGCGGAGTCCCCCCCCCCCCCCCCCCCAGCTACACATACTGTAGCTGCTGACTTTTAATATTAGCACACGTACCTGTCCTGGAGTCCAGCGATGTCTGCACCGCAGCCGATGTTTCCATGTTTGGGTGCTGCCGCCACCATTGCCGGTAAGGGAACCCGGCAGTGAAGCCTTGCGGCTTCACGGGCGGGTCCCTACTGTGCATGCGCGAAGCGCACTGCGTATTTGGATTGGCTCGGCGGCGGGGGGGAAGAAGGAGGGGGCCAAACTTCTGAGGGACGACGGCGCAGTCTCCCGGAAGTGGAAAAGGGTACCTGTCAAAAACAGGTACCCGTTCCCCCCCTCCCCCCCTGAAAGGTGCCAAATGTGGCACTGGAGGGGGGGAGGAAGCAAAGAAGCGGAAGTTCCACTTTTGGGTGGAACTCTGCTTTAAAGTGTATGCCAAGCCTGGCAGATTGGTTGCTGGTCGTTCTTGAGGGAAAAGCGTTTGCCATCTTCTAAAGAATAAATAATGGAATTATCACTAGTAGCTCATTAAAGCAAAGGAGTGTAAATGTATAAAAACACTACTAGCTGACACCGAAACCGGGTCAACTACAGCAGCTAAACCATTATTGTGATGATGTAGTTAGCTAGTTTGTGTGATACTTTTGTGATGATGGTTTCAACGATCAACTTTTGTAAAGCACTTCAGTAGCATAAATCAAAAGTATAGCACATAACAAGCTCTCATCTGATTGGTGGCTATCTGCTTAACAAACTAGGGAACTGCAAAAGGGGCATGTTTTCTAACCTGTTTAATCACCCCTGATAGTGACTAGACAGTAGATTCTGGGACTACCCGAAGACATTAAAGTGGATGAATCGTCTGAAAGAAGGTACACCTACCTGCTTGCGGTCTTCTTCTCCGGTATGTAAGCTGAACAGTGCATTGGCACTCAGCTTACAGCATTGGCACTGTCTGTGTCCCAGGATGACTGACTCCTGCACGTGCGCAGCAGTGATGTCAACCCGCGCTGGTCAATGAAGATGACCGAAGACTGACACACAGCTGAAGTTGCTAGCGAGGGACAGGACCATTGAAGCAATTGGTGTTCCTGTAGCTACAGTTGCCAATATAAGGACATTTTAAGATCCATGGGAATATAGCCAACATCCCTAGACTTGGCTGCAATAGGAATATTTACCCCAGATTGAACATAAGGACAGTGTTGTGAATGGTAGACAGAGCGGCAGAGAAAATTTCGAAAGAAATACAGGCTGCACTTCAAGGTCGAAGCATATCCCTAACTGATCATACCATCTGTTGCTTTTTTGAGCAATTGTGGGTCCAAAAGGAAAAAGATTCAAGCTGACTCCACTGTTAAAAGAAAAACACAAAAAAAAAAGCTAAACTGGAATTGCAAAATGCATCGTGACTGTGCTTTTGGGAGAATGTTCTTTGGAGAGATGTGACAAAACTTAAGCTTTTTGGCAAGTTACATCCACTCTATGTTCAGATAAAAAATTACTTTTCCAAAGAATAGAACACTAAAACATGGAGGAGGCTACTTTTGTTTTTCTATGGTACATGTGAAATGTACTGCCCAGTGTCAGAAAGCTATGTTTTAGGTCACATCTTCTCCCAAAACACACAACTCAACATACCTAAGAATCAATAACTGAAGCAGTATTTTTTTTTTTTTTTTCATTATATTTTTATAAATTTTCCAATACACCAAAATATTAATACACATTTCACAAACCTTTTTACCTCAGTCTTTCAGATTTCCCACCCACTCCACCCTCCTCCCAAGTCTTCTCTCTTTCACTTTAATATTATTATATTTGTTCTTCCTTCTTTCTTTTACTTATCGGTCTTCTTCCTCTCCATTCCCTATTCTCCCTTCTCCGCCCCTTTAAATTCTAAAAAAAAATAGTTTCTTCCCCCACACTAAAAGTATGTGAATACAAAATAAGTATTGAAATTCTGGAAGGCACTGGATGGGGCTGGGTGTCACTCTAGGGGGATGAATGGTCTTGAGGCGGTTAAAAGTAGATTTAGTGGCCCTGTATTAGTTTGTAGTAGACTTATGCCTCGTTTCCACTGAGCGGTTCGGGTCAGGACGGGTCGGGTCGGAACGGTACGTTAATTTTAGTGTTTCCATTATGAAAGTGGCCCATACAACCGAACCAAACCGCACCATTCCTGGTCCTGCTTCAGATGTAGGGCCATAGGAAATGGTACGGTACGGTTAGGGCGAAGCTACTGGCGTCACACGATAGATTCCACTGATTGGTGGACAGGAAAACTTCAATGCTCACGTCAAATGAAAGAGCAAAACAAACACCTAATTTGGTGTAAACCCCGCATGGTCCCTGGTGGCCCGACTTGCAGTGGAAACGCTCACCTGAATAGACCGGACCATTCTAACCCTTCCAAACTGTACCGAACCGTTCCGCTCAGTGGAAACGAGACATTAGTGGTCCTGTAGGGGATGAAGTTTCTGGAGGGGGTTAGGGTTTTTGTAGGGGCAATGTGGGAGACTGGAGGAAGGCTGCTGGGGGGCACAGTAGGACACGTTTTGGGGCACCATGGAGGGGTGGAGGTTTTGCAGCAAGGGTGAGGCTGGAAGGCACTGTGGGGACTGAGGTTTCTTAAGGGGCCTGGGATCACTGCAGGCCACTATTGGAGGTTTGGGAGGCACTGTGTGAGATTAGAGGATATGAGAGAAAGGAGACTGCGTTCCTGCAGTGGGCCAAAGCCTGGTGGTTGAGAACCACTGCCCTAGACACAAACAAGCAGGTTAACTCTTGCAGTGTGGGCACAGGCTCACTGCATGGGCGGACCTTTAGTTTTTTCAGAGTTCAGCTTTAAAAAAAATGTCCATACCTATAGGCCATTTACTGCAGCCCTGAAGCCTGGCAGAAACTTCCATACTGTTTGCATTCCTACCCTGCCTAGTTGCTAGGAAGCAGCAGACACTGAGCTCTCATGTTCAGCATCACAGGATCACTCTTTAGTTTAAAAGTCGCACATGTGCGATGTGTTCTCTTCTTTACCCTCTGTAGCACCAGCAGCTTAGTTGCTAAGGATAAAAAAAAAAAAACATTGGACTTTAACCGACTAGGGCCCCTGAACTGCATAATCCATTTTATTCAAAAGATAAAATGAACCTTTAAGTGGTAATCTGATTAAAGCCTGAAATAATGCTATGTAGAATTGCAAATAGACTTTTCCTTTAGGAAATTGTTAAAGCAATCCACCTAGAACCAGATATCTTGGAATGTTCCACATTTTTTAGTAATAAACCTTTTCTCACAGCAGACAAATGAACCCTTTTTTTATCCAACAGCTAGGAGTGATGCTATATCTTTTGTAGCAGTCTAGTTAGAAAAACCCTCTTGTCAGATATCAAGGTCACCCGAAAAATGATTAGATGTGGCTTATGTATTGTTCCTGCTGTCATTGACTTTGGTATTGGCCATGTCGACAATCCAAAAATTAAAAAGAAAAAGTATGCTATTAGCCCTAGCTCCCAACTCTTCCTGTATTTTAACCAAATCCTTCTGTTCCTCTTTCATTTTTAGAATGTCCGCTTTTAGAACTGACTTGGAGACCAACATAATTAAATGTACAACGTAACTTCCAAAACTGTTCATCCAACTCTCTTATTATTCATATTGTTGATTTCAAATACTATGAAGAAAAAATAGTGGTGCAAAAAAAAAAAATGTCTGGTTGATCATATTTTTGCATTAATTTGTCCGATGCGTCGATATTTTGTGATAAAAAATGCTCCTCTTTCCTATTTTAGAAAGCTGGGAGGTGGTGTAATCTAAGCAGGTGGTATGAGAAAAGCTAACTGTTGGCTCACCTGCATAGACGATCAGACCAGATTTTTAGGCACCAAAAAGTTTCCTTGTGCAATTTAGAGAGCATTGAATAGCGGAATCCCTTTTTAAGGCCTAACCTAAACCAAAACATTTTTTTTTTTTTTTATAATTTGTGAGAAAGTGGGGAGCGGATAGAACCCCTGTTAGTTTTCTATTTTGGTCTTTGTCACCTTTGAGGATAGACTTTCCCTAGGACAGAAAGTGATGGGCAATAGCTACTTCGTTATGAATAGTGTGAAACAAAACTTTTATCTAGTTAGGAAAGAATTAGAATTACTTAGGGTTTTACTACCTATGTCTTAAGGCCCATACACACGATAAGAAAATCTGTAGGGAAAATTCGTCCGACGACCGATCTGCCAATTTTTGGATTGTTAGTATGGTGCTTTCGACAGCCGACTCTGACTTTTCGGCTGACAAAATCCTGATGTGCAGGCTATATAATTTTTGTCGTCCGTTTAAAACAACGTCCGATTTTCGTCTCATTAGTACAGATTTAGACTAGGCATGCTCAGAGATGAAAGAACACATACAAAGCAATCCAACACATGACATCACTTCTGAAGTAGAATTCTGTCCTACGGGAAAATTTGTTTGAAAATAACCTCTTCACTTTCCATATCAGACTAGCATGCCGCAAAAAAACGACGGATCATTCGATAATCTGATCGTGTGTACGGGGCTTTACTCTCTGTGACAGCTGCTTCCTTCATTTTATGTCCTGTTACAGAGGGGAGTGTGAACATTAAGTGTTGCACTGGAGACTGTATAATCAATAAATTAATCCAATGTAGTCCAACGTGAAAAAACGGTCTTTAAATGAGAAGTGAAAAAAAGTAAGATTCCAACAGCCAAGTAATCGAAGATCGATGCTGTCTCCTCCCCTTCACCAAAGAAGCCAGTCGCCAACACCTTAATGAATTGTCCTCTTCTCAAAGTCCCCTTATGTACAGGCGGGGCTATTGGGCTGTTGGGGACTCGCTCCCTCTAGCGGTGCTTAAATCAGACATACAGTACAATCTCCAGGATGGTATCCCGATGGAGGAGGGGGGGGGTGGGGAGAGAGAAGAGAACACAGCATGCTTTAGGGGGACAAACTGTAAGAGGCAGATTACTAAGCCCCTGCTCTGATAAACATGAGTTGGAGGTACTCCCTGAGATACCATCCCGGAGATTGTACGGTCTGATTTAACCACTTCCGGACCGCTTACGGTATATTTACTGTGGCAGGCTGGCTCATACAGGCAAAATTACGTAGGTCTATGTCGCTCGCCTAGGGGCAGCTAGGGGGCGAGCGGGCGCCCGTGGCGGCAGTACACTCCCCCCCCCCCCCGACGTCAGCGGGGAAGCCCCCGATCGCTCCCCGCTGAGAGAGGAGATAAGGATGGTCAGCTGTTGTAAACACAGCCGACCGTCCTTCTCCCTGGGATGATCAGAGAGCTCATGTGATCCTTCTATATAGGATTGCATGTCTCTGTGATCATTTTACAAGCCATAGGTAAAGTGCAAGAAAGGGGTTGAAAATGGCGCTACCTTTGTGCAATAAATAATAAGGTGCAATCACTTGCAATCAACTGATAAATAAAGAGGTGTATCCCACAAAACCATAAAAACGTAAAATGAATATATACTGTGTATTGGGTGGATTCAAATAGAACCGATTAAATCTCCTAATGTGTAGTAGGTACAACCCAAAAAGTGCTGAAGTGCAATAAATAAATTTATGACATAGACAAGTGTGTTTATTGTGATAAAAATATATAAATAAATCAATACAGTGCAGAAGTAAAATAAATCATGTGTTGGATAATAATCCTGGCACTGTTACTATTGTGGGTGTAACATGCCAATACAAAACAATTGGTGATGAGAGTGGTGAGTGGTGATTTATTGCACTTCAGCACTTTTTGGGTTGTACCTACTACACATTAGGAGATTTAATCGGTTCTATTTGAATCCACCCAATACACAGTATATATTAATTTTACGTTTTTATGGTTTTATGGGATACACCTCTTTATTTATCAGTTGATTGCAAGTGATTGCACCTTATTATTTATTGCACAAAGGTAGCGCTGTTTTCAACCCCTTTCTTGCACTTTACCTATATCTTGACCCCTTTGGGGTTTGGTTGTTGGCCGCTTACACCTGATAGCCGTTCACGCTTCACCGCACACTCCATAGCGCTGGTCAATTTCTGCTTTTATCCATTTTACAAGCCACAACCCCCACAGTTAGAATCACTCCCCTAGACTCACACTTAACCCCTTGATCACCCACAGGGTTAACCCCTTCTCTGCCAATGGCATTATTACAGTAACCGTGCATATTTTTACCACTGATACTGTAGTAATGTCACTGGTACCCCCAAAAGTGTCAAAAATGTCAGTTAGTGGTCCAATCTGTCCGCCGCAATGTCGCAGTCCCGAAAAAAAACGCAGATCGCTGCCATTACTAGTAAAAAAAAAAATTAAAAATGACACAAATCTTTCCCGTAGTTGGTAGATGCGATAACTTTTGCGCAAACCAATCAGAATACACTTATTGCATTTTTTTTTTTTTTTTTTTTACACACCAAAAATATGTAGCAGAAAAACAAATTGGGCTAAAATGTTAAAAAATTTTGATTTTTAAATTTTTTTTTTGAGAATGTTCTATAGCAGAATGTAAAAAACATTTATTTTTTTTCAAAATCGTCGCTCTTTCTTTGTTTATAGTGCAAAAAAAAAAAACACGTGATCAAATACCACTAAAATAATGCTCTATTTGTGGGAAAAAAGGACGTAAATTTTGTTTGGGTACAGTGTCACACAATAGGGCGGCCTGGTCATCAAGGGTGCAAATCCTTCCGGTCTTAAAGTGGTTAAAGCGGAGTTCCAGCCTTTTCTGTGTTTATTAAAAGTCAGCAGCTACAAAAAGTGTAGCTGCTGACTTTTAATAAACACACTCACCTGTCCCACGGTCCAGCAATGCGGCCGCCCAAAGCCTTGATCCTCTCCCTCTGGTCTCGGCGGTGCCGGCATCACTGGTGTGGGCACCCGGCTGTGAAAGCTTGCGGCTTCACAGCCAGGTATGCACTGCACATGCGCGAGTTGCGCTGCGTGTCTTGATTGGCCGGCAATCTTCTGGGACCTCTGACATGTCCCAGAAGATTGCAGGGAGGGAAGGGGGAGAGGATAACTTCCGCTCAGGGCGCCGCGGCGCTCCGAGTGGAAGTGGGAGCGGGTACCTGTCAAAACTAGGTACCCGCTCCCCCCCCCCAAAAAAATGACATGCCAAATGTGGCATGTCAGGGGGTCAGGAATACCTAAAGCGGAAGTTCACTTTTGGGTGGAACTCCGCTTTAAGAACCGCTAAAGGGAGCGAGTCGATCAACTTGGGTAAAACCACCATGCCGGATTTTACACGTGATTGATTATTGCTAGCCGCTTTATAGCCTCTTGCGATAGTCACTGTGTTCTCCCGGCGGAGACAGCTACACAATGGCTCGGCTGGAGGGATTCCTGTGGTTGCAGGAAAGCAAATCGCTGTCTATGGCCGGCCTAAGAGGTATACTGACTCAGTGTAATCTAATTCTGTGATTTCTTAAAATAAGCACCTTCTTTATTTTTTTCATATCACTATGTATTATTGTGTTCTGTTTTCGCAATGTATATTTCTTGTTAAATATATTCCTCTCTAATGATGTCCTATATAAATGTTACAGAAAATTCATCCTGGGTACTCAGCCCACCTCTAGCATTCCTAGTGAACGCTTTTGTCGTTCAAACAAAACATTAAATAATGTCAGTATGGCGAACCATTCACAATTCTTTGGGCCTCCTATAGATGTATTTAGAATCCATTTAACATGCCCTCCCCCCTCCCCCTGTTTTTAGCGCTGTTTAACTTAAAGGCTACAAACCATAATGAAAAGAAAATATATGCCAAATGGATTTGTAATTGGGCACCAAGCGGTACATAATAAATGACAATCTGCTCTCCTGTGGGTTCGAAATTAGCGGGTAAAATGTCACAATGTACTTGCTTAGTGCAAAAGTGCATTATAAAGTTCAAGGCGCCGTTTATATTTCTCTGCATCTTGCAAAGGGCTGACATTTTGCTCGTTCATTTTTTGTTGAAGGCATTTGTTATGACACATGGGCTTTATGCAGTGCGCTGTGTTTTGATGATTGGGAAATAATCACTTTATCACCGCTCTAAGGGATGACAGAGACGGCCATGTTTAATGTATATTTTCTTTTCTATCTTTAGTTAAACGCTCAACAATACTGCGTTATCCCTGACTAAGGTATAAAAAGAAAATGACAAATGGAAAGTTGAGCTTAATCTATTTTAATAGTGGAATATCTAAGTGGTGTGACTGCACATGCAGTTCTGGCTAGTCTATTGCACAGCTGCAAATTACATCTGATTTACATCCTGCAACTACAGAGCGTTCAGCAATCAAAGTGTGACAGATGTTCAGGCACTATACAGTAGTAAGCCAGCTTTAATTATATGTGCTTGTTAGGTTTGCTTGTGATAAGGTGGAATGTACTTGTGGTTATGTGCAACAAGAAGTGTCCATAAAATAACCAGAATAAGGAATATCTACACTATATTACCAAAAGTATTGGGGTGCCTGTCTATTACCAAGGATTTGCCCCCTTAAAGTGGAGTTCCACCCTAAATTTACACTTACCTCCATCTTCTCGCTCCAGGTCACCTGAAAAACAAATTTTTTTTTTTTTTACTTACCTTGTAGAAAAAATATACTTACCTTACTTCCTTCTTCCTCCCCTCGGCGGCCACGGCGATTCGTCACTTCCTGGCTTTTGCAATGATTCCTGGGAGCTGAACGTCATCGCTCCCAGGAATCAATGCGCCTGCACCGGCCCCGACGTCAGTTCCGGTGCGCGCGCGTCATACCCTTCTAAACAGCTTCTGGGCATGCCCAGAAGCTGTGGAGGGATGACGCGCGCGCACCGGAACTGACGGCGGGGCCGGTGCAGTGCTTTGTGTGACCGAAGAAGAAGGAAGAGGACGCCGAAGAGGATCGCGCTGGCTTCAAGCTGCCCACACCTGAGATGGCAGCGCTGGAGAATACTTTTTCAAGGTAAGTATTTCTCCTAAAAGGTAATTGCATCCCGGGACAGATCAGAGGCTAGCCATTGTGGAATGCACTAGCCCTGACTGTCCCGGGGGTATTTTTATTAAAAAAAGTATCCCCTGGGTGGAACTCCGCTTTAATGACCAGGCCATTTTTAGCGATTCGACACTGCGTTACTTTAACAGACAATTGCACGGTCATGCGACGCTGTACCTAAATAAAATTGATGTTTTTTTTTCCCCCCACAAATAGAGCTTTCTTTTGGTGGTATTTGATCACCTCTGCGATTTTTTTTATTTTTTGCACTATAAACAAAAAAAGAGAAAATTCAGAAAAAATAAATAAATTCACATTCTGCTATATAACATTCCCCCCCCCCCCCAAAATAATTTAAAAATCTAAATTTTTTAACATTTTAGGCCAATTTGTTTTCTGCTACATATTTTTGGTTAAAATCCCAATAAGCGTATTTTGATTGGTTTTCGCAAAAGTTATTGCATCTACTAACTACGGGAAAGATTTAGGTCATTTTTATTTAGGCTGCATTCACACTTGAGCGTAGCGTTTTTGCGCGTTTTTACTGCGCTTTTCAGGCGTTTTTGGAGGCAGGCATTGACATCTATCAAAAACGCTGGTAACCAGCCCAAAAAGAAGCTCATGTACTTTTTTCAGCTACAGGCGTTTTGCTTCAGACGTTAAAACGCTCAGATGTGAACAGGGGCCATTTAAATGAATGGGGTTTTACTTGTTGGGCGTTTTGGAACGTTTTTTTTGAGCGTTTTTGGAGCTGAAAAACACCCAAAACGCCCAGGTGTGAATGGAGCCTTATTATTACTAGTAATGGCGACAATATGTGATTTTTAGCAAACTGCGACAGATCGGACACCTAACTGACATTTTTGACACTTTTGGGGGGGACCTGTGACATTACTACAGTAATCACTGCTAAAAATATGCACTGTTACTGTAATGATGACACTGGCAGGGAAGGGGTTAACACAGTGGGTGATCAAGGGGTTAAATGTAAGCCTAAGTGAATGTTTATAACTGTGGGGGAGATGGACTTTTGAAATCATCACAGAGAGCCTGTGATCCTATGTAGAAGGATCACAGGCTCTCTGTGATCGTTCCAGAGAGAAGAACAGTCAGTTGTGTGTACAACAGCTGACCATCCTTCTCTCTCAGCGGGGAGCGATCGTGGGTGCCCGGCGGCAATCAGAGCCACTGGCCCCCATGCATCGGAGTCCCCGCTGCCAAGTGAGGGCATGAATGCGCACTCGCCCCCTAGCCGCAGGCGTGCGACCGACGTAGAGCTACGTCGGTTCGCGCAGGAGGGCCAGCCGGGCGCAGTAAGTCCTTAAGTGGTTAAACGCATATGAACTTAATTCAAGTGAAGAATGCTACAGTGCAGAAACACTGCAATAAAGCAACCAGTCTTCAGTGTCGGTTTACACATTTGCAATTTCAGGCATTGCGTATGTTTCGCACCACAATGCTAAGCAAATCACATGCGATTTCTGTGCGCTGCGAATTCACCCATACAGATTGTATGGTTAAATTTGCATCGTATTCGGACCAAGGTCGCACAGGACCCTTTTTTTTTTTGGTCCGCACCAGAATCGTATGTGAACTGATCTGGGGGTGGTGTTAACCTTGTATTGACACCCCCAGCGATTCGTATATGGAAGTGTGAACTGCCTGCGCATCGGGTGCAGTGCTGGAACCCGCAGTGGATTTGCAGGGTTCCTGCATCGCATATGTGTGAAACGGCACTCAGTGTGGTTTGCAAATAACTATAATTCTCAAACTGTCCAAAAAATGATTGCAGTAATATGAGCATCCTGTATGTGGCCAGAACACCTCCCGAAACCTAATTTATTTTTCAAGTAAAGGACTGCCTGACTTTCTGACCGGTTTTCTCTTACTACTGAACTTACTGGTCATGCACAGCTTTCATATTTCACTCTGACCTATTAAACTCGATTAAAAAGCAAAAGCTACATAAGAAACACTAGAAAAAAACGTAGCTGAAAGCTTCACCTTATGGCTGCCCCTGAAAATATAAAATTTACATTTTTTTTTTCATGCTGGTGTCAAAAATATAGTTGGAATTATTATTTAATACGAACTATAAAAAATAATAAACATTTTAAAAATCACTGCACAGATATGGTGATCACAAGTGGCAGTGTATACAGTTAAAATATACTAGATTACCAAAAGTTTTGAGACGCCTGTCTTTACATGCACATGAACTTTAATTGCATCCCAGTCTTAAACCCCGTACACACGCAAGGATTATCGGCCGACCGATCTTCCGACTTTTGTCCAAGTTGTGTTTTGTTGGTTGGAATGTGCCTAGACTGCACACGAATTTTCTCGGCCAATAAAATTCTACTTCAGAAGTGATGTCATGTGTTGGTTTGCTTTTTTTATGTTCTTTCTTCTCTGAGCATGCCCAGTCTTGCTCATAAGATTTTTCCCTGTCTAAATCTGTACTGACTGCACGAAAACCGGACGTGTGTTGACGGCCAAAAAAAATTTTATAGCCTGCACACCAGATTTTTTCCTCCCGAAAAGTCGGAGTTGGTTGTCGGAAGCATCATACTAACAAGCCGAAAATCGGCAGATCGGACGTTGGCCGAAAATTCCCTGCCAATTTTCGACGCATGTGTACGGGGCATAAGTCTGTAGGGTTCAATATTGAGTTGGCCCACCCTTAGCAGCTTTACCAGCTGCAGCTCTTCTGGGAAGGCTGTCCACAAGGTTTCTGAGTGTCTGTGGGAGTGTTTTACCATTCTTCCAGAAGCGCATTTGTGAGGTCAGGCACTGATGGACAAGAAGGTCTGGCTTGCAGTCTACACTCTGATTTGATCCCAAACGTGTTCTATCGGTTTGAGGTCAGGACTCTGTGCAGGCCAGTCAAGGTCTTCCACCCCAAACTCTCTCACCCATGTCTTTATGGACACCATTTAATCATAAAAGAAAGATATTCACATTCCAACACTAATGGCACTTTTCCACTGCAAGTACCGGCTAGTACCGGCTCGGCTCTACTCGGCCCTGCTTGGCCCGGTTTGCTTTTCCACTGCTGGTACCGCATGGTATAGTGTCAGAACGGTTCGGTACGGTACGGTATAGGTTTGCTTTTCCACTAAAGTAGTACTAAAGTTAAGTGGGTGGGATAACAACGGGGTGGGTGTGATTCTCTGACCAATCAGTGGCTAGTAGTGACTGCATGCAAAGGATTGTGGGATATGGTACCAGTTTGGTACCTGTTGGAACCACAATCGAGTAGGTACTGTTTTTTCAGAGCCGTACCGTACCGTTCGGTTCCATGCAGTGGAAAAGCAAACCTATACCGTACCGTACCGAACCGTTCCGACCCTATACCATGCGGTACCGCAGTGGAAAAGCACAAAAGCGTGCCGAACCGGTACTGTTCCATGCAGTGGAAAAGCGCCATAAGAGACAGCATATGACAGCGCCATTCAACTGGGCGAATAAGGAGTGCAGCCTTCTCAACACATTCATTTTTTTTACTTTAATGTATTTGCAACTAAGCGCAATTTTTTTTTTTTTTGCACATACCCTTTAACTCTAAAGTGATGAGCAGTAAAGGCTTTTAAAACATCACCTATGGAGATTTTCACAACCAAAGTTTTTCCGTGATATCACGGACACACACAAGCTTAAGACTTGACATGTTTGATATCTATTTGAGTTGCGCAAATATCGTGCAAAAAAAAAAAAGACTGTTTCTATTCTACATGGCCTTTGCTTTCAGAAAATGTGTACTGTTTTGGTGTTTTTAAGTAATTTTAATGGCCAAAAATGCAGATTTTTTACATGTGTGCAAAAATGAAAAAAGAAAAATGCTCTAGAGCTGAACTGGTTAATTGTAGAGCTGTAGGATTAGGCCCCAGTCGACAGTGAAGATTGGATTGATCCAAAATGACCTGTAATTTCTTTTTTTCTTTGTTAGGCCTCGTGCACAATGAGGTTTATCATTTTACGAGGCCTTAAGTGTAAAATCCTCAGTGCTTTCCCTTGCTCTCGGGAAGTCACAGGTTCCGTGTACAGCCGCCAACACAAGTGAATGGTTGTACGCAGGTGTACTCATGTATATGCTGATTGCTTCTGCCTCAGCTTTTGCTTCATGCATGTCCATACTGCATGAGCGGGTAAGTGCAGAAGCAATTGGCATTTTCACTAGTATGCGCATGTACAGACACTCAATTGTCAAAAAATCCTGAAGGAAAGGTGATCCCAGGGTCTTCCAAAACCCCCAAAGTAAACCGTTTTCAATGCTCTTCACTTGCTTGTGTTGCTGCAAGCTTCCTCAGGAACAGTAAGGGGCACCCAGGAGGTTCTATTTCTACCCAGATTTAATTGGAACCACAAACCTCCCAATCAAGGGCAGTCACATGTGAAAATCTCTTCTAAAAAGCTGGATGACGGATGATCCCTTATGTAGCATTGCTTATGGATGGATGATCGGTCTGTTGCTTAATTTGACTGCCTATGATCTAGTGGTCATTTTGATCTGGTAAGGGGGATTACCTTTATCCCATAGGGCAGTGATGGCGAACTTTGGCACCCCAGATGTTTTGGAACTACATTTCCCATGATGCTAATCAACTCTGCAGTGTAATTAAGCATCTTGGAAAATGTAGTTCCAAAACATCTGTAGTGCCAAGGTTCGCCATCACTGCCATAGGGTGTGAAGTTTCTCCCTGGTTTTCCAGTCAACCTCTTCCCCTATCTGTATGTGGTTCTTCTGGGAATGCTGGTGTCCTTTATCTTTTTCTCTCCTGGATTTGACCACCCATCTATGGATTTTTATATGAGTCACATATTATATAATATATATATATATATATATATATATAGTTATTTATATATATATATATATATAGATATATATATATATATATATATATATATAATTTATTTATTGGTTTTATCTGTGATTAGCGCTGCACTATTTGTCTGTTACTCCATTGTATTGGCAGCTGAACATGGCATGTATGGCTCACTGGGCATAGGAAAGCGCCAAGGATTTGATGCTTGACTTTTTGTTACCTGCAAAACCTCAATTTGCATGAGGCCTTGATGTGTTACCGCCTTAAAAATATTATTTTTATATTGAAACAAAAAAGTTCAGTTTTCTTACTTGGAAAATAAATAAATTGTTCTGCTACACGAAAATAGCTTGTGGCCAGACTGCAGGGTGTACAGCACAGTCCTGTGGAATGAGTATTCACATTTTCCCTATTGTTCTGCAATTGGATTGTGGTTTGAGGCTACATAAAATGTAACTAGGTAGTTGTCTTCAGAAATGTTAGAAATTTAAATAATTGACCATATTTGGCCAGCTTTCACAAGCTGTAGAATTAGACAATGAATTACTCTGGATAACTGGCCCCATGTATGGGGTTGAAAAACAAGCATCTAGTAAGCATTGAACGCAGTCACTTGAACCATGTTGGAAACTCTTTGCTATTGAAGAAGTACTCCATGGGATGGCAGACAGGACTCAATACTAACTTTAGATTATTCTAAATAAAGAATGAGACCACACACTGATCTGGAATTTAAAAGGCCGCGGCCGTTTAATGCTTGTTTAAAACATCTTAACATCAGTATACATCAAAATTGACCTGATTACTACAATCCGGGTCAAACCAAATCATAAATAACTTCAAAAATTATCCAACATAGAATATATCATCATTAACCATATCATGAACGACGTCCCCCTTTGTATTACACAAAGGTGACCCTAACAGACATAAACTGACCGCGACAAAAAAAAGGGGTGGGGGGGGGGGAGGGAGACAGAAACTTGGTTCTTGACACGGCGATCTCTCCTGAGGCGATTGACGGCTTGTGCGAATGAGCCCCCTTTTTATAACCTATAGGCAGGCTCTTAGAAGGCGGGAGGAAAACAGGTTGTAACTGGAAATTAACCTAAACTCCCTAGCTACACTATAAAACTAATGTGATTGGGGCTTATTTAAACCAAACATAAACATGTATGCCTAATCTGCCCTAGTAACAGGATGAGCCTGTATAATATCTCTTAAATGGTTTCTTTAAACTAAATTGGCCTGTCACCATCCCATCTAGAAAAAGGGGCTTATTCAAACCCCTTTTTCTTTACATTCTCTCAGAAGAAAAAGCGTTTTTTTACTGCATATACGGCAAAGTTCAATTTTTGCAAAGGCTGATGAATGAAAAAGTGAGAGCTTAGTGGAGCAGCAATCTTGCGTAGGGCACACAGATATCTCCTGTTCCTTTTACTCTAGGACTGCCATACACCGTATCATTCAGTACTTGAATTCCACAGGGGGTCCCAGGGTTGGTCAAAACCGAGATCAAGAGACAAATTAAATGAAATCCTTTTTTTCTGAGCAAAACGCTTAGAAGGCATTTTCTGATGTCTTCCTAAAATGCTAGTTGACTGGCTCTGTTGCCAGCTCTCTTCCTTACTTGCCAAGTTTGAGCCATTGACCCAAAACAAGTATGCAGCAACTGATGTAAAAAAGAAAAAATACAGATCTGCATGCAGTTTGTCTTAAGGAAAACCGTAGACCCACAATGCTTCTGGTTGCCTAAGTATAAATGATCTAGGTCAGTGTTTCTCAACCTTTTTTCAGTCATGGCACCCTTTAAAAATTAAGGGCAGTCTTGAGGCACCCCATTCTAAAATATACACAAGTCCAAGTATGACATCCAACGTTGGAGTTCATTTAATTTTCCAAAGCAAATATATTTTGCAAACTGCTACTGACTAGTATTCCAATGATTTTCTTCTCTCTCAGCTATTCTCCATCACTCAATCTAATGTCATACCAACGCAGATGGGGAGGGGCGCAGGACGGTCAAACAAGGATGCTATGCAGGCGACTGACATTCTCCTTATCAACTGATGATGTCATTGGTCGTTAGGATGCCAACAGCTAGAAGATTGTAATGGTGTACAATGAAATCGTGTGACTTACTGTAACTATAAAGGCAGTCTTCATCCACACCCTGGCTTGTGTACAATATTTGGGCAATTTTTAGGCATTTTGCCAAGGCACCCCAGAAGAAGCTTCAAGGCATCCCAGGGTGCCTGGGCACACTGGTTGAAAAAGGCTGATTTATGTGACCTTTCAGTGCATTGGCCACTTCCTATATTTTACAAATATTCTCAGGCTAAAAAAATGGAAAAGGAATGAAACATCAGGGTCCCCATCAGAGTCCCCTTTTATATATCAGTACCCCATCAGAGTCCCCCCTTACATCAAGGTCCCCATTAGGGTCCCTCTAACCAACATAAGGCCAACAAAATAGCTGTAGAAACAGGGCGGTAGGCAGAGCTGATCTGAAACAGAGACAGTCCTGCCATCCTGTGATTGCTAGGGCAAACATATGATTGGTTGTTAAGACATTGATGGTCCTACCAACCAACTACGGGGATGACAGTGTCAGGGTAATGGGGGGGGGGGGTTGGGTTGTAAAGGTGGCAGGGTGATTTGAGAAGCACAGACCATAAACAGTCTCTGCTGAACTGATTTCTCAGTTTGTGCACTTTGATGATATGCCACTAACCCTTGCTGCGGGCCAGATAAAATCTTGTAGCAGGTTATAGTTTGGAGACCCTGCTTTAAGTCACATGAAAGGGCTTAGGGACCGCAATTTCCATTCATGGCAAGGAAGAGGGTGCTTTTTAACTAAAAATATTAACCTGATTGAGTCATGATGATGTGCCCTATGGAAACAAATGAAATGTGAATTTTACTTCTAAATCCACCAAGAGTTGAAGTTTAAAATATCACCCCTAAATTAAAGCTTGCAAAAGTTTGAGTTTTTTTATCCATCATACAGATTAATTGTTGATATACCAGGGTAGTATTATTTAAAATATTCACAAGATTTGTCGATCCCATAAAAAAAGCATTCTGGAAAGGCAGTGTATTCTGGCATAGTCTTGAGACATCGGCTCCATCCACTGGGACTGAGTGTTGAGTGTCGTAGATTATACTAAACACCTCTCAGGTGAATTGTATTTCGGTTCACAACGTGTGCCATTAGGTCCTTGGAGGGAATATTCCTAATAAAGGCACTGTATACAGAGAAGTGGTAATAGCTTTGTTTACTTCTCGTGAACGGACAGCCTTGTTGTGTTATTGGTGTATATTGTGCAGTCAGGTTACTAGTCTTGTATGAATATGAACTGTTAAGCCTCGTACACACGCACCGATTGTTGGCCGACCGTTCGGCCGTCTTTTGTCCAGTGTTGTTGTGTTGGTTGGAATGTGCGTAGACTGCACACAAATTTTATCGGCCAACAAAAACCAACTTCAGAAGTGATGTCATGTGCTGGTTTACTTTCCGTGTGTTTTTTCTTCTCTGAGCATGCCCAGTCTTGCTCATCTGATTTTTATCTGCCGAAATCTGTACTGACTGACGAACAATCGGCCATTCTGTTGACGGCCAACAAAAATTTTATAGCCTGCACACCAGATTTTGTTTGGCCGAAAAGTCGCAGTCGCTTGTTGGAAGCATCATACTAGCAAGCCGATAATCGGCCGATCGGACGGTGGCCGAAAATTCACGGCCAACAATCGGTGCGTGTGTACGAGGCTTAAGAGGAATAATACCTTTAGTGGAGTTGGCGTCCAGTGTTAGTAATGTTTTTCCTTACTGTAAGGTTAATTTGACACTTTATTAAATATATTTGTTTCAGCCGGCAGGCTTTTTTAGCACCTGTTGCCATCTTCATCCTGTGATTATTGTGGTTGTTAATTACGTTCCTTTTGACATCTCCAGAAGACCAACTGATCTGAGGGCGATCAGTCATCCAAAATAGTATTTTCCCTGTCATTTTGTTCCTCTGAGATATATGGTAATATGTAATTCTTCCAGCACAGTTCCTTTAAGGATTAATGCGGTTTTGTAGATGTATGATGTTTGCCTGACATTCATCCATACATACATACTTTGGACAACATTGTTCCCAAGCAAAATTGTATGGTTACAATTAATTAACCGGAGTGATGTTCACCTAGGCAAAGCTACAGATTTCTGTTATCCCACCAGCAACCTATATTGATCTTCCTTTCCCATGCCTGCCCTACTGTCACAGACAAAAAGAAACAAAGAAAGGGCGCATCGACCTAGCGCATTATCCTCAATATTAGGCTTTATTTATGCAACAAGTAAAAAATGGCTACTCACAAACACAGATGTAAAAATGATCATAACAGGCTCAGTTGCTCCAGTGTCAGGAATAGTCCATATGAAAATCCATAGTCCAATGAGACGACGGCTGACGCGTTTCGAGGCTTAGCCTCTTCCTTGGTGGCTCTGAGGAAGAGGCTAAGCCTCGAAACGCGTCAACCGTCGTCTCATTGGACTATGGACTTTCATATGGACTATTCCTGACACTGGAGCAATTGAGCCTGTTATGATCATTTTTACATCTGTGTTTGTGAGTAGCCATTTTTTACTTGTTGCATAAATAAAGCCTAATATTGAGGATAATGCGCTAGGTCGATGCGCCCTTTCTTTGTTTCTTTTTGTCTGTAGCACTGTTGGACTACCCCAGTCCTCTTTGGGCTGCAAGACCTAGCTATCCAAGACGCCAGTTGGAAGTCCCGTGGTGTGTGGTCGGGGAGCTTGGATTCTAAGCGCAGGAGAAGGGTGATATCACCTTACATTTTTTTGGAACTGCCCTACTGTCAACCCCGCTGAAGCAAAGGGAGTCTTTCCCCACTCCTATGTGATAGTGCTGCTGGCCTGAGTCGTCAATCATCTAAAAACTGGTGTGGTCCCATGGTTGGAGAGCAAGTCCCAATCTCCCCATACCTGGAATATAGCATATTTTTCCCCTTTCAGCAGCCAAGTGGAGCAGCATAAGAGTGAATGGCAGGTATTAAAGCGGAAGAAATCCTTCCTATACTTTTCAGCCAAGAAAGCTGCCATTCTGTTTGATCTGCCACTGGCATTGTGCTGCCCATGTGATCAGTTATGACTCCTGTGAAAAAATAGGAAATGTACCGCACTATGGATAAAAATAATAATGACCAAAGTGCAGCTGTGCAAAAACTGGGTGATAACAGATTCTCAAAGTCAATTTCGACGCAATTTCCGGTCTACGACACTGTGGCACGTCACTTCCGGGATGATGGAATTCACGCCGGGACCGAGGCATACCCGAGCGCACACTGCATCCAGGAAGACAGGACAGACCTGCCTTATCTATTATTATTTGCCTGATTCTGCTCTACAATATTTTTCTTTTTATATCTATGCATACCGGTGTGCTGAGAGCTTCAGACCTCAAAGGATTCCTTATCCTGTTCCCTTTTGGGACACAAGCCTTTTTGACCCTCTACAGCTGTATAGCCTAGGGGTCAATTCAGTTCGGTCAGTGGATATCCAAAAGGGGGATGTTTGGCACCGTTCACAGCACCGGAGTTATGGCATGATGTTGCACACCCTTCCGACCACTTAATGCACTTTTGGTGAATTGCTATATGGGCACTTGCTGATTTTTATTGGACTATCCAAGTTTTTTTGCATTTTTGCACTAATTTTTATGGACACTTATTTATCTTAATGCAATATTCTATGACATTTACTGTGGAATTATCTTATTTGTATGTATGCACTTGGTTCGCACATGGCACAGATTATTTATGACCTATACATTTAATCATTTTTATGCACCTTTTTGTGCTGTTTTTTAGCACTTTAGTTATGACTCCTGCCATTTGATTGTTTGATAGTTAGGTTATCAAGCCAATGTGAAAGTTAATGTTCCCGGCATTGTAGTAATGTAGCTGTTTGTTGAAACCATTAAATTCATGCGTTTATTTCCACTTTAAGTGTGTGCATCCTAAAGGAAATTTTAAATTTGTGATCAAAATGGAAGCCTGAAAGCAACAGAGAATAAATTAAAACAGTTCAATGATGATGTACAGGGTTCTAAAAACCTATTTTTACTGAATCCCAAATCCTCAATTAAGGTGAAATTCAGGGAATTCTTGCATTGTGTACACTGATCATGTTCCAGTTAATAAAAATTATGTAATTTCCAGTTTTGCCTTTTTACAAATGCTTTTTCCTTTCTTTTTCAGAAAGGGCAATCGCTCGCCATGAAGTACGGGAAATTGAACAGCGCCACTCCATGGATGGCTCCCGGCAAGAAATGGTTCTTGATGAGGATGATGACATTTTGATTATTTACAACAGAGTTCCTAAGACTGCCAGCACTTCCTTCACAAATATTGCCTATGACCTGTGTGCAAAAAACAAATACCATGTACTTCACATCAACACAACTAAAAATAACCCCGTTATGTCTCTTCAAGACCAGGTAAGATTACATTCGGACTGAGACGATGTAAATGTGTTTTTCTTTGCTTTATCCCCAATTATTTGAAAGATATATGCAAGATGAGTTATGATCTATCCAAAAGGTAATTGTAACAGGGCATATGGTGACATTCAGTGATATAGTTTATACTCTTCTCTTTGTAAAGGACGGCCGATATCCATTTATTGCCCTTGTTACTTTTTTTTTTTTTGCCTATAGCCTCTTGTTAATGTAAAATAGAAGTGCCAGAGCATATTCAATGCCTGGAAGTTTGAAGACCAAATTTGATTCTGCAAGCTTGCAAATGTGTGTTTTAGAGAGGGGTGGAAAAGGGTGTTGCGGGAGGGGATGTATGTTGACAGCAGTCTACCTAACATCCGGCTATCAGGTTAATATTGATTCAAGTGCTCACTAACAAAGGTTTGTCACAAACAGATGTCAGATCACTAAGGACTTTAAAGGCAGTCTGCAGTTTGATGGGCCAAGGTAGAAGGTCATAAACATTTCCCGTAATTCTGTCTCACCCAAATCCAATTCTCCTTTGAAGGGTGGCTGTAATCTATCTGCGAAGAAGCAGGCTTAAGAAGAACATTATGGACCTTTATAGGACCACTGCCATTAGAAAAATTGTGTTCAGACAACTGGATGTGGTTAACAATGGAGAGACTGCTTGCAGTACAAGTAAAAAGCCGGCCATAGACGGTTCGAATCTCGGCCAGTTCAGCAGAAAACGGCCAAGGTTCAAACCATGTATGGGCAGGCTGAATGTACCCAAGGTGTTGTATCAACTTGAGTACAACCAGCCTGTCGGATTTTACTTGCGAATATTGCTAGCAGCTCCGTGCTTTGTGTTGATGGGGCAATTGAGATATTTTGAAATTCGCTCCATCTATGGCCAACTTAAGGCATTCAAAGCTCTGTGGGAGGTTGTTACTTGAGGTAGGCAGATGCAGATAAGTAGCAGAAAGAGCATCCAGGTGTAAGTGCTTGTAATTTTGGGAAATACATGGGTCCAAGCTCTCCATTTTAAGAGACCAAGGGGAAAGGGTGAGGCTATCTTTCCCCAAATTTGAATGGAAAAATTCACAGCTCAGGTACTATTACCACATCATTGGTGCTTGAAGATCTGTGTGCTACCTAAAAAAAAAACTTCTAAAAAATGTTTTTTTCATTTTTATAACGCAAACAGGGGAATTCAATATGACTCTTTTTGAAATGGCCAATTAAAAAATCCCCACCCCCTGTTTCGGTGAATTTACCCCAGCATGCGGCAGATTCAGATCTCGGTTCTTAAAAGCTCCACTTTTACAAACTTAATTTGTTGTACCTCCTCTCCTGCTCTACCTGTTACTGGTACTTAAAGGTGCTGTTGGCTTTGTGGCCTCCTAGCAACCAGTGACGCTGCAGTGGGTAAAGCCTGAAGGGGATGCTGAGACACTAGATCCCCCTCAGGTCTGCTCTCTGTGTGACAGGAAGGCAGTGGGGGGATTCTTTAGCCCAGGGGTCTCCAAATTTTCTGAACAAAGGGCCAGTTTGCTGTCCTTCAGACTTTTGAGGGGATTACACTATGGCCATTGGGATTAGAAGAGGTCCTGGTGTGAGTGGGAAAAAAACAATGCCCCATCTTTGGTGTCAGTGGGAGGTATTTTGCCCTATCGTTGGGGGTCATTGGGAGAAATTGTGCCTTATCATTGGTGTCATTGGGAGGAATTGTGCCCTATCATTGGTGTCATTGGGAGGAATTGTGCTCCATCATTGGTATCATTGGGAGGAATTGTGCCCTATCCTTGGTGCCATTGGGAGGAATTGTGCCCTATCATTGGTGTCATTGGGAGGAATTGTGCCCTGTCATTGGGGGGAATTGTGGGCTTTGTCATTGGGGGGAATTGTGGGCTCTGTCATTGGAGGGAATTGTCTGCCCTGTCATTGGGGCGAATTGTGCCCTATTGGTGTCATGGGAGGAATTGTGCCCCTTCATTGGGGTCAGTTGGGGGGGGATAATTCCCTATTATTGCATTGTTGGTATCAGTGGATTAAATAGTGCCCCAAGGGCCAGATAAATGCAAAGTGTCGCATCTGGCCCCCAGGCTGCAGTTTGGAGAGCACTGCTTTAGCAGGCTGTCTATTGGTTAAGGATCCACACACTGCCTGCTGTCAATCAAATCAAAAGGGTATCAGACCTGATTGGGGAACTAGTGCTTGTGAATCCCCATCAGGCTTCACCCACCCAGATATAAAACTCCCTGCTGCTGCCTTGCCTGTTTGATAACTGCAGCAGTAGGAGGAAGCGCAGCTGCACTGGGGGTGGAGTGTCCCTATTGTCACTGTGGTCTCAGTGTTCCTCTACACTAAGTGAGTTCCCCAGTTTCATGTACTGATTTAAAACAAATACATGAATATATCATCTGTGCCAACATTTGGATGTGGAGGCACGTCCGAATTTCTAATTGTAGATTTTGAGTTATAGGCTTTATAAATCCCCCTAAGTCTGGGTTTACACTTATACGATGCGAATGGGTGCAATTCTCATGCAGATTTTTGCTGGAGCTAAGTGCAAATTGTGCTAAAGACAGTGCGATTGTAATGGGAATTTATTGCGTTTTCGGATGGGATTGGGCTCAGCTGCCATTTCTGCGAGGGGGGGGGGGAGGAATATGTAAAAGTCTACACAGAAAAAGCAGTATTCACACACATCTGAACATAAGATGCGATTTCATGTCGGTTTCCATTGATGTCTATGGAGTTGATCATCACCGTATACTCACACAGGACCCTTTTTGTTGCCGCATCACATAGCAATCGCAACGCATAGATGTGAACGACTGTCATTGAACACAATGTGTTTTTGGATGACATGCGAATCTAGGCTTTGTAACGCATCAAATTGTCAACAGTGTGAACTGGCACTAAATGTGTCTTAGAGGTTTTTTTTCTGTTTGGAATGATAAAGATTTCCGCAGCAGTTGCCTCTTAACTGCTGAAATGCTATTTTTATATGTACATATGTGTGTTGGGCTTCAGCCGATGCCGCTCCCTAGTCACAATATTGCTCTATGAAAGTTCATAATTGCCTTCTTTCCCCTGCAAGCCTAACCTAGTTTACTGTCTTATGTGAAGTCTATAAAAATAAATCCTCGTACCCAGGAACATACTGGCTCCTGAGACTTATGATCACTTGACTGTGAACACATCATCCAATCAGATTGTTATCAAAGCTCTCCTTGAGCTCCCAGTCTAATCAGCAGAAGGTACAACATGAAAAAGGCTTGTGTTACAGTGCCGCATTATCTTTGTAATCGGCATTTAAAACTTGGTGTGTTTTGGTAATGCGTCTCTTTTATATGTACAAATCCTAAGCCCATACTTATTTGAAGAAGAAAAAAATATATGACCGCCCATCGATCAAGTTCGTTAATTAACATCTGAAAAAGCAGCGGGATTTTAATTGTTATTTGCAATGTTTGAAATGTGAAGAAGTCCATGTTCCTCGGCGGATTTTGTTTCGCTCCAGTAATAGGAGAATATCTGCTCAATTGATATGCCAAAGTAGGCAATGTTATTATTTTAAAATGAATCAAACTGTCACAGTTTTATGCGACAGATACAGTTGTAATACATCATTGTGTCTGGTGCTTCAGGGTTACCAGCAAGACGGTGGCATTCTGGGTAGCAAGAAGCTGATCATTTTATTTCCCCTGCCAGAATTTGCATGTTAGGTTTTAATGGATCTCTCGATGCCTTCACAAGCAGGCCCAAGAACCTGAATTGACGATTAGGTTGTGAAGTTTTTGTTATTTCAAAACCAAAAGATCTGGTTGTTTCGGCATTTTAGCCGAAAGACTGGATTGTGCAGGAATAGGGTCTTGTATACAATAAATATATACACTTTAACTTGGAACTGCGCTCACCGTAGCTGATCCTAGTATAGATTTGTACATATAAATCATGTAAAACACTCAGTCAACAACACTTCAATTGTCCCCTATGATTAAGCCCCGGTGAGCTGGACGAAACATGTCGGGGGCTTGGCCCAAGGAGCGGCATTGACTGAGGCTTTCACATCTTTTAATGTACACATCTCAACTAGGATCAGCTATGATGAGCACGATCTGGTGAGCTATGATTCCACAATAAAATGTTCATTGCTTACTGGATGAGTTTTTATTACCCTGGTATCCCTACTATCCTGAGTGCCAAGGAGCCCTACACCTCACCATGGAGCAGCACCATATTAACAAAAGTATTGGAGTGCCTGCCTTTACACGTACATGAACTTTAATGACGTCCATAGGGTTCAATATTGAGGTGGCCCACCCTTTGCAGCTATAATAGCTTTAACTCTTCTGGGAAGGCTGTCCACAAGGTTTAGGAATGTGTCTATGGGAATGTTTGACCATTCTTCCAGAAGGTGGTCTATCAGGTTGAGGTCAGGACTCTATGCAGGCCAGTTAAGTTCCTCCACCCCAAACTCAGTCATCCAGGTCTTTATGGACCTTGCTTTGTGCATTGGTGCACAGTCATGTTGGAACAGGAAGGACCATCTCCAAACCGTTCCCACAAAGTTGGGGCCATGAAATTGTCCCAAGTGTCTTGGTATACTGACACCTTAAGAGTTCCCTTCACTGGAACTAAGGGGCCAAGCCCAATTCCTTTAAAACTTTAACTCCACACCATAATCCTCTGTCAGCCAAATGATTTGGACCAGTGCAAAAAGCAAGGTCCATAAAGACATGGATGAGCGAGTTTGAGGTGGAGGAACTTGACTGGCCTGCACAGAGTCCAGACCTCAACCTGATAAAACACCTTTGGGATGAATTAGAATGGAGACTACGAGCCAGACCTTCTCATTCAACATTAGTGTCTGGTACTGGGAGTGCAAACATTCCCATAGACACACTCCTAAACCTTGTGGACAGCCTTCCCAGAAGAGTTGAAGCTGTTATAGCTGCCAACTCAATATTGAACCCCATGGACTAATACTTGGATGCCATTAAAGTTCATGTGCGTGTAAAGACCGGCGTACCAATAAATTTGGTAATATAGTATATTTTAACTGTATACACTGTCACTTGTGATCACCATATCTGTGCGCAGAGATTTTTAAAATGTTTCTATCATTATATTTAGTAATAAATAATTCAAACTATATGTTTGACATCAGTATGAAATATTTAGGAATATTTTCAGGGGAAGCCAGAAGGTGAAGCTCTCAGCTACATTTAACTTGTTTCTCGTTTTTTTTTTTTTTTTTTTTTTTAGCGGCTTTTGTTTTTTTATTGCGCTTAATAGGTCAGAGTGAAATATGAAAGCTGTGCATGACCAGTTCAGTAGTAAGAGAAAAAAGCTGGTCAGAAGGGCAGGCAGTCCTTTACCTGAACAAGAAATTAGGTTTCTGGAGGTGTTCTGACCACATACAGGATGCCCATATTATTGCAATCATTTTTTGGACAGTTTCTGAGAATTCTAGTTATTTGCAGACCACACTGAAGACTGATTGCTTTATTACGGTGTTTTAGCACTGTAACATCCTTCACATGAATAAAAAGTTGCCACTTTAAAGTTGGAAAGTTTGATCCATGTGCAAGTACAGGAGGCTGTAGGACTTGCGGTGGTATCAGGTGATTGGTAGGAAACTTCTTTACACAAAGGGCTTTTTTTTCAGCAGGAACGTGGGGGGAACGGAGTTCCGGCACCTCCAGCACTGAATGTATGTAATAGCAAGGGGTGTGCTGGAGGGTCTATTGATGCTGGCTGCTGGGGGATCGATTTTCACTGGTGGATAATTGTTTTTGTGTAAGGGTCTGTTGTTGATGGTGGGGGATCTATTGTTGCTGGTGGGGTGGGGGTTCTTATGTTGCTTGTAGGGATCTACTATTAAGGGAAAGGTCTATTATTGCTGGCTTCTGGAGGGTCTATTGATGCTGGTTTCTGGGAAATCTGTTGCTGCTGCTGCTGGGGGGTCTAATGTTGCAGGGGGTGATATTTTGTTGTGGGTGTTCCATTGTTGCTGTGTGTGTCTATTGCTGTGTGGGGGATCTATTGTTGCTCGGATGGACCTATTGTTGCTGGGGAAGCCTGTTGTGTGAGGGTTCTATTGTTGGGCTGGGGTGCATTGTTGCTGGGGGAGCCTATTGTTGAGTGAGGGTTCTATTGTTGCTGGCTCCAGGGGATCTATTTTACTCATTTTCATGTTATTAGACAAGAAAAAAATTCCATGCAAATTATTTAGCATCACAAAATGATTTTTGGGGCAGTACTGGGGGGTGGGCAGGGTTGAAACTGAGGGATGATGCTTGGAGGTGGGTAGGGCACAGAGGCAAGTGGGGGACTCAGAAAAGGTGAGTTCCTGCACCTATTGTCTGAGAAAAAAAGCCCTGTTTAACACTGTAGTGGATTTGTTCTTGTTAGCTTATGTCCTATTTATTCATGTAATGTGTGAATCTTAAAGCGGAGTTCCGGGCAGAGAAACGATTTTTTTCTGAACATACCCCCGGGACAGTCAGGGCTAGTACATTCCACAATGGCTAGCCTCTGATCTGTCCCGGTTCCCACTTACCTGTAAGAAGAAATACTTACTTAGGAATTTTCTTCCACAGCGTTTCCATCTCGGTTGTGGGCAGCTGAAGCCGGCGCGGTCCTCTTCTCTGTCTTCTTCCGCATCTTCGTGTCCCAGAATGCACTGCACCGGCCCCTCTCGTCACTTCCGGTGCGGCGCCGCATTCCTAAACAGCTTCTGGGCATGCCCAGAAGCTGTTTAGCAGGGGAATGCGGCGTCGCCCGGAAATGACGAGCGGGGCCGGTGCGGCGCATTGATTCCTGGGAGCTATGACGTTTAGCTCCCAGGAATCATCGCGAGGCAGGAAGTGACGGGGTGAGCCTCGGCGCTGGAGGAGGAAGCTGTCATAGGTGAGTATTTACGATCTTCAATAAAAAGGTGAGTAAACAAAAAAAAAAAAAAAAACTATCCAATTCCTTTTCAGGTGAGGCATACCTAGCGGAGGGGCACAAAAAAAAAAAAAATCTTTTTTGTGCCCGGAACTCCGCTTTAATAGGAACAGGAAGTAAGTGGAAATCGTCCCAGAATGAGGGACAATCCCCCTCTGAGAGTTGTTAGCTGAGCATATGTCCCTATTGGAAGACGGGTCTACTACTACTGTTCTACTGAACTGCCTCTGAAAAACGACCCATTTGCAGATCACTTTTAAGAGCCGTGACAATTTAGGCGCACATGTAAACTTGGCTATAGAGTTCTTGGCATGATGTCACCACACATGTCCGTAGCAAGGATCAGACCAGACCCTAAATGCTGTACATAAAATAAAGGGAGTTCTAATCATTGGCTCCTAATCTGGAACATCCAATTCAAATTTCTCTATCGCTCATTGACAGACGTAGTCTTCTTGATTCTCAAGAGCTGGGTTATGTTGTCTCCGCAGGAGTAGGACTAGGCAGAATGACAAAACGTTCTGGCTCCACCCTAGGGGGCAGTCCCTGAGGGTATATCCTCCCTCTCTCTGCTACAGGGAATCAGTTTTTTTCTGTCTAGCCAGGAGTAAGGACCTAAGTTCCTTGCTGGGATCTTTTGGTCCTGGCAAGACTTTTTTTCTTTAAGAAAAAGACATTTTTTAGGTAGTTTTCTCCAGTGTTTTTTTCCTGTGAGATCTTCAAGCAAAAATGCCGGACTGGGCGACACTTGTGGTCACCCCAGCCGGCCTACGAGCGCGTGCAGACCAGGCATTGCGCTTGGTTGGCCGCGACATATTCAAGTAAGTATGCGGGGCCGGGCGACGGGCTGGATGTGAGATCCAGTGGTCACCCCGGTTTCTGCCTAAAAGCGCGTGCAGACCAGTGCGCTGAGTCGGCCGCGACGGAGTCCCAGTAAAGGGACTGACTTTGCGAGTCAAAAGCTCGCTTGGACGCCAGGACCAGAGAGTCGAGGCGTCCACAAACCCCCACCTCGGTGGAGAGGGTATTATGAAGAGAGGGTGCCTGTCGGTTCGGTATGGTGAGTAAAACGTTCCCTTTTTTCCTCATTTATGAGGCAGTATATATTATGGGCCCCTCCAGATATGGTCAGTATATATCTGACACTTACAAGTCCCCCTTGTAATACAGCATGTGTTTGTGGGAAGTGGACTTGGTTCAAGAGCTAACACTCTACCCAGCAGACTGTAACATTACAGCAAACATAGGAGGTATAATCCTACCTTATGTGCAGTGTATCTCTGTAGATCCATATGTCACCTCTCAGCAGAGTGCAGGTGGATGTGCTGGGAAGACGATATCGGCGGTCCGCCGCCATTTTGCCGTAGACCGAATGCATGTATGTCCTCAGGTCACGCCGGCCGCCATGTTTTTGGAGTCTTATGTCTCTTCTATGGGGGCGGCCATGTTTTGTGAGCCCAGCTTCCTCGTGGAGGGCTGGGAACGCCGGAAGGCGTACACAGGGGGCGGAGCCACGCCTTCTGCCCGGGAAAAAGCAAACAGCTCCTTCCAGTCTGTGTAGACAGACGCTGGCTGCAGTTTGTTGGAAACTGCACTGCATCGGTTGGTGAGCCTTGGGGGTCCCTCTCTCTCTCTCTGGGATCGAGAAGCAGGTACTCTGAGGGGCGCTATTGCGCTAGGGGGAGACACACAAAAAAAAAAAAAAAAAAAAAAAAAGGTTTTTTTGTTTATTGCTGGCAAAAGTGTCCTGTATTAACATGGACCCTGCCACTCATGTATCTCCTCCGGATCCCCTCGAGGGGTCTGCGGGATCCTCCAGCACCCCATTGACAATTGAATCTTTGTCAGCCATTATGGAAACTTTTGTGTCCCGGGTGGAAGTGGCTTGTCAGGGACAGGGCGCAAGAAAGCGACCCCCGCCTAACCCCTTATTATCTGAAACCTCGGATTCAGACTCTGAGCCTATTTCTGCAGTTGCAGGTACTTCATCTGGTATTGGTGTCTCGGGTCCTGTCTCTTCAGACAGTGAGGAGGATGTTTCGGCATCTGCCATAGCCCGAGAGGAAGCGTTGGTAAACGCACTCATTGTATCTGTTCAAGAGACTTTAAGGTTACAGGGTATTCCATCAGAAATAGCTGAAACTGAGATCCCTTTTGGGACTAAAAAGCGCATCAAAGTGGCAAAGGTTTTTCCATTGCCTAAATGTTTTGGCAATCCAATCGATGAAGAATGGCGTCTGCCAAAACGCACTTTTAATATTTCCAAACGCATTGACAGGCGTTATCCGTTTGAGGAAACCCTTATTAAGAAATGGACAGAACCACCTGTGGTGGATTCACCAATTGCTAGATTGAATAAAGCCACGGTTATTCCTTTAGAAGACGCTCCGTCTTTTAAAGATCCAGTGGATCGCAAGATAGAAGCTATGTCTCGCACCATGTTTTCCTTGATTGGATCAGCTTTCAGGCCAATAATTGCTATTGGTCTGGTTTCGCAGGCTGTAACTGAATGGACCAAGTGGTTACGCCGGGACTTAGAAGAAGTCCCTCAGGCGGTATCAGATTTGTTGGAGCAAATGATACAGGGGTTACAGTTTGTATGTGATGCGGCGTTAGACGCCACTCCATTAATGGCGCGAGCATCAGTCTCAGCAGTGGTTCTCAGGCGTACACTGTGGCTAAAAGGTTGGATAGCCGACCAAGGTTCCAAAAAAGCATTGGCTAATATCCCCTTTTCAGGAGAACGTCTATTTGGAGCCAACTTAGATGAGATCATTAAGGATCTCACCGGTGGAAAAAGCACCTTTTTACCGCAAAATTTTAAAGGTAGAGGAACTCGTCAAAGACGAGGGCCTTCTTTTTCTGCTCACAAGAGGTTTTTTCGTCCAGCGGGTGAAAAAACTAAGTCCTCCAAGGTTCCTACAGGAGGCATCAGGGGTCGTTGGTCGGGCAAGCAAAAGCCCGCCCCCTCCAGACCTGAAGATAAACCATCCAAAGCCTGAAGGTGCGCCCCCACCCATAACTGGGGTGGGGGGACGTCTTCGCCGGTTCCCGGATCCATGGCTTTCCAGAATCCCGGACAAATGGGTTTGCGAAGTCATAAAGTCAGGGTACAAGATCGAGTTTCGATCTCTCCCACCGGCGCGATTCTTCCCTTCCAATATCCGACTATCTCCGGATCGTCTAGAAGATCTGCGGAGAGCAGTCACAGATCTACTACAACAAGGAGTGGTAGTCCACGTTCCTTGGACAGAACGGTTTCAAGGGTTTTTTCAAACCTGTTTACAATACCCAGGAAAGAGGGCAAAGTGCGTCCAATTCTGGACTTAAGAGCACTCAATTCTTTCGTCAACATAAGAAGATTCAGAATGGAGTCCATTCGCACGGTAGCAGCCTTCCTGCATCCAGGGGATGTCCTAGCGTCCATAGACATCAAGGACGCCTATCTTCACATTCCCATTTTCGCAGGACATCAGCGTTTTCTACGCTTTTCCGTAGAGGAGAACCACTATCAGTTTGTGGCGTTACCTTTCGGTCTCGCCACGGCTCCGCGGGTCTTCACAAAAGTGTTGGCCCCAATGTTGGCACTTCTGCGCCAAAGAGGTATATCGATTCTAGGTTACCTAGACGATCTCCTGCTTCATGCAGAGTCTCCTCAGACCTTGCTACAAAACATAGAAATTACTATGATTTCTTTACAGGAATTCGGGTGGCTGGTGAACCAGCAAAAGTCTTTTCTGGTTCCCACCCAGAGGCTCGAATATCTGGGTCTAATTCTAGACACAGTCAGGACAAGAGTGTTTCTTCCGGTAGGGAAACTTCGAAAGATTCAATCAGCAGTCCAGTTGTTACTGTCCAACAGCTGGTCTTCCCTTCGGACTTGCATGAGGGTTCTGGGGTTGATGGTGGCTTCATTCGAAGCAGTCCCATTTGCCCAGTCCCATACCCGAATTCTTCAGCAAGAGATTCTCCTCAGATGGAATCGGAATCCGGAATCCCTGGACAATCAGATACGATTGAGCAAACAGACCAGAGAGTCTCTGGTTTGGTGGCTTCGGTCTCCAATGCTCAGCCAGGGAAAGTCATTTCTGCCAATATATTGGACGATAGTGACCACGGATGCCAGTCTATCCGGATGGGGAGGAATTCTCGGTCAATTATCTGCCCAGGGACTTTGGTCCCCGGAAGAATCCAGATTACCGATAAATGTATTGGAACTGAGAGCGATCAGACTTTGTCTGATTCACTGGACCGAGCAGCTCCAGGGCAGCCCGGTTCGGATCCAGTCGGACAATGCCACGGCCGTGGCTTATGTCAATCACCAGGGGGGCACCAAGAGTGTCCGAGCGGCCAAAGAAGTGGCTTGCATTCTTCGCTGGGCGGAACGATTTGTTCCAGCAATCTCTGCGGTGTTCATTCCGGGGGTGGAGAATTGGCAGGCAGATTATCTCAGCCGTCAGACCCTGGATCAGGGGGAATGGTCCCTCCATCCAGACGTTTTCCACCAGTTGTGCCTACGGTGGGGCACCCCGGATGTGGATCTGTTGGCATCACGATTCAACAGGAAAGTTCAGAGATTCGTGGCTCGCTCCCGCGATCCTCTAGCAGAAACCGCAGACGCACTGATCGCCCCGTGGGGGCAATACCAGCTAATATATGCCTTCCCTCCTCTCGCGTTACTGCCAAGACTTCTTCGCAGGGTAGAGGAGGAAGGAATCCCAGTAATCCTGGTAGCTCCGGACTGGCCTCGTCGAGCTTGGTACGCCGACATGGTCAGACTGGTGGCGGACGTCCCGTGGAGACTTCCTCTCAGAGAGGATCTACTGTCTCAGGAACCGATCTTCCATCCTGCTTTACGATCGCTGGCTTTAACGGCCTGGCTATTGAGACCCAGGTGCTGAAGGACAAAGGTTTGTCAGCTTCAGTTATTCCTACTCTAGTTGAAGCAAGGAAAGCGACTTCCAGAAAGATTTATCATCGCACATGGAAGTCCTACATTGCATGGTGTGAACCTTTGGGGTTCCGTCCTCGGTCTTATTCGATTAGTCGAATATTGGCTTTTCTGCAACAAGGGGTTGAGCAGAAACTGGCCTTGAGTACTATCAAGGGTCAGGTCTCAGCATTAGCCATCTTCTTTCAGAAGCCTTTGGCTACTCATTCCTTGGTGCGGAATTTCATCCAGGGGGTGCGACATCTGGCTCCGCCAGTGCACGCGCCGTTACCCCCCTGGGATCTTAATTTAGTGTTGTCGGTTCTTCAGAAACCTCCCTTTGAAGATATTAGGGAGATTCCTCTACCCACGTTGTCCCAGAAGGTGGCCTTCTTGGTGGCTATTACTTCTGCACGCAGGGTGTCAGAACTGGCCGCATTATCTTGTCGTTCACCATATCTGGTGGTTCATAGAGATAAGGTGGTTCTTCGTCCGAATCCATCCTTCCTACCAAAAGTAGTTTCAGAATTTCATCTGAATGAAGAAATTGTATTACCTTCCCTGTGTCCTAAGCCCAGTCATCCTCGGGAATTTGCTTTGCACTCCTTGGATGTGGTCCGGGCGATCAGGGTATACTTGAAAACGACAGACTCGTTTCGCAAGACGGATTCACTTTTTGTGATCCCAGATGGACCCAAAAAGGGGTTGCCTGCATCTGCCGCGACCATTTCCAGATGGATCAGACAGACGATAGTGCAGGCTTATTCTATTAAGGGTCGGGAGCCCCCGTTCCCTGTTAAGGCGCACTCCACTCGGGCACTTAGTGCGTCATGGGCCTTTCGCCATCAGGCGTCAGTGGTCCAGGTGTGCAAGGCGGCTACCTGGTCGTCGGTGCATACCTTCTCTAAACATTATAAAGTTGATGTAATGGCATCGTCTGATGCCTCATTTGGCCGCAAGGTTTTGCAGGCCGCAATTTGAGGAGACCAGTGGTCTACCTCGAGGGTTTTTTTCCGTTGGAAAATTTTTTCTTTAGTCTCATTCTTTGTTTATAATGAGCCTTTAAAACTTCTAGTTTGGCACCGGTTGGGCCTACTAGATTGGATTTGATTTTGTCAATCCCACCCCTCATTTGTGGCACTGCTTCTGGATGTCCCAGCTCTTGAGAATCAAGAAGACTACGTCTGTCAATGAGCGATAGAGAAAAATGGATTTTTGTAAGAACTTACCGTAAAATCCTTTTCTCTTAAGCTCATTGACAGACGTAGTACCCGCCCCTCTATCATTGAGTTGGGTTGGGTTAATTTCTCTGTACTGCTTTAAACAGAACTGATTCCCTGTAGCAGAGAGAGGGAGGATATACCCTCAGGGACTGCCCCCTAGGGTGGAGCCAGAACGTTTTGTCATTCTGCCTAGTCCTACTCCTGCGGAGACAACATAACCCAGCTCTTGAGAATCAAGAAGACTACGTCTGTCAATGAGCTTAAGAGAAAAGGATTTTACGGTAAGTTCTTACAAAAATCCATTTTTTCTGGATTATGTAGGTAAATGTAGGGGTGTGATTACTTTTACATATGACATATCTGCAAATTTCAATGGGTTGTACTATATAAATTAATCTGATGCAGAATATATAGTTGATGATGCATATTAAAAAGCGCTGCTTTCTTCTGAAATGTACCCGAAGAAGCCTCTTATTGGTCACATAGCTGCGCTGACCTTTGAGTATCTGTCAGTAAATGCATTTTGATGAATACTTACTCTGTGGTTGTGTATTGGGGTGCATGGGCCACTACATCTGCAGCATGAAATGTCACAGCCGCTATGGACAGTGGATTCTAGATATTTGGACTAAGTTCACCTTTTAATTTTTTGTGGAAAGTTGATCTTACCCTTGCAATATTCGTTTAATCTCGGGGTTAAGGGATTAGTACAGATACTTGCCTTATTATATGTTCTCCCAGGAGCCAGTGCTCTCCACTGCTTCACCATCCTTGGGTACAATGCAGGACTGCCAAGCATATCCTAATATTTAGACCAACATACACATCCCCTGGCAATACTGCAAGATTTAAAGTGGTGGAAAGCACTTGTATTTTTTTCCTAAAATAATAAACATTCTTCTTACCTGCTCTGTGCAGTGGTATTGCACAATGCACCCCCAAACATCATCTTCTGGGGTCCCCTACTGGTGCTCATGGCTTCTTATCTTCTCAGTGTATCCGCATAGGAAGCCGCTTCCTATGGGGCCCACCTTGAGGCTCAATCTCCAGCCAGGCTGTGTCTGTCCATTGACACACACAGTGCATCTCAGTCCCGCCCCTAGCTGACTGCTCACAGGTTTTTATTTACACCTGCAGCAACATATGGTTCCCACTGCTGCCTCTTTAGAGCAGAGAGAGAAGAGAGCTGCTGCAGATAGACACATCTGCATGGGATAATATGGAGGGGGGAGATACTTTTTTTTTTTTTTTTAACCTAAATCTGGCCATACACTATAAGAAAAATCGTTCAAACTAATTTTTGAAAAGCGAACACTCAGCCATGAGAGCAAACTATTTTGCCATCATGTAATGACCGATAAATTGTTCAATAGACCTAAATTAATCATTTTTTTTGTATGTTTTTTCACATATGCCTAGTGCAGAGAGTTTGGACGAGAAGCACTTTAATCTTTCAATTCATCGTTCGTTCGTTCGGCAGAAAATGTCATATCACTCAGCTAATGTGAGGCTGATGGAGAGGGCAGGGGAGGGTCAAACAAAGATGCCATGCAGACGACTGACATCCTTCTTCTCAACTGATGTCACCATTGGTCGTAAGGACGTCGTCAGTTAGAAAGTTGTAATGATGCACAATGAAAACCTGGTACTTAGAAATTTTGTGATTCGATGATGCCACCATTGATTTCGAAATTCGACCAACCAAACCTTCAGTTTCACCTTCGTGGCTAGGAATCTTTTCTTTCTGGGAACTTTCTTTTCTTGCAATCATGCGCATTTCTTTTTCGATTATATTTCTTTCACGATTCTCCCTTCGTTAATTAGAAAATCGTTCGGTTCTCAAAAAATTTCCAACATGCCCGATTACTAAAATTCGATGACTGCAAGAAAATCGTCCATTGCTCCGACCCACTGATGGTGCGAAATTTTAACAACAATTCTTAGATAGGATTTTCAAAAGAAAATGCTTTCCAAATTCGACCCATGTATGGCCTAATGCAGGCCATACATGGGTCGAATTCCGAACAAATTTTCTTTCGAAAATAAAAATAAGAAATTTTCTTGTGCTTTGTGATCGGATGGTGCCACCATTGATTCCCAAATTTGACAAACCAAGCCAATGCCAGGCAAAATGCTTGTAATCTGCCAAAAACTAAGCTCATGTACTTTTTTGAGCTTCAGGCGTTTTGCTTCAGGTGACGGAACGCTCATAGGTGAAATGAATGGTATTTTGCTTGTTGGGCGTTTTGGAACTTCAGAGATGAGCATTTTACGAGCTGAAAAATTATCGGGTGTGAACAGGGCCTGAATCTCAAAAAAGTACACAAGCTTCTTTTTTGGCAGATTACAAGAATTTTTTTAGATGCCAATGCCTGCCTCCAAACACCTACAGTGCCTTGCGAAAGTATTCGGCCCCCTTGAATTTTTCGACCTTTTGCCACATTTCAGGCTTCAAACATAAATATATAAAACTGTAATTTTTTGGGAAGAATCAACAACAAGCGGGACACAATCATGAAGTGGAACGAAATTTATTGGATATTTCAGACTTTTTTAACAAATAAAAAACTGAAAAATTGGGCGTGCAAAATTATTCAGCCCCCTTAAGTTAATACTTTGTAGCACCACCTTTTGCTGTGATTACAGCTGTAAGTCGCTTGGGGTATGTCTCTATCAGTTTAGCACATCGAGAGACTGACATTTTTGCCCATTCCTCCTTGCAAAACAGCTCGAGCTCAGTGAGGTTGGATGGAGAGCTTTTGTGAACAGCAGTTTTCAGTTCTTTCCACAGATTCTCGATTGGATTCAGGTCTGGACTTTGACTTGGCCATTCTAACACCTGTATATGTTTATTTGTGAACCATTCCATTGTAGATTTTGCTTTATGTTTTGGATCATTGTCTTGTTGGAAGACAAATCTCCGTCCCAGTCTCAGGTCTTTTGCAGACTCCATCAGGTTTTCTTCCAGAATGGTCCTGTATTTGGCTCCATCCATCTTCCCATCAATTTTAACCATCTTCCCTGTCCCTGCTGAAGAAAAGCAGGCCCAAACCATGATGCTGCCACCACCATGTTTGACAGTGGGGATGGTGTGTTCAGGGTGATGAGCTGTGTTGCTTTTATGCCAAACATAACGTTTTGCATTGTTGCCAAAAAGTTCGATTTTGGTTTCATCTGACCAGAGAACCTTCTTTCACATGTTTGGTGTGTCTCCCAGGTGGCTTGTGGCAAACTTTAAACGACACTTTTTATGGATATCTTTAAGAAATGGCTTTCTTCTTGCCACTCTTCCATAAAGGCCAGATTTGTGCAGTGTACGACTGATATTTGTCCTATGGACAGAGTCTCCCACCTCAGCTGTAGATCTCTGCAGTTCATCCAGAGTGATCATGGGCCTCTTGGCTGCATCTCTAATCAGTCTTCTCCTTGTATGAGCTGAAAGTTTAGAGGGACGGCCAGGTCTTTTTAGATTTTCAGTGGTCTGATACTCCTTCCATTTCAATATTATCGCTTGCACAGTGCTCCTTGGGATATTTAAAGCTTGGGAAATCTTTTTGTATCCAAATCTGGCTTTAAACTTCTCCACAACAATATCTCGGACCTGCCTGGTGTGTTCCTTGTTGTTCATGATGCTCTCTGCGCTTTAAACGGACCTCTGAGACTATCACAGTGCAGGTGCATTTATACAGAGACTTGATTACACACAGGTGGATTCTATTTATCATCATTAGTCATTTAGGTCAACATTGGATCATTCAGAGATCCTCACTGAACTTCTGGAGAGAGTTTGTTGCACTGAAAGTAAAGGGGCTGAATAATTTTGCACGCCCAATTTTTCAGTTTTATATTTGTTAACAAAGTTTGAAATATCCAATACATTTCGTTCCACTTCATGATTGTGTCCCACTTGTTGTTGATTCTTCAAAAAAAATTACAGTTTTATATCTTTGTTTGAAGCTTAAAATGTGGCAAAAGGTCGCAAAGTTCAAGGGGGCCGAATACTTTCGCAAGGCACTGTAATATCATGATGTGCTAGTATTGATCGCATACTGGCACATTGACAGACTTGCCTAAAGTCCTTTAGCTGTGTGCTGTCACCACTTACCTATAGGTTATAAATAAAAAAAAAGTGGCGTGTATTACCGCTTTACGTAAAAGCCCAAAACTAAACAATATTTTTCAAGAATATTTAATACACATCCACTACTTCACACCACAACTTAAGGAAGGGCCGGGAAGCCTGAAACTGTTGTTTGAACTAACTGGTTCCTTGGATCATCTAAGGAGATGCTCCTCGAATAAAAAAATATATTGTCTGCTTTAACCACTTTACCACTAAAGGATTTTGCTGTCTTACGTCTGGGCCACTTTTTGCGATTCGACGCCATACCCAAACGAAATTTGTCCTTTTTTTCCCACAAACAGAGCTTTCTTTTGGTGGTATTTGATCACCTGTGCGATTTTTTTACTTTTTGCGCTATAAACAAAAAAAGAGCGTAAATTTTGAAAAAACAATAATATTTTTCACATTTTTTTTATATGAAATTCCCCCCAAAAAAATGTAAAAATCAAAATTTTTTTAAATTTTTGGCCAATTTGTTTTCTGCTACCTATGTTTGGTAAAAAAATTCACAATAAGCGTATTTTGATTGGTTTGCGCAAAAGTTATTGCGTTTACTAACAAAGGGAAAGATTTCCGTCATTTTTGGTGTTTTTTTTTTTTTTAACGCGTAATGGCGGCGATCTGCGATTTTTTTTTTTTTTGCGGGACTGCGACATTGCGGCGGACAGATCGGACCCTTGACTGACATTTTTGACACTTTTGGGGGTACCAGTGACATTACTGCAGTAATCAGTGCTATATATATGCACTGTTACTGTAAAAATTACACTGGCAGGGAAGGGGTTAATTTTATTGGAGAGGGAGGGGTTAATGTATGCCTGGTGCTTACTGACGTGTGTGGGGGGAGGTGACTATGTGACACAAGGACAGATCCAGGGTTCAGCTATGCTGAACCCTGCAATCTGACCCTGCCTGTCACTTAGGAGATCCGCCCGCTTGTGTTTACACAAGCAGGCGGATCTCCACACTAGATCCCCGACGATCGGGGAAGAGCAGCGGTAATCGCCGCTGCTCCTCCCCTGGCCTGACTCCCGCTGTGACTGAATACAGCAGGAGCGAGCCTCCGGCGTCGCGCGCGTGCCGCCGAAAAAGGGGAGTGTCTGACGACGTAGTACTACGTCGTCAGACGATAACGAGCCACTTTGCCGCAGTAATATTGCTGCAGGCAGAGGTAAAGTGGTTCTAAAGGCTCAAGGTTTTTGCACTGTATGCATGAAGGTAAAAAACCTCTGTTTACCTGAGCCACATCTCAATCCAGCTATGTGCATGAGAGCAGCTGCTCTTCAAGGACTTTCACTCCTTATTGGCTGAGGCAGCAGCCATTGTAAATCATATCCAGTGAGTCAATGAAGAGAGGGAGGAGGCGGGCTGAGCAAAGTCTGCTTTGGTGTGCCCACAGTGAGCTGCTTACCCTGGGGTACTTGGCAGGAGGTAGGGGGCCGGGAGTGCTGTCCGGGGGACAAAAGTAGAGAAGGATCCAAGCTGCGCGGTGCAAAATCACTATTACTTTAATAAGTCGCTCCTGGTCCTTGTTGGAAAAAGAATATATGTGTGTATGTATATGTGTGTGTGTGTATATATATATATATATATATATATATATATATATATATATATATATTTATTACAGTTCAGGAATTTGCAGGCTTACGGTCCAGTGCATGATTAAACAATTATACCCAACGGGTGCTAATTATCAGTAGGATAATATGAAGGTTAAAATACAATCATTACTTCAAACTGAATCAGCTGTGTAGGTGGAATAAAACTGGTTGCGCAAAAACCTTTCTTTAATCACAAATTGAAGATTGTTCAATGTGAAAAAAAATCCTGGAAAAGCTATGCCAAGCAACAAGACACAGGGTGGAAAATGTGTTCCCAGATATACATAGATGTCCAAGCTCTTTTGCAGGAGCACAAAAACCAGGCAATGTTAAGGACTAAAAATGCAATGGCTGGTGAAGGAAACTTAGTTTAGCCAATGATAGGCATATGGTGACCACCCTTTACAGTCTCACATGCCCAGTGTTCCCCCTCTGTTTGAACTTGGCAGAAACAGTACAGTTCAGAGAAGTCTGGTCAGAAATAGTTCTCCTGGAAGACTTGCAGCTAAAAAGAAAAAAGGCCCAACCTCCAACTTTGAAACAAGGACAAGTGATTCACCTATGCACAAAAACACACAAACTGGTGGGCAGAAATATTTGTAACAGAAGGCAGTTTATTTTCTGAAGGCCTGCGGATTGGTAAAACCATGAGTTTCAGTAGACAACACTGAAGCATTGTGGAGGTTCCATGCAGGCTTGAGTCTACATTGCTGCTCAAGGAGTAAGGAATTTGTTCAGAATTGATGATCTCCTCTTGAAGATACCATCAGGGGAGGGGCATGTGATTCCCAATAATGCAGCAGGAGAAAGGCCCCAGGCTTAACATTCTAAACATCGAATCTGTCTAGGGTTACATTAAAAAGCAAGTGGGACGTCCGTTTAAGTCCACCAAAGAACTGTGGCTAGTTCTCATGGATATTTGTAACAACCTACCTGCTGCTTTCCTTTTTTTTTTTTTTTTTCCAATCCAAGACCGCAGCATGCCATTTTTTTCCTGCTCATGATTTTTTAATATAGCCACTCGTAGTTTCGTAGCACCCAAATTGGTACTGAAATTAAAAGTTGCTTGTGCTGGCCCCAGCTTATGAAGTTTATAAAGAGAGGGTGGTGTGTGACACACAGTATGAAGTTACTTTAATCTTGTTTTCTCTTTCGTTCATCGACGGACACAGCTCTCCATAAATCATAACTACTGGGTTATATTGCCTCCTCCAGGAGTAGGTCTAGGTAGTACAAAAAACACCTGCTGCCTATGTTGATTTAGCGGACCAGTTGTTCCATGCGCTGCAGTTTATTTATGATGCAACTTTGGATACAGCTCCTGTACTGTCCAAACTTTCTATTTCAGTGGTGCTGAATAGGTGCGTGCTGTGGCTCAAGAATTGGTCCCCAGACCAAGCCTCTAAGAAAGCTCTCAATGATCTGCCCTTTTAAAGGGATCACCTGTTTGGGGCTGCCCTGGATGACATCAATAAGGGATTGTATCACACGGGGCGGGGGGGGGGGGAGGAAATTTCCTTCCATAGTGTAGGAAAGGGAAGGAGCTTCGTCGCAGACAGGGGCCCTCCTTCTCAGCACATGGAAAATTATTTAGTGCTTCTGGGGCAGAGAATAAGGGAACTAGATCTTTTAAATCTTCCCCAGGAGGTTCCAAGCATCTTTGGTCTGGTAAGCCTAAAGCTAGCTTCTCTGGACCCGCAGACAGGACCCCATTCAGCATGAAGGTCTGCCCTCACCCATTATTGGGGTGGGGGGACATTTTAGCTGGTTTCCGGCCTCGTGGACCTCTTACATGGGTGTCAAGGGGATCCACGAAATGATTCTTTTGGGGGTACCCAGAAGGGGGACAAATCTTGTCCTTTTCAGGTTTTTTAGGTCCTGAGTCTCCTTGTGCGGATTTAATTCCGGCAAAGGTTCAGGTGATGTCTGAACTACTTAAGGTCCCCCTATCCCTGTCCAGGGAATTTACCTAGGTCTGATTCTTATTCTGACCAGGGTGGTCCTTCCTCTGGACAAACTTCAGGAACCACAGGCCGTGATTCACCGGTTGCTGTCAAACAGATATTTCTCTCTCCCATTTTGCATACAGATTCTGAGTCTGGTGGTATCCACCTTCAAGACAGTTGTGTTTGCACAGTCCTACATGCAGCTCCTTTAGCAGGTTTGGCTCCACAGGAGGATACCGAGGTTCATGGTGAGATCACGGGTTCCTCTGGCAGATGCTGCAGGAGTCCATGGGCCACGGTAAGGCCAGTATCGTCCTCGGCTCAGGCTTTTTCCGACAAAGATCTTCCAATCAGTCTGGTGGCCATAAACGTCCCTTGGGGGCTTCCTCTCAGAGAAAGGCTGATCTACCATCCTGCTTTACAGTTGCTGGTTTTTATGGCTTAGCTATTGAAAGCCAGGTACTGAGGGATAGAGGTCTTTCTGTATCAGTGATCCCTACTATAGTGAAGGTGAGGAAGTCGTCTTCCAGCAAGATATACCATCGTACATGGAAAGTGCACATTTCTTGGTGAAATGTGAACTTTCCATGTACGATGGTATATCTTGGTGAAATCGATTTTGGACCATCCGCTTGCTGCTCTAGGTCACTTGAAAAACAAATGGATAATTACGATTTTTTCTTTTTGTTAACTTACCTTGTTATTGAAGAAAATATACTTACCTTTCTTCCACTTCCGCCCTCTGCGGCCGCTTTGATTCCTGGGAGCTGAACGTCATCGCTCCCAGGAATCAATGCGCCTGCACCGGCCCCGCTCGTCAGTTCCGGTGCAGGCGCTTCATTCCCTGCTAAACAGCTTCTGGGCATGCACAGAAGCTGTGGAGGGATGACGCGCCCGCACCAGAAGTGACGAGCGGGGCCGGTGCAGGCGCATTCTGGGAGAAGAGGACACGGAAGAGGATGTAGAAGAGGATGCGCTGGCTTCAGCTGCCCACACCTGAGATGGCAGCGCTGGAGAAGAAATTTTCAAGGTAAGGATTTCTTCTAAAAGATAAGTGCGACCCGGGACAGTTCAGAGGCTATCCATTGTGGAATGTACTAGCCCTGACTGTCCCGGGGGTATTTTTATCTAAATTTCACCCCCGAGGCCGGAACTCTGCTTTAAGGGCCCTGATATTTAGCCTTGGTTTATTTTCCCCACCCCTCATTTTCCTTTTGGCACTTCTTTTGGACGTCCCAGTGGTTATGAGTTATAGAGCGCTGTGTCCATCGATGAACGAAAGAGAAAATGGGATTTTTGTACTTACCGTAAAATCCATTTCTCTGAGTTCATCGACGGACACAGCACCCACCCCTCTATGGAGTTCTAAAACTTCTAATACTGCTTGCTACTAAACTGATTACCTAGAGCAGAGAGGGGGGTTATACATCAAGCTGAGGATGGCCCATGGGCATAGCCCAGGTGTTTTTTGTTCTGCCAAGTGCGACTCCTGGAGGAGGCAATATAGCCCAGTAGGTATGATTCATGGAGTGCTGTGTCCGTCAAACTCAGAGAAAAGGATTTTATGGTAATACAAAAATCCAGTTTTTTTTTTCTTTCCCCATTTTAGACATACGGTTTCCCACTTAATCAAAAATGTGTTCTCGTCAGATTTGAGGTTGCGCAATATATTAAATTAGCCTTTTTTTGCTGAAATCTCATTGTTCATTTTAAATAGCTTATTTTGTGGTCTTAATTATCAGCATGCAGATTGCAATGCAATTACTTTTCCTACAGAGTTTGGCCTTGTAAAAAAAAAAATCAAGTTATGCAAAGTGAGTCATTTGTTTTAATTTTCATTTGTATGTGTCTTGCCTTTTCTTCTTTCTTTTTTTTTTTTGGGAATTTGCTGCAAGTATTTTTCTGTGGTACACATGCTGGGCTTTATACCTAATCATTTCAAATGACAAATAGGAAACTGAGCAGAGGTTTCTTAGAAAAACTAACTGTATTATATAGTTACAATGGAAGAAAATGACATTTTCCATGTTTCATGCTCTGTGGGTGCTGTCTGTTTTGTTGCAGATTTTAGTTCTGCCTAATCCAGCAGCAATTTAGAAGATAAAAGCAACCGGTCATATAGTGCTGGTGCATTGGAAAGCTATAGAATTGTCATTAAATTTCACAGCTGTTAAATAGATATTCCCATTTTGGATTAATACTGATGAGATGGTTTCCACCAATGATAATTAAATCCTTGCTTTTGTTAGTCTGAGCTTTTTTTAGTGCCCATACGTTGTGTAGGTCTACTGGTCATTTGTTCAGAAAATCTTGCTCTAGACCAGGAATTTTAATGGAGGGATGTGGTAACCTCATTTTACATGGGTAGAAGAAATAACTTAAGACATAGCTAACAAGTTATCTAAACCTAAAACCAGAAATATATTATAACATTCTTCAATCTTTTTAAGATTTAATTTTAAAATGTATCTAGAGTCCCATACGCCAAAAAACAAATTTAAATCACCACAAATTTGATGGAGGTTTAGGTATCCCATTAGTGTCACAGTATAATGAGGCAGCACACATTGACCTTTTGGCTCTCCTACCCATTTGAGTACTTCTAGATCAGGGATCCTCAAGCTTTGGCCCTCCAGCTGTTGCAGAACTACACATCCCATGAGGCATTGTAAAACTCTAGCATTCACAGACAGGACCAGGCATGATGGGAATTGAAGTTCCTGAACAACTGGAGGGCCATAGTTTGAAGACCCCTGTTCTAGATGCAATAGTATGTGATTACATTGCCATTTCCTCCATACTATGGCTACCTCCTAATATGAGACCTTCGTTTAAATAACCATGTTTAGCCCATTCTATCAATATTTGGGATTCTAAAAAAATATACTGCTAGTTTATTTTCTCTCACTTTCCCCTGTTCAATTAAGAGTCGGTTCACACTAATGCGACACGACTCCTTGCTACTTCGGGGGCGACTTGTGCATTACCATGCACCATGACTTCGGAGCGACTTGCAAGGACTTCACATAATGGAAGTCTATGCAAGTCGCTCTGAGGTCGCCCCGAAGTAGTACAGGTCCCTTTTTCTAAGTTGGAGCGACTTTTGTCGCTCCTATTAGAACGGGTCCTGTAGCGGTCAATGGACTGCGAGGGAGCGCGACTTGTCAGCCTGACAAGTCACGCTAGTGTGGACCGGCTCTTAGGAAAATGTCCCCTATTCCCGTCTGGTATTGAAACACTGATGAGATTCAGTTGGTGGCTACAGAAAGGATTTTGCAATGTCCACTCACTACTTGCCTTTCGATGGCCCCAAACCTTTCACATAGTTTCAGGAGACACATACAACCTCTAATACAGAGCTATACCGATAAGAACAATTTCCACTGAGCGGAATGGTTCAGGTCGGTACAGTTTGGAAGGGTTAGAATGGTCCGGCCTATTCAGGTGAGCGTTTCCACTGCAAGTCGGACCGCCAGGGGCCATGCAGGGTTCACACCAAACGTGGTGTTTGTTTTGTTACTTTCGTTTTGATGTGAGCATTAATGTGTTCCTTTCCACCAATCAGTGGAATGTATCGTGTGACGCCAGTAGCTCCGCCCTAACCGTACCATACCATTTCCTATGGCCCTACATCTGAAGGAGGACCAGAAATGGTGTGGTTTGGTTTGGTTGTATGGGCCACTTTCATAATGGAAACACTCAAAATGGCGTACCGTACCAAACTGACCCGAAACGAGGCACAATTGAGTCGTTTTGTTATCTCCCTTTTACAGAATACTGACAATCCTATGGGTCTGACCTGGGCCTCAGCTCTATGATCCTAACTTCATCAGATGCTCTAAATTGAATCCAAAATTCCAATATATGCTCCGATGTGAGGAGGAACTGAGAAAAACTTTCTCTTGAAGCCTGGGCGGACATATGGTTTTTACAGCAACATCCTCCTTTAATATCTTCGCTATAGAACATTCTTATGAATTACTCTTTATGGTATCCTAAACACTATAGAAATGCTAAATATGCACCTAATTATTGTCCATTATGCTTCTGAAAATGTGGTCAGGAGGGCACAATGCTTCATAGTTGTGGTGATCATGTACAAGGGTCCAGAGACTCTGGATCAAGGTATACACTTGCCGCAATGTCGCCGTCCCGCGAAAGATCGCCACCATTACTAGTTAAAAAAAAAAAAAGAGGAAAATTGCATAAATCTTTCCTGTAGTTAGTAGACGTGATAACTTTTGTGCAAACCAATCAAAATACACTTATTTAGATTTTTTTTTTTTTTTTATTGTTTATCAAAAATATGTAGCAGAAAGCGAATTGGCCTAAAATGTTAAAATTTGATTTTTAATTTTTTTTTTTGGGTAATGTTATATAGCAGAATGTGAAAAATATATATTTTTTCTTCAAAATTGTTGCTCTTTTTTTGTTTATAGCGCGAAAAATAAAAATGGCAGAGGTGATCAAATGCAACCAAAAGAAAGCTCTATTTGTGGGGGGAAAAAATACATAAATTTTATTTAGGTACAGCGCCGCACGACTGAAAGAGGTTGTGAACCCCAAAAAAATGTTTTTCTTTCTTTTTGCAACCTGCAAGAGAAACACATAATGAGCTAGTATGCATCGCATACTAGCTTATTATGAAATACTTACCTTAGAACGAGCCCCAGCCGTGCCGTCCGCTTACCTGTATGACGGGCGTCATGTCCAGTCGCCCGTCTTCCGGGATCGCGGCATCCGGCCATCTGATTGGCCGGAGCCGCGGTGACGTCACTCCCGCGCACGCGCCGGTGACGTCACTCCCGCGCACGCGCCAACGGTCACGGCACGGAGCTCTGAAGGAACGGCACGAGCGGCCGTTCCTTCAGAGCGCATGCGCCAGTGACGTCACTGGCTGCATGTAAGGTAAATAGCTCCTAAACGGTACATGTTTAGGAGATATTTACAGTAACTATAGGTAAGCCTTATCATAGGCTTACCTATAGGTACAAGTTAGAGGAGGGTTTACTTCCTCTTTAATATAACGCAGTTCCGAATTGCAAAAAATAGCCTGGTCATTAGGGGGCAAATCCTTCTGGTACAGAACTGGTGAAGTTAGCAATAGCGACTCTGCACATCTACCCTAACAGGGTTTTGTACAACACCCTCATCTTATGTAAATATCCTATGATAACGGTTTCTTACTCGCTCTGTAACACTTCAGGAGTACAAATAGCTGTTTAAAGATGTGGAGTCAAAGCTCGTTTGGCTGTACGTCTCCTATGGATCACAGGAGTGCAGTTTGTTCTGCACTTCTGTGACCCTTATTCAGCAGATTGAGGTCTGAAGTCGGCTCTCTGCTGACGTCATAGATGTCGGTCCAGGCACCGCGTCATCACAACCACGGAGTCAAGATCCGTCAGGTGCCTGGACAGACACCCGGCTCAGCCTATCAGTAAGCCGCTGAGAGCCTGAGCTGGCCGCTCCCCCGCCCCAGCGCTCCAATGAGCGAGGAGGGGGCAGAGCAGAGAGCTGTCACTGACAGTCATCAGCTCTCTGCTCGGGGAGCTGTCAGAACCGAGCGATCGGCGGTGTTTGATCGCTCGGTTTTCAGTGCAGAGGCGCCGGGGGACAGATGCAGCATCACACTGATGCTGCATTTACCTAGGTGAGTATAAATGGGGGGAAAAACCAAACCCCATACTTCTTTTAAGAAAACCACATACTAGTGCAAGGGTGTCAAACTCAATCTATTCGTGGGCCGCAACAGCATTATGGTTGCCCTCTAAGGGCCGGTTATATCTGTAGGATTAGATGTCCAGAGCACCCCATGCCCCCTTACAGAGATGTCACGAACCCCCCCCCCCCACCATCAGAAGTCAAGAGTCACCCACCCTTCCTTGCATCACAATGCACCCCCTTACCTTGTGCTGCTGCCAGGAAGGGGATGCGGATGGATCTGGGAAGAAATGCAGGATCTGGAGGAGAACCAGAGGAGGGCTGGGAGCAACTTCCAGAGTCTGCTGAATGCTGAGACCAGGGGGAGGCAGAGGCAAGGTGGTGTTGCGGCTACACAGAGAGGTGCAGGATCTGTAGGAGTTCTGCCCTCCTCGCTGAGAAAGGGTGGGAGGGTGGGCAAAGGCGAGCCTTTCTGCAGCTGCACAGAGAAGTGCAGGATCTGGCAAAGGAGTTCTGTCCTATGCCGACTACAGAGACAAAGTAGGGGCAGAGACAAGGGGGGTGCCGCAGCTTCAGGAGAGGTGCAAGAGCCACATTCGGCCCGCGGGCCTTGTGTTTGACACCTGTGTACTAGTGCTATAGGTTGGGTTCTTAAATGCAGTGAAGCAGTGCCCGAGCATTGTGTTCTAGTATAGCAAATAAATAAGTTATCAGATAGGTAATTTTACATTATGTCTTGCTTACTTACAGAACGGCAATTAAATTTATATAACGAACTTTCAAAATGCCACAATCGCTAGAGTGTTTCAGCAGGGGCTAATTAAGGTCTCCTATCAGACGGGAGGATGATGCAGGTCTCCAGTCTGCCTTATTTGACGCTCAGGCATAAATTATTTTTATGAGAGTTGAGAGCAGATTGTGTGTGTGTGTGTGTGTACGTCTTCAATTATTTTTTATGTTACAAGAAAGTTTGGCAGCAGGGGTGGAAGAGCAGTGTGTCTGCTGTCTAAATGGAAACTACGGCTTTTAGGTGTACTGCTTGCTGCTGGCTGTGCGTGAAATCCGGCAAAGAATGCATTGATCTGGCACAACACCGACTTGCTTCAAGGTGCGAGTTTAACTTTAACACCTAGTCTCCAGCTTGTGCTAAAACTGCAGGGGGAATTATATAGGTTAATGTCTTTCCAAGCCAACAGGCTCTGTCATTATACAAGAACATTTTATTTATGTCCATGGATGTTTTATTTAGCGCTTGTAGTTTAGGACATTAAGTTAAGCTGATAGCTAATAAAAGAGCATAACATTTAAAAACGGCTTTTTTCTTATAAAAGTAATATATAAGAAATATGATTTTAACTGGAAGCTAGAGGAGGCGATTTTCAGGGAGAATATATATTTTGTTCTTTTTTGTTTTATGATTCCCTTCCAGTTTAGCTTGCCTTTGCCATATTTTCATAAATGTATCTTGAGAAGTCTATGGATTTCCTGTTGGTATATATTTATAGTATCTAGTGGCCTACAGTGTAGTGGTGAATTTCTAGTTGTCTGACTTTCTGAGTTACAGAACTAAAACCTGCAGCATGAGTATCAGAATTCATGATCTCTATACCTTCCGTCGAGTGTAGACCTCGCTCACTTGAGCATTTTTCAGCTTGACTTTCAGAAATGCTCAACAAGCAAAATTCCATTCATTTTAATGGCCCCTGTTCACATTTGAGCTTTTTGTCGCCTGTAGCAAAACGCCTGTCGCTCAGAAAATTACATGAGCTACTTTTCAAGCAGATTTGAGCATTTTTGTTCCCATAGACAAAATCTATGGGGACAAAAATGCTCAGATCTGCTTGAAAAGTAGCTCACATAATTTTTTGCTACAGGCGACAAAAAGCTCACATGGGAACAGGGGCCATTAAAATCAATGGTATTTTGTCTGAGCATTTTTTTCCCTTAGACTTTAATGGAAAATGTCTTAACAGTGAAAAATGAGCATTTTCTCTTTCGTTCATTGACTGACACAGCTCCTGATCTGTGCTGGCGATGGGTATGGGCTGCGGGTGATTGGCTGTGAGGGGGGGCTGTACCTGGTGGGGGCTTCTGCCAGGGGCCCTCCTTCCTTCCTGCCTGTCCTGTTTTCTGAGGCCTAGGGATCCCTCCCGGGTCCCTGGGAGCCTCATGGTGCGCCGCAGGGCCGCCATTTTGCTGTAACCTGTGATGTGCTCAATGCACAGTGGCCATGTTTGTGTAGTCCGGCGGCCATTGCGCTGGTTTGCCATTGAACATAGCGAAGGCCATGACGGTTGAGCCCTGTGGGTGGCGATTTTGGTGGTGGGAGCCCCTCCTCATCCCCTGGTGCTGACTCCTGGATCTTTTCACTTCCTGATCGCCTGCAAGTAGAGTGCAGATTATCCTGGTGGCTGCAGGTGCCTGTTTCTGCTGGGTGGTGAGTCTGGTGGGGTCCTCTCCCTCTCTACTGTGGATTGATTAGGTGATCTGTTACAGGTGACTGAGTTGTGCTACCAGAGCAGTGGGGGTGTCCTCTAGCAGTGTTTTTATACACCTTTTTGGTGGGGTCCCCCTATTTACTCATGGAGTCTTTTGGAGCACATTTCCCCACCTGATCCCTTCTCAGGGGCTGAGGTGGAGGTGGTTTTTGGACGAAGGGCTAGGAAGAAGCACCCCCTGCCTTCCCCTGCCTCATCTGTCTCCTCAGATCCTGAATCTGATTCGGCTGGCGTGGGTCACTCTTCTGGGTTTATGACCCTGCACCCTGAGTTTTCAGATAGTGAGGATGATTCGTCCATGTCTGCAGCCGCGCAAGAAAAGGCGCTGATGGATGCACTGATTGTATTTGTGTGTGAGACCTTAAAATGGAGGACGTAGCTGCGGCGGAGGCGTCAGTTCCCTTTGGCACTCACAAGCCATCCGGAGTGGCAAAGGTGTTTCATTTCCCTGCCTATTTTGACAGAATTGTTGCTAAACTGTGGAAATGGCCAAAATGTCCCCTTGTGGTCCCTAAGCGATTTGCTATGCGGTACCCCTATGAGGAGTCCCTTCTTAAAAAGTGGACTGTTACACTGGTGGTGGACCCTCTAGTCTCCAGCTTGAACAAAGCAACCATGATTCTTACATAGTTACATAGTTACATAGTTACATAGTAGGCGAGGTTGAATAAAGACAATAGTCCATCCAGTTCAACCTGTGTAGGTGTGTGTGACTGTAATCATCTAACATAGCCCTCAATCTCCTGATCCTTGAGATGTAAGTCTAAGAGTCTTTTGAAAGTCACCATACTACCCGCAGAAACCACCTCTTGTGGTAGACAATTCCACAATCTTGTAGCCCTAACAGTAAAGAACCCCCCACGTTGCCTGAGGTTAAAACGCTTCTCCTCTAATCGCATTGTATGTCCTCGAGTCCTCATGCAATTCCTTCGAATGAACAGCTTTTCTTCTAAGCTGAGATCCCCATTAAGATATTTATAAATTGCTATCATGTCCCCTCTCAGACGTCTTTTCTCCAGGGAAAATAAATCGAGCGATTGCAGCCGCTCTTCATAGGTAAGGTCCTCCAACCCCCTAATCAGTTTAGTTGCCCTTCTCTGGACTTTCTCCAGCTCCAACACATCCCTCCTGAGGACTGGCGACCAGAACTGGACAGAATACTCCAGATGCGGTCGGACCAGAGTTTTATAAAGTGGAAGGATTATAGTCTTATCTCTGGAATACATCCCTTTCTTTATGCATGCTAATATTCTGTTGGCTTTGGAAGCTGCCGCTTGGCATTGCATGCTGTTGCCTAATCTATCATCAACTAAGACTCCCAAATCTTTCTCCATTTTTGATTCCCCCAAGGGTTCCCCTCCTAACGTGTATTGTGTTTTTATGTTTTTGGTCCCCAAGTGCAAAACCTTACACTTCTCCACATTAAACCTCATTTGCCATGTCGTTGCCCACTCCGTAATTTTGTCCAGGTCATTCTGTAGGATATCTGCTTCATGCTGTGCAGTTATTGCCCTGGCCAATTTTGTGTCATCTGCAAAAACTGATAACGAACTACTGATCCCTTCCTCAATGCTGTTTATGAATAAATTGAACAAGGTTGGTCCCAGGACTGAGCCCTGGGGCACCCCGCTTACTACCTCAGACCAGTCTGAGTATGCGCTGTTTATTACTACCCTTTGGACACGGCCTTTTAGCCAATTCCGTATCCAAGAGCAAACCCTGCTGTCGATACCTGCAGACCTTATTTTATAAATTAAGCGCTTGTGGGGAACTGTATCAAACGCCTTAGCGAAATCCAAGTACACCACATCCACTGGTCTCCCCCTATCTAGCTCACAGCTCACTTCCTCGTAGAATGCTAAGAGATTGGTTTGACAAGAACGCCCATTTGTAAACCCGTGCTGGTTACTACTGATGATGTTGTTGTCTTTAGCATACTCTACGATATAGTCCCTTATCATCCCCTCCAAAAGTTTACATATTATTGATGTCAGACTGACAGGCCTATAATTTCCCGGGATATGTCTCTGGCCCTTTTTGAATATCGGAATCACGTTAGCCTTCCTCCAATCCCCTGGTACATCTCCTGTCCTAATACTGTCAGCAAAGATCAGGAACAGTGGTCTAGATATAACCATACTGAGTTCCTTGAGCACTCTCGGATGTACGCCATCCGGGCCTGGTGATTTGTTTGTGTTAAGTTTATCCAGTCTTTCCCTGATTTCCCCCTCTGTTAGCCATAGTGGCAAGTCCTGTGTATTACTACTAACCATACAGTCATGGTCAGTGTACCCTTCCTTTTCCTGCGTAAAGACTGACGAGAAAAAAGAATTCAGCACGGTTGCTTTTTCAGTGTCCTCTGTAACCATCCTCCCATCATCGTTAATTATGTGTGCAATATGCTCTGCCCTAGTTTTTTTGCTGTTGATATATTTAAAGAATTTCTTTGGGTTTTTTTTACTATCCTCCGCTATTTGTCTCTCAAAGTTGATTTTAGCCATCTTGATTTCGTGTTTACACTTCTTATTTTCCTCCTTGTATTGCTGGAAGGCCGATACTGTGCCCTCTGATTTATATTTCTTGAAGGCCAATTTTTTTCCCCTAATAAGTTTTTTAACGCTACGGTTTAGCCAGCCAGGTTTGAAGAGTCCCTGGCCTGTAAGGACCCGGCCGACAGGAAGGCGGAGGCTGTGGCCCTCAATATGTATACCCTGGCTGGTTCAGCAACCAGACTGGTAGTTGCCATTACACTGGTGTAGCAAACTCTGACCGAGTGGGCTAAGCTTCTACGCCATGACCTGGAGGGGGAGCAGCTCCCCCCTGCCTTTGCTGAGCTGGCGAACCAGTTGATCCAGGGGCTGCAGTTTATCTGTGATGCCTCTTTGGATGCGGCTCCCCTAGTCGCTAGGCTCTGTTTCAGCAGTGGTCCTTCGGTGTATTTTTTGGCTCAAATGCTGGTCTGTGGACCAGACTTCTAAAAAGGCCTTAACTGATCTTCCTTTTCAAACATTTTATTTATGTTGAGGGCTTTAATGGATGTTGACAAAGAGAATTCATTTATGTTGAGGGCTTTAATGGATAAAGGACAAAGATGATACTTGGAGAGAAGTAAAGTAATTATGTGACATAGTACTAAAAGGCCACTCCAGCCCTTTAGTGTATAGTTGCTGATGCAAAAAGCAACCCCCCCCCCCCTCCTCTCCCAATCGCCAATAATCGAAAAAAATATTTGAACAATATTTTGAGCACCCTCGTTTGTCTAGAGGTTTTAAGGTGCAAATTTAAGACAAAGGCTAATTTACAAATTAGGATCAAGCTACGACAATACTTTAATACTAGATTCTTTGGAAAGGCACTAAACAGCTGTAAGCTTTTCTATGTTCCTGTAGTTCAGCTTTAATACCTACAATAGGGGTGTTGAATATAATTGCAGCATCGATGCTTCGCGATTCAGGCATTTGCGATTCTGCATAGATGCTGACAGTCGGCTAAATCGATTGCCGATGAACTCATCCAGCGCTCTGTGCAGTGCTCTGCCTCTCCTGGAGAAACACAGACGCAGAGCCTGCCTGGTGATTAAAGCCCCCTCCCCTTCCAGATGGACACTGAAGCAGAAAGTCAGCTGATGAGCCAACAGCCAGTAGAGGGAAGGAGGAGGAACTAGGGGAGGCCCCATGTCAGCAGAAGCATCACTGGAGGGCACCGGAAGGGAGAAGAGAAGCACAGACACACGGAGCATGTAGGAGGGGGAATCGACTGACACTGAAAGCAAGTGCCAGTGTCACTGGTCACATCTCTCTTCCACTATCCCTCTGCCTGATCGAATCCCTTCACCACCATCCATCTGCTTGATCTCATCCTATCCCTCCACCACTATCCCTCTGTCTGATCACATTCCTCTCACCACCATCCCTCTGCCTGATGTCTTCCCTCTCACCACCATTCCTCTGCCTGATCCCCCCTCTATTCCTCTGCCTGATCTCATCCCTCCACCACTATTCCTCTGTCTGATCACATCCCTCCACCACCATCCCTCTGCCTGATCCCATTCCTCCCACCACAATCTCTCTGCCTGATCTCATCCCTCCACCATCATCCCTCTGCCTGATCCCATTCTTCCCACCACTACTCCTCTGCCTGATCTCATTCCTCCCACCACCATCTCTCTGCCTGATCTCATCCCTCCACCACTATCCCTCTGCCTGATCTCATCCCTCCACCACTATGCCTCTGCCTGACCCCCCCCCCCCCCTATTCCTCTGCCTGATCTCATCCCTTCACCACCATCCCTCTGCTTTTTCCCATTCCTCCCACCACCATCCCACTGCTTGATCCTATTCCACCCACCACCATCCCTCTGCTTGATCTCATTCCTCCCACCACCATCTCTTTGCCTGATCTCATCCCTCCACCACCATCCCTCTGCCTGATCTCATCCATTCAACCACCATTCCTCTGCCTGATCCCATTACTCCCCACCACCACCACCCCCCTGTCACTGTCACTTATATTTTGTGCATTTAGGACAAACGCATTTTAGGTCTTTCTGCTCAGCAACCCAGAACTAGTTTGTGAGAGAGTCAGTCTTTTCCACAATTTCACAGCTCTTACGGCAAAGAAGCCTTTCTGTTTTAACTCTAGATGTAAAGAATGTCCCTTTTGTTCTCTGTAATATACTGAAAGTAAATAACTTGTAGCCCTCTTTTCGGGTGGTTATGAGATTTACCCTCCCCGAATATGTTATTGCGCTAAGAGCAAATGACAATTAAATAAAAATGGAGTTCTCACTGCTTGAATTTTTGGATAAAAACGCGGCCATTAATCGTGATGCAACGCGGAATCAAATCGTTGATAGGATAATCATCGAATCGTGAGACCAGTGAAGATACACACACCTAACCTACAAAATGTACAAATAAACACATTTACAATTAGTAACTGACCATTTTTGCCATTTATATTGGGGAAAAAATTGTTTCCCATTTATGTGAAACTTTTTTCCTAATTTTCTAAAATGTTAACCTAATACCTAAAGAGCAAGTCAAATCATGACCATGTATGTGTGCCACCTCAGGGTCTGATAAATTGTAACACAACGATGTAAGGAAGGTTTTATCAAACAGAAATCAGCCAAAGGAAATGTCTTATCCTAAGCTAACCAGACTCGAGCGCTCTATCCCCCTATGAAAAAGAATACAAGTTCCTCCTGGGTTTACAGCTGTGGGCTGTATAGTGCTGAAAAAAAATATTAAATCCTTGGGAATTTCCTGCATTTCTAATCAATACGACATTCATTTTTACTCATGCGTCGGGGAGAAAATAACCATTTCATTGTATCTCAGTGTTTTTTGTAGAATAGAATATAGTTTGATGAAGAAATCAAATCTGTTTTGAAAGTGTGCATCTTTAACCATTTGCCGACCAGCCGTCACAGTTATACTGTACGGCGGTTCACGGGAGCGATCCTGTGGGCATGCACCCCATGCCTACTCGCCAGCGGGGATCGCTTCCCGTGAAGAGAGAACAGCGGTCTGCTGTTATAAACACAGCAGGCTGTTGTTCTCTCTGCTATCAACAGGAATACAATAGGAATATCAATAGGAAAACAGGTCTCTGTGTTGATATTACAAGCCCATCCCCCCACAGTTAGAAAACACCCCCTAGGCTCACACCTAACCCTTTGATCGCCCATGGGTTAACCCCTTCCCTGCCAGTGTCATTCAATTAACAGTGCATATTTTTAGCACCGATTACTGCAGTCATGTCACTGGTCCTCCCAAGTGTCAAAAATGTCAGGCAGGGGTCCGATCTGTCTGCCGCAATGTCTGAGTCCCGCTAAAAACCGCTGATCGCCGCCATTACTAGTAAAAAAAAAAATGAATAAATAAAAATTGCATAAATCTTTCCCCTAGCTTGTAGATGCAATAACTTTTGTGCAAACCAATCAAAATACACTTATTGGGATTTATTTTTACCAAAAATATGTAGCAAAATACAAATTGGCCTAAAATGATAAACTTTTTTTTATTTTTTTTTTGGAATGTTATATAACAGATTGTAAAAATTTTTTTTTTTTTTTTCAAAAATTGTCTTTTTTTTTTTGTTTATGGCGCAAAAAAATAAAAATCACACGGTGATAAAATACCACCAAAAGAAAGCTCTATTTGTGGTTAAAAAAAGACATAAATTTTATTTGGGTACAGCGTTGCACGATCGCGCAATTGTCCGTTAAAGTAAGGTAGTGTCGCAAAAAGTGGCCTGGTCATTAAGGGGGAAAATCTTCCGGTCCTGAAGCATTTAAGTGGAACTTTAGTCAGAAAATGAAGTCCTGCTACATCCATTCTGGCTGGCCCCTATTGGAGGTATAGCTATGTAAAACATTAAAAATAAGTCTACATATGGTTTAAAATCCAGTAATACACTGTCTCACCCTGCTTTTCACATGCTCAGTTGCTCTCCATTTTCAGGCACTGCCGAGTTTGTAGAAACCAATCTCTCCTTTACAGCCAAGGAAGCTGCTTCTCTTTGATCTGCAACTGCCATAGTGCTGCACATGTGATCAGTTATGACACCAGCCATTTAATGGTTTGATTGTTTGGTTTAGAACATAAGCAAATGTGACAGTAATCCCAGCATTCAAGGAATGTAACTGTTGTTTGAAATCGGCGAGTTTAGTTCTGCTTTATGATTTACTTCTGTTACGGGTCTTTAGGCTTCAGCAAAATGGTAGCCGCGGGCTAGAAGGAAAGGGAACATTGCTGGAGGCAATTTAAATCCCACGCTAATTTTGATACCATAATTATTCATGTGGAATGTATGTTCCATGCTAAAGAACATTCTTTTTTTATCAAGTTATGGGTAAAGTTCTGCTTTAAATGGAGGGCTTGTTTGTGCCATAATGTGTTACCTCAATGTACAGTAAGGCACTGTATATGTGTGTTGCCAGTCTAATTCTATTGCACACCAACACACATCTATACTGTGCTGCAACACACCTGAAAATGCCTAGTGCACCCATTTATATTCTTTTTGCACCGCGATGTAGAAAAAAAAATCACCAGGACCTATTTTTTCATGTGTTGATAGTCCATCATCCTTTGATGTTTACAGCATCTCACGAAAGTGAGTACACCCCTCACATTTTTCTAAATATTTTATTACATCTTTTCATGTGACAGCACTGAAGAAATTACACTTTGCTACAATGTAAAGTAGTGAGTGTACAGCTTGTATAACAGTGTAAATTTGCTGTCTGTCCCCTCAAAATAACTCAACACACAGCCATTATTGTCTAAACCACTGGCAACACAAGTTCACCCCTAAGTGAAAATGTCCAAGTTGGGCCCAATTAGCCATTTTCCCTCCTCGGTGTCCTGTGACTCTTTGGTGTTACAAAGTCTCAGGTGTGAATGGGGAGCAGGTGTAATAAATTTGGTGTTATCGCTCCCACTCTGCCATACTGGTCACTGGAAGTTCAACATGGTACCTCAAGGCAAAGAACTCTCTGAAAAAAAGAATGGTTGCTCTACATAAAGATGGCCTAGGCTATAAATAGATTGCCAAGACCCTGAAACTGAGCTGCAGCACGGTGGCCAAGACCATACAGTGGTTTAACAGGACAGGTTCCACCCAGGACAGGTCTCAACATTGTCGACCAAAGAAGCTGAGTGCACGTGCTCAGTCATATCCAGAGGTTGTCTTTGGGAAATAGACGTATGAGTGCTGCCAGCATTGCTGCAGAGGTTAAAGGGGTGGGGGGTCAGCTTGTCAGTGCTTAGACCATACGCCACACACTGCATCAAATTGGTCTGCATGGCTGTCGTCCCAGAAGGAAGCCTGTTCTAAAGATGATGCACAAGAAAGCCTGCAAACAGTTTGCTGAAGACAAGCAGACTAAGGACATGGATTACTGGAACCATGTCCTGTGCTCTGATGTGACCAAGATGAACTTATTTGGTTCAGATGGTGTCAAGCATGTGTGGTGGCAACCAGGTGGGGGGAGTACAAAGGCAAGTGTGTCTTGCCTTCAGTCAAGCATGGTGGTGGGAGTGTCATGGTCTGGGGCTGCATAATTGCTGCCGACACCGGGGAGCTACAGTTCATTGAGGGAACCATGAATGTCAACATGTACTGTGACATACTGAAGCAGAGCATGAGCCCCTCCCCTCAGAGATTGGGCCACAGGGCTGTATTCCAACATAACAACCCCAAACGCACCTCCAAGACGACCACTGCCTTGCTAAAGAAGTTGAGGGTTAAGGTGATGGACTGTCCAAGCATGTCTCTAGACCTAAACCCTATTGAGCATCTGTGGGGCATCCTCAAATAGAAGGTTGAAGAATGCAAGGTCTCTAACCACCATTAGCTCAGTGATGTCATCATGGAGAAGGGGAAGAGGATTCCCGTGACAGCCTGTGAAGCTCTGGTGAACTCCATGCCCAAGTGGGTTAAGGCAGTGCTGGAAAATAATGGTGGCCGCACATAATATTGATACTTTGGGCCCAATTTGGACTTTTTCACTTACGGGTGTACTTACTTTTGTTGCCAGCAGTTTAGACATTATTGGCTGTGCATTGAGTTATTTTAAGGGGACAGCAAATTTACACTGTTATACAAGCTGTACACTCACTATTTTACATTGTAGTAAAGTGTCATTTCTTTAGTGTTGTCACATGAAAAGGTATAATAAAATATTTACAAAAATGTGAGGGGTGTACTCACTTTTGTGAGATACTGTAGGTCCGAGACATGCGCCCTGACCATCTACGTTTTAATGTCCTTTTACAGCATCAATTTCATTGGTGTCTTGATGATTGCAGGTCAAGCTGTTCAAGCTCTTTTTAAGAAGCACAAGGAAATGGGCAGTGTTGAAAACTGTAGACGCAGTAGTTGGCCAAGGAAACTTAGATTCTGAGTTTGGTGGTATGCACCTTCAAGACAGTTCTGTTTGCACAGTCCTACATGCAGCTTCTTTAGCAGGTTCGTCTCCACAGAAGAATACCGAGGTTTGTGGCGTGATCACAGGTTCCTCTGGCAGATGCCACACTCATCCAAGGGCCTCGGTAAGGCCAGCATCATCCTTGGCTCAGGCTTCTTTCACAGTCCCTGCGAGGAATCAAGAGCAAGGATCTTCCTATCATCCTGGTGGCAGTAAATGTCCCTTGGGGCCTTCCTCTCAGTGAAGACCAGTTGTCCCAATGGCTGATCTACCATTCCGGCTTTACAGTCGCTGGTTTTAAAGGCTTAGCTATTAAAAGCCAGCTACTGAGGGATGGAGGTTTGTCTGGATCAGTGATCCCTACTATGGTGAAGGCGAGGAAGTCGTCTTACAGCAAGTTTAACCATCGTACGTGGAAAGCGTACATTTCTTGATGTGAGTCGATTGGCGCTCATCCTCTGTCCTTTTCTGTGGCTAGGATCTTAACCTTTTTTCACTGACCGTGTCAGTGTAAGCAGAGACCGGCAGGAGGGAAGGTCGTTATATACACAGAGTTCCGCACTGGAGCCGGGTACAGTCATTGTCCGGAGGGATTACAACTCCCAACAATCTACATGGATACCATCATTCAACATTTGTGGCTTTTGAGCATATGAGGTTGTACTGCTTTGAAAGAAAGTTCCGTGGTGGACCTGGTGCTGAATTTTGGAGTGGACCCTGCCCTGGTGGTTGCTTCCATGCCCTATGCTTGGTGGACCTTCCGTAACAGGGGGTCTTAAGTTCTGGCAAGGGAATCACCTTCTCTGTGCACGTGGTGATCGTCAGGATTGTGTTTTCACTCATGGTGTTGGAATTTTTCTGCATTAATTTCTGCACTTCAGCATCTGGTTTCACGGACTTTATGGACTCTGTTTATTCATTGTCTTTTCGTTGTCATCTTTAAATGTGGCGCTGCACTTGTATATACATTGCTTTCTGGTTTGATAACACCTTTGTACTGGCAGCCTATACATATGTTTGTGTACTGAGCGCAGCTATCTCCCAATTTTTTAATATGCTGACTTTTGCCTATTTCATGGTTTTATATAAAGCGGTAGTGAACCGACGGCTTTTTTTTTTTTTAAACCTGCAAGGCATAGTTATAATGTGCTAGTGTGCATTGCATGCTAGCATATTATGTGAAACTTACCTCAAAACTAAGCCCTCCAGCGGTGCACGGTCACTGCTGACAGGGTTCTATCTTCACCCGGTCTTCCTTTCGGGTTGTCAGGCTTTGGTCCTTTGATTAGAGCCCCAATGACCTGATTCCCGCACAGAAGCGGTTTAATGTACAGGACTCTGAAGTAACAACATGGGTATGCCGATCCTTCAGAGCTCATGCGCTGGCGGATTCGCAAGGAAATATCTCCTAAATGGTGCACATCTAGGAGATATTTACTGTACCTAGAAGTAAGCTTTATTATAGGCTTACCTAAAAATCAACCAAGGGAGTTCACTCCCACTTTAAAGCTGAATTTTAATTAGGTATGGCAATTTTTAATGCAGTCACATTGGTCCAGTTGGGACAAACTACATGCATGCATTTGCCATACCCGTGGAGCTGGAAAATACTTGCTTCTACGGTGATCTCTGCTAGCTTCCAAGTCCCTTGCCAGGTGACTGCTATGCTGCGTTGTGAACACAGGAGATTTCTTCCTTGGAACATGTGTGTCAGTTAGGTAACACTTAGTATTTCTCATTGAATGTAGAGGGTTTTTTGATTGGAAAAGGTAGAGAGGAGGGGTGGTAACATCACAATCTCTTCTGCATCCAATCAGAGAACACTGCATTCATTGGGAAAAAGTGTTCTTGGAATGGCACCTGTGCCAAGGAAGTGACCTCTTGTGTTAACTAAGCAGTAGGCGATCTGCTTGGCATGGGATCAGCTAGCAGCATTCATTTTAATAACAGTACCTAATACTGTGATTTCCAGCTTCCACAGGGATCCCACAGGCATGGCATGGCACATACAGTCACATTGGTTCAAGATCGACCAATTTAACTATGTAAAACTTGCCATTACCTAAACTTCAGCTTTAAGTCCCAGCTAGCTAATTTTAACAACCATATCCCCCTGATGAAGACACGTGGTCCCTTGTGTCGTCACGCGTAGGGGAGGGGCAAGGACGGATGGAACTCTTCGCTACTCTCTGGTGAGTCTGTCGGCTGCCGGATCATAGATGGAGGCAGACGGGAACGGCGTCTCTCACTATACCACCACGATATCATTATTTTCCAGTTGGAGCAATTACATATGTGGCCTTCTGAAGGTGCATACATGCACCTGTACATGTGTGTAAGATTGATTTTTTTTTTTATAAATACAATTTTAATAAGGATTTCAGCACTATTGTGAGTTTTTCTTACATCTGCATATGGTGCTGAATTGAGGGATCCGATTTACCAGCCAAAGTGGTTTAGATTGGGAGGAGCCATACAGATCCAGATGGGCACATACTGAGTTTCCCTGCATATACGCTTTATCGTATATATTTTAAGGTGAGCACCCACTCACAAGGGGGTGCACGGTTGCCATTTAGCTGCGACACTGGTCACTCACCATTGGGAAGCACCAGCCACTTTAAGGTGGCCAGATCACTCGTACAGGATTGTTGTTTTATCACCAATATTCACGGGGACTATAATATATTGGACTTTTTTGTATTTTGCACATTGAGTCACTTTGCACTTTTGTATTTATTTGTATTTTATTGCATGTCCATTCATCACTTTATCCATCTACGTATATTATTTTCTCACTGTTTGGTAGTTATTTTTTATTATTTATTAATTTGCGCAGCACTATTTATTTAATTTATATTGATCACACTGTTATGAGAAGTGGAGTGTTTGCAGCAATTCATTAATTTATTGTAGGGAGGTTGCTCGCGGGATCTTTTTTGTTAAGCAGTAGGAGATCTGCTTGACATGGGATCAGAAAGCTAGCAGCATTCATTTTAATAACAGTACCTAATACTGTGATTTCCAGCTTTTGTGGCAGAGCCTTAAAGTGGTTGCAAACGGTTACATATACCCAGTGAAGTTACTGGCCTCAGGTAATACAGTCCAGAAACATAAAGCTTGTCTGAGCGTTCAGAAAAAAAGAGGCGGAGAGCTGAAGTCACACTCTGCTGAGCTCTGATCGATGATTGGAGGGAAGGGACACAGCCCCTTCACACAGCACAGGAACAGAGCGGAGTCTGCTGGATGTCCCTCCTCTGTCACCTTCTTTCTCTTGGTGTCAGTAAAACTTGTCAGAAGTGACTCCTGCAGATAGCAGAGGAACAAAGCTGTGGACAGAAATGACACTAAGGGTCCTTTCACATGGGCTTTCTGCCCGGCGAGCTCTGTTTTGCTCAGTGGGGATCGATCCGCTGATGACAAGTCCGTCTCCGCTCACTGTACTTAAACGAACCTGTCAGAGTCCTGCTGTCCTCTATGGGAGATTGGAAGAAAGCGGACCGCCTGTCCATTGTCATCCTCCAGACAGATGGAAAATAGGGTTTCCGTCCATCTTGATTTTACGGACCTGATCAGATCGCATAGCAGCAGGTGTTAGCGGACATGTCACCGCTGACACCCACTGCTCCATAGGGGTGCATGGAATGTCCGATCAGGTCCGCCTGAAAAACCGACAAGCAGACCTGATCGTAAAGCCCATGGGAAAGGGGCCTAAGTGCTCTTAAATGAGAAAAGTACACACTATGGAGGGACATGTTTTGTTCATATTTATTTATATATATATATATATATATATATATATATATATATATATATAAAATATACTGAGGTTGATTTTTTTTTACCTATAGTTAGGCCTATAATAGGGTTTACCTATAGGAACAGTAAATATCCCCTAAGCATGCACCATTAGGAGATATTTAGTTGTGGAGCTGCCAGTGACGTCACCAGCGTGTGTTTTCTGATGGAACAGTGTACCGTTCCTTCAGAGCTTTGTGCCATGCACTGCGGCTCCCGCGCTACTGCATGGGAGTGATGTCATCACGGCTTTTCCAATCAAAGGAACGGCGCAGCCTGCCAACCTGGAAAGAAGACTGCCCTGTTAGCGGTGACAGCGTGCCGCTGGTAGGCTTCATGTTAGGGAAAGCTTCACTTAATGTGCTAGTATGCAATGCATACTAGCACATTATAACTTTGCCTTGCAGGTTGTTTTTTTTTTTTTTTTTTTTTTAAACCTGCGGTTTGTTACCACTTTGAATGCAATCTCAAGTGTTCCTTTTCTGACGATCATATAGAGTGCCCTTGCACTGATGTTTTGTAGGGGACACACCTTAGAGGGAGCACTTATGGTGCTACATTTCTTATGCCTGAAAACATACAGGGGAATGGACAAAAGTAAGGAAGAAAAAAAAAACGTAAAAAGGTAAATCATGACAAATGGCAGCAAAGATGAGTCACGCCAAGTTGATTGATGACTGTATGTGTGTCAACTGTGGCGAGACTTTTAAAGTTTTAAGAGCAACATGATGCAACAAATGGAGTTCCATGAAGAGTAATGAGTTGCCTCCTGAATTTTAGGCGTCAGTGAACATTGCAGTATTTGGTGTGTTAAAGGGAACGCACTTTAAAATTACCGTATGTGATTACCTTGGACCAGCTGCTCTGGGAACTCAGATTTTCCATCAGCCACTCAAGAGTAATAATTGTAATGATGTCGGCTTCATTTATAGGTCTGTCCCCAACGTGAGATCCAACACCTTTTTGCATATCATTTTAGGATGTAAATAAATACATTAGAAGGTGCTCAAATCACATATGTCATTTTATTTTCCTATGATTGTGTTTTGCAAGGAAAGCAGATTTCCCACGCAGGAGCCAAGTCACTTTGTCACAGCCCACTGCCCTGAACTCAGCTGGTGTTCACAGGAGCAGTAATGGCTAACACGCTGCTACACTACCACCAGCTGAGTGCACTTGCTTACCTGTGACATGTTTCAGCATTGCCAGTGAAAAAATGGCAGCTGGAATTATTTCAGTATACAATGTAAAAATAGAGACATACAGTGCCTTGAAAAAGTATTTGTACATTCATATTTTGTCCTGTTACAACCAAAAACATAAATCTACTTTATTGGGATTTTATGTGATAGACCAACGCAAACTGGCACATAATTGTGAAGTGAAAGGAAAATAATAAATGGTTTTCAAACTTTTTTTTCAAATATCTGAAAAGTGTGGCATGCATTTGTATTCAGCCCCATTTACTCTGATACCCCGAACTAAAATCTAGTGGAACCAATTGCCTTCAGAAGTCACTTAATTAGTAAATAGAGTCCACCTGTGTGTAATTTAATCTAAGTAAAAATACAGCTGTTCTGTGAAGCCCTCAGAGGTTTGTTGGAGTGAACCTTAGTGAACAAACAGCATCATGAAGGCCAAGGAACACACCAGAGAGGTCAGGGTAAAGTTGTGGAGAAGTTTAAAGCAGGGTTAGGTTATAAAAAAAATATCCCAAGCTTTGAACATCTCACGGAGCACTGTTCAAGCCATCATCTGAAAATGGGAAAGAGTATGGCACAATTGCAACCCTACCAAGACATGGCCGTCCACCTAAACTGACAGGCTGGGCAAGGAGAGCATTAAAAAGAGAAGCAGCCAATGGTAACTGGAGGAGCTGCAGAGATCCACAGCTCAGGTGGGAGAATCTGTCCATGGGACAACCATTACTCGTGCACTTCACAAATCTGGCATTTATGAAAGAGTGGCAAGAAGAAAGCCCATTGTTGAAAGAAAGCCATAAGAAGTCCCATTTGCAGTGCAAGAAGCCATGTGGGGGACACAGCAAACGTGGCACTAGTTGCTCTGGTCAGATGAGACCAAAATGTATCTTTTTGGCCTAAAAGCAAAATGCTATGTGTGGCAGAAAACTAACACTGCACATCACCCTTTACACATCATCCCCACCATGAAACACATGGTGGTGGCAGCATCATAATGTGGGGATGCTTTTCTTCATCAGGAGCAGGCAAGTTGGTCAGAGTTGATGGGAAGATGGATTAAGCTAGATACAGGGCAATCTTAGAAGAAAACCTCTTAAGAGTCTGCAAAAGACTTGAGACTGGGGCAGAGGTTCACCTTCCAGTAGGACAACGACCCTAAACATACAGCCAAAGCTACAATGGAATGTGTTAGAATGGCCCAGTCAAAGTCCAGACCTAAATCCAATTGAGAATCTGTGGCAAGACTTGAACATTCCTGTTCAGACGCTCTCTATCCAATCTTACAGAGCTTGAGCTATTTTACAAAGAATGAGCAAACATTTCACTTTCTATATGTGCAAAGCTGGTAGAGACATCCCTAAAAAGACTTGCGGCTGTAATTGCAGTGAAAGGTGGTTCTACAAAGTATTGTCTCAGGAGGGCTGAATACAAATGCACGCCACACTTTTCAGATATTTTATTTGTAAAACATTTTGAAAACCATTTATAATTTTCCTTCCACTTCCCAATTATGTGCCACATTGTGTTGGCCTATCACATAAAATCCCAATTAAATACATTTACGTTTTATGTTGTAACATGACAACATGTGGAAAATTTCAATTCAAGGGTATGAATACTTTTTCAAGACACTGTATATGTGCCAAAAAGGAACTTAGTGTTACTGAACCCACAACAGTAAAATCTGCCTGTGTATGTCCAGACAAAGTCAGTGGTCCTCAGCCTCATAGGTCAGTCAGAGAAGAATGAAAACTCCTCCTACAAGCTTTAATCAATGCTTGGCCAGACACTGATAGAAGTCATAAGACTACTTTATACTAGGGACCGACCGATTATCGGAGGGCTGATATTCACTTTTACCGATATATCGGTATTGGCCCCGGAACTGGCCGATATTACTGTATGTAATAATAATGTATGTAAAATCCTAGCATCCACTTTTTTTGTGTTTTTATATAATGTCCAGTGTGTGTTTTTGTAATCAAATAGTGTGAAATGCCTTCATTACATCGCCGCTAGGCCCTTCCGTGACCCCCAGCTGTCAGTGGGGGAGGAGAGAAGGACAGCAGAGCGGGAGATGTAACAAAGGTATTTCACACTATTCTAATCTAATACCCAGCGCTTCTGTGTACACTGCAGAGGGGAGGGGCTGAGATCCTCCTCTGACAGCTATGAGAGGAGAAAACAGCAGAGCAGGAGATTAGCTGAGCCTGGAGCGGCTATGTTACGGAAGGTATTTCACACTATTCTAGTCTAATAACCCCGGAACTTCTGTGTACACTGCAGAGGGGAGGGGCTGAGATCCTCCTCTGACAGCTATGAGAGGAGAAAACAGCAGAGCGGGAGATTAGCTGAGCTTGGAGCGGCTATGTTACGGAAGGTATTTCACACTATTCTAGTCTAATAGCCCCGGATCTTCTGTGTACACTGCAGAGGGGAGGGGCTGAGATCTTCCTCTGACAGCTATAAGAGGAGAAAACAGCAGAGATTAGCTGAGCTTGGAGCGGCTATGTAACGGAAGGTATTTCACACTATTCTAATCGAATACCCGGCGCTTGAGAGGAGAAAAGAGCAGAGTGGGAGATTAGCAATGAGAGTCTAGAGCAGCGATGTAATGAAGGTATTTCCCACTATTCTATTACAAAAACACACACTGGACATTATATAAAACACTAATAAAGTGGATTCTAGGATTTTAATGACACAAAACTAGGTTAACACGGGATTCCTGGCAGGCAGGGAGGGAAGGGAAGACCGCACATTACAGCTAAAAAACCTACCCCACATGTTCAGTACCAGATTTGTGTCAAAAATTGTCTTTATTTTTCAAAACTTTAAATGTACAAAATATCGGCCGATACCGATATGTAGTGACCAAAATATCGGTATCGGCCCTGAAAAAACCATATCGGTCTATCCCTACTTTATACTGCTGATGAGAAAAAGTATTTACTAAATTATTTGCGTTTCTGTGTAATGTGGGAGACCAGATACGGTATAGTGAATTCAGGGTCCTGGGTTTATTAACACTTTAATATATTGAATAGACTCTTAAGGGTGTCTTCAAAAGCAGGTAGAGCCGAGATTATGCAGCAGCATATGTAGTAAATGATGCCACTAAAGTAGAGAGGATTAAATGTTACACCTAAACCCCTGAGCTGAAGAACAATGCTTCCCAGTGTCAGCTCTGTTGACAAATCACAGGCACTACTCTGCTGAACCTCGTTAGCAAGGAGCAGCAGGTTTGATAAGCCTACTAAGTGCCAAAGTAGTGACATTACTGGCATAAGAAATACAAGAAGGGAAACTTCAGGCAATAGTTTCTTGGAATTATTGATCAATAAATCTCTACAAGAGGAAATCTGCCTCCTAGATAAATGATCCATTTACATGGCAAGCCTATAAAACAAATGCATAAGCCCAACTGTGCAACAATAGAATTTACCCAGGAGTCATTTTTCCTTTAGTGAGCGCTTATTTGCATGCACTTCGTGTCAGAAAATGTAAGCTGGAGGTTGGTTGCCATCAGCAACATTCCACTTTTCCCTTGTACCGCTGTTTTTATAGCAGATCATCAATACATCATGTAATACAGCCAGATCCAGATTCTGTAAATAAGTCATTTGCATCTTGCCTGGCCGCTACAATCTTCTAATCCCAAAATTGATATCCTAATCATTTTATTTTATTTTTTTTTTTTCTAGATGCGATTTGTCAAGAATGTAAGCTCCTGGAGGGAAATGAAACCGGGCTTCTACCATGGACACATTTCCTATTTGGACTTTGCAAAGTATGGATTATATTCTTAATTTTCCATTTTCCTTTGTCTCTTTTTTTTTTTTTTTCAAATCTTATCCCAGCATGGTAGATTCCTACCACATCTGAGACTTACAAATCTGCCGTCGTAAGCTAATCTTTTGTTACTTCAGGGGGGCTACAATGCACTGCAGAATGATTCAGACTCTCAGCAGAAATCCAGTTATAGATGTTATAAAACAGTGCCCTCTAGTGTTTATACTGGGGAGACACAATGTTTATATCTTATTTGAGATCACTTTCTGTGCAGTATAAATTCAACAGTATAGAAAATTTCACAAATTAACTTTTCTTTATCTAATACAAAAAGTTTTCGTAGATGGTGCCAATTAAGTATCCTAATTGGACATCCCTGTGTATGTGGAAAGAACAGAGGGAATTGTGGGACTTTTGAGGTGTCTAGAAAATGCAACAATTATATAACCATGGAGACTTTAATATAATATGGTAGAAAAGTTTACTTATATGCAATTAAATATATTGATTATGTATGTTTATTTGATAGTGGGATTTACATCTACGCTTAATTTCTGAAGAAGCCACTCCGGCGAAAACGGTCATTTGTAAGCTTAATGGACCAACTTTTGTAAAATGATCTTATACAGCATACAGCATATATTCTTATGTAAAGTGTCTTTTAAACCTTTGACATTAAATAAAACTTTTCTACTTTATTATAATAAAGTCTCTATGGTTATATAATTGTTGCATTTAAGCTCTAACGAGCAGGGCCCTCTTGTTCCTCCTGTTTTGAACTGTATTGTAACTGTATTGTCTTCCCTCACATTGTAAAGCGCTGCGCAAACTGTTGGCGCTATATAAATCCTGTATAATAAATAATAATTTTCTAGGCACCTCAAAAGTCCCACAATTCCCTCTGTTTTTTCTTTATCTAATGTCACCAGCCTTTTTTTCCCATGCCTATCCAATTGGTCATTTTTGCAGGGGACGTCTACTTAATGATCCCCATCCCATTTCTAGATCAATTTGCTTGCTGTCCACGTTTCTATCAATCTATCTAGATACTGCTTTAAAGGCTGAGCCCACCTTTTACAAAAAAAAAGTATTAATAAATGCACACATTTGCAGGAAAAAAGTGCATTCATTATTTTTTTGGAATTACTTTTTTTTATTATTTATTTATTTTGCGATCAGTGGATCGCTGGTGCAATGCAAGGCTCCTGTAGATTCTTTCTCCAGCTCTATGTTTATAAAGAGATACTGACTTTCAGTTATGGAGGGCTGGAGAAAATGTCAGTGGACTTTTCCTGCAATGATCACCACACTTGCGTTCCATTGAGTACTACATACGGTGTACCTAAATACAGGTGTAATATCTGACAACATGCAAAAGGTGGAGTTAACCTCCTTAGGTTGATCTGTAGCCTCCCTGGTAGATACATATTTATATTCCTGATGCTTAGTTATGTTGTCATTTTTTATTTTTATTTTGAATCACCTGCTCTTTCCGCTATTGACATCTTGTATACAAGTCTGGCCACTTATATACAGAGCCCCTGTGATTTTAGAACTGTGCAGCCACTGGTACCCCATCTCTCATCTATAGCAATATTCCAGGTGTAGACCATGCAGCCTGTTTTCCTAAATCCCTTCCCTAGATCTGTATTACAAGTAAAGAAATAACACAGGTTGACCTTTTTAGAAAAATAAAATCAAAAAAAGTCCAGCAGCATTACATGGAATGCTCCATATGATTATGGTTCAGCTTTAGTTAACATTTTAACTTTTTAAATTTCAGATTTGGCGTCAAGAAGAAGCCTATTTATATCAATGTAATTAGGGATCCTATAGAGAGGCTTGTTTCATACTACTACTTCCTGCGTTTTGGAGATGACTATAGGCCAGGCCTACGAAGGAGGAAGCAGGGAGATAAAAAGGTAACCACAAACAAGTTTTTTTTTTTTTTTTTTTTGCCTTTTAAAATGTTTAATTGTGTGTCTCCATAGACACACAGAGCGTAATTCTGCCCCGCCCCCCACTCTCTCGTCACTGGCTGTGATTGACAGCAGCGGGAGCCAATGGCTCCTGCTGCTGTCTCTGGGCCAATGATGAGGGAGAGAGCGGACAGAGCCTCTGCTCTCGTGCACAGCACTGGATTGAGTTCAGGCTCAGGTAGACGGTTTTTTACCTTAATGCATAGGGGCTACGTGCAGACGGTTTTTTACCTTAATGCAAAGAATGCATTAAGGTAAAAAAACCTTCAGCAGTTACATCCACTTTAATGACATGTTACTTGTATGTTGTCTAACTTTTCAGTACTGTGGTACATATTGGTGTTCTATGTGTATCTATGTTTTCATTCACAAAGGCTTATGTGGAAACTGCAGCTATAGTAAAGCCCCATAGCAACAAATCTGATTTATAGTGTTACTAAACTCAGAACACTACATTCACTATATCTGGTCTCGCACAGTACACAGAACATGGAAATGCAATAATTTTAGTAAATATAAACTGCTAAATACTTTTCTCATCAGCAGTACAGTATATAGCAGTCTTGTGACTTCTATCAGTGTCCAGTCAAGCACTGGTTAAAGCTTGTAGGAGGAGTCCTATGTGGCTGCATGACCCCTGACCCTCTGTCTCGACAGTGCTAATTGGCCTTGTGCAAATCAAATGCGTCCTCCAAAAAAAAAAAAACTTACCAGCAATGCTAACTAAACTGAGCATGTGCAGAGTGCCCCCAAGGCTCTGTTCAATAAACATATGAATTGGGGACCGTAAAAGAAGAAAAACAACCTTTTTACACAATGCAGAAGATTAACCCCTTAGATTCCACAGTGAGTATAACAAGCATGCTTTCCTGCATATACCGACTGATTTTACTGATTTTACTTTTTTGTGGGTTTAGTAACCCTTAAAATAGATCTAAAGTGATAAGTTTTTTTAATAGAATATAATTGGAAATGGTTAAAAACACCTGGTCAGGTGTATTTTGAAGAAATGCCTACAAAGCTAGGGAGAGATCTTACCTTAGTTGACCCCAGAACAGGAATCGGTACCTGAAGAGTTCCTCTTTTGTCCTGTTCAGGTGACAACTGTAGAAAAAATTCACCAATACGCTTAGTCCTGGTGACCACGACCACTGGAAAGAGAGGGTGGGTTTCAGTGGGGACACAGACCACAATAATTACCTGACATTGGACCAAACTTCCACGTTCAATCCAATACTTACAAAGAGATCTGGCTAGAACTTTAACTCTTCATGTTCATAAAGTTTAAGGACAATCGCTCCATTTTTGGACCATTTTCGTTTGTAGCAACCTGTCAGGTTTCATCTTTCAGATGCATTGCCATTTGATTACTATTGGTAACAGTGTCCTAAATCATGCCTGGAGCGTTGTAGCCTGATACAAATAATGAAACCGCTGGCATTAGGACAGTATATCTCTGAAAAATTCATAAGGCTCATCTGTCAATATTTAACCTGTTTACCTTTAGAAATATTGTAAGTCGATAGAGAAGGATCCCTGTAAGAGAGGGGAAGCTGTTTATTATGCCTTCTGCTGGAATTTATATCCAACAGTACATCTTTATCTGTCTTGCAGACCTTTGATGAATGTGTAGCAGCTGGAGGATCTGACTGTGCTCCAGAGAAACTTTGGCTTCAGATCCCGTTCTTCTGCGGCCACAGCTCGGAATGCTGGTAGGAAGATAAATCCAGCTTACCTTGTTAATTAACTATCTTATCACTGTAATCTGTGCTGAAGAAATAAGAATTTGCACAAAGGGGGGGGTGGGGGGGGGGTGACATTAAAAATAATGGTGAAACCCAGAACTCTGCTCCTATTTACATTGTTTTTATTGTGTTTTATTCTTATTCACACGTTTAGGTTACATTGTTGTGCCATAGCCTGTTTGGTAACTGGGGACTGACAGCTTTACTCTTATGTACGCCAGTTTTGCAATATAGAAATCTAAATCTGCATGGGAGAAATATGCCCAGCCCAGAAACTTGCAGCTGGGTACCCTTCTGCCTGCAACGTGATCTGTAAATTAAAATAGCCAGCAATCAAAGCCCACTTAACATAAATCATTCTAGGTCTAACCGGCTTGTTAACATATTTCATTATTACGGAAAGTAAACCCATGGGTTCCCGTCGGATACCTGCGTTCTGACTGTTTTGCAGGTAACTGGCTTGATGCCATTTTCTACACTGAGGTATTAAAGCTGAACTCCAGTCAATCAAAAGCCTTGCAAACAAATTGCTTTTCTATTCATTCAATTCGGAGATGTATGTAGCCCCATCACAGCCAGGCAGATAACACCACCGCAGACAGACAGACGTTCCCTGTGCTGTCCCCTCTCTCTCCTAGTCTGATACTGCATAGCTGATACCAAGTCACTCTCAGTTACTTACATAAGTTGCATAAAAAAATCTGTTTTACAGTGAATATAAAGTCTCGTGTTTTTTTTTTTAGTTAAAAATAACAAACATGTTAGGCTTACCTCCTTTGTCCAGTTGGTTTTGCACAGAGCAGTCCAGATCCTCCTCTTCTCAGGTCCCTCTTCAGTGCTCCTGGTCCCTCCCTCCTGCTGAGTGCCCCCACAACAAGCAGCTTGCTATGGGGGCACCCGAGCTTAGTCCCAGTTACTGTGTCCATTCAGACATGGAGCTGCAGCCCAGCCCCACCCCCTTTCTGTTCTCATTGGCTGGCTGACTTTGACAGCAGCGGGAGCCAATGGTGCCCCGCTGCTGTCTCAGCCAATGAGGAGTGGAGTCCCGGGCAGCCAAGACCCTGCTGAAACATTGCTGGCTCTAGATGGGCTCAGGTAAGTATGAGGGGAGCTGCTGCACAAAGAAGGTTTTTTTTTTATCTTAATGCAAAGAATACATTAAGGTAAAAAACCTCCTCCCTTTACACTTTAATCCCCATTGGACCTTCAGTTTTAAAGTAGGTAAATGCATTCCAAAACAAAAGGTGTGCAACACCTTATGGCTTGTTTTTTTAAAAAAGCAGCCACAGCTTGAGTAGAAAAACCCGTCCCCTACTTTCAGATGAGAAGGACCAAGGCTCTCTGTGGTCTCTCTGCAGAGGTCTGACAGATCTCCTGCAGAGTCCCAGACCGTGCTCTCCAGTCAGCAGAGATGGTCAGCTTTGTTGCAGAGCAGTGGATCTGACTCAGCAAGGGGGGCGTTGGCACTCTTCAGAGAGACCACTGCTTCCACACAAAGAGAAAGCTATTGTGAACACAGACATCACGTGTGATTCGCGCTGTATTGCTGTGCAGATAACATGCGATGTCTGCGATGCAAATTGAGCCATACAGTTTGTATGGCTGAACTTGCATTACATTCGCATGAAAATACTGCATGAACCTTTTTTTTTCCCGTACTGGAATCGAATCGCATGGATGTTCATACCCAATGTGATTTGATTCCTGCCTAAATTCACAGTTTGCACTGCAATCTGCGAACCGATCTGGGGGTGTCATTAACTTTGTATTGTCACTCGTAGCAGTTCGCAGAGAGCAGTGAGAACTGCCTGTAAGGGAGATGCGATGCGGGAAACCGCATTGGAATCGCTCTGGTTACCGCATCGCAGTAGTGTGAACCCAGGCTTAAGGCCTCATGCACACTGAACCATTTCTAAACTCTCCTAGAAGCTGCCAGTGGCACCAGTGTTTTGGCAAAAAAAAAAAAAAAGTGCTTGACACTTGTAAAATTGTGTAATATGTTTACCTGCATCAAGCGTTTGGGCATTCATTTTATTGGCCAGAATAATTTATTCTGGCCATTAAAATGAATTCATGCTCAACTGCTAAACGCGCCTAGCGTTATCTCGCGTTTACACATGTCCAGTGTTTCTTCTGCCCAAACTCTGCTGCTCCTGGATGCAGTGGCAGTGGGGTTGTTTTTTCTGCCTCTAAACTCTACTGCCACTAAGCGCAGCTAAAAGTCTGTGTGTGTGTATGGATACATAGGCTAACATGTAGGGGAGTTTAGAGGCAGGGAAAAAAAAAAAACTCTAGACACCCACTGAGTTGAATGCTGCGCACACTTAGTGCTCTCTTTCCTATCAGCCAGCCTGAAGGAAGCAACTTCCTGCTGCTGTTCCTGCCCTTGAAGCGCCACATGGAACTCTGGTCCCCTTCATTGCCCACCTACAGTTGACTCGGTCTCCTAAAACCCTCATCAGCATAAGCATGCTCAGGTTTGTGAGTACCTGAGGCCTTGCCTCACATTGGCCTCGTTGCATTACTTAACATGTCTTTGCTAAGATGCAGAGCACCGGCCTGTAGCCATAGGTGACATATTGACACTTACTAACCTGCAGCCTTCTGGGATGAGTGATATGAATATTCTAGAAAGCTGTGGGTGGCCAAGGGTTTGTCACTCCTGCCTAAATGAGAATGAGGAAGTCAAAGGGTGGAGGAGAAAAAATAAGCTATATACAGGTCCCTCTCAAAAAATTAGCATATTGTGATAAAGTTCATTATTTTCTGTAATGTACTGATAAACATTAGACTTTCATATATTTTAGATTCATTACACACAACTGAAGTAGTGCAAGACTTTTATTGTTTTAATATTGATGATTTTGGCATACAGCTCATGAAAAACCAAAATTCCTATCTCAAAAAATTAGCATATTTCATCCGACCAATAAAAAAAAAAGTGTTTTTAATACAAAAAAAGTCAACCTTCAAATAATTATGTTCAGTTATGCACTCAATACTTGGTCGGGAATCCTTTTGCAGAAATGACTGCTTCAATGCGGCGTGGCATGGAGGCAATCAGCCTGTGGCACTGCTGAGGTGTTATGGAGGCCCAGGATGCTTCGATAGCGTGTTGGGTCTGTCTCTCAACTTTCTCTTCACAACATCCCACAGATTCTCTATGGGGTTCAGGTCAGGAGAGTTGGCAGGCCAATTGAGCACAGTAATACCATGGTCAGTAAACCATTTACCAGTGGTTTTGGCACTGTGAGCAGGTGCCAGGTTGTGCTGAAAAATGAAATCTTCATCTCCATAAAGCTTTTCAGCAGATGGAAGCATGAAGTGCTCCAAAATCTCCTGATAGCTAGCTGCATTGACCCTGCCCTTGATAAAACACAGTGGACCAACACCAGCAGCTGACATGGCACCCCAGACCATCACTGACTGTGGGTGCTTGACACTGGACTTCAGGCATTTTAGCATTTCCCTCTCCCCAGTCTTCCTCCAGACTCTGGCACCTTGATTTCCGAATGACATGCAAAATTTGCTTTAATCCGAAAAAAGTACTTTGGACCACTGAGCAACAGTCCAGTGCCCAGGTCAGGCGCTTCTGCCGCTGTTTCTGGTTCAAAAGTGGCTTGACCTGGGGAATGCGGCACCTGAAGCCCATTTCCTGCACACGCCTGTACACGGTGGCTCTAGATGTTTCTACTCCAGACTCAGTCCACTGCTTCCGCAGGTCCCCCAAGGTCTGGAATCGGTCCTTCTTCACAATCTTCCTCAGGGTCCGGTCACCTCTTCTCGTTGTGCAGCGTTTTCGGCCACACTTTTTCCTTCCCACAGACTTCCCACTGAGGTGCCTTGATACAGCACTCTGGGAACATCCTATTCGTTCAGAAATTTCTTTCTGTGCCTTACCCTCTTGCTTGAGGGTGTCAATGATGGCCTTCTGGACAGCAGTCAGGTCGGCAGTCTTACCCATGATTGCGGTTTTGAGTAATGAACCAGGCTGGGAGTTTTTAAAAGCCTCAGGAATCTTTTGCAGGTGTTTAGAGTTAATTAGTTGATTCAGATGATTAGGTTAATAGCTAGTTTAGAGAACCTTTTCATGATATGCTAATTTCTTGAGATAGGAATTTTGGTTTTTCATGAGCTGTATGCCAAAATCATCAATATTAAAACAATAAAAGGCTTGCACTACTTCAGTTGTGTGTAATGAATCTAAAATATATGAAAGTCTAATGTTTATCAGTACATTACAGAAAATAATGAACTTTATCACAATATGCTAATTTTTTGAGAGGGACCTGTACTGTGCATGAAAAAAGGACAATGATTTGTGATGTAGAAAGAGAAGAGAGTGCAATTAATGGTGAAAAGGCCCTTTAATATAGATAAACTATTGCAAGTTAGAACTGTGCATGATTTTCATAATTGCACTCCCAATTGTGGATATTTGTGAATCCAAAAACATTGTTCTCTTTTGTGATTATAAAGTGGTAAAACATACTTATCTAGAATAATTTTATATTACTGGATTATTGGCTGTGAATATAGTTTTTTTTTTTTTTTTAAATACCGATAAGATGTCAAAGAATTATTTCCCCATTTGTTTGAACTGTTCAATCTATATTATTATTATTTGCAGTACATAATGTTTTAAGTGTGTAAAAGATAGTTTGGTTTAATGAGTTTTCAAAGGATAAATTGGATAATAAGTTATTAAAAAGAAGGATTTAATGAGAGGAAAGTAGTGATAATGAATAAATAGAATATTAAGTGCCAAGTAAATCCTATTTAAGGCTAAGTTCACATCTTGGCGTTGCTATTTACAGGCGTTTTTTCCAGGTGTTTTTATGGGCGTTTCTACAGGCGTTTTACAGACGTTTTACAGGCGTTTTGTTCAAGCATTTTGTTGAGGCGTTTTTAGATTGACTAGTGACCAATGGAAAAAAATAAAACCGCCTGTAATCTGCCCAAAAAGAAGCTCATGTACTTTTTTGAGCGTTGGGCGTTTTGCTTAAAACGTCAAAACGCTCAGATGTGAACAGGGGCTATTGAAATGAATAGGATTTGTCTTGGGGTTTTTTGAGCTGATCCTAGAGCAGAAAAACTCCCCAAAAACACCCCAAAACGCCTACATGTGAACTTAGCCTAAGTCAGCCCCTTGAATTTTTCTTAAAGTGATTGTAAAGTCTTGTTTAAAAAAAATAAATAAATAAATAAAAATAACAAACATTATACTTACCTCCTTTGTGCATTTGGTTTTGCACAGAGCAATCTGGATCCTCCTCTTTTCATTCCCTCCCTCATTCCTGATCCTGGCTCCTCCCTCCAATCGAGTGCCCCCACAGAAAGCAGCTTGCTATGGGGACACCCAGGCCGAGCTGCAGCTCCCTGTGTCCATTAAGACACTGATTTGCCATTCAGCCCCGCCCCCTCACTCTCCTGATTGGGTAACTGACTTTAATTGACAGCCATGGGAGCCATTGGCACCAGGGCTGTGTCACAGCCAATCAGGAGGGAGAGTCCCGGACAGCCGAGGGACTCGTGGACCTCAGGTAAGTATTAGGTGCTGCTGGGGAGGCTGCTAAACACAGTTTTTTTTTTTATCCTAATGCAAAGAATGCATTAAGATAAAAAAAACCTTCCGACTTTGCAACTACAGGAATATATTGTTAAATGATGAAAATGATTTGACATAGTCCTAGACCAGGGGTGCCCAACTGCTGGCCCGCAGGCCACATTCCCGACTCACCATCCCAGAGCATCAGTGTTGAAAATGGAGCCTGCACTAGAGGAAGCATGTGGCTGCAGTAGAGAGCAGGGCCAATGCTTCCTGTATAGTGCCGGCTACCGCCACTGGCGAAGTAATACCAAATGCACTCTGCCTAGGACAGCAACAGCCGGCGATCCCTAAAGTGAAGATTCTGTTTACAGGTCAGTTTTTCTTTTATTTAAAATCAGTAAAACCAATAGCAATGGGCATATATGTTCTAGCTCTGCACTGGTTACTCTATGCTGCTTTCAGACTGATCCGCAGATGGGTTACCTGCACTGAGCCATAGACTTTTCTTATTACCTGTGAATTTGGTGCTCTTTCTGAAAGTGCACCAAAACTCCTGAATGCAGGAGATTTGGTGCAGTTTCAGAAAGTGTACGACACCTGCAGGATATAATGGTTATAATTCTATGGCAAAGTGCAGCTAACCTGCAGGAAAGCCACACGTGCACTTCACTGAACTTGTGATGCGGGTAACCTGCGGCGCATCAGTGTGAAAGCATCCTTAGTACCCTTTCATGCGATTGGTCCAATTGGGTCAGTCCATCCGTTTTTCAGGGGGACTCATTCACCTCTATGGTGAACTTGTGTCCATTTACATCCACCTACCTCCAATCCAACCTGCTATAAAAAAAAAAAAAAAACAGAAGGTGATCTGTCCTCTTCTGTCTGGGCGGATCAGATCGGAGGGCCCATAAAGTAGAGCGGGCTTTGTCGGTGTCCGCTCTCCATATGCAGAGTTGACACAGACCTGCCATCCGCCCGCTCCATTACTTGTGGCCCACGACCAGTTACCAGGTTGCTTAAGTGACCCTCGCTCTTCAAAAGGTTGGCACCCTTGTCCTAGGCTAAAAATGTTTCCACCAAAAAACTATGCATATATGTTTAGCATGCCCATCTTGAAAATTGTTTTTGTATAGGTTATACTTACCTGGTATAGAGGTCTTCCTTGTATAGCTTGCCTGGTGCTATACAGCATTGTGTGCCAATCCTCCCAGCTGGGCAATGTACCCTCTATGCCATGAATTTCTTTAAAGCCTCTATGGAGACCATGGCACAGATGTGCAGGGAGCACAGTGGCTGGCTGGAAAGACTTCCAAGCAATACTATGCAGCACTGGGCAGACTGCATAGCAGAGCTCTAATGGGGGCTGAATGTTAGTTAAATTCAGGTGTTAGGTAAATGCTCTGTTTGGAAGGTTGGGTATGATAAGGAGTAATTTCACTTTTGTTGTGAAAACCGCAATCCCCTCTGGGTGATCTACAGTATATACATTGCAGAGATTTTTAAAAACGTTATTGACGATTCCTACCTGTTTCTGTCCTGAAGAAATAGCCGTTTGTTGTGTGCAGAGTGAATCTGAATAGGAGTGACTTTTTCATAATTATTCAGCTGAATCACTTGCAGTGAGGAAAGTTGATGTATCAGCATTCCTTTTAGAAGTGACTAACCCTTTGGCAATATCTCACCAAAAATTACATTTTTGTTGCAGAGGATGCCTAAAATGTAACTTGTATCTTAGTGAAGACTTCTCAGTGAGCCGATTGAACAAGCAGAAACTGGCATTTCTCGGGGTGTTCTGTATGCCAACTGTGTATGGAAGGTCTCCAGGCAACTATAATGCATTGAATTTTACAGAAAATTACATAGCGCTGCAGATTGAAAAGAAAAGGTCATTTTTAATAATTACAATATGGCTTGTATAGCAAATGTATATGCTATATTTTTTTCTTATTTGCTTTTTTTCCCAAGGAAAGTGGAGCTACCCTGTAAGGGTGAAAAGTAAGGAATGTTAAGGCTGGTACACAGAGGCCAATAATCAGCCGGTTCAGCAGAAACTGCCCGACATTCAGCCAGTGTGTACAGCAGCCAGCATGACAGAAATCGGTTGTATCCAATGGCTATGAGCCCTGATCAATGTGTTCTGGCAGGGTAGGGGAGGGGGTAGGCGTGGGGCACAGTCCCCCTGTCAGAGCACAATAGCTCAGCGGGGAAGATCACTGTACTAATATCGCTTGTGTAAGTACAGCGATCAATCCGCTGGGTTAAAAGAAAAAACTCTCCCCGTGTGTACCAGGCATTAATCTCATGCTTCTACACCCCTAAGTTAAAATGTCCAAATTGGGTCCAAAGTAATATTTTGTGTGGCCACCATTATTTTCCAGCACTGCCTTAACCCTCTTGGGCATGAAGTTCACCAGAGCTTCACAGGTTGCCACTGGAGTCCTCTTCCACTCCTCCATGATGACATCACAGAGCTGGTGGATGTTAGAGACCTTGCGCTCCTCCATCTTCCTTTTGAGGATGCCCCACAGATGCTCAATAGGGTTTACGTCTGTAGACATGCTTGACCAGTCCATCACCTTTACCCTCAGCTTCTTTAGCAAGGCAATGGTCTTCTTGGAGGTGTGTTTGGGGTCATTATCATGTTGGAATACTGCCCTGCGGCTCAGTCTCCAAAGGGAGGGGATCATGCTCTGCTTCAGTATGTCACAGCACATGTTGGCATTAACGGTTTCCCCAATGAACTGTACCTCCCAGTGCTAGCAGCGCTCATGCAGCTCCAGACTATTCCTCACCTGGTTGCCACCACACACGCTTGACACCATCTGAACCAAATAAGTTTATCTCAGTCTCATCAGACCCAAGGACATGGTTCCAGTAATCCATGCCCTTAGTCTGCTTGTCTTCAGCAAACTGTTTGCAGGCTTTCTTGTGCATCATCTTTAGAAGAGGCTTCCTTTTGGAACGACAGCCATGCAGACCAATTTGATGCAGTGTGCGGCATATGGTCTGAGCACTGACAGGCTGCCCCACCCCTTCAACCTCTGCAGCAATTCTGGCAGCACTCATACGTCTATTTCCCAAAGACAACCTCTGAGTATGATGCTGAGCACTTGCACTCAACTTCTTTGGTCGACCGTGGCGAGGCCTGTTCTGAGTGGAACCTGTCCTGGTAAACTGCTGTATGGTCTTGGCCGCTGTGCTGCAGCTCAGATTCAGGGTCTTGGAAATCTTCTTATAGCCTAGGCCATCTTTATGTAGAGCAACAATTCTCTTTTTCAGATCCTCGGAGAGTTCTTTGCCATGAAGTGCCATTTTGAACTTCCAGTGACCAGTATTGGAAAGCGAGAACGATAACACTAAATTTAACACACCTGCTCCCCATTCACACCAGAGGCCTTGTAGCAATAATGAGTCACATGACACCAGGGAGGAAAAATGGCTAATTGGGCACAATTTGGACATTTTAACCTAGGGGTATACTTCCTGTAGGCGCAGGAATCATTCTGGTATAACCACTGTATTATCACTGAATCCAGAGGACTTCCTCCTGATGGGAAGTGGTTAAACCCAGTACAACCAAATCACATGGTACTTCTGCACCAAGCTATCTGGTCCAGGCAAGCCCACTGTGTTTGGGGTGTCATTATCCTAACATTGACACCCTGCTGATCACAGCTGCAGTGCGTTCTGAATGCAGTGTGGGAAATGTGTGCGGAACGCAGGTTTCCCGTACCGCGTTCTGGTGTGAACGGGCACTTTATTAACCTTTGGACTCTTTCTAATGCCTGTAAAGCTGATTTGCATGTTTCCTAAACTGGAGTTCCAGCATTTTGGGGAAGGGTTTGCGGAGCATTATATGTTGATTTTCTCTACAGCATCACAAAATGCATGGCATCGCTTGATAAATCCACGGAGGATTTAATAAGCTTTGATAATTACATACGGCAATGTGAGCTAGCCCTACAACTCGATATTATTACATGTTCTGGTTCCAAGCAAAGCGCTTCAATCTCAAGTCCAGCAATCTTTTTACATATTGCTAAGAAGCTACAGGGGCGAGTGTAATATTTAAAAAAATGTCAAAGAAGAACGAGAACAAAACACGGTAGATAAATCAATATTACTTTTTTGTTCGCGTCGAAATCAATGTAAGAAAATGATAAGCCTGATAACCCAAGAGCGCTGTTACTGCAATTTGTGTTCTTTGTCTGCAGACCGTTCATACGCCTATGTGCGCTCTATTTCTCAGACATGACATTGTTCTCTGTGCCTGCAATCTGTGGGCTGTTTAAGCTTCAAGCAAACAAATACTTCTATCCAAGGACAAAAGGTTCATGCTGCAAATTAAGACAGAATTGCTGTTTCTTTTATGAAAAGTTGGACTTGTGTATATAAACCCCCAAACAGAAGACCACTTTATAGCCAAAGCAATCAATCGCTGCTGCTGCAACCAGGTGTTTAGAGAATCTGTGCCGTCATCCCTAATCCTTGATCCCAGTGCCCAACCCCCACTAACTTTACCAACACACTGCCTTAGCCCTTTCTATTCTTTATCACTGTAATCATTCCTAGTAATAAAAATGCTTGTGAAAGTGTAACATTGTTGCTTCTAAGGAGGGTTTGAGGCCAAAACCTTCCTACATGTAACTAATCAATGGAGGAACAAGCGGATTGACCTTAGTATGCCGTAGAAAACCCGTGCAGTGGACCTTGATACAGCCAATTAAATGCATGTCTGTTACAAATAAAGCAATAGGCTTCTGCCATCTCCTGTAGCCTGTAGTATTTATATTAACCATTTGCCTATTGGACACTTTCACCCCCTTTCTGTCGCACTTTGGATGACATTTGTGCAGTCATGCAACACTGTATACATATGAAATTATGTTTTTTTTTCACACAGCTTTCTTTTGGTGGTATTTAATCACCACTGAGTTTTTTTTTTTTTCTTTACTCTTTGCTAAACGAAAAAAAAAAAAAAATAATAATAAAAAAAAGAGCAAACATTTAGAAAAAAATTTTTTTATTAAAACATATTTCTTATTTAAAATTTTGCAAACAGGTAATTTTCCTTCTTCACTGATTTGCAGTAATGAGGCTGCACTGATGGGCGCATGATGAGGCTGCTCTTAGTTTCTGTTAAATTTTGCAATTTGGTAATTTTCTTTCTGCACTGATTTGCGCTAATGAGGCTGCGCTGATGGGTGCTGGTGAGGCTGCGCTGATGGGCGCTGGTGAGGCTGCGCTGATGGGCGCTGGTGAGGCTGCGCTGATGGGCGCTGGTGAGGCTGCGCTGATGGGCGCTGGTGAGGCTGCGCTGATGGGCGCTGGTGAGGCTGCGCTGATGGGCGCTGGTGAGGCTGCGCTGATGGGGGCTGGTGAGGCTGCGCTGATGGGGGCTGGTGAAGCTGCGCAGATGGGGGCGGGTGAGGCTGCGCCGATGGGGGCGGGTGAGGCTGCGCCGATGGGGGCGGGTGAGGCTGCGCCGATGGGGGCGGGTGAGGCTGCGCCGATGGGGGCTGGTGAGGCTGCGCCGATGGGGGCTGGTGAGGCTGCGCCGATGGGGGCGGGTGAGGCTGCGCCGATGGGGGCGGGTGAGGCTGCGCCGATGGGGGCTGGTGAGGCTGCGCCGATGGGGGCGGGTGAGGCTGCGCCGATGGGGGCGGGTGAGGCTGCGCCGATGGGGGCGGGTGAGGCTGCGCCGATGGGGGCGGGTGAGGCTGCGCGGATGGACGCTGGTGAGGCTGCGCGGATGGACGCTGGTGAGGCTGCGCGGATGGACGCTGGTGAGGCTGCGCTGATGGGGGCTGGTGAGGCTGCGCAGATGGGGGCGGGTGAGGCTGCGCCGATGGGGGCGGGTGAGGCTGCGCCGATGGGGGCTGGTGAGGCTGCGCCGATGGGGGCTGGTGAGGCTGCGCCGATGGGGGCTGGTGAGGCTGCGCCGATGGGGGCTGGTGAGGCTGCGCCGATGGGGGCTGGTGAGGCTGCGCCGATGGGGGCTGGTGAGGCTGCGCCGATGGGGGCTGGTGAGGCTGCGCCGATGGGGGCGGGTGAGGCTGCGCCGATGGGGGCGGGTGAGGCTGCGCCGATGGGGGCGGGTGAGGCTGCGCCGATGGGGGCGGGTGAGGCTGCGCCGATGGGGGCTGGTGAGGCTGCGCCGATGGGGGCTGGTGAGGCTGCGCTGGTGAGGCTGCGCCGATGGGGGCGGGTGAGGCTGCGCCGATGGGGGCTGGTGAGGCTGCGCCGATGGGGGCTGGTGAGGCTGCGCTGATGGGGGCTGGTGAGGCTGCGCCGATGGGGGCTGGTGAGGCTGCGCCGATGGGGGCTGGTGAGGCTGCGCTGGTGAGGCTGCGCTGATGGGGGCTGGTGAGGCTGCGCCGATGGGGGCTGGTGAGGCTGCGCCGATGGGGGCGGGTGAGGCTGCGCCGATGGGGGCGGGTGAGGCTGCGCCGATGGGGGCTGGTGAGGCTGCGCCGATGGGGGCTGGTGAGGCTGCGCCGATGGGGGCGGGTGAGGCTGCGCCGATGGGGGCGGGTGAGGCTGCGCCGATGGGGGCTGGTGAGGCTGCGCCGATGGGGGCGGGTGAGGCTGCGCCGATGGGGGCGGGTGAGGCTGCGCCGATGGGGGCTGGTGAGGCTGCGCCGATGGGGGCTGGTGAGGCTGCGCCGATGGGGGCGGGTGAGGCTGCGCCGATGGGGGCGGGTGAGGCTGCGCCGATGGGGGCGGGTGAGGCTGCGCCGATGGGGGCGGGTGAGGCTGCGCCGATGGGGGCGGGTGAGGCTGCGCCGATGGGGGCGGGTGAGGCTGCGCCGATGGGGGCGGGTGAGGCTGCGCCGATGGGGGCTGGTGAGGCTGCGCCGATGGGGGCTGGTGAGGCTGCGCCGATGGGGGCTGGTGAGGCTGCGCCGATGGGGGCTGGTGAGGCTGCGCCGATGGGGGCTGGTGAAGCTGCGCAGATGGGGGCGGGTGAGGCTGCGCCGATGGGGGCGGGTGAGGCTGCGCCGATGGGGGCTGGTGAGGCTGCGCCGATGGGGGCTGGTGAGGCTGCGCCGATGGGGGCTGGTGAGGCTGCGCCGATGGGGGCTGGTGAGGCTGCGCCGATGGGGGCTGGTGAGGCTGCGCCGATGGGCGCTGGTGAGGCGGCGCCGATGGGGGCGGGTGAGGCTGCGCCGATGGGGGCGGGTGAGGCTGCGCCGATGGGGGCGGGTGAGGCTGCGCCGATGGGGGCTGGTGAGGCTGCGCCGATGGGGGCGGGTGAGGCTGCGCGGATGGACGCTGGTGAGGCTGCGCGGATGGACGCTGGTGAGGCTGCGCGGATGGACGCTGGTGAGGCTGCGCTGATGGGGGCTGGTGAGGCTGCGCAGATGGGGGCGGGTGAGGCTGCGCCGATGGGGGCGGGTGAGGCTGCGCCGATGGGGGCGGGTGAGGCTGCGCCGATGGGGGCGGGTGAGGCTGCGCCGATGGGGGCTGGTGAGGCTGCGCCGATGGGGGCTGGTGAGGCTGCGCCGATGGGGGCTGGTGAGGCTGCGCCGATGGGGGCGGGTGAGGCTGCGCCGATGGGGGCGGGTGAGGCTGCGCCGATGGGGGCTGGTGAGGCTGCGCCGATGGGGGCTGGTGAGGCTGCGCCGATGGGGGCTGGTGAGGCTGCGCCGATGGGGGCTGGTGAGGCTGCGCCGATGGGGGCTGGTGAAGCTGCGCAGATGGGGGCGGGTGAGGCTGCGCCGATGGGGGCGGGTGAGGCTGCGCCGATGGGGGCTGGTGAGGCTGCGCCGATGGGGGCTGGTGAGGCTGCGCCGATGGGGGCTGGTGAGGCTGCGCCGATGGGGGCTGGTGAGGCTGCGCCGATGGGCGCTGGTGAGGCGGCGCTGGTGAGGCGGCGCCGATGGGGGCGGGTGAGGCTGCGCCGATGGGGGCGGGTGAGGCTGCGCCGATGGGGGCGGGTGAGGCTGCGCCGATGGGGGCTGGTGAGGCTGCGCCGATGGGGGCGGGTGAGGCTGCGCGGATGGACGCTGGTGAGGCTGCGCGGATGGACGCTGGTGAGGCTGCGCGGATGGACGCTGGTGAGGCTGCGCTGATGGGGGCTGGTGAGGCTGCGCAGATGGGGGCGGGTGAGGCTGCGCCGATGGGGGCGGGTGAGGCTGCGCGGATGGACGCTGGTGAGGCTGCGCGGATGGACGCTGGTGAGGCTGCGCGGATGGACGCTGGTGAGGCTGCGCGGATGGGGGCTGGTGAGGCTGCGCCGATGGGGGCGGGTGAGGCTGCGCGGATGGACGCTGGTGAGGCTGCGCGGATGGACGCTGGTGAGGCTGCGCGGATGGACGCTGGTGAGGCTGCGCGGATGGGGGCTGGTGAGGCTGCGCCGATGGGGGCGGGTGAGGCTGCGCCGATGGGGGCGGGTGAGGCTGCGCCGATGGGGGCGGGTGAGGCTGCGCCGATGGGGGCTGGTGAGGCTGCGCCGATGGGGGCTGGTGAGGCTGCGCCGATGGGGGCTGGTGAGGCTGCGCCGATGGGGGCGGGTGAGGCTGCGCGGATGGACGCTGGTGAGGCTGCGCGGATGGACGCTGGTGAGGCTGCGCGGATGGACGCTGGTGAGGCTGCGCCGATGGGGGCTGGTGAGGCTGCGCCGATGGGGGCTGGTGAGGCTGCGCCGATGGGGGCGGGTGAGGCTGCGCCGATGGGGGCGGGTGAGGCTGCGCCGATGGGGGCGGGTGAGGCTGCGCCGATGGGGGCTGGTGAGGCTGCGCGGATGGACGCTGGTGAGGCTGCGCCGATGGGGGCTGGTGAGGCTGCGCTGGTGAGGCTGCGCTGATGGGGGCTGGTGAGGCTGCGCCGATGGGGGCGGGTGAGGCTGCGCCGATGGGGGCTGGTGAGGCTGCGCCGATGGGGGCGGGTGAGGCTGCGCGGATGGACGCTGGTGAGGCTGCGCGGATGGACGCTGGTGAGGCTGCGCGGATGGACGCTGGTGAGGCTGCGCTGATGGGGGCTGGTGAGGCTGCGCAGATGGGGGCGGGTGAGGCTGCGCCGATGGGGGCGGGTGAGGCTGCGCCGATGGGGGCGGGTGAGGCTGCGCCGATGGGGGCGGGTGAGGCTGCGCCGATGGGGGCGGGTGAGGCTGCGCCGATGGGGGCTGGTGAGGCTGCGCCGATGGGGGCTGGTGAGGCTGCGCCGATGGGGGCTGGTGAGGCTGCGCCGATGGGGGCTGGTGAAGCTGCGCCGATGGGGGCGGGTGAGGCTGCGCCGATGGGGGCGGGTGAGGCTGCGCCGATGGGGGCTGGTGAGGCTGCGCCGATGGGGGCTGGTGAGGCTGCGCCGATGGGGGCTGGTGAGGCTGCGCCGATGGGGGCGGGTGAGGCTGCGCCGATGGGGGCTGGTGAGGCTGCGCCGATGGGCGCGGGTGAGGCGGCGCCGATGGGGGCGGGTGAGGCGGCGCCGATGGGGGCGGGTGAGGCTGCGCCGATGGGGGCGGGTGAGGCTGCGCCGATGGGGGCTGGTGAGGCTGCGCCGATGGGGGCTGGTGAGGCTGCGCCGATGGGGGCGGGTGAGGCTGCGCCGATGGCTGGTGAGGCTGCGCCGATGGGGGCTGGTGAGGCTGCGCCGATGGGGGCGGGTGAGGCTGCGCCGATGGGGGCGGGTGAGGCTGCGCCGATGGGGGCGGGTGAGGCTGCGCCGATGGGGGCTGGTGAGGCTGCGCGGATGGACGCTGGTGAGGCTGCGCCGATGGGGGCTGGTGAGGCTGCGCCGATGGGGGCGGGTGAGGCTGCGCGGATGGACGCTGGTGAGGCTGCGCGGATGGACGCTGGTGAGGCTGCGCGGATGGACGCTGGTGAGGCTGCGCTGATGGGGGCTGGTGAGGCTGCGCAGATGGGGGCGGGTGAGGCTGCGCCGATGGGGGCGGGTGAGGCTGCGCGGATGGACGCTGGTGAGGCTGCGCGGATGGACGCTGGTGAGGCTGCGCGGATGGGGGCTGGTGAGGCTGCGCCGATGGGGGCTGGTGAGGCTGCGCCGATGGGGGCTGGTGAGGCTGCGCCGATGGGGGCTGGTGAGGCTGCGCCGATGGGGGCTGGTGAGGCTGCGCTGGTGAGGCTGCGCTGATGGGGGCTGGTGAGGCTGCGCCGATGGGCGCTGGTGAGGCGGCGCCGATGGGGGCGGGTGAGGCTGTGCCGATGGGGGCGGGTGAGGCTGCGCCGATGGGGGCGGGTGAGGCTGCGCCGATGGGGGCGGGTGAGGCTGCGCGGATGGACGCTGGTGAGGCTGCGCGGATGGACGCTGGTGAGGCTGCGCGGATGGACGCTGGTGAGGCTGCGCGGATGGACGCTGGTGAGGCTGCGCGGATGGACGCTGGTGAGGCTGCGCCGATGGGGGCTGGTGAGGCTGCGCCGATGGGGGCGGGTGAGGCTGCGCCGATGGGGGCGGGTGAGGCTGCGCCGATGGGGGCGGGTGAGGCTGCGCCGATGGGGGCTGGTGAGGCTGCGCCGATGGGGGCTGGTGAGGCTGCGCCGATGGGGGCGGGTGAGGCTGCGCGGATGGACGCTGGTGAGGCTGCGCGGATGGACGCTGGTGAGGCTGCGCGGATGGACGCTGGTGAGGCTGCGCGGATGGACGCTGGTGAGGCTGCGCGGATGGACGCTGGTGAGGCTGCGCCGATGGGGGCTGGTGAGGCTGCGCCGATTGGGGCTGGTGAGGCTGCGCCGATGGGGGCGGGTGAGGCTGCGCCGATGGGGGCTGGTGAGGCTGCGCCGATGGGGGCGGGTGAGGCTGCGCCGATGGGGGCTGGTGAGGCTGCGCCGATGGGCGCGGGTGAGGCGGCGCCGATGGGGGCGGGTGAGGCGGCGCCGATGGGGGCGGGTGAGGCTGCGCCGATGGGGGCGGGTGAGGCTGCGCCGATGGGGGCTGGTGAGGCTGCGCCGATGGGGGCTGGTGAGGCTGCGCCGATGGGGGCTGGTGAGGCTGCGCCGATGGGGGCGGGTGAGGCTGCGCCGATGGCTGGTGAGGCTGCGCCGATGGGGGCTGGTGAGGCTGCGCCGATGGGGGCGGGTGAGGCTGCGCCGATGGGGGCGGGTGAGGCTGCGCCGATGGGGGCTGGTGAGGCTGCGCGGATGGACGCTGGTGAGGCTGCGCCGATGGGGGCTGGTGAGGCTGCGCCGATGGGGGCGGGTGAGGCTGCGCGGATGGACGCTGGTGAGGCTGCGCGGATGGACGCTGGTGAGGCTGCGCGGATGGACGCTGGTGAGGCTGCGCGGATGGACGCTGGTGAGGCTGCGCTGATGGGGGCTGGTGAGGCTGCGCAGATGGGGGCGGGTGAGGCTGCGCCGATGGGGGCGGGTGAGGCTGCGCGGATGGACGCTGGTGAGGCTGCGCGGATGGACGCTGGTGAGGCTGCGCGGATGGACGCTGGTGAGGCTGCGCGGATGGACGCTGGTGAGGCTGCGCGGATGGACGCTGGTGAGGCTGCGCGGATGGACGCTGGTGAGGCTGCGCGGATGGACGCTGGTGAGGCTGCGCCGATGGGGGCTGGTGAGGCTGCGCCGATGGGGGCTGGTGAGGCTGCGCCGATGGGGGCTGGTGAGGCTGCGCCGATGGGGGCTGGTGAGGCTGCGCCGATGGGGGCTGGTGAGGCTGCGCTGGTGAGGCTGCGCTGATGGGGGCTGGTGAGGCTGCGCCGATGGGCGCTGGTGAGGCGGCGCCGATGGGGGCGGGTGAGGCTGTGCCGATGGGGGCGGGTGAGGCTGTGCCGATGGGGGCGGGTGAGGCTGCGCCGATGGGGGCGGGTGAGGCTGCGCCGATGGGGGCTGGTGAGGCTGCGCCGATGGGGGCGGGTGAGGCTGCGCGGATGGACGCTGGTGAGGCTGCGCGGATGGACGCTGGTGAGGCTGCGCGGATGGACGCTGGTGAGGCTGCGCGGATGGACGCTGGTGAGGCTGCGCCGATGGGGGCTGGTGAGGCTGCGCCGATGGGGGCGGGTGAGGCTGCGCCGATGGGGGCGGGTGAGGCTGCGCCGATGGGGGCGGGTGAGGCTGCGCCGATGGGGGCTGGTGAGGCTGCGCCGATGGGGGCTGGTGAGGCTGCGCCGATGGGGGCGGGTGAGGCTGCGCGGATGGACGCTGGTGAGGCTGCGCGGATGGACGCTGGTGAGGCTGCGCGGATGGACGCTGGTGAGGCTGCGCCGATGGGGGCTGGTGAGGCTGCGCCGATGGGGGCTGGTGAGGCTGCGCCGATGGGGGCTGGTGAGGCTGCGCCGATGGGGGCTGGTGAGGCTGCGCCGATGGGGGCGGGTGAGGCTGCGCCGATGGGGGCTGGTGAGGCTGCGCCGATGGGGGCTGGTGAGGCTGCGCCGATGGGGGCGGGTGAGGCTGCGCCGATGGGGGCGGGTGAGGCTGCGCGGATGGACGCTGGTGAGGCTGCGCGGATGGACGCTGGTGAGGCTGCGCGGATGGACGCTGGTGAGGCTGCGCTGATGGGGGCGGGTGAGGCTGCGCCGATGGGGGCTGGTGAGGCTGCGCCGATGGGGGCTGGTGAGGCTGCGCCGATGGGGGCTGGTGAAGCTGCGCAGATGGGGGCGGGTGAGGCTGCGCCGATGGGGGCGGGTGAGGCTGCGCCGATGGGGGCTGGTGAGGCTGCGCCGATGGGGGCTGGTGAGGCTGCGCCGATGGGGGCTGGTGAGGCTGCGCCGATGGGGGCTGGTGAGGCTGCGCCGATGGGGGCGGGTGAGGCTGCGCCGATGGGGGCGGGTGAGGCTGCGCCGATGGGGGCTGGTGAGGCTGCGCCGATGGGGGCTGGTGAGGCTGCGCCGATGGGGGCGGGTGAGGCTGCGCGGATGGACGCTGGTGAGGCTGCGCGGATGGACGCTGGTGAGGCTGCGCGGATGGACGCTGGTGAGGCTGCGCGGATGGACGCTGGTGAGGCTGCGCGGATGGACGCTGGTGAGGCTGCGCGGATGGACGCTGGTGAGGCTGCGCGGATGGACGCTGGTGAGGCTGCGCCGATGGGGGCTGGTGAGGCTGCGCTGGTGAGGCTGCGCCGATGGGGGCTGGTGAGGCTGCGCCGATGGGGGCGGGTGAGGCTGCGCCGATGGGGGCGGGTGAGGCTGCGCCGATGGGGGCGGGTGAGGCTGCGCCGATGGGGGCTGGTGAGGCTGCGCCGATGGGGGCTGGTGAGGCTGCGCCGATGGGGGCGGGTGAGGCTGCGCGGATGGACGCTGGTGAGGCTGCGCGGATGGACGCTGGTGAGGCTGCGCGGATGGACGCTGGTGAGGCTGCGCGGATGGGGGCTGGTGAGGCTGCGCGGATGGGGGCGGGTGAGGCTGCGCCGATGGGGGCTGGTGAGGCTGCGCCGATGGGGGCTGGTGAAGCTGCGCAGATGGGGGCGGGTGAGGCTGCGCCGATGGGGGCTGGTGAGGCTGCGCCGATGGGGGCTGGTGAGGCTGCGCCGATGGGGGCGGGTGAGGCTGCGCGGATGGACGCTGGTGAGGCTGCGCGGATGGACGCTGGTGAGGCTGCGCGGATGGACGCTGGTGAGGCTGCGCCGATGGGGGCTGGTGAGGCTGCGCCGATGGGGGCTGGTGAGGCTGCGCCGATGGGGGCGGGTGAGGCTGCGCCGATGGGGGCGGGTGAGGCTGCGCCGATGGGGGCGGGTGAGGCTGCGCCGATGGGGGCTGGTGAGGCTGCGCCGATGGGGGCTGGTGAGGCTGCGCCGATGGGGGCTGGTGAGGCTGCGCCGATGGGGGCGGGTGAGGCTGCGCGGATGGACGCTGGTGAGGCTGCGCGGATGGACGCTGGTGAGGCTGCGCGGATGGACGCTGGTGAGGCTGCGCCGATGGGGGCTGGTGAGGCTGCGCCGATGGGGGCTGGTGAGGCTGCGCCGATGGGGGCGGGTGAGGCTGCGCCGATGGGGGCGGGTGAGGCTGCGCCGATGGGGGCGGGTGAGGCTGCGCCGATGGGGGCTGGTGAGGCTGCGCCGATGGGGGCTGGTGAGGCTGCGCCGATGGGGGCTGGTGAGGCTGCGCCGATGGGCGCTGGTGAGGCGGCGCCGATGGGGGCGGGTGAGGCGGCGCCGATGGGGGCTGGTGAGGCTGCGCCGATGGGGGCGGGTGAGGCTGCGCGGATGGACGCTGGTGAGGCTGCGCGGATGGACGCTGGTGAGGCTGCGCGGATGGACGCTGGTGAGGCTGCGCCGATGGGGGCTGGTGAGGCTGCGCCGATGGGGGCTGGTGAGGCTGCGCCGATGGGGGCGGGTGAGGCTGCGCCGATGGGGGCGGGTGAGGCTGCGCCGATGGGGGCGGGTGAGGCTGCGCCGATGGGGGCTGGTGAGGCTGCGCCGATGGGGGCTGGTGAGGCTGCGCCGATGGGGGCTGGTGAGGCTGCGCCGATGGGGGCGGGTGAGGCTGCGCGGATGGACGCTGGTGAGGCTGCGCGGATGGACGCTGGTGAGGCTGCGCGGATGGACGCTGGTGAGGCTGCGCCGATGGGGGCTGGTGAGGCTGCGCCGATGGGGGCTGGTGAGGCTGCGCCGATGGGGGCGGGTGAGGCTGCGCCGATGGGGGCGGGTGAGGCTGCGCCGATGGGGGCGGGTGAGGCTGCGCCGATGGGGGCTGGTGAGGCTGCGCCGATGGGGGCTGGTGAGGCTGCGCCGATGGGGGCTGGTGAGGCTGCGCCGATGGGCGCTGGTGAGGCGGCGCCGATGGGGGCGGGTGAGGCGGCGCCGATGGGGGCGGGTGAGGCTGCGCCGATGGGGGCGGGTGAGGCTGCGCCGATGGGGGCTGGTGAGGCTGCGCCGATGGGGGCGGGTGAGGCTGCGCGGATGGACGCTGGTGAGGCTGCGCGGATGGACGCTGGTGAGGCTGCGCGGATGGACGCTGGTGAGGCTGCGTGGATGGACGCTGGTGAGGCTGCGCGGATGGACGCTGGTGAGGCTGCGCCGATGGGGGCTGGTGAGGCTGCGCCGATGGGGGCGGGTGAGGCTGCGCCGATGGGGGCGGGTGAGGCTGCGCCGATGGGGGCGGGTGAGGCTGCGCCGATGGGGGCTGGTGAGGCTGCGCCGATGGGGGCTGGTGAGGCTGCGCCGATGGGGGCGGGTGAGGCTGCGCGGATGGACGCTGGTGAGGCTGCGCGGATGGACGCTGGTGAGGCTGCGCGGATGGACGCTGGTGAGGCTGCGCGGATGGACGCTGGTGAGGCTGCGCCGATGGGGGCTGGTGAGGCTGCGCCGATGGGGGCGGGTGAGGCTGCGCCGATGGGGGCGGGTGAGGCTGCGCCGATGGGGGCGGGTGAGGCTGCGCCGATGGGGGCTGGTGAGGCTGCGCCGATGGGGGCTGGTGAGGCTGCGCCGATGGGGGCGGGTGAGGCTGCGCGGATGGACGCTGGTGAGGCTGCGCGGATGGACGCTGGTGAGGCTGCGCGGATGGACGCTGGTGAGGCTGCGCGGATGGACGCTGGTGAGGCTGCGCCGATGGGGGCTGGTGAGGCTGCGCCGATGGGGGCTGGTGAGGCTGCGCCGATGGGGGCTGGTGAGGCTGCGCCGATGGGGGCTGGTGAGGCTGCGCCGATGGGGGCTGGTGAGGCTGCGCCGATGGGGGCGGGTGAGGCTGCGCCGATGGGGGCTGGTGAGGCTGCGCCGATGGGGGCGGGTGAGGCTGCGCCGATGGGGGCGGGTGAGGCTGCGCGGATGGACGCTGGTGAGGCTGCGCGGATGGACGCTGGTGAGGCTGCGCGGATGGACGCTGGTGAGGCTGCGCTGATGGGGGCGGGTGAGGCTGCGCCGATGGGGGCTGGTGAGGCTGCGCCGATGGGGGCTGGTGAAGCTGCGCAGATGGGGGCGGGTGAGGCTGCGCCGATGGGGGCGGGTGAGGCTGCGCCGATGGGGGCGGGTGAGGCTGCGCCGATGGGGGCTGGTGAGGCTGCGCCGATGGGGGCTGGTGAGGCTGCGCCGATGGGGGCTGGTGAGGCTGCGCCGATGGGGGGCGGGTGAGGCTGCGCCGATGGGGGCGGGTGAGGCTGCGCCGATGGGGGCTGGTGAGGCTGCGCCGATGGGGGCTGGTGAGGCTGCGCCGATGGGGGCGGGTGAGGCTGCGCGGATGGACGCTGGTGAGGCTGCGCGGATGGACGCTGGTGAGGCTGCGCGGATGGACGCTGGTGAGGCTGCGCGGATGGACGCTGGTGAGGCTGCGCGGATGGACGCTGGTGAGGCTGCGCGGATGGACGCTGGTGAGGCTGCGCCGATGGGGGCTGGTGAGGCTGCGCCGATGGGGGCTGGTGAGGCTGCGCTGGTGAGGCTGCGCTGATGGGGGCTGGTGAGGCTGCGCCGATGGGGGCGGGTGAGGCTGCGCCGATGGGGGCGGGTGAGGCTGCGCCGATGGGGGCGGGTGAGGCTGCGCCGATGGGGGCTGGTGAGGCTGCGCCGATGGGGGCTGGTGAGGCTGCGCCGATGGGGGCTGGTGAGGCTGCGCCGATGGGGGCGGGTGAGGCTGCGCGGATGGACGCTGGTGAGGCTGCGCGGATGGACGCTGGTGAGGCTGCGCGGATGGACGCTGGTGAGGCTGCGCGGATGGACGCTGGTGAGGCTGCGCGGATGGGGGCTGGTGAGGCTGCGCAGATGGGGGCGGGTGAGGCTGCGCCGATGGGGGCTGGTGAGGCTGCGCCGATGGGGGCTGGTGAAGCTGCGCAGATGGGGGCGGGTGAGGCTGCGCCGATGGGGGCTGGTGAGGCTGCGCCGATGGGGGCTGGTGAGGCTGCGCCGATGGGGGCTGGTGAGGCTGCGCCGATGGGGGCGGGTGAGGCTGCGCCGATGGGGGCTGGTGAGGCTGCGCCGATGGGCGCTGGTGAGGCGGCGCCGATGGGGGCGGGTGAGGCTGTGCCGATGGGGGCGGGTGAGGCTGCGCCGATGGGGGCGGGTGAGGCTGCGCCGATGGGGGCTGGTGAGGCTGCGCCGATGGGGGCGGGTGAGGCTGCGCGGATGGACGCTGGTGAGGCTGCGCGGATGGACGCTGGTGAGGCTGCGCTGATGGGGGCTGGTGAGGCTGCGCAGATGGGGGCGGGTGAGGCTGCGCCGATGGGGGCGGGTGAGGCTGCGCGGATGGACGCTGGTGAGGCTGCGCGGATGGACGCTGGTGAGGCTGCGCGGATGGACGCTGGTGAGGCTGCGCCGATGGGGGCTGGTGAGGCTGCGCCGATGGGGGCGGGTGAGGCTGCGCGGATGGACGCTGGTGAGGCTGCGCGGATGGACGCTGGTGAGGCTGCGCGGATGGACGCTGGTGAGGCTGCGCCGATGGGGGCTGGTGAGGCTGCGCCGATGGGGGCGGGTGAGGCTGCGCCGATGGGGGCGGGTGAGGCTGCGCCGATGGGGGCTGGTGAGGCTGCGCGGATGGACGCTGGTGAGGCTGCGCCGATGGGGGCTGGTGAGGCTGCGCCGATGGGGGCGGGTGAGGCTGCGCCGATGGGGGCTGGTGAGGCTGCGCCGATGGGGGCGGGTGAGGCTGCGCCGATGGGGGCTGGTGAGGCTGCGCCGATGGGGGCGGGTGAGGCTGCGCCGATGGGGGCGGGTGAGGCTGCGCGGATGGACGCTGGTGAGGCTGCGCGGATGGACGCTGGTGAGGCTGCGCGGATGGACGCTGGTGAGGCTGCGCTGATGGGGGCTGGTGAGGCTGCGCAGATGGGGGCGGGTGAGGCTGCGCCGATGGGGGCGGGTGAGGCTGCGCCGATGGGGGCGGGTGAGGCTGCGCCGATGGGGGCGGGTGAGGCTGCGCCGATGGGGGCTGGTGAGGCTGCGCCGATGGGGGCTGGTGAGGCTGCGCCGATGGGGGCTGGTGAGGTTGCGCCGATGGGGGCGGGTGAGGCTGCGCCGATGGGGGCGGGTGAGGCTGCGCCGATGGGGGCTGGTGAGGCTGCGCCGATGGGGGCTGGTGAGGCTGCGCGGATGGACGCTGGTGAGGCTGCGCCGATGGGGGCGGGTGAGGCTGCGCCGATGGGGGCGGGTGAGGCTGCGCCGATGGGGGCGGGTGAGGCTGCGCCGATGGGGGCTGGTGAGGCTGCGCGGATGGACGCTGGTGAGGCTGCGCCGATGGGGGCTGGTGAGGCTGCGCCGATGGGGGCGGGTGAGGCTGCGCCGATGGGGGCTGGTGAGGCTGCGCCGATGGGGGCGGGTGAGGCTGCGCCGATGGGGGCTGGTGAGGCTGCGCCGATGGGGGCTGGTGAGGCTGCGCCGATGGGGGCTGGTGAGGCTGCGCCGATGGGGGCGGGTGAGGCTGCGCCGATGGGGGCGGGTGAGGCTGCGCCGATGGGGGCTGGTGAGGCTGCGCCGATGGGGGCTGGTGAGGCTGCGCCGATGGGGGCTGGTGAGGCTGCGCCGATGGGGGCGGGTGAGGCTGCGCCGATGGGGGCGGGTGAGGCTGCGCCGATGGGGGCTGGTGAGGCTGCGCTGGTGAGGCTGCGCCGATGGGCGCGGGTGAGGCTGCGCCGATGGGGGCTGGTGAGGCTGCGCCGATGGGGGCTGGTGAGGCTGCGCCGATGGGGGCGGGTGAGGCTGCGCCGATGGGGGCGGGTGAGGCTGCGCGGATGGACGCTGGTGAGGCTGCGCGGATGGACGCTGGTGAGGCTGCGCGGATGGACGCTGGTGAGGCTGCGCTGATGGGGGCTGGTGAGGCTGCGCAGATGGGGGCGGGTGAGGCTGCGCCGATGGGGGCTGGTGAGGCTGCGCCGATGGGGGCGGGTGAGGCTGCGCCGATGGGGGCTGGTGAGGCTGCGCGGATGGACGCTGGTGAGGCTGCGCCGATGGGGGCTGGTGAGGCTGCGCCGATGGGGGCTGGTGAGGCTGCGCGGATGGACGCTGGTGAGGCTGCGCGGATGGACGCTGGTGAGGCTGCGCCGATGGGGGCGGGTGAGGCTGCGCCGATGGGGGCGGGTGAGGCTGCGCCGATGGGCGCTGGTGAGGCGGCGCTGGTGAGGCTGCGCCGATGGGGGCTGGTGAGGCTACGCCGATGGGGGCTGGTGAGGCTACGCCGATGGGGGCTGGTGAGGCTACGCCGATGGGGGCTGGTGAAGCTGCGCAGATGGGGGCGGGTGAGGCTGCGCCGATGGGGGCGGGTGAGGCTGCGCCGATGGGGGCTGGTGAGGCTGCGCCGATGGGGGCTGGTGAGGCTGCGCCGATGGGGGCTGGTGAGGCTGCGCTGGTGAGGCTGCGCTGATGGGGGCTGGTGAGGCTGCGCGGATGGACGCTGGTGAGGCTGCGCGGATGGACGCTGGTGAGGCTGCGCGGATGGACGCTGGTGAGGCTGCGCTGATGGGCGCTGGTGAGGCGGCGCTGGTGAGGCTGCGCCGATGGGGGCGGGTGAGGCTGCGCCGATGGGGGCTGGTGAGGCTGCGCCGATGGGGGCTGGTGAGGCTGCGCGGATGGACGCTGGTGAGGCTGCAGTTGTCTCCCCCCCCCCCCCCAAAAAAAAATAAAAAAAAATTTAAATTAAAGTCAGCAGCTAAAATACTGTAGCTGCTGACTTTTATTAAAAGGACAATTACCTTCCGGGGATCCAATACCGTTCTCCTCCGTGCTGGCTTTTTACTTTGGGAAGCCTTGGGGGCACTCGGCAGGGGGTAAAGATCGAAAACCGCAGGGGAGAAGAGGGCTGCTCTGTGCAAAACCATAATACAACGCAGGTTAGTAGAACAGGTTTGTTATTTAGAAAAAAAAAAAGACAACCTTTATAATCACTTTACATGATCAGTGTGCAGCTGAGAACTATGACCGCACAGTCGGAATCTTTTTGGCAGAAAGATTTTTGACTGGTTCTCGGTTGTCACATACTATTTTTTATTTATAGAATTTCTCATTTTTAAAAGAAAGGTACATTTATACGTTGCAGTTCTGCTTGGATTCCTCTTGTAGTTTTTACAGGGAAGATTTTCTGTCTTGCAAAAAACAAGCACGTCTTTTATAAAAGACCAACCCCTTTATTGAATTACCCAACGCTCTGTTCTATATTAAAAATCATAAATATTTGTATCCATCAGTCTATACAATCCATTTATTGCTTTGTAAACATTTGATGTCTGAACAACAGTTCCTAGTATTAAGTAAACTGTATTTAAAACCATAGGTTGTAAAAAAATAAATAAAAATAATAAACTTAGCGATTTCATTTGATTCCCTGATATGTAAATTTAGAACGTAACACTTCAGTTATTTCAGTATGAGGTTGTGTAAAATCAGTTCTTATTTTTCCAACCTGGGAATTTAGTAATTAGCTGAAACGAACTGTAAACAGTCAGCGGGATATTAAGCAAAAGTGTTAAAATGTCATTAAATATTTATGAGAAGATGGAGGCGTAATTAGACGTCTGACAAATGAGGCCGTACTGCTGTCTGATATCCAGTACGCCACCTTTCATTCACAAATATCACAGTATTCGGTGAGTTACTATTCTTGCATATAGTAATCAATAAGACCCAATCTGAAACTTGAGTGATACTAGTTGAAGATGGATTTTGACTACTATGGGTTACTGTGCATAAGAATTGCCAGATATGAGCAAGAACCCTTGATTGAAGAAGTCCAGTGTTATCTAATGGGCAGTTCACCATTTTTCATGTTTAAAGAAGTTGTGATCAAGCTCTTTTAAGGCTCCTGTACATGCAGACTAGGTTGACCGCCGGCCACGGGAAAACGCTTAATGTTGCAAAATCACATCACAATTTTACCGCATTTTGTGGCCTGATGGTTAAAATGTTCCTATCCTGAATGTGATTCTTCCGGGTTCAGGAGAGGGAGGTTAAACCTCCCCTAACTGCAGCAGCTCCTAAACTCTTGTAAAAGCCTGTGTGCATTTTATGGAGTTGAGCTTAGGAGCTTTGGCAAAAAAAAACGCCAAAAGCTACTAAACTCAAGTTTAGATGCTGTAGTGTACCTTAGGGTCCATGAACACTTGACTTAAAAAAAAAAAAACATGCTTCTACGGGAGTTATGCGGGTGTTTTTTATCTACAGCCTGTAGAAGGAGCTCAAGGTTCTCCTATGTGTCCGTGCACATTAGGGAATTTAGAGGCAAAAAAAAAAAAAAACACATCACAAGTGCATTTTTTGAGAGGATGGTAATGGTAAAAGCTCATAAACATGGAGCGTTATGCATTTTTTAAGTGTACAGTGAAAAATGAGTGGAGGGGAATGTTTTGCGAAAAAACTCATAAAAGCAAATGCCCATAAAGTCTTCTGAACTCTTGTGCAATATGAGCTACTATAAGCATTTTTGTATGCCGCTGTTTCTGCTTGAGGTCTTTTTTTTTTTTTTTTTTTTTACAGTTCTTAGGTTATAGTAGTCAATTCTTTAGACAGGGGGAAAAAAAATTACAAAGCTGACCTAACACTATGAGCTCTTGTTGGTAGCGGACCGTGTCAGCTTACTAATGAACTGGCTGAAATTTGCTCACCAGCTAGCCCTTTCAGCTGCCTCCTGCCTAATATCCATATATTAAAAATCTAAGAAGCCATGTGGAAAATTGTCAGCTGAACAGCATCTGCATCCAATCAGATGCTGGCACCGTTTCACATATTTCACACCCAGCACCTTTACTACCGCTTTTGTTAACAACCATCCACCCTCCCCTCTACCTAATTTTGGGGAATCAGCGCTTCCCTCCCGGGCTGCTAGGGGATTACTTCCGCTCTCTCCTGGAAGCGCAATGCTTCCAAGACTCTTTTTTTCAAACTTTGCTCACCATCCCTCTATCTCGAAGTGGATGTTAACAACGGGCCAATATTGTCTCGGCTTCTGAAGAGCTCAACAGCTTTGACACTTTCTCAGCTCCCTCCCCTCTCTCCAAAACTTCAGGGGCCACTGATGACTTTTGGACACCTTTTTGTGTTGGTACTGGCCCTCTTCCCCACACTTTCTTAGGTGTATTTTCAGCTGATCCCTCTCCCTGATGACTATTTCCCCACTTATCTTTAGAAGTAGGAATCAATACACTTCAATCAATCCATTAAGATCTTTCACCCCTGTTCAATGTAGGCAGGGCACTTGGGCCCTGTTGTCTAGCAGCACAGTAGGTGGGGGGTAACAGTACCTGATGGCTAGCCTGTACAGTCCAGTTATAGCGCTCTATAGAAAGCAGTCAGCGTGCTGCTTTAATTTTTAGAACAGCAATCATGTGACAAAACAGTGCATCATCATACCCCCCATATTGTTGGCAGTGTTTGTATTTAAACACATTGATCGAGGTGAATTAACAATGTCCAAGTTATCCTTGGACCATGTTTTTTTTTTTTTTTTTTTTATTATTTTACAACTTACCAGTGGCTAATTTATAAAAACAAAAAGTAATAAAAGTATTTGTGGTGTTCCAAGCAAATCAATCAAGTAGCAGATGTCCTTTTTATGAGTCTGTAGAGAAATGAAAAAACCTGATTGGTTGTTATGGTCCCTTGTTTTCTCATTAGCGTGTATACGTCTGGCCCAATGCAGGGTCTAAGATTGTCGCTGATGGACTCAATATAACCCCCTTGAGTGCTATAATAATTTTGCGTTACTATTTGGATTCCTCGCTTGCTCCCCATATGTATCTTACCATATAACAAGGATCATTTTCCACTTCTTATGGCTTTATAGTTGTAGCTTTTAGTACTCATTTACTTGCTGAAAATAATCTATAAAATTGTTATTGTGGGGTTGGATGGCACTTATCTTGAAGAAAAAAAAATGCAGTTTCTCCTAGCTTGCAGCTGCATGCTATTAGTTTTATATAATTTTAATTGCCCTGAAGATCATACAATTCTGGAGGTTTGAAAAAGTCTTTGTTATTATTACTTACTAGTGGTGTTCAAGATCTTTACCCCCCCGAAAATAATTTAACATTTTAGGTTTAAAGTAACAGCAACAGCTGAGTATAGGTATTTACTGCCACACAAATATTATAGAAAATCTATAATGAGAGAAACTTGGTGCTCTCCATTGCTGACCTCTTGCCTGGAAAATGGGGAATCGCTTGGCTATCTTGCTTGACTCTTTCTCTACCACTCACCTGAAAATAGTAAAGCATTCTGAGGGCTTCTCTGAACAACTGATTTGCATGCCCATTCTAAGTATGTGACCAAGCTGGTACTGAAGTAAACCATGCCCTTCCCACGACTGGTTTGCTTTAAAGCAATGTTTCTCAACTTTTTTCCAATCAAGGCATCCATTAAAATTATGCACAGTGCCCCTTTCTAAAATGTAAAAAAATACTTAGTGCAAGCTTCACACACGTAGGACACCCAACATTAGAGGTGATTTATGTTGGGTGTCTGACTGGTATTCCAGCATTTCTTCTTCCTCATTTTTTCACCCTCTCGCAGCTAACGGGACCTCAGTGCTGACAGAGAGGGGCAGAGGTCAAACAAAGGTGTCTAATTTTTTTCTGAATTATTTTTTTTAATTTTTTTTAATTTTTTTCTGAATGAATTTAAATATATTCTTATGTAAGTGTAATTTGACCAATGTTGATCATTGCATTTTTGTTGACTACTGCTTTGGTTGTATGTTCCTAATGCACCTAGCCCCAGTCCAGTGTTATAGAGGGTTTCTTTTGAGCAAGAATTATGGCACCTTTAGGACCCAGCTGGCTCTGCCGCTCTGCCCATTTAAGCCCTTGTCCAAAATGGCGCTTTATCGGCCTGAGGAAGGAGCGCATGCTCCGACAACGCGTCGCCGGCGCCAGTACGCATCCCGGAAGTGACGTCAGAACGGCCGGTGCTGTGTCCCTAGTGTATGGGAAGTATCGATCTTCCATTCGCTACTGCCCAGGGCTTCGAGACCGCTTGTGCCAATGATGAATCCGGACATTGGGATCATCATTCCACTTTGCAATACTGCCATGTTGTTTTTATTACACCGCTTGTGAGTACCTGTTCACTGTGTCTATTAAACGTATGATCCTGATATACTGCACTCAGTGTGGCGCCTGTTTTCTCCCTGCAAACAAAGGTGTCTGATGTCCTTATCAACCAATGACATCAGTGGTTGTAACAAATAAGTAGACTTGACCAACTTGCTGGCTTGTACACCATTTTTGGGCAGTTTGGGGCCATTTTTAGGCACCTCTGAAGAACCCAGATGGCACATCAGGGTGCCTAGGCACCCTAGTTGAAAAAGGCTGCTTTAATGTGACACTAAACGCACACATCAGAGGAAAAACGGTTTAACCTTAAAGCGGACTTCCACCCAAAAGTGGAACTTCCGCTTTAGGTAGTTCTAACCCCCTGACATGCCACATTTGGCATGTCATTTTTTTTGGTGGGGGTGCGGGTACCTAGTTTTGACATGTACCCGCTCCCACTTCCGCTCGGAGCGCCGCGGCGCCCTGAGCGGAAGTTCTCCTCTCCCCCTCAGAGGTTCCAGAAGATTGCCGGCCAATCACAACGCGTAGCGCAACTCGCGCATTCGCAGCGCGTACCCGGCTGTGAATCCGCAAACTGTCACCAGTGATGCCGGCGCCGCAGAGCAGAGAGGGAGAAGAGCGAGGCTTCGGACGGCTGCATCGTTGGACAGGTGAGTGTGTTTAGGCTGGAACTCCACTTTAACCACTTAAGCCCCGGAAGATTTTACCCCCATTCCGACCAGGGAGTATTTTGCGATTCGGCACTGCGTGACTTTAACGGACAATTGCGCGGTCGTGCGACGCTGTACCTAAACGAATTTGGCGTCCTTTTTTTCCCACAGACAGAGCTTTCTTTTGGTGGTATTTGATCACCTGTGCGATTTTTTGATCACGCGCTATAAACAAAAAAAGAGCGTCAATTTTGCAAAAATAGCAATATTTTTCACATTTTTTTATATGAAATTCCCCCAAAAAAATTTAAAAATCAAAATTTTTTTACTTTTTCGGCCAATTTGTTTTATGCTACCTATGTTTGGTAAAAAAAATCGCAAAAAGCGTATTTTGATTGGTTTGCGCAAAAGTTATCGCGTTTACTAACAAAGGGAAAGATTTCTGTCATTTTTGTTGTTTTTTTTTTTTAACGTGTAATGGCGGCGATCTGCGATTTTTTTTTTTTGCGGTACTGCGACATTGGGGCGGACAGATCGGACCCTTGACTGACATTTTTGACACTTTTGGGGTTACCAGTGACATTTCTACAGTAATCCGTGCTATATATATGCACTGTTACTGTAAAAATACACTGGTAGTGAAGGGGTTAACTTTATTTGGGAGGGAGGGGCTGTGTGTATCCCTAGGGGCGTGCTTTCTACTGTGATTGGCTGGGGCTTGAGCTGTATGGACACTGATCAACGGATCTACATACTAGATCCGAGTGATCAGTATCCTAACAGCAAGGAGAATGACAGGTGGCTTGTTTACACAAGCTGCCTGACATTCTCCCTCTCCCCCGCCGATCGCCGAGTGACCGGCGGACATCGGGTCCGCCGGTCACACGCGCGGGGGGGTCCGTGACCACGCGGGAGCGGGAGCGCGCCTCCGGGGGCGCGCGCTCGCTCCCTAGACCCTCACAGGCTAGTGACGTAGCCCTACGTCACTTTGCCTGTGAGGGGCTGACTGCCGACGTAGATCGGCGTTAGGCAGTCGGCAAGTGGTTAAAATACGTAAGGGGTTCTTCACTGTCAGAGCAGTAAAGATGTGGAATTTGCTTCCACAAGCAGTCGTATCAGCAGGGAGCATCGATAGTTTAAAAAAAACTATTAGATGGGCACCTTAAAGAACACAACATACAGGGGTGTATGTCAATGTACGGTTAACAGCAAACACACACACACATCATATGTTGAACTGGATTGACTGATGTCTTTTTTTCAACCTCACAAACAAACAAAAAAAATCCTTATACCGCTAGCATTACTAAATCGATTGAAAAGTAGAACATTTACGTGTTAAACTTTTTTTTTTTTTTTTTTTAGTTACCTTCTGGTGTCCAGGCCTAGACAAATGATATCATACATCCCAGGAGTCTTCAGGATGGAAGGAGGGCTTTTCACAGCTAAGCACACCCTCCTACCTGTATGCCTGAGCTAGGGGCAGATGGATTCCAGAAAGTAAATGCTACATGAATCATCCGCCTTACTCAAGATGACAATGCCAAAAATGCTAAGGGGTTGGGTGGGTTTCAATGTTATTTCTCAACAAAATTAATCATGGAGACATGGATGAATGGCTGAATTTGCTTTGAATATTAAAATCAAATTAAATAGGGTTTTTGGTGTGTGGTGCTCAGATGGAGTGCAGTTCCGCTTTAAGTAGATCTAAATTGAAGTAGGAAAATAATTGCAGGCAATTCATCATCTAACAGACATCTGTCCTAGCAAGGAACCTTTTTTTTGTACAGCAGTTACTGTGGTAACTGGTAGAAATATGCAAAATATCGCAGAAACAACTTTTTAAATAAAATGTTTATCTTTTTGTGCTTTGTCTGATCAAAATATTCAGTTGATGGTTAGATGTATTTTTAGCTTTTTTTTTTACTAATCTGTCTTTCAGGAATGTTGGGAGCAGATGGGCCCTGGACCAAGCCAAGTACAACTTAGTAAATGAATACTTTTTAGTCGGGGTGACGGAGGAACTTGAGGATTTCATTATGTTGTTGGAGGCAGCATTGCCTCGTTTCTTTAGAGGTGCCACCGAACTCTACCGTTCAGGTAATTCAAAAGATTACCAATTTTGTTGAGTATGAACTTGTAAGTCTGGAACAATAGGGCTGGATTATAGCAAGAATTCTATACATTGCTAAATGCTATTCATGTTCATCCCCCAGATAAATTACAATTGGAAACTCATTGGATACCATACGGTGCACAAATACTTTTCTTCCAGACACATTGCGGGGGGATTTTTATCAAATTGATTTAATCTTGGAAGACTGGTCATCATCATTTCCAGGCTGCATAATCGTATGGGGGCACAAATAAAGAACAAGGGGTAAACATTCCCAACTGCCTTGTGCTTAGAGGATTTTAATCCCCACTAAAAATGCGGAACCAACCGGCAGGGCTCCCAGTCGTTTGATCACTATAGCTATGGCATAGGGATCATATGCAAGCTTGGAAGTTAATTTACAAAATAACATTTACTGCATGCAGATGGGACTGCAGCTTAAAGATGAACATGTGCCTCACATACAACGCAGTACAAAAAATAATTACAAAATGTATGTATGTGTGTTTTGTTTTTGTTTTTTTGTCCATTTTCCGCCTGTAATGAAAAAACTTAGCAGGAATTTTGAACAGTGTACCAAATAGCCTCATGTCCTAAGAAGAAAATTATTCAGGCAGGCAAATCAAATTATAGTGTTACTGTCAACTTATCCAGGCCTCAGTTGCTTCTGGTCAAAAAAAGGTTAACTCTAGTTACCCCTAGGCAACCTGCTTGTAGATACACTCATACTTAGCAAATTGCTTACTATTTTACACTAGCGCTCTTAAACTGGCAAGCGAATACACTATAGAACTGAAAATGGGGGTGGGAATACCCACGCACCAATGGCAAATGGGAGAGAGGAAGACTTCACCTTTATTAGGTTATTAAATAGATCATGGAAAATAAGCATGTGTGAGTGTGTATACTTTTAAGGTAGGGGACATGAGCATTGGGAAGAAATTAGTGAAAAAAATCGTCACTACTACAAAATACCCCAAGGGGCGTGTGTGTGTGTGTGTGTGTGTGTGTGTGTGTGTGTGTGTATATATATTCATCACAAGATACCTAATTGGGGTAAAATTAAAGACAAAAGAATTGCCCTCTGCCGTGTTACAAGCACAAGGGAAGTTATTTGCACTGCCCAACCATAAACAGTATGGCCACCTGCTGTTAAGTAGCACCATTGGATGGACTAACCTGTAATAATGTGCTAATCTTCTATCAATTTGCATCAAATAAATCTACCTTACCACTGTAAGAGAGAGGAGGGGGGAATCGAAGGGTTAACATACAATATTTTTACCTTCCTGCTGCAATTTATATCCAGTTGAATGACCAGTCCCTATGATACATGGTTATCTACCGGGTACCTCCATTGGTCTGTGTCTACAAAGGTATATTGTTGCCCCCCCCTAACAATATCAATTTGACTGGCCAGTTACAGTGGTATTATGTCATGCATCCAAGGCCCTCGTTGATCACAGTCAAAAATAGATCAACTCAAACTCCTATACCTCCATTATCAGTTATTGCATCACCCCAAATTTGGTGCCCTGAACTAACTTCACTCTACACGTTTTGCTCATAAAATGAGCTTCGTCAGGAGTATAAAAAAAAAAAGTGTGCACTAAATCAGACAAACAAACATATACAGCACATGGTGATCAAAAAGAAAATGACCACTGATGCTCAGGAATAGGCTGCCGGCATGTAATATCATCATTTACTAGTCTAAAGCATACTTAGAAAAATCGCTGCTCTCCCAATACAGTCTGTGTAGTCAACCTATATGAGACCGCCTCACCCTTGCACCACCCAACAAGCCATGCCCTCTCACATGTTTCGCCCCACCAGGGCTTAGTCATAGAGGTGACCTGTAGGACTGAGGCCCGGTGGGTTGGGCAAAACATGTTTGTGGAGTGGTGCAAGGCTAAGGCCATCTCATACATGTTAACTACACAGACTGTATTGGGAAAGTGGTAATCTTTCTAAGTACGTTACCCTCAGGTACTTCCTGGTTTTGTACAGGCGGATGATACTAAACTAAGCGGGGCAATAACTTCTATGCAGGATGTGGAAATATTACAAGCAGACCTGAACAAAGTAATGGGGTGGGCAACTACATGGCAGATGAGGTTTGTTTTTTTTTTTTTTTTTTTGTAAATTTCTGTTTATTAAGTTTTGCATGTTAAACAAGAACATATGCAGATGAGGTTTAATGTTGAAAAATGTAAAGTTATGCACTTGGGTGTCAGAAACACGAAAGCAAGCTACCTGGGGGTCCTAGTGGACAACAAGCTTGGTAGTGGCATGCCATGCCAAGCCGCTGTAAGGAAGGCCAACAAAATATTGGCATGTATAAAAAAGGGGGTTCACTCCAGAAATGAAGAGATTATTCTCCCACTCTACAAGACTCTGGTCCAGCCACATCTGGAGTATTCTGTCCAGTTCTGGGCACCGGTCCTCAGGAAGGATGTGCTGGAGCTGGAGAGAGTCCAGAGAAGGGCAACAAAAATAATTAGGGGAATGGAGGACATCTGCCATGAGGAAAGACTACAGGCATTGAACTTATTCTCTCTGGAGAAGAGACAATTGAGGGGGGATATGATATCAATGTACAAATAATGTACTGGTGATGACCCTAGCATAGGGAAAAACTATTCAGAGAAAGGGAATACAGTAAGGCACGTTGCCACTTACGAAATTTAGAGGAAAACGGTTTAACCTTAAAATACGTAAAGGGCTCTTTACTGTCAGAGCAGTAAGGATGTGGGATTCTCTTCCACAAGCAGTGGTATCAGCAGGGAGCATCGATAGTTTCAAAAAACTATTAGCGGGGCACCTTAAAGACCACATTACACAGGGGTATACAATGTACGGTTAACAGCAAACACACATCATAGGTTGAACTGGATGGACTGATGCCTTTTTTCAACCTCACAAACTATATGTTACCCAATGAGCACACATTTGTGTCAGACCTTCCCTAATAAATCATTAAAATAACTGCTACACTTGATGGATAAAATCTGCCATTATGTAGCACTAATTCATAGTGGTAATCTGAAGGGCGGCTATGAATTTAGACTGAATAACAATAAAAAGGTAAGGTAACATGAATGCCTAATTTAGGATAAGGTTTTAAAAAAAAAAACAACAAAGTGTCTGGAAATACCAGTGGACATGGCTAATTTATTTATCAGGAGATAAAGCCAAGCATATGGTGAGTAGATAAGGTCATCCCCAAAACTCCCAAACAAAGAGGAAGCTTGTGATAGAAGCCAAAGAGATGCCAACACTCACTTTTTGAATGGACGGCAGCATTCAATAGCAGAGACTGGAATAAAGATGCATCAATCAACATATCAAGTGCTTTGCATACTAATGGGATCTAGAGAGGGATTGGCACAGAATGACCAGTTACACAAAAACAACCATGTGAAAGTATGTTTGGAATTTGATAATAAGCTTGAAAGTAACTCATTCATCATGTGGAAAATGTTTTGTGGTCAGATCTAGGATTGCCTACATTAAAAAAAATGCTTACACTAAAGTATAGTGCTGGTAACTTGCTGCTGGTCAAATTTTCATTAACATAGACTGTAATTCATGTTAAAAGTAGCATTGAGGATGGATGATAAAAAAGCGTAACAATGCTGTGAGTAAATTTGTCTTTTAATAAAGCTAAAGGTGAGATATTATCCAAGATTGTAGGATCTCCAGACACGAGGCCAAAGTAAGATTAGAGAGACTTGAGAACAAAAAATGGAATGTCTTCCTAAAGGTCCAGTCAAAGCCCCTCATTTGAATTCTTTTGAGAATTTGTGGAACTACGGTATTTCAAGGGTGCTTGCACAGGCATTTTAGATGCCTGGCGTAATTTACCTGCTCTTTCTATCACCTAGGGAGCTGCAGGTGCTGCATACAGCCTGTCATACAAATGAATGGCTATACGGGCCCATTTTCTTGTAAGCGCAGATACATTTTTGCATATAGAAGATACACCGACACATATTTCACTTGTTTTAGTAAATGCAGTTGTCTATCAAATAAAAATAAACACAGCATGGGACCGAAGCACAATGACATGCTAAGAGGGAGATGTAGAAAGACTTTGCTGGCAACACAGGTCAGAGGTTAAGATAAAAATGCAGCAAAAAGACCCAAGGCGCTCAACCATAGAATGGGCTTGTAGTTATATGAGGTAGTAACATGCATCCTATTGACCCATTCCCATCTGCAATCCATTGGAGAAATGGATCTATCTAAAACGAAAACACAAAGGCTATATACGGCACACTTGTAAAGTCAGGGTATCTGTGATAAATTGGAGGATGATGAATAAACAAATAAAACTTGCTTCCATATAAACCATAAAGTGGGGGTTTGCTTTGATCCTGTAGCAGAGCAGTAGTTTTTTGCCTCCGTCCCTGTGTATCTAAAATGGGGGAAATTGCTTGGTGCCTCGGGCCAAGAAGTGGAGTGGGACTTTTATGGGCAAGTGAGTTTACACACAATTTATAAAAGATAATCAAAAATATTTATTTATGTACAATGTTAGGATACAATTATTTGTACTTATATCCAGTGCGTAGGTGTTTGGGTTATAGACCCAAAGTGTGTTTAGAGGAAGGTAAAGTTTTTGGAAAATATCCGTGACATAGGTGAAAAGGGTGACTTTTGTTTTTGGACGTTGTTCTCTGTTTTTTCCAGGCTTGTTGCTTGGAAAAATCTGTTCACAGAGATCCAACTATAGGTCCAAGGCGTGTTTATCCAATGCGTTTCGGCTACTGGGTAGCCTTTTTCAAGGATTATATGGTTATCACCAATTCTGTGGAAATAATGATAAATATTATTTTTATCCTTTATGTATATTTATTAGTATATTTGTTGTTTATTTATTAGTATATACATACTTTCTCTGTCTATTCTTGCGAGCCTCTTTGTGTCTGGACAAGTTCGCAGCAGGAACCACTATGGTGCAGCCTGAGGAATATATATATATATGTATACATTATGTATAATGTATTTAGTAAGTTTCTAGGTTTGTATACGTTTGAATTATGTCTGACAACTTACTATATGGTTGTCTTCCAATGTTCTTACGGTTATTGAGTGCAGGGATTGGTATCCTATTCTTTTGCTGAATGGATCTAAGGATACGTGCCCGTAAAAGTCCCACTCCACTTCTTGGCCCGAGGCACCAAGCAATTTCCCCCATTTTATAAACCATAAAGTGACATTTATTATGTGGCTATAGATAGTTACATAGGTTAAAAAAAAGACACAAGTTCATCTAGTTCAACTGAAAAAAAAATAATCTTATAATCCCATATACACAATCCTATTCCCACAGTTGATCCAGAGAAAGGGGAAAAAAACAGCAAAGCATTGATCCAATTTGCTACAGCAGGGGAACCAAATTTATTTTCCTGATCCCCAGTGAGGCAATCAGATTTTCCCTGGATCAGCGTTACCTATAAATCTTAGTACCCAGTTATATTATGCACATTTAGGAAAGAATCAAGGCCTATTTTAAAACAATCTACTGAGCTGGCCAGGACCATCTCTGGAGGAAATCTATTCCACATTTTCACAGCTCTTACTGTGAAGAAACCTTTCTGTATTTGGAGATTAAATCTCTTTTCCTCTAGACGTAAAGGGTGCCCCCTTGTCCTCTGTGATGACCTTAACGTGAATAACTCAACCCCAAATTCACTATATGGGACCCTTTATGTATTTGTACATGTTGATCATATCCCCCCTTAATCTTCTCTTCTCAAGAGAGAATAAATTCAGTTCCTCTAATCTTTCCTCATAGCTGAGCTCCTCCATGCCTCTTGTAAGTTTGGTTGCCCTTCTCCAGTTCCCTGATATAATTTTTGAGAAATGGTGCCCAAAACTGAACTGCATATTCCAGATGAGGTCTTACTAATGATTTGTACAGGGGCAAAATGACATCTGTCTCTCTCTGGAGTCCATACCGTTCTTAATGCAAGAAATTACTTTGCTCACCTAGGAAACTGCAGCTTGCCATTGCATGCTATTATTAAGCTTGTGATCTACCAAAACCCTCAGACCCTTCTCCACTATGGAATCCCTCAGTTGTACTCTTCCCCCCCCCCCCCCCAATATGTATGATGCATGAACACGTGTCTCTAGCCCCCAAGTACATAACTTTACATTTATCAACATTAAACATCATTTGCCACAAAGTTGTCCAATTAAACAGTGCATTGAGATTGGCTTGTAAGTTGGAGACCTCCTGTAAGGACGTTATTACACTGCATAGCTTAGCACACAGTCTAGATAAAAACAGTCAAGTGTAAACCCCACAGTCTAATTTAAAAGGTAAAAGCCCAAGTCTCCTCCAGCCTCAAACAATAAATGGAGGGCCCAGCACTTGTGATGGAAACAGGCTCAAGGTTCACTTGCCAGCCAGAAGGCACATAAAGGCTTGCTGGGACCAACTGTTGGTGTCCTAAAGGGAAGGCACACTTCTGTGTGGTGTGTAGTGAGGCTGGAGCCCACCAGGAAGATGGCCACTCACAGGATGAAGACAATAATTCTGCAGGACAAGGAAGATGGCGCTACCACTCCGGTGGCCCGTGTCAGCGGAAGTAGAGGGACCAGGGGGCTCTCTCCCCAATCAAATAATGCGTTTTGAAGCTCCCGGCTTCTTTGTCAAAGGTCAGGTCAGAGAGAAAGCTACAAGATTGTAGAACATCCTAGGCCTGCTGGAAGGAAAGATGTAGAATTTTCATGTTTGCACTGTGTTCCAAAATGTTCATTTGGGACTTAAAAAAATAAATAAATAAGGGAGAATGCTATGGACACCCACACAGTGAAGTTAGGGGAAAAACAGGTGGTGAGTGCCATTAAAAACATGACATATTGCCCTCCACTAAAAACGTCTGAAAGTGGATTTCAAGCCTAATGCCCCATACACACCTGCAGATTATCTGCAGACTTTTGTCTGCAGACTTACCTTTTTTATGTAGTGCAAGGGCCTGCCGGATTGCATACAAATTGAAAGTGTTTAGGTTTGACCTCATATTATATGGTTTTGGTAAGTCTGCAGACAAAAGTCTGCAGATAATCTGCACGTGTGTATGGGGCATTACACTAACTTTTCGTAGTTCTCTCTCTCCTCCCTCCTACCTATCCTTGTGTAGAGTAAGATCTGTATGCTTACTTTTTTAGTCTTATCTGGTCTGATCACATGATCTTGCAGCTCCGGCTCCCCTGCATCAGTGAGCAACAACTGCAGGGGAGAGCAGGGATTACCAATAATGGCTGGGTCATGGGAGTCAGAGCCACATGATCATGTGACCAGACTGAAAAAAAAAAGTAAGTATGTATATTAACTTATCCTTTTTTTTTTTTTTACACTGGGTAGGCAGGAGGAAGGTAACATTTTTAAAGATGGTAAGTGTTAGGCTTGAATTGCACTATAACGTCAGATTAGTTTTAATGTTAACTGTCATTTTCCTGCTGTGATAATCTGCACATAGTTTACCGATTTCCCTCACTTGTATTTGCTGTATTTTTGTATCTACAGGAAAGAAGTCTCACCTCCGAAAAACAACAGAAAAGAAGGCACCATCAAAGGAGACTACTGCAAAGCTTCAGCAGTCGGACATATGGAAAATGGAGAACGAGTTTTACGAGTTTGCACTTGAGCAGTTTCAGTTTGTCAGGGCACATGCAGTCCGGGAAAAAGATGGAGAACTCTATATTCTTTCACAGAACTATTTCTATGAAAAAATTTACCCAAAGTCAAGCTAAGGACACTGTGTGCTGTTTAATGGACTACACCTTTGTTCATAAGGCTTTAATTTCAGGCCTGCAGACTCAACCAGTAATTATACCTGTGAGACGGTTCATTGATAACTCGCTATGGTTGTCATCAAATGAGCCATATCAAATGTTCAGTACTAAGAAAACGAGACCTTGTAGTGATCTCCTTCTGCCACAAGATCATGCTGATAAGTACAACACGTGAGAACTCAACTGTAGCAAAATGGACACTGGACAGTCTGAAATTACACTGTACAGAAAAAAAAAAATGGAACTCTAGATATTTTTTTTTTCAACTTGCAAGTGTCCAAACGTCTCCTCTGATTTATTTTGTGTTCAGTTTCAAATGGCTGTTATTGATCATGTTCTTTCCACCTGTGAATATTTAAACACATTGAAGAGCTCTATCAGACATTCTGCTGTGTAACTTGTCCATTTTTACACTGGTGCTTAATTAGTATCAAGACGGCTTCTGGATTTTAAATCAACAAATCAGTATTTTTTATTTTTATTTTACCCTTCTATCTATAGACATTAAAGAAAGTGTTACACTTTTTTTCTAAAAATCAAGTCATTGTTTGGCTCATGTTACTGGAAAAATTACATGGTTCTAGATAATTTTCAGAAAGTATTACAGATGAAACATCATAGAATCTGTATATGGTTCTCCTCATTTGCTTATGTATTAGGGGCAAAACTATGTTTTTTTGAAGTCACTAGCAGTTTTGGTCTTTGGTTCTCAACTTTACTGAAGTATGTATTGATTTATTAAAGAAAAGGTTTACCAAATATCATTTGAAGTTTACATTTATCTCTAGCCACCCCTAACTGTATATAAATTTGCTTATATAAAAATATATAAAATAACTTTTTTTTAATGCTTTTATCTACTGTGGACACCTAAACGTCACACCTAAATGAGTTTGTTCCCATTCCAAAACCATGTGCTCAGAATTAGTGTTCCATTCTTTCCAAAGGTGTTCTGTAGAGTTGATGTCAGGGCTGTGTGTCCACTTCAGTTCCTCTAGTATGAAACCATATCTATATGAAATGGAAAAGGGAACAGTCCTGATCGTCGTACATCTCTGAAAAACACTGTAAAGAAGTTGTATGACCGCCTCAGCCTGGGCTCCAACCAGGCCTCGCCCACAACACGGTTTACTCTGCCCACGGAGCTTAGTCATGTGGACCCATGTTCCCCATGACTAAACTCTGTGGGTGCAGTGAAATACGTTAGGGGCATGGCCTGGTTGGAGCATGGGCTGAGGCTGTCATACACCACCTTTATGGGTTTTTGCAGAGATGTACGACAAACAGGACTTTTCCCTTTTCCATTAGCTGCCTAGAGCTTGGGACGAGCTCTGTCCTTGTCTGCATGCCAAGCAGTTGTTAAAAAGGACCTGGTGGAGCCTTGAGTGGCACCTGTCAATATAGTTTGGGTCACATATCAATATGAAGCTGGCTTCCTGCACACAGAGAAAGACTATCCCTAAACGGTTGCAACAGGGTTGGGTCCCAAAATTGTCTTTGTATGCTGTATAATTGCTGATATCTGTTTTATACCCAATTTGTTGCAGCGTTACTTTGTTAGGCTAAATTAACCCCTGGGCTACAACCTATGTCATAGAACCTTTTTATATATGATTTCTGTGGCTATGATTTCCAGAGACATCCACTTCGAGCTATGTGGCACTTGCAAGAGCTTTGTTTGCCAATCTCTAGGCCTAGAAACAAGTGGACAGAGAATACCTGGGACCTAAAGGTTCAACAGCACCTCCTTGAACTGTTATGACTATTGTAACTCCTAGTTGTCCCCATGTATAAGACCTATGATCCTTGAAATGACGAAGATTTTAAAGTTGTTTTTAGATAAAAGCCTTTTTGCATCAAATGTTTAGAATTCTACATGTGTGTTCCCTATAAACCCATAATTGACTTTAACATTTGAATAACTTATTTGAACAAGTATGGAACTTACCCTTGCATTTGTTAAGCCGTAAGCCCTCACAAAACATTGAAGACCTTTAAAGTGATTGTAAAGTCTTTTTGTTTCCTATAAAAATAACAAACATGTTATACTTGCCTCCTCTGTGCAGTTGGTTTTGCACAGAGGTGCCCGGATCCTCCTCTTCTCGGGTCCCCCTTCTGTGATCCTGGCCCTTCCCTCCTGTTCAGTGCCCGCACAGCAAGCAGCTAGCTGTGGGGGCACCCGAGCCAAGTCACAGCTCCCTGTGTCCATTCAGGCATGTAGCTTCGACCCAGCTCCACCCCCTCTCTCCTGATTGGCTAGCTGACTTTGACAGCAGCGGCAGCCAATGGCGCCGCTAAAGTGTCTCAGCCAATTAGGAGGATGAATCTCGGATGGCCGAGACACTCGTGAACATCGCTGGACAGATAGGGACCTCAGATAAGTATTAGGGGGGCTGCTGCACACAGCAGGTTTTTTATCTTAATGCATAGAATGCATTAAGATAAAATACCTTCTGACTTTCCAACCCCTTAAAGCACAAATCTCAAAGCTTTAACACAGGCATTAGGATCTTTATTTTATCAAGTGACTAACCTTTTCTAATTTTTATAGAACTTAGCTGAAAATAATTGGCACTTTTTTTTAAAATACGTATTCTTCTCCTTGGGTGGTGTTAAGCCTTCTTATGTTCTTTCATGAACTGTATGCTTGCTATGTCAGAGTACCTGTATTTGGCACCCACGCCACCGCATTAATGACCTCAAGCACTCTCTGAGCATTGCAGTGCGGTTCAGATGCAAATTCTAGGCTCCTTGACTTCTATGGGAACGCTTCTGAATCGCACATGTGTTCAGTTGTGAACATGATTTCAGCATGGTTCCCCCCCCCCCCCCTCCTTCCTTCTGCACCTCCCTTCCTCTTCACCAAAAAATTTGCTTTTATTTTTGAAAGGTGAACTTATCCTTTATTATTGGAATGACTGTACCATGTTTCAATTCGATTTTATATGTAGACAAACAACATTATCGACCCAATTGCTAGCTCTGTTTCACTTCTGTCTCTTGACTTCCCTACTCTACTACCTCTGGGACTAAGTCACATGTACATGGTCTTTGTACAGTTACTGTGATCTGGCCAGCAAGCTGTTTTTTAATTGGGAGAGTGGAAGGCTAAGGCCCCTTTTACACACAGCCATTTAGCTGCAGTGCAACCCACCCAGCGCTTTAGTGCTCCGAGAAGGGACAAGTGCAGCTTCCAGCCCCGCTGCAGGCAGCCTGTCAGAGTCTGCGGCTGACTGCAACTGGACAGGGCTGAAGGCTGTATCAAGTGGTACCAGCATTTAGAGCCCTAGACTTTTGGGGTTGAGGCTTCAGAACACAGACGACCTGCATTCTAGAACCTTGTCCCTGAATGGACAGGGCCCTATATGCTGGTATGCTAAAGTAGAATATGACACCCCATTCACCTGAAGCCTGCCATAGAATGTTACAGGCTGCCTGCTGCACCTGTCCCCCCCCCCCCAGGTTCACTAAAGCTGACCCTCCCCATTTGCAAAGGGCCTATGTATACACACCTGCCAGTTTATTGCGAGGGACACCTATTAGCAAAAGTATGCTGGCCTAGGGCACGCCCCCTTAAAGGAGAATTATACAAAAAATGAAATTAGTTAAACCCCAAAATACTTGTTTTTTTTTTTTTTTACCACTACTATTCTTTTATACTAGCTTTTTAAATTTACAAATGCAGCAATTTAGAAATTGGATTGGATTAGCACTGGGTAAAGACAAAAAGTGCATTTTATATACAACTATATTGATCAGACCAAAATGAGGGACTTTGTTCCAAATCGGGGAAAGTCCCTCGAAATTAGGGACAGTTTGGAGCTATGCAAAAAAGCATAATGGCAAAAATGTCTGCCCTCGGTTTCATTAATGCTTTCAAAATAAAAATTTAAACATGGTTTGCAAATCATGAATACATGTTTAAATGCAAAGCTTCAAAAATATTATGTAGATTATATTTCCGTTTTATGCTGAAAACATTTTTATGATAGAGGACAGGGACTTTAATGGGAAAATCTCCCTGGAAAAAAAAACGCAGGTTACTCCGCCAACTGGAGCAGATCTAAAACTGTTATCTGGGTTTTCTGTTAGAATGCATTAGGAATTCTAAAGGGAGTTTGACCAAAAGTCACAGCTAAAAAAAAAACATATGAGAATTTCATAGGGAGATCTCCCTACTGGAATTTCTGAGCTGAGGAGGGTGAAATATCAGGTTTTGGCTAGATTTATTCATAAAAATACCTCTTCAGATATAATATGTAGTATGCTATGTATCTTTGTTGTGCAATTTTCAAGCATTTCTAGTTTTTTTTTTTTTTTTTAATCTAACATATTTTGTCCTGCTGTTTGTCAATGAGTTTTTATGTCAGGCAAGATGAATCATTTTTAAGGCTGTTCGCGAACATACAGTTTGAAATAGCAAGGTTCCAATTTTGTGAAGAGCGATGTATGGCTAGAATATCTAACCGTACTAGAGAGAGTTCTAAAGTGGGTGTCTTAAGCTACTAATAGGCATTATATGTTGGACAGCCATGCATGTATGCATGATGGAAGGGGGACAATGTACAGAATACCTAGCTGTGGGCCCCTTTTGAGGAAAGCAATAGCAATCGGGCACATAACTGACACAAACTTAACTCCTTCCCCTAAGCAAACTTAGATGTCTGCATGATTGGGTAGTGCCTACAGCCACACAACTGTTCCCTGGTCTGACCTAATACAGATAGGTCAGACTCGTTCTTTGGTGTCTGTAGTTGCCTTTAGGCTCAACTGACAGTTGAGATTCAGGTGTACTGAGATAGGGAAACTATCTCTGAAAATATAATCAAACTGATGAAAAAAGTTAGGTGTTCCCTGGATTCCGAGCTCTCTAGTCACAGGCTCCTATCTGATTTAGTTGCCATTTTGGACAATATATCTATGGTAGGGGACTGAAATATATACATATAATTGTCACCTGTTGATGGGGTGGGTTTGAACTGTAAAGCTTTTGTTCTGAAAGTGGACACCTACTATCCTTTACAAGGAATCTGCCATCTTACCTTCCGTTTGTTCTGCAGTTGCCATAGTTCTGCACAGTTGATCAGTTTAAAACACCAGCCAGTTCGGTTGAAAGAACAACTGTGGCAGTTCTTTATGGCATGTCTTTAAAGAGGTTGTAAAGGTTTTTTTTTTTTCTAATAAAAAAAAATCAAATATGTTATACTTACCTGCTCCGTGCAGCCCCGTTCCTCCTCTTCTGTGGTGGTCTGCCGGCGCACCTGGCTCTTCCCCGTCACCGGGTCCCCCCACAGAAAGCTACTTTCCATGGGGGTACCCATGCAGGTATGCTCCCGAGTCCTGCTGTTGCGTCCATTGTCACAGACAGTGGGACCTTGCCCCGACCCCCCACTCCCGTGTCACTGGATTTGATTACCAGCAGCAGGAGCCAATTGCTCCTGCCGCTATCAATCTGTTCAATGAGAAGAGAGAGTGGCTGGAGCCGCTGGGCTCATGCTCATCGCTGGATCGGATTGGGTGCAGGTAAGTAAAAGGGGGGTCTGGGGGCAGCTGTAGCAAATAAGGTTTTTCAGTCTAATGCATTAAGGTGAAAAACTTTGAGACTTTACAATCCCTTTAATGTAGCTGTTTGGGAAAACTGGTAAATTGATCGCTTTGTTTCTGCTTTAACTAAAGGACTGGCCATTAATGTTAGTGTTTTCGGGGATTTAAAAAAAAAAAAAAAAAATGTATTAATGATTCAAACCTTTGGCATCACTAGTGATAATACCTTGTTTTCAAGCTGATGAAACTCATTACAATGAGATTGTAAAATCTCCTTTAGGTTAACCTATGAATATTACTTGAATGAATTGTTCTAGGCAGGTCCTCACTGTACAAAGTAGTTGATATATCTAAATTAGATTTTACAGTTACATTGTAATGTGTATTGAGATCTTTGTGTGTAGAGCCGGTCATAGACTGTTCGAATCTTGGCCCGTTTAGCAGGGCCTGGCAGAGATTTAAACCATGGGCAGGCTGAATTTACCAAAGTTGATTGATTGATCAAGATCAACTTGGGCACAACCAGCCTGTCAGATTTTACAAGCTATTGCCAGCGACCTGCCGGGAAAACGCAATGGATCTGCGGGAGGGAATTCCGCGTCAACACTGCGTTGATGGGGGTAATCAAGTGATCTTCTTTGTTGCTCTAAAAAAATGCTCCACCTTTGGCTGGCTTATCAGTTTATGCATGGTCATCTTTTCAACGGCACAAAGTACCCCCCTGTCAGTTGTGAAACCTTTTGAAGATAATATAACAATGAGGACAAAATAGCTGTATTTTTTTAAACAAAAATTTCAAAGAAATAACACTTCTATTTTAACTATATTACTTTTAGATATGATTTGGCAAGGTCTCCAGACGTCCTCGAGAAAGAGATCCTAGACCAAGGTTACCAACTTTCACCCTAAAGTAATCTGTTGTAGACTTGTACTTTATTATCATAATATTTCACCAAGGTGTAGGGTGGATTCTAGATGCTGAGTCCATGGGTTCTTGGGGTTGCCAGGTCACTACAAAATAATACATGGAAGTCTTAGAGTCCTGGCAATTGGTTCAATGAAACTTGCTTTCTCTATCGCTCATTGACAGACGTAGTCCTCGGTGATACAGCACCTTCGGGTTATGTTGCCTCCACAGGAGCAGGACTAGACAGGAAATAAAAATGCTCTGGCCACACCCCAGGGGCAGTCCCCGAGGGTATATCCTCTCTCTCTCCGCCACAGCAAATCAGTTTTTTTCTGTTTGAAAAATTTCTTTTTGTTGAGTCTCATCATTAAGGATGAGCATTGTAAACTTCTAGTTGGCACCGGTTGGGCCTTCTAGATTGGGATTTGATTTCCATTTTCCCACCCCTCATTTGTGATACTGCTCTGGGACTTCCCGAAGGTGCTGTATCACCGAGGACTACGTCTGTCAATGAGCGATAGAGAAAAATGGATTTTTGTAAAATCTTACCGTAAAATCCTTTTCTCTTAGCTCATTGACAGACGTAGTCCCCGCCCCTCTGTTTTTGAGTTGGGTTGGGTTAAATTCTCTAAGCACTGCTTTTGTGACATAACTGATTTGCTGTGGCGGAGAGAGAGAGGATATACCCTCGGGGACTGCCCCTGGGGTGTGGCCAGAGCATTTTTATTTCCTGTCTAGTCCTGCTCCTGTGGAGGCAACATAACCCGAAGGTGCTGTATCACCGAGGACTACGTCTGTCAATGAGCTAAGAGAAAAGGATTTTACGGTAAGATTTTACAAAAATCCATTTATTACGAGTATGTGTCTTAACCACTTTTATAAATGACTGCACAACCTGTTTCTGCTGTAATACTTTCTGAATAGTTTTTTTTCTGATGCTGTTCATAGACAAAATGATCTTTTTTTGAATACCAAATACATTTAAAAAGGATTAACCTCAGCACTGTGTAGATGCAGTTACATGACATCACTAATATACAATTTTCTTTGAATTGGCTTTCAGAAAAAAAATTATGCTTTAAAATAATAGTAATTGACAAAGATGTGTTCAATTTTATCACGAAAATGGGAAAAAAAAGCTTTCACTGCTCGTGTGCTAAATCTTTGCTCAAGTTGGGTAAAAAGTTTTGGCTGATATGGCAGATGTGTGATCGTAGTGATGGTGGGCACACCTTCTGGCCTATGGCTAGGGTGACCATTCAGAAAAAAAAAAATCTGCACCAATATATAGGCAGTGATAGCTGTCCTGCTTTTCTGAAAGTGCTAGCTTACCTGGCTGTCATGTTGATCCTCTGGCTTACTTTGTGCCACTGACCTGGAACAATTATGCATATGAAGGATCTGCCTTTATTGGCAGCATGTTCCAGATTGGCAGCAAAAAGTATAGAGGTATTTGTACAAAGGTGGGCTATTGCTGTCCTTATATTTCTGTCAATAGAGGTATAATGCTGCAAAATATACAATGTACCGGAAGATTTGTTTTATTGAACGGATTGTTTTAAATGGGCTGTTTTCCTGTCCACACAAGGATTTTCCTAAGAATCTCTTATTAGCAGATGTACAATCATGAAGTCTTTGACCAGCATCGGCTGATTTGCTTAATGCCATGGTTTCCATGTGACCAAGTTCTTTATTCTCACCTGCTGCTGTAGATTGCATCATTGCCAAGTCACAAAACACGCTCAAAGATCTGTGGTAATAAACTTTCTTATGTTCCATACTGTAGAATATTTTTTACTAAAGTGCTTTGTAATGTGTTTTAAATATTAGCATTTACAAACTGAATAAAATCTGTAAATAATGCTTATTTGGTCCAAAAGGCTATAATTTGATTGCCAAGAACATTTGTGAAATTTCTGTTAGCCATCGACAAACATACACATTAATCTATGTACGTTGCGGCATTGAAATTTAAAGTGCACAAAAAAATGTCAAAATGCTTTTAAAAACAGGTGAGAGTGGGGCTAAAAGTTGAAACTATAATGGTTTGAGATCTATTTTTTAATTAAGTTTTTAAACTGTTATATGCAGGGTTTTTTTCACAGGGCTGAATGCCGTATCAAGTGGTACCAGCATTTATGAAGGGGTTTTTTCACAATCTTAATGCAATTTTTGTTTCATAAATACACAATATATGACAAAGGGGTTCCTAGAGCAATATGAGTTAGATCAATATCAGACCACCTTACTTTGGCTTTTATCTCGGAAGCATCAGACTCAGCAGATGAGGGAAAAGTCAGTGCTCTTATCATACCTCCAAACTTTAAAATAAGGGAGAGGGGTATGGTTATACAAAACCCAGTAATCCTTGTGCCTATAAAATATACTTTGATTTCTGTCCCAAAAGCAGGAATCTCACAGACACATTTAAACCTCAGCACAATTAATGGTTTAGTACACACTGAAAACAGACCGTAAACTTTTTCTCTCAGCCTACTTTTACTACTTGCTAACCAGGCCATTTCTGACTCTTCTCTCCTACAAGTAAAAATCATCATTCTTCTGCTAGAAAATTACTCAGAACCCTCAAGCATTGTGTGTATATATATATATATATATATATATATATATATATATATATATATATATAATATGCTTTTTTTTAGCAGAGACCCTAGGGAATAAAATGGCGGTCGTTGCAACTTTTTATCTTGCACAGTATTTGTGCAGCAATTTTTCAAGTGCGTTTTTTTTTTTTTTTGAAAAAAAAAAACTTTCATGCAACAAAAAGAACAAAACTGTAAAGTTAGCCCAATTTTTTGCATAATGTGAAAGATGAGGTTATGCCGAGTAAATAGATACCTAACATGTCATGCTTTGAAATTGCACACACTCGTGAAATGGCACCATATTTCGGTACTTAATAATCCCCATAGGTAACGCTTTACATTTTTTTACAGGTTACCTGTTTAGAGTTACAGAGGAAGTCTAGCGCTAGAATTATTGCTCTCGCTCTTTGTGGTGTATTGTTTGGACGCCGTTTACATATGTGGGCGTGACCTACATATGCGTTCGCCTCTGCAAGCGGTGAAGGGGGCGCTTTACTTTTTTTTTTTTTTTCTGTTTTGACACTTTACATTTTTTTTTTCCTATTAGAAGGGATGTAAACATCCCTTATAGCAGTGGTCCTCAACTCCGGTCCTCGGGGCCCACTAACAGGCCAGATTTTAAGTATTACCTTGAGGATATGCAGACTAGAGTACTGCAATCACTGAGCAGCAAATGATATCACCTGTGATGTATTTCAGTTATCTTGCAAACCTGGCCTGTTAGTGGGCCCTGAGGACCAGGGTTGAGGACCACTGCCTTATAGGATGTGGTTAAAGAAGAACTTCATTAAAATAGTCAGGGACTGCTTCACACCCAGTAACGTTTGAGACAACAAGCACTTTGGTGAGAAGTACATAATGTATAATATAGTGCAGGTCTCTGGGTTGTGCACAAAGTGCTGCAGTCAGTGTCGGGTTTAAGAATACATAACACAGAGTACAGGAGTCTGGGGTGTGTAATGCAATGTGTTTAAGGGCCAGGAGTATGTAATGTGCTGTAGTCATTTGCAGGTTTAGGAGTATGTATTGCACAGAATGGAGGGGACAGGAGTGCAAAACAAAAAGTTTTGCCTGCACGCAATACTCTTCCCCACTTTATCCTTTCAGAAGAAAATGTTTCCCCCCACAGCACAAATCCTCCGCTACCCCCACCCCCAAATCCCTCCTCCCTGCACAAATCCCCATCCCCCTCAAAAATCATCTTTCCCTTCCAGCATAAATCTTTTTCCCCTGCTAATCCTTCCCCCAGGACAAATCCTACCCTCCTCCCCAATCTCCCCTCCCAGAATACATCTTCTTCCTCACCAATCCCCCCTCCAAGCACAAATTCTCTTCAAACCCTAAATCCTACCTCCTAGCACAAACCACTATTAAAAAACAAATTCTCCTTCACCCAATCCCCCCCCCCCCCCCAGCATCACAGATCTCTCCAAAATCATCCTCTCAGCAATAATTCCCCCTCTCCAAATCCCCCTTCCTGCACAACCCCCCATCCCAGAATATATCTCCCCACCACATCCCCTTCAAATAAATACCCCTAGCACAAGTCCTCCTTCTCCCAAATTTCCCCCTCCTGGCACAAATCCCCTTTAACCTCCCAGAACAACCCCACCCAAAACTCCTCCCCAAATCCTTCTCCCCTCAATCCCTCTCCCAGGACAAATCAGCCCCCTCAAAATCCTCCCAACACACATTCTCTCCCCCCCCCCCTTTCATGGCATACGTCCTCTGCCATTCATCCTCTCCAGCAGGTCCTCTACTCTCTCCCCCCCCCCCCCATGATTCCCCCTGTAAGAATATTTAATAATAAATATCTCGCGCTCGTACTTATGTCAGAATATTTATACTGCTCTGAATATAGCAGTGTATTTATTTATGGTTAATAAGCAAAGATCTGTGAGAAAGGAGAGTCTCCACTATTGCCATAAATCAATGTCGTGAATTCTTTTTAATTGATTAATTTCTTTTTAAAAGCATATACCAATCTTAGTGAGTACAGTCTACAGTGTGGAATATATATAAAAATATTTATTCGCCAGACATGTAAACACAATATATGATCAAACAAGAAGTGACACAAAAAGATAACTTCTACATAAAATACTAACTTCAAATAATCAATGCAATGTGATGTTTAGCCCAATAATGAAAGTGAATCTGAAACAAAGTGAAACAAAGTGAAACCAAAACAAAATGAAAGCAAGATTACCATTTCTTCCCAGGTATAGTATAAGCCATAAATTAATGTTCTATATAAACAGACTACAATGGTCTGCGAATCACAGGGCCCAAAGTCATTCCACTGCAGAAGGAATGAGAATAAGCCATGCAAAACGGAAGACTCAAAATTGCAAATAATGCACTTAATCTGATATTAATAAAAATGTATAAAAACAAAAATCAGCTTTTTAGAGAAAAATATACTATGGCTTATACGGCTGGGATTGTAATCTCATTACCCTTAAATATGCAATATAAAACATATAAGGAAGGAATAAACAATTGTTGAATAAAATCAAATAACATAGCAAGGCATAATTACCACACTTAAGATGGTGTTACCAGAGTCCTAAGATGGATGCCAGTGAGGGAGGAGTTTCCTCCAAGTTTCAGATGAATGATGTGGATTCCCTTCAAATTTCAGATGAATGATGTGGATCAGGGAGTATGTCTGGATGAGTCTATTGAAAAATGTAATAGCGTGTGTGGTGTAAGTGTGAGGTGTGTTGTCAGTAGTGTAAAGTGTCTCTCTCTCTCATCTGGGTTGGTCTTTTATATGGTAAGAACAAAGAGCTATAAAAATTACCATAAGTAAAACCCAGAGGGATGAAACATTATCTCCATTGGCTGGGATATTCTATACCTAAACTAGTGAGGTCAGAGACACACCCCTTTTTATAATTAACCCCATACTTGGTCTAATAAAATTAAGGATGATTTCTCTATATGTGAGATTAATCATATAACACAACATAAAACTTTCTCCAGACTCCCAGTACATACATAAATGTCCACCTGTATTTCCATTATTCATCTTGGCAAGTAATGCCATTTCAATAATTATATTATTTAACACAATATAATATTTTTATATTGGAATATCTCGAATTATCTCAAGACTGCACCTGGTATTTCGTCTCCAGAGGGCAGTATTGTACCGTTCATTAGATTTTGTATTTAATATAATTAAAACAATTTGTTATCTGATGACCTATTGACCTGTCGGCTAGTGAAAAGCAATTACTTATTTGGATTGTGACATACACTGTCAATTAAGATGTCTGGCCTGTAGGATTTACAACACCTTGAGCACTTAGACTAGACTTCTCTGAAATGAGGTAACTAGTGACGAGATACATATGTCCTTACACTTATTAGAAAAAGAATTCTAAGTAAGATTATTACTGAGAATATAAACCCAAAATGTGATATAACATTCCTAAATATATATGTATATGCCTTACATAATATAATGACATAATTATGGCTAATATCGTCTCACATATAATGATATACCTTTAAAAAAACTTATATAGTTCATTTTTAAATGTTTGATGAAAAACACTGAGCCATTGTCTATTGTTAAATACTTATAGACAGACTGACACTACCATCCCCTTAACTTCTGTTATCTGATAGAGGTGTCAATGTATAAGCTTATTTATGACAAAAGAAAATAGAAATGTCTGCTGAAAGTATAGGACCCTATTGTTGAAATTCTATGCTCTCTTGTAAGCTTGTACGAGACATTTTGTTTAACAAGTATATATATGAACTTTGTTTCACCTTAAAAACAAGATGGACGCCATCCTGTTCAGAATCTCTTATATGCATAATATGAATTATACATGGCTTTTAAAATCATTTTTCTTTTTACCTATTATTATTTTAATAACCCCCAACAGGCCCGACACCCCCCTCCTAGTACAACCCTCTTATCCTAGCACAACAAAGGCTCCCTACCAGCATAAATCCTCTCCCTGCTTCTAGCGCAAATGTTCCCACCTAAATCCCCCCTCCTAACACAAACCCTTTACCCCTAACAGGCAGCCAGCCTGGTGTAGATAATTGCTGCCATAGAGGGGGCATTTGTGGTATCTGGGACCCCAGGCCCCCTGCAAGAGATGTGGGGTAGGTGCACTGGGGGCCTGTTGCTAGCACGCGCCCCTGGCAGGTGCATTAGTGGAGCCCAGTGCCGGAACTGGGATTCAGCCCAAATTCACAGAATACTGGGATTTAGCTAAAATACTGGAACGATCCTACTGAATTTGGGACGGCTGGCATGTATACTCTGATAACTCATTCCAGCTTGACATTTTTCAACAGTAATCATGCTTATGGTGTAAAAAAGGATATTTTAATGCCATCTGCTGGCCGGATAGAAAGCTACTTAGTATTATAGTAGCATTTGTTTACTGGAGCAAATGTTTAATTTTTCACACGTTAAAATCAGTTTTTTTTTTGCTAGAAATTACTATATATTATTTAGAAAATATTTTACTAAAAGCAGAGAAATCTAAAATAATGGTAGTCTCCAAATTTGATGCCCCACAATAATTACGCAGCTATTTAAAAAAAAAAAAATCCACAAAAACAAATTTTAATGCAAACAAAATATTATACCAAATTTTTGGAAAAATGTAAAAGACGGGGTAGCGTTGAGTAAATCTACGTCAAACATGTCAAGCCTTAAAATTATGCACATCTGTGAAATTGTAAAGCTCTATGGTACTTAGAAATCTCCAAAGGGGATGCTTTAAAGGTCTTTACAGATTATTAGTTTAGAGTTAACCATGAATTATGGCTTCAGAATTATTGCTCGTTGACGTTTGCAGCAATATCCCAGATGTGTGGCACAATTTAGGCTTACCTACACTGCGAGTTTGCATTGGGGTGTGTACAGGGGTGCTTTTAATATTTTTATTTTATTATGATTTCTGTTTTAACACTGTATATTGTAACTGCAAAAGTTACAAACCTCTTATAGCAGATAAATATAATGGGTGCCATCACAGGACTCTTGAAAAGGCCTGTCTGACTTATGTTTATTTCAGTCACAATCCTGGAACAAACTTGCTGTGAATGAGTGTCAGGAAAGTGTCAGCGCTTGAGAGATACGCATTTATATACTTGTTCTAGGTCAGGGACTCGGACAGCATTAAATACAAAGCATTGGATGACAGCAGGGGAACTAGCATTCTCATAGAACAGTTCAGTAAATAACAGTATACGGTAATCTCTCATGACATTGACCCTTCAATATGTTTTTTTTTTTTTTAGATTTACTTAGCTAAAATGCTATAAATTATATATAAATATATATATATTTTTTTTGGTCCTGGCAATAAAAATGACAGCAAATATACAAAACCACTCTTTATTTTTTTTATTCCCTTTTCATATGCAATCCCTATATTAATGATCCTTGGCACCATGTCCCTGACGCTGCACAGCTGGATGGTCTCAAACTTGGCTTTTAGCTTTCGTTGCCAAGTCAGGAACCCCACCATTAAACAGTAATCACATGCAGGGTGGATCCTTCAATAACAAAATAAGATTTTAGCCTGCAGATGACATAGTCGATGCCACTACAATCTGATTATGGCAGTGCCCATCTATTTAATACTGTAACGCGTGTATAAAAAACAAATACTGTGCTAAAAAGCCAAGAGAACAACCAGCGCAGCAAAAGACAGTCTGCATACAAAATGTTAACAAAATGTGTGGCTCTAGTGTATCGTAGATAACTCTAGTGAATAAATGTGTATAAAAAATAGTGAATATTTGAAATTATTAATATCTCTTATCTAAACAAGGGTAATAAAGCATAATACAAATAATGGAGTGAGTTACAAATTGGTAAAATGGTACATGTTGAAAGTACTATGACATATAGGATTGATGAGAAAGAAAAAAGTTCCACAAATCACAAAGTCCAAACTGATGTGAGAACGTGAATCTTCGATAAGTGATGCCAGTGAATGTTGAGTAACACTGTGAATAGATCAACCACCACCAATATCAAGGAGGCTTATCGGAACAAATGGACCCAGTTTAACTTACACCTATTGGGTCAATAGAGGCAGTGGTGTATATACACCTAGTATGGAAGGGGAGAAGGTAGTTGCAATCTTTCACACCGCTTTCCACTTTTCTCTCCAGACCCCTGAATACTCTACTTCCACCAACAATGGAAACAACTCAGTAGGGGGACCACCAAGTCACAATGAGGCATGAATAAAGTCTTCTCCAATTAGATGAATAATCCAGAGGAAAAAGACAAAAAGCCTCCACATAGTGTACCATAGAGTAAGGAGTTTATTGAACGTTAAGAACACTTACAATTATGTAGCTAAAAAGTGCTCTTTATACAATTTTCTGTAGACCACATGGAACGCAAATGGAGCTTGACTGATGCGTTTCATCTAACAAGACCTCATCTGGGGTATGCAGCCATTATTGGCATTGCATATATATATATATATATATATATATATAGGGAAGATGACCCCAATTTAGACAAATCACCTGTAACAGCACGGAATGTGGATGAGAAAGCATATCTAGTGCCACTTGCTCCCAGAATCCCCACAATGTACTACTTACCAAAAGTACATAAATATCCAATACATCCTCCTGGATGTCAGTGGGATTGATTCCATCACTTCGGGCATTGGGCGCTACATAGACTTCAATTTACAGCCCCTTTTTAGACGAAACCCCTCTTTTCTTAGAGACTAAAAACACAATTAGACTATTGGAAAATGTTAATATTCAAGGTGATTACATACTTGCAATAGCAGATGTAGTCTCTCTATATACTTGTATACCTCACCATCTTGACAAAGAGGAAGTTCAATATTTATCACGTGAAGCTTCAATATCCCATGTTCAACGTAATTATATTATTGAGTTGTTGGAGTTTGCCAACAGACACAATTACTTTTGGTTCAATGGCAGATTCTGTTTACATCAAAAAGGAGTGGCCATGGGGGCCAAGTTCGCAGAAGAGGGAGGAGGATGTCGTCTATTCCCAGAACAGGTCCATTGTGGTGTTGTGGGCAAGATGTATAGACAACATCCTCCTCTTATGGGATGGCAGTAACAAATCCCTTGAGAAATATGAATGATAGAGCCATCTCACTAACATATGAATTCAGCTGTGAGATCATTCATTTCCTGGATTTGGAAACTGAAATACATAATCGGCAATTTAGGTTTAAGACATGTTAAACCTACTGATCGTAATGGATTTATTTCTACTGACAGTTGTCACCATAAAACCTGGATGTAGTCTGTCCCTCGTAGTCAGCTTTTATATCTACGACAGAACTGTATTGAAACCCAGGATTTTACACAACAGGCCCTAGTTTTAAAACAGAGATTTATAGACAAAGGGTATGATCAAGTAATGTTGGATTTAGAAATATAGAGAACTCTTGAGGTTGACAGGAGTTTTCTTTTAGTTGACAAACTGCCAAAATAAAGAAGATACTTTCAAATGGTCTTTCTTTACATCCTTTACAGTCCGACATGGACAGATTAAACAAACTCTCAACAAACATTGGGATATTTTGCAGAGTGACCGAATATTAGGTCCCTTGCTGCCAAAGAAAGCTAAAATTATATATAGGGGAGCTCCTTCTCTACAAAGCAAAATTGCCCATATTATCATTAAATCTCCAGTTAGATCTTAATTTTTCCATCAAATCCTTGCAAAAAGTGTAACACTTGTCAACATAATGTTTAAGGTAAAGTTAGGACACAACAATTTAAATCTACCGCCAATAATCGCAGTTTTTGCATAAAACATTTTCTTACATGTACTACCAAGAACATAGTCTATTTGTTGACATGTCCTTATGGTAAACAATATGTAGGCAGATCCATCTGTCCATTTACCGTAAGGATTAATGAACATATAGCCAATATCAAAAAAGGTTTGACCAACCATAGTGTACCCAAACACTACCATAAATACCATAATTGCGATCAGAGGGGGTACAGAATTTATCATTATTGACAAGTATGTTCCTCTTTGGAGGGGTGGAGGGAACACTAGCGGGGGTCTCACGTCTGGAGATGTTTTGGATTTATGAGCTGTGTACCTACTCTCCGTTTGGTATGAACGTAGAGTGGGATATCAATGCCTTTATTAATAAAGCTTAGTTCTCTTTAAATTTGTAAAAATAAATATTTTATTTTATTCGTATGTGTGTGGTACGAATAGCTTCTTTTTATTTTGGACATACTAGTATGTGACCCCAGTGGGACTGATCACCTGAAGTATTACCGTTCATTGGAGATGTTTTCATGCTTATATATTTTTTTTTTTTTTTAAGGTAATTTCTATTTAATTTTCTTTCTATTTTTATTGTATATTAGTTTCATTTAATTATTATACCAATTTGTCAAAAACTTGTCTTGGCCATCGGAGTTCACTTGGCACTGGGACATAGTTACATAGTAGGTGAGGTTGAATAAAGACAATAGTCCATCCAGTTCAACCTGTGTAGGTGTGTGTGACTGTAATCATCTAACATAGCCTTTAATCTCCTGATCCTTGAGATGCAAGTCTAAGAGTCTTTTGAAAGTCACCATACTACCCGCAGAAACCACCTCTTGTGGTAGACAATTCCACAATCTTGTAGCCCTAACAGTAAAGAACCCCCCACGTTGCCTGAGGTTAAACCGCTTCTCCTCTAATCGCATTGTATGTCCTCGAGTCCTCATGCAATTCCTTCGAATGAACAGCTTTTTTTCTAAGCTGAGATCCCCATTAAGATATTTATAAATTGCTATCATGTCCCCTCTCAGACGTCTCTTCTCCAGGGAGAATAAATCAAGCGATTGCAGACGCTCCTCATAATCAAGGTCCTCCAATCCCCTAATTAGTTTAGTTGCCCTTCTCTGGACTTTCTCCAGCTCCAACACATCCCTCCTGAGGACTGGCGACCAGAACTGGACAGAATACTCCAGATGCGGTCGGACCAGAGTTTTATAAAGTGGAAGGATTATAGTCTTATCTCTGGAATACATCCCTTTCTTTATGCATGCTAATATTCTGTTGGCTTTGGAAGCTGCCGCTTGACATTGCATGCTGTTGCCTAATCTATCATCAACCAAGACTCCCAGATCTTTCTCCATTTTTGATTCCCCCAAGGGTTCCCCTCCTAACGTGTATTGTGTTTTTATGTTTTTAGTCCCCAAGTGCAAAACCTTACACTTCTCCACGTTAAACCTCATTTGCCATGTCGTTGCCCACTCCGTAATTTTGTCCAGGTCATTCTGTAGGATATCTGCTTCATGCTGTGTAGTTATTGCCCTGGCCAATTTTGTGTCATCTGCAAAAACTGATAACGAACTACTGATCCCGTCCTCAATGCTGTTTATGAATAAATTGAACAAGGTTGGTCCCAAGACTGAGCCTTGGGGGACCCCGCTTACCACCTCAGACCAGTCTGAGTATGCGCTGTTTATTACCACCCTTTGGACACGGCCTTTTAGCCAGTTCCGTATCCAAGAGCAAACCCTGCTGTCGATACCTGCAGACCTTATTTTATAAATTAAGCGCTTGTGGGGAACTGTATCAAACGCCTTAGCGAAATCCAAGTACACCACATCCACTGGTCTGCCCCTATCTAGCTCACAGCTCACCTCCTCGTAGAATGCTAAGAGATTGGTTTGACAAGAACGCCCATTTGTAAACCCGTGCTGGTTACTACTGATGATGTTGTTGTCTTTAGCATATTCTACGATATAGTCCCTTATCATCCCCTCCAAAAGTTTACAAATTATTGATGTCAAGCTGACAGGCCTATAATTTCCCGGGATATGCCTCTGGCCCTTTTTGAATATCGGAATCACGTTAGCCTTCCTCCAATCCCCTGGTACATCTCCTGTCCTAATACTGTCAGCAAAGATCAGGAACAGTGGTCTAGATATAACCTTACTGAGTTCCTTGAGCACTCTCGGATGTACGCCATCCGGGCCTGGTGATTTGTTTGTGTTAAGTTTATCCAGTCTTTCCCTGATTTCACCCTCTGTTAGCCATAGAGGCAAGTCCTTATTACTACTAACCAAACAGTCGTGGTCAGTGTACCCCTCCTTTTCCTGCGTAAAGACTGACGAGAAAAAAGCATTCAGCACGGTTGCTTTTTCAGTGCCCTCTGTAACCATCCTCCCATCATCGTTAATTATGTGTGCAATATGCTCTGCCCTAGTTTTTTTGCTGTTGATATATTTAAAGAATTTCTTTGGGTTTTTTTTTACTATCCTCCGCTATTTGTCTCTCAAAGTTGATTTTAGCCATCTTGATTTCGTGTTTACACTTCTTATTTGCCTCCTTGTATTGCTGGAAGGCCGATACTGTGCCCTCTGATTTATATTTCTTGAAGGCCAATTTTTTTCCCCTAATAAGTTTTTTAACGCTACGTTTTAGCCAGCCAGGTTTGGCTTTGTCTCTTCTTAATTTATTCCCCATAGGAATGCACTGCAAGATGCCTTTGCTTAATATGTTCCTAAAGCATTCCCATTTTTCCTCTGTGGTCAGTGATCCCAGGGTTTGGTCCCAGTTTACCCTTTCCATCAATGAGTACAATTTTGGAAAGTTTGCTTGTCTGAAGTTTAGGGTTCTTATGTTCCCCACTTGCCTTTTTATATTGTTATTTATACTAAATGTGATCATCCTGTGATCGCTAGAGCCCAGGTTGTCCTGGACTCCTACCTCCGAGATTATGTCTGGGTCATTAGTGATCAATAGATCCAGGATTGCGTTTTCTCTGGTAGGGGAATCCACCAATTGTGACATGTAGTTGTCCTGTAAGGTTTCCGTGAATAGACGGGCCTTATGTGAGTGTGCAGTCCCCTCTTCCCAGTCAATGTTGGGATAATTGAAGTCCCCCAATACGATGACTGATCCCAGTTTTGCCACTTTACCCATTAGTGCTAAAAAATTCCTGCTCTACCTCCTCCCCTTGGTTAGGTGGCCTATAGCAAGCCCCCACAATTACTTTCCCCTTTTCTCCTTCCCTAAGGAGTTCTACCCACACGGATTCTAAATCCATGCTCATCCCATCCGTAATGTCACTCCTTTCTAGCACCTTTATATTGTTCTTGACATAGAGACATACCCCTCCCCCTCTTTTTCCTACCCTGTCCTTCCGGTACACCGAATACCCTTGGATATTGGCCAGCCAGTCATGTGAGGGGTCGAACCAAGTTTCTGTTATTCCCACAAGGTCTATGTCCTCCTCATGTACTAACATTTCCAATTCTTCCATTTTATTAGCTAGGCTCCTGGCATTAGCATATACCCCTCTTAGTTTTACGGAAGTTAAACGTGATTGGCGGTTATGTCACAATTAGGGAGGGATAATGGGACAATTAATTATTTCCCCTGTAAATAAAATGAGGCCTGTAAGAGAAAGTGAGGGTATATTAGCGCCTCATACTCTTTGAGAGGCTTTACGTGCATTTCTTCCTGTTTCAGATAAAGGCTTGGAGTTCCAGCTCTAGACACCGGAAGTTCGGTGACTGCGGCTATTTGACGTGCGCGCTTCAAATTGAGAGTGAGGCTTGGTACTCACACACCAACCTACGCCTCATATTGAAAGCTTGGCTTGGTACTTGTGTATCAACGCCACTTCTGGCAACGTGTCCCATACGCGCTTTACATCCAAAAACGAGGCTTGGCACTCGCGCAACGATGCCATATCGTCCGCCCATTACAGTAGAGACATGTCTTTACATCTAGGTCCTGCACTGTTACAGGTGATTTGTCTAAATTGGGGTCATCTTCCCTATATACGCATGGTACAAAAATGGCTGCATACCCCATGTCCCTCCCTGGTAGTCTGGAGGGGTCCCAGTGTAGGAGACCCCTAGGTGCATGTCCCACTGTTTGCAGTGTGGGTATAGTGCTTGGATAATCTATGCTCTCCATACTCCCTTGAATAATAACTAAGCTCTTGTAAGAGCTTGTTCCTGCTTCACTCTCTGGGGAAGGAGAGGTTCACCCACGGGAACCTGGAGCCTTGTCGTAGGTCCAGGGTGGGTAGGAGACGGCGAGACCCTAACCAAGCTGCGGTGGTTTGTGGGGTCTGAAGTGGTTACGGTGTCTGGTGGAGTGCTTGGAGCCCTCTGGGAGCACTAGGAGCAACCGTCAATGGAGGTGCCCGGTCGGGGTGCCAGTTGATCCGTTACATAGATACTTTGGCATCTGCCGATTCTGCTTTTGGCTGCAAAGTTTTGAAGGCTGCAGTTTAAGAGGGGCTGTTACCTCTTGAAGGGTGTTTTTCTTTAAACTTTTATTTTTCTGACAGGGCTCCTGTGACCCGGTTAAGGCTCCTGTGTCCTGGTTAAGGGCTCTTATGTTTGGCCTTGGGTTATTTTCCCCACCCCTCATTTTCCTTTTGGCAGTGCTTTTGGACGTCCCAGTAGTTATGATTTATTGAGCGCTGTGCCTGTCGATTAACTCAAAGAGGAGGGTTATATACCAAGCTGAGGACGGCCCATGGGCATAGCCAGGTGATTGTTTTTTTAATAGTCCTACTCCAGGAGGAGGCAATGTAACCCTGTAGTTATGATTTATGGAGCGCTGTGTCCGTCGATGAACTGGATGGATTTTACGGTAAGTACAAATGTCCCTCCTGCCCCCAAAGCACCAATCCCCCCCCCCAATGTTGGGGGCATGTAGCCTGGTATGTTTCAGAAGGGAAGTGGGGGCGTTCGCTTACCCCCCCCCCCCCTGTCCTGACCTGCCAGGCTGCATGTTCGGATAAGGGTCTGGTATAGATTTTGGGGGGGACCCTACGCCGTTTTCTTAAACATTTTTCTATTGCTGGGCAGTGCCGACATTGTTTTCTTTACATTCATCTGTCAGTGGGGAAGCTTGCTGACAGATGATGACTCATGGTTGTTAAGGACATGGTGGCCGGCAGTTATTTCTTCACACAGAATTTAAATCTGATGATCATTTTTCGACTGATCCAAATTCTAATCTTTCTGAAAAGTAGGAATTTCTTTAAAAAAACGAATAAATGAAACAAATTCGTAATAGACCCTCTAGCAATAGAAAGGTCAATAATAGCAGATAACTCATTAAAGACCGGATACCAGGAATGACCATACAGGATCCAATGTATGAATTCACATAAAGATGTTGATCAGAACCAATCGTATTCAGAAGTCATCTCAGGATAAAACAAACTGATATGGTGTAGTATGTTCAAACACTATTGATATATTTGAAAGTATTGCACTTACATGATAACAGAAAAAGGCATAAACATCGTCCATAATTGAAAAACTGCGTTGTAATAGCGTGCTCACGTCGTTCGTCCTGTCCCGGCTTACGTGTTTTGTCATTAATTTGCCGTCATCAGAGGCGTGCATCAGCAACATGTTTGGCCCCAAAGGGTCAGTTGTATTTGTAATACTAGATATCCAGAACACCCAGATGTCAAGGGCCCCCCTACCATCAGAAATCTAGAGTCCTGCCACCATCCCTTTACACCATAGTGCATCTTCCTTACCTTGTGCTGCTGCTGGGAAAAAGTTGGGGCCAGAACTGAGAAATAGAAAGTGCAGGGTCTGGAGGAGTACCAGAGAAGGGCTGGAGTCAGCTGCTGGAGTTTGCTGAATGCTGAGACCAGGGGAAGCAGAGACAAGGGGGTGCTGTGGCTGCATGGAGAAGCGCAGGATCTGCTGGAGGAGTTCTGTCCTCTCTACTGCTGAGACAAGGTAGGGGAGGAGATGAGGGGGTGTGCCACAGCTGCAGGAGAGGTGTGAGGGCTACATGAAATGGCCTGGTGGCCAGATTCAAACTAACAAATATAGATTAATTTTGTATTCCGACAGGCTCCAACAGACTTCAGTGAAAGTGCCTGAATAACATGCAAACATGCAGAGAAAAACACATATGACATATGGCGCATTTCTTTTCCCTTATAACTAGCTTTCCATTGGCTCAGACACCTGCAAAAATGCCTGTACAAGCGCTTAAAAAAAAAGGGGGGGGGGGCCTGCCAAACGACGACAGAGAGTTCAAATGTGATTGCAGCCTTTTCCGGCTCTTTGTAGAGCTCACATCTGCCAAGTTATATATTATCAGAATAAAGAAAGAAGTGGATTCAAATTAGCAGCAGAATCAGTTTACATGATTTTAATAGGGTGAATACAGTTTAGTTACACATGCATATGATAGTACTGGTAATTTATTTACATTCATTTTATGGGAGTGTTGTCTTACATCAGTTTGCAGCTTATTTAGTGAATGCTGTCCTCTAGTGGCGATATGCAGCATTACATCAGTTTACATGGCTATAACTGGCATTTCTTTGCAAAGATATTTGTTTTTTGCAAACACATAGCCAATGTGAAATTGAAGCTATGTGTAAAATAAAAACTGGCATGTATGATTACATTTTTTCATTACCACAGCAGTCTTTGTTTTTCTGAGCCCCCTGTAACATAGATTAATCATATCGTCAATGTTAAATAGATGCAACATAGATAAGTGTGTTATTTTTATCAGTTTCTTTTAACAGTCCAAGCTGTCCAGCAAAAGTGAGTGTTAGAGGGTCAAGGCAAATCATTTAACACTGACAGGGGTGCTTACAATGGTCAGATTTTGAAAAGAAAAAAAAAACCCTTTTGCTGTAACTGCCTAAACACGTTAGCTAAAGCGAGGCTTTATTTTGTTAGTTGCTGAAAAAAAAAATACATATAACTAGATCAGAGATGCAAAATAAAACTTAGGTGCTGGACTGCCACAAATCACAAAATGAATCAATTAATCTCCAAGGCTACTGTACACACTGTGATCCCTGACTGCGGATGCCGGCTGTCATTCCACCACAGTAATCCATTTCTTCACATTGATGGATCTCCCCTCTTTTGCTGCATCTCTAATTGCCTTGTGACAACTGCTTAATGACATTCCTTTAGTACCTACACCCTTTTCTGTTTGACCTATGCCAGTGTTGGATCTTGTCTGATCTTCAGGAGCTGCAGGACTTGCTGTGATTTTCTCCTTACCCTAAAGATCATCATATGGACGATGCAGTACTATGTGCTACCTTTTTTCTGCTTCAATGGACTATTTGCTGAAAGGGACTGTTCTTCCCTTACTCTGTGGAATACACATCTCACAGTTGAGGAGTTAGCACTCCACTGCAAGCAGTGGCGTAGCGTGGGGGGTGCTGGAGGGGCCAGCCGCACCGGGCGCAAAATCTGGGGGGGGGGTGCATCCCATGGCGCGCCAGTGTCACTGTCCCCCGACCAGCCCGGCGTGCTCCTGCGGCACCTTAGACTTAAAAATGGCCACCGCGCATCCGAACGTATATGAGCTTTCCCGAGCCGCAGCGGCGCATGTGCAATGACGTGTTGGTGCTGGGCGGCGCCATTTTTAAATCTAAGCCGCCTCACAAACAGGTAAGTTAGGCTCCTCCACAGTAGGACAGAGGATGATGTAGGGGGAGTCAGTGGAGAGGGGTTCAGTGTAGAGGGGATCAGTGTAGGTGTCAGTGTGTGGGGGGGTCAGTATAGGTGTCAGTGTAGGGGGGGCAGTGTAGGAGGGGTCAGTGTAGATGTCAGTGCAGGGGGGGTCAGTGTAGGTGTCAATGTGGGGGGGGGTCAGTGGAGGGAGTCAGTATAGGTGTCAATTTAGGGGGGGTCAGTGTAGGGGGGTCAATGTGGGGGGGGTCATTGTAGGAGTCAATGTGTAGGGGGGTCAGTGAAGGGGTCAGTGTATGTGTCAGTGTAGGGGGGACAGTCTAGGGGTCAGTGAAGGGGGGCCAGTGAAGGAGGGGCAGGGAATAAGGGTCACTGTAGGGGGGCCAGTGTATGTGTCACTGTAGGGGGGTCAGTGAAGGGGCTCAGTCTAGGGGGGTCAGTGAAGGAGGGGCAGGGATAAAGGGTCAGTAAAGGGGGGGCCAGTGTAGGTATCAATGAAGGGGTCGGTGTAGGGGGGAGGTCAGTGTAGGGGGGGTCAGTGAAGGTGTCAGGTAGGTTAGTGTAGGAATCAGGAATGTCAGTGTAGGGGTCAGTGTAGTAATAAGGCAGGTCAGTGTAGTGGTCGGGTAGGTCTGTGAAGTAGTGAGGTAGGTGTCAGTATAGTAATCAGGTAGGTTAGTGTAGGAATCGGGTAGGTCTCTGTAGGTGTCAGTATAGTGATCAAGTAGGTTAGTGCAGGAGACAGGTAGGTCAGTGTAGTGGTCATGTAGGTTTGTGTAGTGGTCAGGTAGGTCTGTGTAATAGTCAGTATAGTAATTAGGTAGGTCTGTGTAGTGGTGAGGTAGGTCAGTGTAGGTGTCAGTATAGTAATCAGGTAGGTTAGTGTAGGAATCAGGTAGGTCTCTGTAGTGTTCAGATAGGTCTCTGTAGGTGTCAGTATAGTGATCAGGTAGGTTAGTGCAGGGAACAGGTAGGTCTGCGTAGTGGTCAGGTAGGTCTGTGTAGGTGTCAGTAATCAGGTAGGTCAGTGTGTTAATAAGGTAGGTCTGTGTAGTGGTCTAGTAGATTTGTGTAGGGGGTGCAAATTACTAACCTTGCCCCGGGCACTGACAACCAACACTACGCCACTGACTGCAAGTAAAAGCAAAGGATCCCAATGCTGGCAACTATGCTGTACTTGTATTCCCTGTTGGTCATCGGCTTAGATAGAGCCTCTTGCTCATAGATAGGTCATACTTGTTTCAACTGTGCTGTCACCTTAAATTACTACTTCTGACATTGTATTGTATTCTGATAACCTAACCAATTTAATTTACAGGGCTTTACCCCTTTTAATAAAGCCCATTCAAAGTGGGCAGGTGTCACTCGAGACAGGTGAAGGGCAGGTCATCACTGGAGCAAGGCAGAAGGTCCCTAATAATCCAGTAGAGTAGCGCTACAAATACAGTGCATTGCGAAAGTATTCGCCCCCCTTGAACTTTTCGACCTTTTCCCACATTTCAGGCTTCAAACATAAAGATATAAAACTGTAATTTTTTTGAAGAATCAACAACAAGTGGGACACAATCATGAAGCCGAAAGAAATTTATTGGATATTTCAAACTTTTTTAACAAATAAAAAACTGAAAAATTGGGCGTGCAAAATTATTCAGCCCCTTTACTTTCAGTGCAGCAAACTCTCTCCAGAAGTTCAGTGAGGATCTCTGAATGATCCAATGTTGACCTAAATGACTAATGATAATAAATAGAATCCACCTGTGGATCAAGTCTCCGTATAAATGCACCTGCACTGTGATAGTCTCAGAGGTCCGTTTAAAGCGCAGAGAGCATTATGAAGAACAAGGAACACACCAGGCAGTTCCAAGATACTGTTGTGGAGAAGTTTAAAGCCGGATTTGGATACAAAAAGATTTCCCAAGCTTTAAACATCCCAAGGAGCACTGTGCAAGCGATAATATCTCATACAAGGAGAAGACTGATCAGAGATGCAGCCGAGAGGCCCATGATCACTCTGAATGAACTGCAGAGATCTACAGCTGAGGTGGGAGACTCTGTCCATAGGACAACAATCAGTCGTATACTGCACAAATCTGGCCTTTATGGAAGAGTGGCAAGAAGAAAGCCATTTCTTAAAGATATCCATAAAAAGTGTTGTTTACAGTTTGCCACAATGGAGACACACCAAACATGTGGAAGAAGGTGCTCTGGTCAGATGAAACCAAAATCAAACTTTTTGGCAACAATGCAAAACGTTATGTTTGGCGTAAAAGCAACACAGCTCATCACCCTGAAAACACCATCCCCACTGTCAAACATGGTGGTGGCAGCATCATGGTTTGGGCCTGCTTTTCTTCAGCAGGGACAGGAAAGATGGTTAAAATTGATGGGAAGATGGATGGAGCCAAATACAGGACCATTCTGGAAGATAACCTGATGGAGTCTGCAAAAGACCTGAGACTGGGACAGAGCTTTGTCTTCCAACAAGACAATGATCCAAAACATAAAGCAAAATCTACAATGGAATGGTTCACAAATAAACATATCCAGGTGTTCGATTGGCCAAGTCAAATTCCAGACCTGAATCCAATCGAGAATCTGTGGAAAGAACTGAAAACTGCTGTTCACAAACGTTCTCCATCCAACCTCACTGAGCTTGAGCTGTTTTGCAAGGAGGAATGGCCAAAAAGTTCAGTCTCTCGATGTGCAAAACTGATCGAGACATACCCCAATTGACTTACAGCTGTAATCGCAGCAAAAGGTGGCGCTACAAAGTATTAACTTAAGGGGGCTGAATAATTTTGCACGCCCAATTTTTCAGTTTTTTATTTGTTAAAAAAGTTTGAAATATCCAATAAATTTCGTTCCACTTCATGATTGTGTCCCACTTGTTGTTGATTCTTCACAAAAAATTACAGTTTTATATCTTTATGTTTGAAGCCTGAAATGTGGCAAAAGGTCGAAGAGTTCAAGGGGGCCGAATACTTTCGCAATGCACTGTATTTAGTCAAATGACATTGGCAATCCTTGCTGTCAATACCAGCAAGGATAAGGTCTTAGATGCTTCTAGTGACAGAATATCATAGTCAAAAGTGTTGCCTCTATAATTTGATGTGTTAACAGTGACTGTTTCCCTATAGACTGCTTATAAAAAGTATGTATTTTTAGTGGATTCGAAGTGAAGGAACGTCTAGAGCAAGGATCTCCAAACTACGGCTCTCCAGCTGTTGTAGATCTACACGTCCCATGAAGCATTGTAAAACTCTGACATTCACAGACATGACACGGCATGATGGGAATTATAGTTCCTGAACAATTGGAGGGCCATAGTTTGGAGACCCCTGTTCTAGAGGCTTCAGGCAGTACTAAGGTGCACGCATGAAATAGGTGGCACCACAATTCCCCAGAATAGATAGGTGTTAATAGCCTTAAATAAGCCATTTAGTGTTTTTCAAGGGTATGCAACAGCTGGAAAACTAAAAACCAGCATATCTGACTGCTACAGAAGTTATAGCATGATCTACAAGATGCTTTTCTAGTTTTATTTAGTTTGTCCAGGCCGAGAATGCTGCCACATATAGTTCAAAAAAAGCTTGCTTGGCCATCATTGGTGTAAGCTAAAAACGTGTTTCTGCCTGAAATATTGGTTTAACAAGTTTTTATCAATTATGCTTCTGGAGATCCCCTTCCTCCATGCTTCTGTAATCCCCCTTCTTCTATGCTTCTGTAGCTTCCTTTCCTCTATGCTTTTGTAACCTCTTTTCCTATACAGTGCGTTGAAAAAGTATTCATGCCCCTTGAAATTTCCCACATTTTGTCATGTTACAACCAAAAACGTAAATGTATTTTATTGGGATTTTATGTGATAACACAAAGTGGCACATAATTGTGAAGTGGAAGGAAAATGCTAAATGGTTTTCAAAGTTTTTTACAAATCAATATCTAAGAAGTGTGGCATGCATTTGTATTTAGCCCCCCTGAGTCATTACTTTGTAGAATCACCTTTTGCTGCAATTACAGCTGCAAGTCTTTTTGGGTATGTCTCTACCAGCTTTGCACATCTAGAGAGTGAAATTTTTGCAGATTCTTCTTTGCAAAATAACTCAAGCTCTGACAAATTGGATGGAGAGCGTCTGTGAACAGCAATTTTCAAGTCGTGCCACAGATTCTTAATTGGATTTAGTTCTGGTCTTTGACTGGGCCATTCTAACACATGAATATACTTTGAAAAAAAGCCATTCTATTGTAGCTCTGGCTGTATGTTTAGGGTCGTTGTCCTGCTGGAAGGTGAACCTCTGCCCCAGTCTAAGGTCTTTTGCTGTGGTAGGGATTGTGTGTTCAGGGTGATGTGCAGTGTTAGTTTTCCCCCACACATAGCATTTTGCTTTTGGGCCAAAATGTTCAATTTTAGTCTCATCTGACCAGAGCACCTTCTGCCATGTTTCCTGTGTCCCCCTCATGGCTTATCGTAAACTGCAAACGGGACTTCTCATGGCTTTCTTTCATCAATGGATTTCTTCTTGCCACTCTTCCATAAAGACCAGATTTGTGGAGTGCACAACTAATAGTTGTGCTGTGGACAGATTCTCCCACCTGAGCTGTGGATCTCTGCAGCTTCTCCAGAGTTACCATGGGCCACTTGGCTGCTTCTCTGAATAATGCTCTCCTTACCTGGCCTGTCAGTTTAGGTGGATGGCCATGTCTTGGTAGGTTTACAGTGGTGCCATACTCTTTGCATGTTCAGATAATGGATTGAACAGTGCTCCGTGAGATGTTCAAAGCTTGGGATATTTTTTTATTAACCTAACCCTGCTTTAACCGCTTGCCGACCGCCCACAGTATATTTACTGTGGCAGTCAGCCCCTCCTGGGCAAAGCGACGTAGTACTACGTCGCTCGCCCAGGAGCCTGCAGGGGGCAAGCGCGCGCCACCAGAGGCGCGCTCCCGCTCGTTCACGGGCATCCCCGCGCGTGTGACCGGCAGATCCGATGTCTGCTGGTCACTCGCGATCGTCGGGTGGAGAGGGAGAAAGGCAGACGGCTGATGTAAACAAAGCCACCTGTCATTCTCCCTGATGTAAGAACAGAGATCATACGATCCTGCTATGTAGGATCGTATGTCTCTGTGGTTACATCACAAGCCACGCCCTGTTAGTTAGAATCACGCCCCTAGGGACACACTTAACCCCTTGATCACTAATAAAGTTAACCCCTTCCCTGCCAGTGTCATTTTTACAGTAACAATGCATATGTATAGCACTGATTACTGTAGTAATGTCACTGGTACCCCCAAAAGTGTAAAAAATGTTAGTCAGGGGTCCGATCTGTCTGCCGTAATGTCGCAGTCCCGCAAACAAAAAAAAACAGATCGCCGCCATTACTAGGTGAAAAAAAAAAACAATAAAAATGACAAAAATCTTTCCCTTAGTTAGTAAACGCAATAACTTTTGTGCAATCCAATCAAACTATGCTTATTGCGATTTTTTTTACCAAAAATATGTAGCAGAAAACAAATTGGCCTAAAATGTTAAAAAATTTTGATTTTTACATTTTTTTTCGTAATTTTATATAAAAAATGTGAAAAATATTATTTTTTCAAAATTGACGCTCTTTTTTTGTTTATAGCGCAAAAAATAAAAATCGCACAGGTGATCAAATACTACCAAAAGAAAGCTCTGTTTGTGGGAAATAAAGGACGTCAATTTCATTTGGGTACAGCGTCGCACGACCGCGCAATTGTCCGTTAAAATCACGCAGTGCTGAATCACAAAATAGGCCCTGGTCTTTGAGCAGGAAAATCCTCCAGGGCTTAAGTGGTTAAAGTTCTCCACAACGTTATCCCAGACCTGTCTGGTGTGTTCCTTGGCCTTCATGATGCTGTTTGTTCACTAAGGGTCTCTAAAAACCCTCTGAGGGCTTCACAGAACAGCTGTATTTATACTGAGGATAAATTACACACAGGTGGACTCTATTTACTAATTAGATGACTTCTGAAGGAAATTGATTCCACTAGACTTTAGTTAGAGGTATCAGAGTAAAGAGGGCTGAATACAAATGCACCCCACACTTTATAGATATTTATTTGTAAAACATTTTGAAAACCATTTATTTTCCTTCCACTTCACAATTAGGTGCCACTTTGTTTGGTCTACCACATAAAATCCCAATAAAATACATTTACATTTTTGGTTGTAACATGACAAAATGTGGAAAATTTCAATGGGTATGATTTTTTTTTTAAAGGCACTGTGTAGCTCCCTTTCCTTTGTCCTTCTATAACCCTCCTTCCTCCATGCTTCTGAAGCTCCCTTTCCTCCATGCTTCTGTATCCTGCTTTCCTACATGCTTCTGTGGCTCGCACTCCACCATGCTTCTGTAGCTTCAGAGCTTCCATGCTTCTAAAGCTCCCCTCCCTCCGTGTTTCTTTAGCTTCCCTTCCTCTATTCTTCATAGCTTCCCAGCATCCTCCATGCTTTTGTAGCTCCCATTCCTCCATGCTCTGTAACTCCCATTCCTCCACTGCCTGAAACTCAGCATCCCAGCTCAACTGGGTGAGTCCTTAATGTCAGAAAGTGAACCTAATTTAAAGCAGTGCTATTCAAATAAGAATATTTAGGGACACTGTGCCCGCTGAGACTGAGTGGATAGCTGAGAAGTAGGGCTCTGTGTAGAAAAATGGCCCGAAGCTTACAGGAGTACAAAAAATTTGTAGTTCAGAGTTCGGGTTAGGGATGAGTTGCAGGCTGACAGAAGGCTTTGGTAGAGTCAAGCACCATTGTACAGATAAGAACTTGGATTTAGGTCTTTTGAACAGAACCCATGCTGAAACACTCCGGAACTGGATAGACCTGGTAACTGAATCTGTGGATGGGGAACCATGCTGTGTCACACCGGAACAGATAAGACCTTGGAGCTGAATTTGTGAAACAGGACCCCCACTGGAACATTCCAAAACAAATAAAATCTGGGAGATGGATATGAACTCACCAGTGTGTTCGCGGATGGTCCCATGTGATAGTGATGTGGGATCCCCAAAGCAAAGTCTAAAGGCCAGCCAGCATTCACCAGGTACCTTCTCACAGAGGTTTGGACTTGTACTGACCCCCAAGTCGCAAGATTAGTCAGAGATCAGGAAAGAGAGGGGACCCAGATTACTAGGAAACCAGCTCAAGGTCAGAAAAAGCAATGGACACGGATAACCAGAATACAAACCCGTTGGTGCACCCCAAGGGTAAATGGAATGAGAAAGTCAAAGGAAAAGATTCATAAGCCGTACATCATGAAGCAGACCCATGTGCATGAAGTAAAATTAATGGCAGCCTCAGTTTGGACTTTAGCCAGGCCAAATCCCCAATGTATTTAATTCCACCACTTGGAGCTTAATCATGAAGATTGCCACCCCCATGATTAGGCTCTAAGGGGTGGAGCGAAATGGGTTAAGGGCAAGGCCTGGCTGGAGCCTGGGCTCAGGCTGCCATTCATCTCACTTCATGCCCATGGGGTCTGCTTCATGATGTGCGGCTTATGAACCTTTTGCTTTGCTTTCTATGCCCCTAAATTAAATCTATTACTTCCGCTCTTCCTGGACTTAAAATGTGTCCTGACTTCTGACAAATAAGAGATATGAGAACAACTTGTAATTAAAATCTAAACATATTAGTTCACCCAAACTCACCATGAAATATACCCTACATGTCTCACTCTAAAAAGAGCTTAGTTCGGGGTGTATATAATAAAATAAGTGCTCAAAAGGAAAAATGCTGTAACCACCACATGGCGAATGATTATCAAGTTTTCCAAACCCAGCATGGCTGCTGTTTCATTTTTTTTTATGGCATTAGCCTATTTGGATGAAACAATAAGAGCTGCAGACTCAACATAGTCAGTAGTCTTCTGGTTGATTCAAAGTATCACAGGAAACCCTGGGAGAATTTGTGGGTTTCCAAATATCCTAGGTAATTTGACATCACTGTTATCCAGGTATGTTTGTTTTGTGGATTAAACCATTCATCTCTCCCTCTGCAACAGAAGAACATAATAAATATAGCAACACTTAAAGTATTATCAATATAAATGAAAAAGCCCATAAAACAATGGCATATTGGGTTAACCCCACCCAATTCCAGTTATTTTATATTACATTTTGGCTTTTACCTTTAGCCTTTATATTTGTAGTTTAATAAATCTTATTTAAAAATCCTAATATTGTAGATAATCAAAATCTGATTCAGAAGAAAAGGACATGCCCTTTAATTTTAATGAAGTCAACTTTTTATTGCTTTTCTTATGCCTCTGTTAAATGAACACCAAAGTATGCACTTGCCTATGTTTGCAGTCCATGTAATCCTTTATAAACATATCTGATAACTGAACAGCAGTGGCCAGCAATAATGAAACAGCCATGGGCTGTACCTTAAAAACTGACAAAGTTAGCCCACTGTTTCCAGCTTTTCTAAGATAGCAGTTCAGTTAAACAATATAAGGTTATATATAATCGGATCCTCATTTACACTATGTTTCTGTGTCAATACACTGACTTTACTAAATCATTAGCCACATAATAAGAAAATGCATAATGATTTGGGATCCCAAATTATACAAAAAGTGCTCACAACTGCATGTTCTGTAATCAGTTATAAGAGAAAATAGCTGTCAATGAACTGCAAATCAACAACAACAATTTAGCATATAACTCTAGCATATAAATAGCACATAAATCAGATGGATGTGTTAGAATGCAATGTTCTTATAGCAAGTAGTCAATGGGTCCTTCGTTATCATCAAAAGGTAATTTAACTTTCGTGGAGTAAAAATAATATAGCATATACAATTGCAACTCAAGTCATATTGTAATTGAATGTTATTAAAAATGACCTTTCTTTTTTAATCTGCAACTCTGTAATATTCTGTAAAATGCAATGCAATATGGCAACCTAAAGGTGTTCTGTACATAGAATGTGTACTGATCCCCCCCCCCCCCCCCCCCGAAACTTAATTTTCTGCTTGTGTGATTGGCTCACTGATTTTACCAGAAGTCTACACTAAAATACTAATCAGATATCTGGCATTCCCTGCAAAAAAAAAGAATACATTTTTGGTGAGATGCTCCCAAAAGGAAATCACAACTAAGGGGTGCAGACCCTGCAATTTTCCTCATTAGAGCCCTACAGATTCAGCAGCTGATTGATAATTATGAAATCACTCATTAGATTTTCTTACCTCTTGGACACAGATAAACACACAGGGATTTCTTCAGAATAACAATAAGTAGGAATCTGCAACGTTTGTTAAAATCATTGCAATGTATGTAGATCATCCAGAGGGGAAAGATTTATCTCAACAAAAGTGGAGTTACTGTTTATTTAATACATTGCTGCACAAAAAAGCATTTCTCCAATGGTGTAATTTGTTATTTAATCAGTCATTAGGAGCAGCGGCCTTGGCCTGCAGCAGACACTGTACAAGTTGAGTACACCACCCAGTTATATCCAAAGTCTCACCCGCTTATGATAACTTCACGTATTGGCAATTAAAGGTTGCTGAGCTAAAGGGGAACTCCCAATCCCCCCACCATGAGAGCTGCCTGAGGCAGAGGCCTGAATCAGCATGGCCCTGGTGGGAACTAAGGGCTAATCCACACTATGTGAGGTCAGAGACATTTTACTGCATTGTAAAACGTCTGCCACCACAGGGATACACAGGAAACAATTGTTTCCTATGTGTCCTATTCACACTACAATGCAGCATATGGTTGTGCTGCAGTATGCTCCGAAATGATGTGGACATGCTGCATTTTATCGCAGTGCACCGTGCCGAAGCACATGGCAATGTATGAACATTGTCATTAATGAAGTGAACGTTTTGTACACTTCAAAGAAAGTTTGTACAAAAAAAAGGGAATTGTGTGATTGATGCCCTGAATCGGGCACCATGTTGCCCCTACCACAGCTGGCAACGGAGAGCTGCTGGAGTGGTACAGCACTCTGGTAGCTCTCTCTTACAGTGTGAATGGAGCCTTAAAAATAAGTAGAACCTTGCATTTACTTTAATTTTAAAACTACCGCCATTTACAGTGGCCGAGAAAATAGTGATCACATCTATTCTGACTCCATATGTTGTAATAGTGACTTATCCCTTCCTAAGACCTCTGTGCCTGGCCTGAATATAGCAGAGACAATTATTGCAGACAATCTTCATCAGATAGCTGAATTTACAAAAACACCTGGCATCCAAGATTGTAATAAAGACAAAGATCACAAGGTGGCAGCATAACCAAAAATAACTAGTGAACAGCATAGGCTATATTGTACACAAATGCAACTGAATTGCCTAATTAACTGCTGAAGACAGCATAACATCCATCTAAGCCAGCCTTTCTCAACCTTTTCCCCCAGAGGAACCATTGAAATAATATTTAGGTTGCAGGGAACCCTTACTAAAAACAATTAATCGAGGGTCAGTCAGGGTGGTAAATATGCTCTTTTCCATTGGTGGCTAGTGGAAAAAATGTCCCCCTTCCTTACAGTGATAGTCAAAATTTCTCCCTTATAGACAGCTGAAAAGATCATTGGTGTCATGCAGCTAACTCTACCAAGTAGCGTTGGCCCAAAACTTTGAAGGCATCATCCAGTATGAGTGGTCAATCAACCTCAGCTCAAGGAACCCCTACAAACCTCTGAAGGACAAGGGTTTCACTGAACCCTGGTTGAGAATGGCTGATCTAAGCCATCTGGTTACAACAGTTATTAGATCCACATCTTTTGAACCGACCATACCATTTGCAAAACAAAAACTGGTTTATTTGGAATTAAGCATCCTGTTCTCTGCTCAATATATATCATAAATACCACACATTACATGCTGGTGTATTATTCTCTAAAGCTTAAAGTCCAATCCTATTTTTTCCAAGCAAGTATTTGCTGAAAAAAAATGTAAATACCTATAAACTGGCAGTGGAACATTGAGTAAAATTGTTATGAATGTTGTTTAATATACAGTGGGTACAGAAAGTATTCAGACCCCCTTAAATTTTTCACTCTTTGTTATATTGCAGCCATTTGCTAAAATCATTTAAGTTCATTCTTTTTTCCTCATGAATGTACACATAGCACCCCATACTGACAGAAAAACACAGAATTGTTGACATTGTTGCAGATTTATTAAAAAAGAAAAACTGAAATATCACATGGTCCTAAGTATTCAGACCCTTTGCTCAGTATTTAGTAGAAGCCCCCTTTTGATCTAATACAGCCAGGAGTCTTTTTGGGAAAGATGCAACAAGTCTTTCACACCTGGATTTGGGGATCCTCTGCCATTCCTCCTTGCAGATCCTCTCCAGTTCTGTCAGGTTGGATGGTAAACGTTGGTGGACAGCCATTTTTAGGTCTCTCCAGAGATGCTCAATTGGGTTTAAGTCAGGGCTCTGGCTGGGCCATTCAAGAACAGTCACGGAGTTGTTGTGAAGCCACTCCTTCGTTATTTTAGCTGTGTGCTTAGGGTCATTGTCTTGTTTGAAGGTAAACCTTCGGCCCAGTCTGAGGTCCAGAGCACTCTGGAGAAGGTTTTTGTCCAGGATATCCCTGTACTTGGCCGCATTCATCTTTCCCTCGATTGCAACCAGTCGTCCTGTCCCTGCAGCTGAAAAACACCCCCACAGCATGATGCTGCCACCACCATGCTTCACTGTTGGGACTGTATTGGACAGGTGATGGGCAGTGCCTGGTTTTCTCCACACATACCACTTAGAATTAAGGCCAAAAAGTGCTATTTTGGTCTCATCAGACCAGAGAATCTTATTTCTCACCATCTTGGAGTCCTTCAGGTGTTTTTTAGCAAACTCCATGCGGGCTTTCATGTGTCTTACACTGAGGAGAGGCTTCCGTCGGGCCACTCTGCCATAAAGCCCCGACTGGTGGAGGGCTGCAGTGATGGTTGACTTTCTACAACTTTCTCCCATCTCCTGACTGCATCTCTGGAGCTCAGCCACAGTGATCTTTGGGTTCTTCTTTACCTCTCTCACCAAGGCTCTTCTCCCCCGATAGCTCAGTTTGGCCGGACGGCCAGCTCTAGGAAGGGTTCTGGTCGTCCCAAAGGTCTTCCATTTGAGGATTATGGAGGCCACTGTGCTCTTAGGAACCTTAAGTGCAGCAGAAATCTTTTTGTAACCTTGGCCAGATCTGTGCCTTGCCACAATTCTGTCTCTGAGCTCTTCAGGCAGTTCCTTTGACCTCATGATTCTCATTTGCTCTGACATGCATTGTGATCTGGAAGGTCTTATATAGACAGGTGTGTGGCTTTCCTAATCAAGTCCAATCAGTATAATCAAACACAGCTGGACTCAAATGAAGGTGTAGAACCATCTCAAGGATGATCAGAAGAAATGGAAAGCACCTGAGTTAAATATATGAGTGTCACAGCAAAGGGTCTGAATACTTAGGACCATGTGATATTTCAGTTTTTCTTTTTTAATAAATCTGCAACAATGTCAACAATTCTGTGTTTTTCTGTCAGTATGGGGTGCTATGTGTACATTCATGAGGAAGAAGAATGAACTTAAATGATTTTAGCAAATGGCTGCAATATAACAAAGAGTGAAAAATGTAAGGGGGTCTGAATACTTTCCGTACCCGCTGTATATAAAAAGCTCATTAGACTTCTGACAAGTAAAGTAATATCAATGCACCGCATACAGCCTACTTTGTCTTCAGCTGTCTGTTATCCAGAATTCCTCCCATGAGTTGATGATCGCAACAGACTTCACACACAAACAATTTAAACTGGAAAAAAAATATACAGTATATGACAGGGGATCACCGGTAGTTCTTGATAACAAAAAGAATAGGCAAGTGAAAGCTTTCCAAATGCGTCTTGGAAGATTGAGGTCATCTGATCCATCTTCCTGCCTAGCTTCCCAAGTAACAGTCTTACGCAAAACTCCACATTCCCTGGCTCCCTCTTGTCACATTTTTCCCAGGATGTTGTCAGAAAGTTAAATATCCAAATAATCTAGAAAAAAAGTACTGGAAGAAAATTACATTTTTAAGGCAGCTCTGATTGTTAATTCTAATGTAGCACCCCCCCCCCCCCCCCAGATAGGCTAGGTTTGGTTAGGCAAATTTACTTGTTAATGACTCTCCTGTAATCAGCAGAGCAGCATGTGATTATTTTGGGCTGCTCTGGGCCCCTGTTAATTTTGGTTTCGATTTAGTTTTGGTCATAGTCTTTTGACTAAAATGTCATTTTCATTTTAATTGTATTTTAGTCATCGGAGTTGTTTTAGTTTTAATCGACAAAAATCTCCATTATATTTTAGTTGACTAAAATCTCCAGTACCCACCTTATCTTCCAATTTCCTCAGAGCTCCGCCTGTTTGTTAAAGCCCCAGCCCTCTGACTCTATCGGCAAGCTGTATTGACTGAGAGATGCAGGCTCCCTCTGTCTGCCTGCTGCCTGAGAGTTCTGGAACAATGCCTTGCAGACCACAGAAGAGGAGCTCCTCGATCAGATTCATGTCTCTCTGGGCGTGATGGTGGTGAATGTTTCCCCTCCCAGGAAAGTAGCAGTGCTTAGGGTTGTGTAAAGTAATAGCCTCCCCAGACCATCCATTTATCTACCTTGTGCACTCCCTCACTCCCATTTACTTCCCCATCCCCACTTGCAGGTCACCCCCCATCCACAAAGTATAATGCACCCTGCCCTGTGCATTCCCTCACTCCCATTTACTTCCCCATCACTACTTGCAGGTCACCCCCCCCCCCATCCGCAAAGTATAATGCACCCTGCCCTGTGCACTCCCTCACTCCCATTTACTTCCCCATCCCCACTTGCAGGTCACCTCCCCATCCACAGAGTATAATGCACCCTGCCCTGTGCCCTCTCTCCCATTTACGTCCCCATCCCCACTTGCACCCTGGCATTACAGCCAATAGAGTTTACAGTTTTTTTTTTTCAATATTTTAAAGCTGCACTTCTGTTTGTCAAAAAGCAATTATTTTGTTTGTTTATGAAACTTGGTTTTATTTATAAGGATGTTATATATCACAATGGCTAAATCTGTGTCTGTAGTGCATGTTCAAAACTTAATACCATAAATGACATGTTCTTAGATTTTTACACCAGGAGTATATAATGAGTTTGGCAATTCTAGAGAAATACTTAAATAATGCATTAGATTTTAATCCCATTCAATTTTCAAATTGGACTTGATTTTCATAATAGTGTTCATCAATTTACTTAATTCTAACTTTATTTTCGTTAGTTTTTTTTTTTAAATTAACACTGCTTTGGGTTCTGCAGGATGCAAGTTTGATTACTTCCCCTGTCTTCTAAAAATTTCCAGAATGCAGTGGAGAGTCAAATGAGCAGCCTGAAGTTTTTTGCAACTCCAGCCTATTCCTGGTGTGCCCAGATGGTGGTTGGGGAGTGTATAAATATTTTGGAGCCTCTGAGGGTTCTTTCCCAGGTAGAGATGCATACTTACATAGTTAGGTTGAAAAAGACACAAGTCCATCTAGTTCAACCAATAAAAGAAATAAAAAAATAAAAAACATACAATCCCATGAGATGTTCCCAGCCATACGTTCTGCTATCCTTCCTGGAAGGCCAGCTGAAGATCCTACCTGTTTCATTGAGGTCCCAGGTATGCATAGCTTGGGGGCCTGTTCTGATACTGTACTTGGAAAAGGGGTTTCATTGAGTATCCTGTCTGGAGGCTCCACTGAGGAAACGTTCTGCCTCAGTCTGGAGGGAGACATCCATATCCCAGGAACACAGTGAGTACAATCCTGAGAGAGGGATCCTAGTGACTGTTGCTGTTGTTAACCCCTGGTGCACTAACAATAAGGCTTACCTGTGCTGTCCACTTTATGTGCTACTGCTCAAGGGACTGGGGTAGGGAAAAGCTGCAAAGGGAAAAGTGTCCCCACATTCCTGTTCAGTGTTCTGGGGTAACCCACAACCAAAAAATCAGTGCATTTCCTGCTATGTGAGGTGCCTAGGCACTCATGTATCTCCTGGCTCATGGTTATATATCTGTATTGTGATAAGTAAGGCACTGCTGCCTCTGACTGCTAGTCTCATGAGATGTGGAGGGAGAAATGGTAATATCAAAAAGCAAAGCCTTGCCTATACTAAGATGGCCACCTTCACAAGTGTTTGAAGTGTTCCCTTGCACTTCATTGGTAGCTTTTATTCCTTTATATCAGTGCAATATTTTTATAGCATGTTTATGCAAATTTATATGTTTTTCAGAAAACTTTTTCGCACCGAAGGGTGCCCTTTATATTATATTATTATCAATTTCTGGATTAATTGCCTTCCAATATCACATCACGTTGCATCCTTGGTCCTTTCCTTCCTGATGCCCCTGTGTGTCGATGGTTTCATGCCTCAGCCCCGGGTGAGATATATCAGGATCAGCTCTGATCTCCCATCTTAACATTGGATTGGCCGTGGATACATGACACTGCTCAAGGTAGTGTTCTTCCACCAGTTTTTACTCTTTATTCCCCATCAATATTTTCTCTTTCCTAATATACAATGTGACCCATTTATACATTTTTTTAGATTCCTATTTTTCAAGCTCCTGATGAGTGGACATTGGTCCATGAAACGCGTCGAGCCTACAATATCTTCCTCAATTTTATGAATTTTCCTATGGATTCATGTTACTATGCAAGATCGTTGACACACACAGTTTTAGTGATTTACTGTATTCCTTGAAATGTAATAAGTGATCCATTGTGATCCATTAATGTTGATGCATTATTTGTTGTAATATGTATTATCCAATCATTTGTTGGTTTATTTCTGTGTGTGGACCTCAACAATACTTTCCTAGTAAACTTGTATTTTATGTAATCATTTATTTAAAAAAAAAAATTTATGTCGATCTGTCTCGCAAAAAGTCCCACTTCCCCTCTCAATGTAGTTCACAAAGAGACAGTGCAGTTACAGGGAGACCACAGGCAATACTGGTGACTAGTCCATTGCCCTCTACCTTCTACTGTTCCTCTTTAAAAACTGAAAGATTATAGATTTCACTATATGACTTAGCAAACAAAGTATTATGAGGGTTAGATGCAGCTAGTGGAGGGGTAAGATTTGATGTGCAAGATAAATAACAATTTTTTTTTTTTTTTTTGAAAATTCCTTTTATTGAAACATTTAGATGTATAGGTATAAAACATAGTCTTTGGGCATTCCCTGGCTAATACATAAAACATAGAATTACTAATAACACCTCCTATTTTAGAACCCCCCAAAAATTTTGGGGGGAGAGAAATAAGACACCTTCCATACACCTTGGTCTGTCATTCTCTTAAAAAATTACTTCAAGGGTTGATGAATTATAACGAGATTATTGTTCCCTCTCAATCATCAGGATAATTTATCGGAAAAATATTAACTCGTGTTTAGAATCCTACCTGAACAAATGTAATGTGAGTCCCAGCAGAGGAATACATTTGTTCATACCATAAACTTAACCTTATCAGGGGGAATGAATTCAGTCTGTGGACTCCTGATCATATGTTGTACACTCAGAATCTGTCCACATGTGCCAGACCTTCTCAAATTTCCTAGGGAAACCTCGGGACAAATAAGTAGCTTTGCATAGAGGTACAACCTTATTGATTAAAAGCTTTCAGAGGGGCAGATTAGGGGCTGTGCCTGATTTCCACTTGAGCACTATCGCCTTCCTGGCATTAAAGAATAAGAGACCCAAGAGAGTACGCATCGCCCTACTAACAGCCAGAGAGTCAACTAACCCCAGGAGGGAAACCCCAACTTTTACAGGGACCTGTATAGTAGTTAGGGTAGATATAAACTGGGTCACTTCCTGCCAGTAGCTACTAATAAGAGGGCACTCCCAAAAGATACGATTAAATCCAGCAGGGTCACTAGAGCATCTCCAACAGCAAGAAGAGGAATTAGGGTATATACGATGTAGTCATTGTGGTGTAAAATAAATTCTGTGCACTATTTAAAATTGGATCAGCCGGTCTTTAGTCTATATTATTAATTGAAATGGGCTATCCCGGAGATCTTCCCAGTCTTCATTGTCCAAGTCCTGCTCCTCCGAATGCCACGCAGTTAGCAGGGCATCTAGTCCCACATGAACAGAGGGAAGTAGTGACTTGTAGATAACTGAAAGTGTTTTTTTGAGAGCGTCATCCCGGAGAACCTCCAAATTGTCCTTCTCCAATCTAACAAGGAGGACCCAAATTGCGCTGCATAGGCGTGTCAGAGTTTCAGGAATCAGAAGAATAATGCATTAGGCAGTGTAAATTTATCTTTCAACCTTTCAAACTTAAATAGTGCACTCCCATCACAAATATCTGAAAGGTATCTGATTCCCTTAGCAGCCCAAAGACCGGGGTCTGGTAAGAAATAAAATTCTGGTAACATGGGATTGAATCAAAGCGGAGTTTATGGGGACCTTTTTCCCCTCACTATATTGGGTTTAGTAATAAAAGCATGCCAGGCCCTATTAACTGCCCTCATAGCGGCTTTAGTGAGAGACTCCAAGACCCCTGTAGAGGAGATTACAGAGGGTCTCATAGGACCCTGAATGTGCAGTTTCTAATAATACTGAGGCATTTGTGTCATCAGAGATAAGCCAGATATGAGTGCGGGTAAGCATGGCCGCCAAATATAAGGTATGAAAGTCTGGGCAAACCAAGCCCTCTTGCGTTCAAGGTCTTCATAAATCTAGCTGGTTGGGATTGCCAAAGGAAGGAGCCTAAAAGTGAAGCTAATTGTTTAAAAAAGGATTTTGTTAATTTTTTTTTTTTTTTTCAAATTTTTCTTTATTAGAAAGAGAACATCCAAGCATACCATATACCAACAACAGGTACAATCAAATTTCAGGTGTGGTGAGCAGATAACAAATTATAAACAATACAGGCAGCATTCCAAAATTTTTTTAACGTAGCACTAAGTCGTCCATAGAGCACATCAGAAACAGAATGTAAACCCTCCGTGAAGCCCACGGTCTAAACTTCTAGAACCGAATAGTGAACAGAGAAAATCTCAGGACACCTTCAGGTAGACCCCCCCCCCCCAAAAAGGATTTTGGTAGCCACTATGGGGCATGCCTAAGGCTGTATAATAGAACTGGAAGGATTTTCATATAAATAACTAATCTTAAGTATAGCAGATATTGAAGTACATACACTATATTGACAAAAGTGTTGGGATGTAGGGTACAATATTGAGTTGGGCCACCCTTTGCAGCTATAACAGCTTCAACTTTTCTGGGAAATAAAGGTCCATAAAGACATGGATGAGCGGGTTCGGGGTGGAGGAACTTGACTGGCCTACGCAGAGTCCAGACCTCAACCCGATAGAACACCTTTGGGATGAATTAGAGCAGAGACTGCGAGCCAGGCCTTCTAGTCCAACATCAGTGCCTGACCTCACAAATGCGCTTCTGGAAGAATGGTCAAACATTCCCATAAACACAATCCTAAACCTTGTGGATAGCCTTCCCAGAAGAGTTGAAGCTGTTATAGCTGCAAAGGTGGGCCAATTCAATATTGAACCCTACAGGATGCCATTCAGATTCATGTAAGTGTAAAGGCAGGTGTCCCGAAACTTTTGACAATGTAGTGTATGTCTAAAGATTATTCTTGGCATGACGCCGACAACAACTGGAAAGGAGACATAGAGCACACAGCAGAGGACCTAAAGCATGTGACACAGTGCCACATAACTAATCAGCATGTAGTGACCCAGTTCCCTAATGGATAAGGCATCAGCCTCCGGAGCTGGGGATTGTGGGTTTGAGTCCCATCTGGGTCATTCTGTGCTTCAAACATCCATATTAGCAGATGTATAGAACAGATTATCACAGGTAGTAAGCCAATCAGCAGCAAGGGATTTTAAACATGCTTAAAAAAACATAGTATCATCACGCAAAAAAATGTTTGGATCCACCAGGTCTTTTGACTTTATGTGCCAATACGGAGCCAGGGTTGATTGCTCGGGGCTGCTCAGTGTTTCACAGACTGCTGTTCTGCTGCAACACATCGTCTTCTAGAGGCTTCTGAAAACATAGTATGAGGAAGGGCAGGACAAGCAGCCTGAATATTTATGGGACTCTAACCAATCCCCAAAGAAGTGTACCCAGAAGGTGGAGGAAGAGCCCATAAGTAGTCTGAGGCCAGGCAGCAGAGTGCAGTGTTCCTGGGTCCTGTCCTTCAGGAGGGGACCCCTGTGCAGTGGCTCTGCCTTGGGTGGCAGAAAAGCTAAAGGAGCCAGAGTGAAGACATCAAGGTCCCAGATAGGCTTAGCGGGGGCCTACCAAAGAACCTTGAGGAGGCTTACTGGAGAGTGCCAGGAGGAATTGGTGGGAAGAAGTCCAGCTGTCCTGTGAGTGAGTACAAAACCTCAGTGATGCAGAGTGTGACAGTGTGGTGCTTTGAGGCTCTGGAAGGGGTAAAACTCACAGTCAGCCTAAAGATCCAGTGGGAAATTTCTTTTGCAAGTGCAGTACAGCCAGGAGTTGTGCAATACAGCCAGAAGTTTGTACCTAACAATCAGAAGTTGTGCAATACAGCCTGATGTTTGTGCATAGCAGCTAGAAGTCAAGTAGACCTTAAGTTGTACTGTTTTGCATTTTCAGTGTATCCTACAGTGCATCCGGAAAGTTTTCACAGCGCTTCACTTTTTCCACATTTTTGTTATGTAACAGCCTTATTTCAAAATGACTTAAATTCATTATTTTTTCATAAAGACATGGATGAGCGAGTTTGGGGGTGGAAGAACTTGACTGGCCTGCGCAAAGTCCTGACCTTAACCCGATAGAACACCTTTGGGATGAATTAGAGCAGAGGCTGCGAGCCAGGCCATCAAGTCCAACATCAGTGCCTGACCTCACAAATGCGCTTCTGGAAGAATGGTAAAACATTCCCATAGACACGCTCCTAAACCTTGTGGACAGCCTTCCTAGAAGAGTTGAAGCTGTTATAGCTGCAAAGGGTGGGCCAACTCAATATTGAACCCTACAGGGTGCCATTCAGGTTCATGTAAGTGTAAAGGCAGGTGTCCCGAAACTTTTGACAATGTAATATATGTGTAAAGATTATTCTTGGCTTTACTCCAACAATAACTGGAAAGGAGACATAGAGCACACAGCAGAGGACCTAAAGCATGTGACTCAGTGCCACATAACTAATCAGCATGTAGTTACCCAGTGGCCTAATGGATAAGGCATCAGCCTCCGGAGCTGGGGATTGTGGATTTGAGTCCCATCTGGGTCATTCTGTGCTTCAAACATCCATATTAGCAGATGTATAGAACAGATTATCACAGGTAGTAAGCCAATCGGCAGCAAGGGATTTTAAACATGCTTAAAAAAACATAGTATCATCACGCAAACATTTTTTTGGATCCACCAGGTCTTTTGACTTTATGTGCCAATACGCCCAGCATATTTACACCTTATGGAACACTTACCTGTAAGTGAACTTACCCTCTTTATGACTACCCAACAGATATGTGCAGTGGAAAAAGGATGGGCTTTGACACACATAGGCATCCCCGGGCGGTCAAAGTTCTTGCTGAAAGCATCCCCCCCAGAACTAAGACTGAGCTGTCTGTCTTTAGTCTGGAGTCTGGACTAAAGATCAGTAGCTGGTATGACCAACAATTGATCATGTGACCACTGTGATCGCCAATCGCCATTCAGAACTGGTTAAAGGAATGCATAGAGCTATTATTACACAAAAATGTTAAAGCGGAACCTAACATACAGTCTCTTCTTCATGTCTCCTTCCCATTAATGAGCCATAAATGAGAAGAAACACACATTTGAGGGTAAATGCAGCTATTAGTGAAAGTGAAAGAATGGATTTACAAGATAAAATATCCCAAGCATAACAGATATCAAAGCATATCCATCTACAGATCATTGTTGGGCTGATACCAGCAATTACTGCAAAGCAGACCTAGGGCATTCGACATGTGCCTAGAATGCCAGGACCTAGCAAAGCCTCTGATTGCACAGAGATTTTCCAACTTGTTAGAGAATCTAAATTCTAACTGTTCCTTTTTGTATGGAAACCAGGAAAGGAGTATTAATGCAATTTTCATCTTCTGTGCAAGCCAGAGAGACCAGCATATGTACTCTGGCAAAATTTCTGAGGATAGATAAATGTATAACCACCCATCATTATGTTCAGCAAGTCTCATAGAGTGGTCCAGTGGTGTAAAGGATAAAGCATCAGCCTCTGCAGCTGTGAGTTGAGGGTTCAGTTCCCATTTAGGTCAAGTTGTTTATGTTGCACTCACAGCAGTGGACACTTGTGACAGGCTTCCATTAAGAAATTAGTAGTGGGTTAACCAACAGCAAGTGAATTTAAAGCGGAGTTCCGGGCACAAAATCAACCTTTTTTTTTTGTGCCTATCCGCTTGCTTTGCTTCACCTGAAATTGGATAGTTAGGATTTTTTTTTTTTTTTACTTACCTCGTAATTGTAGAAAGAAATACTCACCTATTTTCACTTCCTCCCTCTGCGGCCTCGGCCCACGCCGTCTCTTCCGGTTTGCAATGATTCCTGGGAGCTGAACGTCATCGCTCCCAGGAATCAATGCGATGGCACCAGCCCAGCTCGTCACTTCCGGTGCGACGCCGCATTCCCTGCTAAACAGCTTCTGGTCATGCCCAGAAGCTGTGGAGGAATGTGGCACCGCACCGGAAGTGATGAGAGGAGCCGGTGCAGGCGCATTCTGGGAGAAGAAGACGCGGAAGAGGACGCAGAAGAGGATCGCTCTGGCTTCAGCTGCCCACAACAGAGATGGCAACGCTGTGGGAGAAATTTTATAAGTGAGTATTTCTTCTTGCAGGTAAGTGAAAACCGGGACAGATCATAGGCTAGCCATTGACAGCCCTGACTGTCCCGGGGGTATGTTCACTTAAAAAATGTTTCTGTGCCCGGAACTCCGCTTTAACCGGTTGCCGACTGCCCACAGTATATTTACTGCGGCAGTCAGCCCCTGCCAGGCAGAGTGACGTAGATCTACCTCACTCGCCTGTCATCCACTTTAGAGCCAATAGCGGGCAAGCACGCGCCCGCTAAGGCGCGCGCCTGGCCCGGCTCGTTCACGGAGGAGTGTGACCGGCGGACCCGATGTCTGCCGGTCACACTACGATCGTCGGTAGAACGGGAGAAAGGCAGAGCGGCTTATGTAAACAAGCCGCCTGTCATTCTCCCTGTGTAAAAATGCAGATCAGACGGTTCTACTATGTAGAACCGTTGATCTGTGTTTTTACACTAGGAGACCTGTCCCACCACAGTTAGAAACACGCCCCTAGGACACACTTAACCCCTCACTGTCCAATATAGTTAACCCCTTCCCTGCCAGTGTCATTTTTGCAGTAACAGTGCATATATATAGCACTGATTACTGCAGTAATGTCACTGGTACCCCCAAAAGGGTCAAAAATGTCAGTCAAGGGTCCGATCTGTCCGCCGCAATGTCGCAGTACCGCAAAAAAAATCGCAGATCGCCGCCATTACTCGTTAAAAAAAAAAACACCAAAAATGACAAAAATCTTTCCCTTTGTTAGTAAATGCGATAACTTTTGCGCAAACCAATCAAAATACGCTTTTTGCGATTTTTTTTACCAAACGTATGTAGCATAAAACAAATTGGCCGAAAATGTTAAAAAATTTTGATTTTTACTTTTTTTTGGGGGGGGAATTTCATATAAAAAAAAGTGAAAAATATTGTTATTTTTGCAAAATTTACACTTTTTTTTGTTTATAGGGCATGATCAAAAAATCGCACAGGTAATCAAATACCACCAAAAGAAAGCTCTGTTTGTGGGAAAAAAAAGGACATGAAATTCGTTTAGGTACAGCGTTGCACGACCGCGTAATTGTCCATTAAAGTCACGCAGTAAAAAATCGCAAAAAACCCCCTGGTCAGGAAGGGGGTAAAATCTTCCGGGGCTTAAGTGGTTAAGCATGCTTGGAATAAACATAGTTATATCCTTCAGAAAAAATAGTAAAGTATACCTAAAAGTTCCTGTAAGATGTAGCACACCATGGTAAGAAACGCCTGTGAGTTTGGTCCAGTTTCCCCCTTTTTGACACACACATCCAGGCACAATATTTTCAGCATTCTTTTTCTGGCTCAACAATAAGTCTGCAGGTTTCTTTTTAGGGTTTTTATTGGAACAAGAACTTGGATAGGGATGGGGAACATACAGTGCATCTGGAAAGTATTCACTGCACTTCACTTTTCCACATTTTGTTATATTACAGCCTTATTCCATGTTGGATTAAATTACCTATTTTCCTCAAAATTCCACAAACAATGTACCATAATGACAAGGTGAAAGAAGTTTGTTTGAAATATTTACAAATTTATTAAAAATAAAAAACGAAAAAAATCACACGTACATAAGTATTCACAGCCTTTGCTCAATACTTTGTTGAAGCACCTTTGGCACCAATTATGGCCTCAAGTATTTTTGAATATGATGCTACAAGCTTGGCACTCCTATTTTTGGGCAGTTTCTCCCATTCTTTACAGGACCAAGTTCTCAAGTTCCAACAGGTTGGATGGGGATTGTCGGTGAACAGCCATTTTCAGATCTCTCCAAACATTTTCAGATGTTCAATTGGGTTCAAATTTGGGCTCTTGCTGGGCCACTCGAGGACATTCACAGAGTTGTCCCATAGCCACTTCTTTGTTATCTTGGCTGTGTGCCTGGGGGTGTTGTCCTGTTGGAAGATGAGCCTTTTCCCCAGTCTGAGGTCCAGAGCACTCTGGAGCAAGTTTTCATCAAGGATGTATCTGTACATTGCTGTATTAAACTTTCCCTCAATCCTGACTAGTCACCCAGTTCCTGCCACTGAAAAACATCCCCTCAGCATGATGCTGCCACCACCATGCTTCACTGTAGACATGGTGTTGGCCATGAATGAATGGTGAATGAATGGTGCTTCAGACATGACGCTTGCTATTCAGACCAAAGAGTTCAATCTTTGTTTCATCATACTAGAGAATTTTGTTTCTCATGGTCTGAGAGTCCTTCAGGTGCCTTTTGGCAAACTCCAGGTGGGCTGTCCTGTGCCTTTTACTAAGAAGTGGCTTCCGTCCAGCCACTCTACCATACAGCCTGATTGGTGGAGTGCTGCAGAGTGACCATTGGATTTTTGGTCACCTCCCTGACTAAGGCTCTTCTCCCCCAATCGCTCATTTTGGCCAGGTGGCCCTCTCTAGGAAGAGTCCTGGTGGATCCAGACATCTTCCATTTACAGATGATGGAGGCCACAGTGGTCATTGGGACCTTCAATGCTGCAGATTTTTTTCTGTACACTTCCCCAGATCTGTGCCTCAATACAATCCAGTCTCAAAGGTCTACAGACAATTCCTTGGACCTCATGGCTTGGTTTGTGCTCTGACATGTTTACTGTGGGACCTTATATAGACAGATGTGTGCTTTTCCAAATGATGTCCAATCAACTGAATTTACCACAGGTGGACTTCATTAATGTTGTAGAAACATCTCAAGGATGATCAGTGGAAACAGGATGCACCTAAGCTCAATTTTGAGTATCATGGCAAAGGCTGTAAATACTTATGTATGTGTGATTTTTTATTTATTTATTTATTTTTTAAATACATTTGCAAATATTTCAAACAAAGTTCTTTCAAGTTTTCATTATGGGGTATTGTTTAGAGAATTTTGAGAAAAATAATGAATTTAAGTCTTTTTGAAATAAGGCTATTACATAACAAAATGTGGAAAAGGTGAAGCCCTGTGAAAACTTTCCGGATGCACTGTAGGATACCCTGAAAATGCAAAACAGTACAACTTAAGGTCTACTTGACTTCTAGCTGCTATGCACAAACATCAGGCTGTATTGCACAACCTCTGGTTGTTAGGTACAAACGTTGGGCTGTATTGCACAACCTATGGCTGTATTGCACAACCTATGGCTGTACTGCACTTGCAAAAGAAATTTCCCACTTTTCCCATCTTTAGGCTGACTGTGAGTTTTACCCCTTCCAGAGTCTCAAAGCACCACACTGTCACACTCTGCATCACTGAGGTCTTGTACTCACTCACTGGACAGCTAGACTTCTTCCCACCAATTCCTCCTGGCACTCTCCAGTAAGCCTCCTCACTCAGACGCAGCTCACTCCATGGACAAAGGTTCTTTGGTAGGCCGCCCAGCTAAGCCTAGCTGGGACCTCAATGTCTTCACTCTGGCTCCTCTATCTTTTCTGCCACCCAAGGCAGAGCCCCTGCACAGGGGTCCCCTCCTGAAGGACAGGACCCAGGAACACTGCACTCTGCTGCCTGGCCTCAGACTACTTATGGGCTCTTCCTCCACCTTCTGGGTACACTTCTTTGGGGATTAGTTAGAGCCCCATAAATATTCAGGCTGCTTGTCCTGCCCTTCCTCATACTATGTTTTCAGAAGCCTCTAGAAGATATGTGTTGCAGCAGAACAGCAGTCTGTAAAACACTTAGCAGCCCCAAGCAATCAACCCTGGCTCCGTTGTTTACAGAGGAGCTAAACTCAATTTTGGTAATTTGAACAAGTACAAAATCCAGGTATTATGTGATGCACAATCTCTTGAATTTGACCTTTTATACTGAAAAATAATAAATTAACAATTTTTTGCAGGTAAAAGAATTGTGCATTCATTATTTTTTTTTTTTTACAGTGGAGCTTGTAAAGCATTGCACCCTTGATCAACAGATCGCATGTGCAATGCCAGGATCCTGTGGACTCTCAGTACACAGTTTGGCCATACGGGCAGGCAGTTACTCATCATCGCCCTCACATTTAATTGAGAACTACAAACCAGCGGCCGCAGTGGATAATGGTACTTGTAGTCAATTTATTCACAAAACTCTGTGAATGAACAATGTGACTGTGTGGGTGGAGCCCCACATGGCAGAGCTGTTTTTAAATTGTGACAGCAGGTGTGGGACAAAGATCTCCTGCCCGCTGTCACAGGAAGGGGGGGATCGGGAGGAGAGGACAAATGAGCTGGAACATGTTACATGTTCCACCCCAAATACAAGTGAAACATGTTACATGTGCAAAGGAGAACTTAGCCTTTAAAGTAAACAAAAAAATCCCTGACTGAGCTAAATCCTCCTTCATTTGTGTTTCAAATGCTCCCCCCCCCCCCCAAACACTGAAGTTTACAGTGGGGTGGGGTGTTTAGCAATTCTCAATCTAGAAAACAGTGGGCAGGACCAGATGTAGCCAGGTGTTGATTTACAGACTATGGACTTGTGAATCAACAAAGCTGAGAGAAATGCCCCAGTTCAAACAGGCACATCCTACATGAGAATGGTAACAGTGCTCAGCGTTCAGGAGCAGTGCAGCCACATCATCATTCATCACAGAGCGCTTCACTAGGTGAACTTCACTGGCAGCATCAGCAGGTATTCAGGGGACTTTTGGGAAAACTCAATGGCTTGCCTGAGATATAAGGCCAGATGGACTTGTCCTTTTTCAACCATGTAACTATGTAATATACACTATATTGTCAAAGGCATTGGAATGCCTGCCTTTACAGGCACTTTAATGGCATCCCAGTCTAAGTCCGTAAGCTTTATTATTGAGTTAGCCCTACCTTTGCAGCTATAACAGCTTCAACTCGTCTGAGAAGGCTGTTCACAAGGTTTAGGAGTGTGTCTATGGAAATGTTTCACCATTCTTCCAGAATCGCATTTGTGAGGTCAGGCACTCAAGTTAGACAAGAAGGCCTGGCTCGCAGTCTCTGCTCTAATTTATCCCAAAGGTGTTCTATCGGGTTGAGGTCAAGACTTGGTGCAGGCCAGTCCCCCCAAACTCGCTCATCCATGTCTTTATGGACCTTGCTTTGTGCAATGGTTCAAATCATTTGGTAGAGGGGGAATTATGGTGTGGGGTAGTTTTTCAGGGATTGGGCAAGGCCCCTTAGTTCCAGTAAAGGGAACTCTTAAGGCAGCGTTTTTCAACCAGGGTGCACAGGCACCCTGGAGTGTCTTGAGGTTTCTTCAGGGGTCCCTTGGCAAAATACCTAAAAATTATCAAAAATTGTATACAAGCCAGCAGGTGGATCATGCCTGTCTTTTAGTTACACAAAGCCACAGGTTTTCAATATGCAACATTACGACTTTCTAGACACTGGCATCCTCAAAACCAATGATATCATCAGTTGATAAGGAGGATGTCTGTTTCCTCCATACTAGTCAATACTAGGAATACTAGTCAGTACCAATGTGCAAAAGTGTATTTGCTTTGGAAGAATGAATCACCTCTAACATTGGGTGTTCTACGCGTGGATGTTGCTGCATTGTGTAAAGCTATTAAAATCATTTTTTACATTTTAGAATGCGGTGCCTTGAGACTGTCCATAATTTAGGAGGGTGCCTTGAGATTGTCTAAAAATGTAAAGGGTGCCTTGACTAAAAAAAGGTTGAGAAACACTGCCATAAGGCGTCAGCATACCAAGAAATTTTAGACAATTAAATGCTCCCAATTTTATGGGAACAGTTTGGGGATGGCACCTTCCTGTTCCTACATGACTGCGCACCAGTGCACAAAGCAAGGTCTATAAAGACATGAATGAGCAAGTTTGGGGTGGAGGAACTTGACTGGCCTGCACAGAGTACTGACCTCAACCCGATAGAACACCTTTGGGATGATAAGAGCAGAGACTGCGAGCCAGACCTTCTCGTTCAACATCAGCGCCTGACCTCACAAATGCACTTTTGGAAGAATGGTCATACATTTCCATAGACACACTCCTAAACCTTGTGGACAGCCTTCCAAGAAGATTTGAAGCTGTTATAGCTGCAAAGGGTGGGCCAACTCAATATTGAACCCTAATGACGAATACTGGGATGCCATTAAAATTCATATGCATGTAAAGGCAGGTGTCCTAATACTTATGACAATATAGTGTACATACCTCCCAACTTATAGAGTTGGGAATGAGGGACACCTATTAGCAAAAATATGTAGGCATAGGACACACCCCCTGCCACACCCCTCTTAAAGTAGAATTCTACAAACAAATGATTAGTCAAACCTACAAGTCCTGGCTTTTTTACCGCTACTATTCATTTATACTAGCTTTTGAAATGTACATATGCAGCAATTTAGAAATTGGATGAAAGGTTTAGAACTGTGAAACACTTTGGAAAGATAAAAAAGTGCATTTTATATACAACTATATAGATCAGATCAAAATGAGTGACAAATGAGGAGAAAAGAGGAACATTGCTCCAAATTAGGGACAGTCCCTCGAAATTAGGGATAGTGGGGAGCTATGAATATACGGTATGCATGAACTGAGGTAGAAATACACACACCGAATGAATGCTCATGATTAGGTCTTAGCAGAAAGAAACTAGTTGTGCTGGGGGGTTGTACAGGGGCCTTGAAACTCACATTAAAGCACACAATGCTATATCAACACCATATAATCTTATGTACATTCACTGATTATTTTGCACCTAATTAAAGTTTTTCTTTAAGGAATCAGCATGCATTACACACATGATTAGTTATAGAAAATGTAGAATACATTCAGTAATGGCTGAGGACTGAGGAGGCATGTTCCTCTACATCTGACAGCTTAGAAGGGATCTGATACTACAATCTTTTAGAGGTGCCATTGCTGACCCTTTTTTTTGGAGGATACGGGGTTTGATATGTTATTTTTACACTTACTTTACTTCTTGGCTGGATGTGCATAGCAAGTGATGGTACATATGATATCCACATGTTCCCAAATTCCATCTATCCTTCTCCATTATTTGGCTGTCTCTACATTTTACCTGTTTTTATCTGTACCTGGCAATAAATATGGGGTGCAAAGTCATCCCCATTCAAACTTGTTTGGACCCCAAAGTCGCACCCCATGTTTTCCAATGAGTACCGTTCACATCGGAGGGACTTAAAATTGCAGCAACTTTAAAGTAGTCCCTGCACTACTTTGGAACGACTTTCATTCGACCTGAGGGCCATAGACTTCAATGTAAATCTTCAAAAGTCGCATGAAAGTCGAACCTAAATGAAATAGATGCAACTTGTGTGCGACTTTATAGAGCACACACAGCCACATGGGCAAAGCCAAAGTCGCAAAAAAAGTCTCACCTGTCCAAGGTTGCATCAAAGTCATACTGTAAAGTCGCAATGGAGGAACTAGGTCTAGGACACCCAGTCTGAGAGAGATAACACACACAATCCTTGAAGTTGCACACTATCTTGTGTATTGTAATTAGCAAAGTTAAATGCAGACAGTTCACCAAGAAACAGAGTAGTAGTAATTTACACAGCTTCCAGTATGAGGACAGACAATAATGACACAGTATTACAGAGTATTAGTATTACAAGGCTGACGTGTTGAAGCAGAGGACGGCTTCTGCTGGAGGGGTGGCAAATTGTGGTGTACTGTAACACCACTTTATGTTGTAGAAGACAATCCCACTTTGCTGGTCCAGACACCACAACGTCCACCGTGGACAAGAGGTGTCCCTGCACTAACCCTACTTGATCTGGAACCTCTCGCTGCAATGTTACTCTCCCTGACAAACAGGGTCTCTGTCCCTCACCTACTACATGCTCCAGGAATGTCCCAATCGCGCAGACATCTGCAACTTTTGTGACAACTACAGAGTCTCTCAAGAAAAAAATTTCCTCCTAAGACTCTGCTCCTTCTGTACAGTGGCACAGTGCCACCTACTGGATGGAGGCCAAGTTGCACATGCCTACAAGTACACTGCTCAAAAACATGAGAGGAACACTTTTTAATCAGAGTATAGCATCAAGTCAATATAAACTTCTGGGATATTAATCTGGTCAGTTAAGTAGCAGAGGGGGTTGTTAATCAGTTGCAGCTGCTTTGGTGTTAATGAAATTAACAACAGGTGCACTAGATAGGCAACAATGAGAGAACCTCCAAAACAGGAATGATTTTACAAGTGGAGGCCACTGACATTTTTTCCCTGCTCATCTTTTTTAAATGTTTTTCACTAGTTTTGCAATTAGCTTGGGTCAGTGTCACTACTGGTAGCATGAGGCGATACCTGGACCCTATAGAGATTGCACAGGCAGTCCAACTCCTCCAGGATGGCACATCAAAATATGCCATTGCCAGAAGGTTTGCTGTGTCTCACAGCACAGTCTCAAGAGCATAGAGGAGATTCCAGGAGACAGGCAGTTACTCTAGGAGAGCTAGACAGGGCCATAGAAGGTTTCTTTAATCACCAGCAGGACCGGTATCTGCTCCTTTGTGCAAGGAGGAACAGGATGAGCACTGCCAGAGACCTCCAGCGGGCCACTGGCATGAATGTCTCTGACCAAACAATCAGAAACAAACTTCATGAGGGTGGCCTGAGGGCCCGAAGTCCTCTAGTGGGCCCCATGCTCACTGCCCGGCAACGTGGAGTTTGATTGGCATTTGCCATTGAACACCAGAATTGTCAGGTCCACCACCGGCACCCTGTGCTTTTCACAGATGAGAGCAGGTTCACACTGAGCACATGTGGCGCACGTGAAAGGGTCTGGAGAAGTCGTGGAGAGCGCTATGATGCCTGTAACATTGTTCAGCAAGACCGGTTTGGTGTTGGGTCAGGGATTGTCTAGGAAGGCATATCCATGGAGGGACGCACAGACCTCTACAGGCTAGACAATTGCACCCTGACTGCCATTAGGTATCAGGATAAAATCCTTGGACCCATTGTCAGACCCTATGCTGGTGCAGTGGGTCCTGGGTTCCTCCTGGTGCATGAAAAAGCCCGGCCTCATGTGGCTAGAGTTCCTGGAGGAAAAAGGAATTGATACCATTGAATGACCCCCATGCTCGCCTGACCTAAATCCAATAGAACACCACTGGGACATTATGTTTTGGTCCATCCGACGCCACCAGGTTGCACCTTAGTTTGTTCAGGAGCTCAGTAATGCCCTGGTCCAGATCTGGGAGGAAATACCCCAGGACACCATCCATAGTCTCATTAGGAGCATGCCCTGACGTTGTCAGGCATGCATACAAGCACATGGGGGCCATACAAACTTAGTACCATTTTGAGTTGCTGCAATGAAATTTCAGCAAAATGGACTAGCCTGCTGCATCATTTTTTCACTTTGATTTCTGGGGTGTCTTTGAATTCAGATCTCTGTAAGTTGAACATTTTTTTATTTTTATCAAATGATGTGGCATCCTTTCATTCCTAACACATTACCCAGTCCAAATCAGTATAGCTATCCAGCATGATATTTTTCCCCATTGAGATCTAATAGGTTTTCAAACTGTTCCTTTTAACTTTTTTGAGCAGTGTATTTTCTTGACTGTGTCTCTGCAATGACTGCTATTGGGTGTGTCCACAAATTGCATTAGGTGATGTTTGAAACAATCAGAAACTGCCCACTGTGAAGGAAAAGGAATTGTGACATCATATGACTGGAAACCAAAGAAAGAAACCGAAGAAACAAAAAAAAGGTATGTAGAATTTATAGGACGCTACTGTGCAAGTGCAAATCTTGGCCAGTAAGATTTCATCTGACTTCCCCTATGAAAGATGTAATGGTATGGGATATTTACTATGCACAATGACACTACAAAAAGTGTGCCTATTCACTTCTCACACAGCTCGGCAATCTCGGACTACCAGCTCTTGCAAAACTAGAAGTCTCACTATGAACTTACTGTGAATAACTTACGAAGCCATCCACAACTCAGCCCCCAACTACATCAATTACCTAGCCTCAAGACTGGGTGGCGGTCATTTTGGAAATGGGAAAACTGTACATTTCTTTCCCTTTTGCCTGGGCTGACCCCAATTGAAGGGGGTGGGCATTCAAATTAGCCCCCACCTTCTTTATAAATAAATGCAGGAGTCATTTGTGGTTCATGGCTGTCAGAGGTTGTCAGCCGTGCCCTGCAAATTCTCTTTTCCCCAGCTCAGTGGTATTTATAATTTCCTGACCAATACATTTATTTTATTTTATTTTATATAGCACTTCTTCTAGCCTTCTTATCTCTTGCGCTCTATTTCTTGCAGCTGATCCTCCTGCCCAAATCCACCATGAGCCATTCATCATGTAATCAAGATCCCCCGACTTCCAATAGGTATGAGACCAACTGTATGTAAGTATTAAAAAAAAAAAAAAAAAGTGCACATTTGGAGTGATGAAGATTCCTTTATTGCAGCCCTGCTCACTCCAAAAGGTCTAGAAAATCCTCAAGACATCGTGACGACTACAGCCCAGAATGCAGGTCCCATTCCTCACGCCATAGGTCATCAGAAAGGTCAAGGTCACAAAGACAGTATTGTTCTCCCTCTCCGCCAACCCATTCATCAAGAAAGAAATGCTGGGCATGTGGCGTACCTCTATCGGATAAGTTAGTCTGCAAGGACTGTTTCAGGGACTATGCAGTCAACCACAAGCTGGAGAGTCAGCAGGTTGTCGATTTGCTTAAGCAAACTATGAAAGATTCCTCCTCAGAGTTAGCGGCCCCAGTTCCCAGCCAACCAGTCCCTCAAATGGCTCAAATTCAAGATGCAGATCTCAATATTCCAGGCCCCTCAGTGGGTAAATCCCCTTTGCCTCTGTCAGGCTGTCTAGCCAGGGAAGCATCACCGGAGGACCCCTCAGATGAATCCTCAGAGGATTCGGAGCCTTCTGGGTTCAGTTATTCTCTTGTACAACCTTTTATTCAAGCAGTCAAGACTGCAATCGCTTGGGAAGACCCAAAGAAGCCACCACAAAATTCCAAGAGATATTTTCCATTCCTTAAGAGGAAGCAGATTGTATTTCCTTTCATGGGGGAAATCAGAGAGATCATCAAAGATCAATGGAAAAAGATGGATAAGAAATTTTCCTTAGGCCGGCTTAGCAAATCGTTTTCCGACTTTGTCAGGGAAGCGGCCATTGATACAATTCATTGTTCAGTGAGATCCATGCTGCATTCAGTTAATGCAAAGAGAGCCTTATGCCTGAAACCCTGGACGGCCGACCTGGCATCAAAACAGAACTAGTGCAAGATCCCATTTGATGGGAGAGCGTTTTTCTGAGACAAGCTAGACAAGGCTATTTCCAGAGTAACAGGGGACAAATCTGGCTTGCTTCCCTATGACAGAAGGGTGCGAAGATCGAGTCTATTCGGCAAGATATCGTCAGTCCAAACTCAAGGGACCTCAGGCAGTCAAGGCAGTTTAGGGACAACAGAAGATCCTGGAAGGGCACCAGGCCTCCTTTTTGAGCACCCGGATTAATAAGACTCTTACCACTCCCCAGGAGGTTACTAAGCCCTTTTGATGCCAGGACAGCTCAGACAATTCCAGTAGGGGCCAGGCTAAGGTATTATATGTCAGTCTGGGCTAGCCATTGCCAGGAACCTTGGGTTCTGTCAGCAATTCAGTTGGGACACATTTGGGACTTTTCTCACCCTCCTCCTCGAACATCTTTTAAAAAAACAGAGATTCCAGCCTCTCCGCTAAAGGCTCTGGCATTAACGCAGTTCATGACATCACTCCAGCTCCATAGGGCAATCGTGCCAGCCCCCTAAGCAAAACACTTCATCGGTTTCTGTTCCACCCTCTTTCTAGTTCAGAAAAAGACAGGTGGGTGGAGACTGGAGACCTGTCATAGACCTAAAAAAAGCTCAACCATTACATCAACCTCAAAAGCTTCAAAATGGAATCCCTGCAGACAATTATTCAAGTGGTCCAACCAGGGCATTGGGTAATTTCGGTCAATCCGCAAGATGCCTACCTGCACGTTACAATTCTCCCTTTGTTCCAGAAGTACTTCAGGTTTGCGGTGGGTCAGGTCCACCTACAGTTTCAAGCCCTGCCTTTTGGTCTCTGCACCTCTCCCCGGGCATTCAATAAGATACTAATATCTGTTCTATCTCCCCTGCGAGAGAGGGTACTGAGGGTATACCATTACCTAGACAATATCCTCCTCCTGGAAAGTGATCCGGATCAGCTCATATCCCACAGAGGGATACTATTGCAGTTTCTGATGGAACTGGGGTGGCTCATAAACTTTGACAAGAGCCAACTATTGCCAACACAGCAGATGGTCTATTTGGATGCAACAGGGGACAGTGTCATTACTGCCCCCGAAAGTGTAGATTGTCATTCAGAATATGATCAGGTTCCTGCAGAGTTCACATCTGACGGCTTCACAATGCATGAGTATCATTGGAACAATGTCCTCATGCATAACCTTAATTCCTTGGTCCCATTGGTGTTTGTGGTACTTCCAGACACGTTTCTTGGCACAGTGGAAAGACAGTGATTCTCTCAGAAGATCCTACTAACAGGAGTAATGCACAGAAGCCTGCACTGGTGGACAGATCTGGAGAATCTCTCTAAACCTCGTCATCTGGGTTCATAATTACATCTGTCGCAAGCGGGCAAGGCTGGGGAGCTCATTGCAGGGAGACCAGAGTACAGGGAAGCTGGTCTTGCCCCTTTAAGGGAGTGGTATCCCATGTTCTGGAGATGAGAGCAGCATTCCTAGCACTGACTTTGTTGGCATCTCAGGTCAGAGGGCAAAGAGTACTGCTACGCTTAGAAAACAGGGCAGAGGTTGCAAAATCAAGGAGGCACTCACAGCAGAACACTCCTCAGGGAGGTAGAGCCAATTATGCTCTGGGCGAAAAGAAACCTTCTGGACCTCAGAGCAGTGTATGTCCTGGGCAGATTGAACACAGAGGCAGACATGTTGTCAAGAAACTTTTTGGACAACAACGAGTGGGCCCTTCATCCCCACATATTCCAACAGATTGTCAGCCTTTGGGATCCCCCTCAGGTGGATATGTTCGCCACCCCAGAGAATGCCAAACTAACCAGGTTCTTCTCTCACCTCTCGCATCCACAGTCGGAGGCAGTAGATGCTCTTTCATGCCCCTGGAGTTCCTCCTGAGGCTCCTCAGAGTGTCAGTACAAGTATTGGCAATTCTACCACTCTGGCCAAAGAGACCATGGATCCCTCTAGCCATGCGCCTCAGTGTGAGTCCTCCTGTCAAGATTCCTCTTTGCCCTCAAATTCTATCTCAGGGCAGAATAACTCATCCAAACCTTCAGCGCTTGGAGCTTCTAATTTGGAGATTGGAGAGGCAAAGGTTTGAGTCCCTAGATTGCTCCCCAGGAGTCATATCTACCCTTCTAAGGGCCAGAAATCCTACAACAAATGCAGTGTATGTAAAGATCTGGGACAAATTCTTGTCATTTGCTTCCGGGAGTGATTTTAATCCAATCTCCCCCTCCTACATCTAATGTTTTTGGATTCCTTTAGACAGGTCTCGATTTAGGGCTTGGCCTGAGGTACAAGGTACAAGAAGCAGCAATATCCACCGCAACTAATAGGAGATGGGCAGAGAATCCTCTGGTGGTCACTTTCCTCAAAGGGGTGTTGAAGATCCGTCCACCTGTCAGGCGCTCATTTCCCAAGTGGGATCTGTCCTTAGTTCTCAAGGTTCTGTCCAGCCATCTGTTCACTCCTCTGGAACAAGGAACAATCTTGAAACTAACGCTGAAGAATGCATTCCTTTTGCCAATTACATCCGGCAGGAGAATTTCGGAGCTTTACTCTTTAGGGATAGGTGATGACAATATCTCCTTCTTCCTGGACAGGGTGGAACTTCAACCTCTTCATGGATTCACACCTAAGATCACAACTCCAAGTCACCTGCTGGAACCCTGGGCTTTACCAGTGTTTACAGACTCGGAATCTGAGTCCTGTCATGACCTGGACATTTCCTAAAGTACTCAGAGCCTACTTGGAAGCCACTAAATCATTCAGAAACTCAGAGAGGTTATTCTTTATCCCTTTTGGTAAAAACAAAGTTAAAGAAGCCTCCAGCAGGACCCTGGCGTCTTGAGTGTAAAATTGGTTCGGAGGGCCTACAGGGCAAAGAACATAGAACCTCCTTCCCAGGTGAATGCTTATTCAACTAGGGTAGTCTCAGCTTCTTGGGCAGCGAGGGCTAATGTTTCTTTGGAGAGGGTTTTTCAGGGCTGCCACCTGGTCTACGGGGCCCTCACAATGGTGGAGTTTGGGTAAAGGACAGTTCAGGCTGCTATGTCCTTATCTATATAAAATACCTAATTATTAGCATCATTCCACGCGTGTGAGCTAGGCACCAGGAAAATGGTAAATTGTATCATACTTACCATAATTTTCCTTTCCTGGTGCCTATCCATGGCAGCATACGCTGCCACACTTGGTTTTCTTTATTACAGAGAATGTTGGGTTAGGGGACTATGCCTTTCTTTTATGCTATTCACTAGTCCTGAGGGAGGAGTCAAGGCAGAGCTCTATCATCTGTATGCTGCCATGGATAGGCACCAGGAAAGGAAAATTACGGCAAGTATGATAAATTTTCTGTTTTTTTTTATAACCCCTGTCAAAAATTTTTTTTGCCATCTGTGTCCCATTGTGGAGATTTCCCTTCACTTCCTGTCCCATAGCCAAACAGGAAGTTAGAAGAAATCCCTGCAAATTAAGGGACTTCCTTAGGGACCCCCAGGTCACCAGAACTAGTGTCCTCATTGAAAGATTTCACCTCTTACTTTTCTGAGGACAATCCAAAATTTTGGATTTTCTTTTACTTTCATTTTTAATAATAATGGTAAACAGGACAAATAGAGAGGGCGAATCTTCTTAGCAAGGGCACAGACAACAATAATAACTGACATGTCTTCTAATTCCTCTCCAATCTATCTAAAACTAAAAAAACTGAAAATTGTATCATACTTACCGTAATTTTCCTTTCCTGGTGCCTATCCATGGCAGCATACCTGTGATAGAGCTCCACCTCTACTCCGCCTTCAGGACTAGTGAATAGCTTAAAAGAAAGACGCCCCCTACTCCCAGCATTCTCCTGTGATATAGAATACCGAGGGAGGGAGCGTATGCTGCCATGGATAGGCACCAGGAAAGGAAAATTACGGTAAGTTTGATACAATTTTCCGTTTTCCTGGTGCCTCCATGGCAGCATACCTGTGATAAATAACTAGCTGACAAAAGGGTGGGTAGATGCTAAAACACAATGGTTTTTTTTTTTTGGATGAAGAAGGGGCTTCCTGCATTGCCCTGCTTTCAAATTTTACAGTGGTGAGCATTCCAGGGTCAACTCTATAATGTTTTATAAATGTGTGCTGAGACGACCATGTGGCAGCCCTGCAGATGGTATCCAGGGAGACGTTCGCTCTGGCTGCCCATGAGGCAGAAATTGATCTCGTTGTCACCTGCTCCGGAGGAACCATGCCTTTAGCCGTGTACACTTAATGTATTAGTTTGACAATCTAGGCAGAGTCCTGATAGAGGCTTCCTTCCCTCTGTTCTTTCCCCATGGGATAACGAACAGCCTGTTAGATGTTCTAAATTGTTCTGTAGCCTCGAGATACTTCTTGAGGACTTTCGCTTTGTCCAAGCTTGGGTCTATTTGACTGGGAAAAAAAAACTGGCAAGGCCCATGGTTCCCTGAGGTGTCTTGTGGTAGCGATTTTAGGGGTGAAACATTGAATAGGTCGCAGTTTCACTCTGTCTGGAAAGAAAGAAACGTGATCCTCTCTGATTCCCAGGGCTTGCAAGTCCGATATCCTCCTGCCAGATGTAATGGCTAGAAGAAAGGCCATTTTTAAGGAGAAGTTCCAAATCGATATTTGTTCCATAGCAGCAAAAGGATGTTCCGCCAGAGCTTCTAGGATTAGAGTTGGGTCCCATTTTCGAAAGGTGCTGACCAGAGGGCGTGACTTTAACACCCCTCTAAGGAACGAGTAGAGGCAGAGCTCTATCACAGGTATGCTGCCATGGAGGCACCAGGAAAAAGTTTTGCCTTTAGTTACACTTTAAAAAAGCAAGTTACTATACACTATGTCATTTAAAAAAAAAAATGGGTCCTCATTATAGTCCAATAGACCAGATTCTCAACTTTGTTTAAAATAAATCTAGGGTAAAACTGTTTGCTGGACATTCATACATGGATTGAAATGCCTTTGGTTCAGCAGGGACCGACCAAATTTCGATCCATGTATGGGCAGGCTGGTTGTACAGAAGTCAGTCTCCCATTTTTTCTCGGTTGATTAGTATTGCCCGCTATAGCCAGCAGCACTAATCAGTGTATTCTGATGACAGGGAAGTCTCCCCACTGTTAAAACACAATAACTCAGCGGGAGTGATTGCAGTTATTGTTTTTACTGTGGTTTTAAGCACAGTAAAACCACATAGAATACCGGGACACGATTTCTCCCGTGTACTTGTGTGCCCAGGCTTTAGTGGAGGAAGACACAGGCCGGATGTGATGCATGAGGTAGCGTGACCGGTATTGTGTTTTTACTGTGTTTTTAACAAGAAATTTTTATTGTGAGTGCATTTCTAGACTTAATAGATTGCAGAATATTTTATACTACACCATGGGAGGCCTTTCTTCATGGCCGGCCCTACCATGGGTCCCGGTGGGACCGTGTGACCCAGGCGGCACTAGAGAGGGGCGGCCCCCAGCCGCCTCTTCTCTTCTTTAGCTATTGGTAAAAAAAAAAAAAAGGTGACTCGCGGCCAGCCTGACATGCACACTGCGCATACGCCGCCGCTTGGCAAAGCCCGTAAACGTTCGGCTATTTACGGGAATAGCCGAACATGTATTAGCTTTCCCGAGCGGTGGGGGCACATGCGCAGTGCGCATGTCAGGCCGGCCGTGGACGTGTTGACGTGTGGCGCCGGGCGGCGCCATTTTTAAATCCTAAGGCGCCTTTACAAAGGTAAGTGAGACTGCTCCACACACACTGCAGCCACACTACCTGCCAATCTGCCATTATGCGGGGCTGCAGGCATACTACAGAAGATGCAGTCCTGCAGGCATGGTACATGCACACAGCACTGCATTCTCTTGTACCATGCCCGCAGACCCACATTCTCCTCTACCATACCTACAGCCCTGCATTCTCCTGCACCATGCACCATGCCCACATTCTCATGCACCATGCCCGCAGCCCCGCATTCTCATGCACCATGCCAGCAGCGCCGCATTCTCCTGTACCATGCCCGCAGCCCCGCATTCTCCTGTACCATGCCCGCAGCCCCGCATTCTCCTGCACAATGCCCGCAGCCCCGCATTCTCCTGTACCATGCCCGCAGCACTGCATTCTCCTGTACCATGCCCGCAGCACTGCATTCTCCTGTACCGTGCCTGCAGCACTGCATTCTCCTGTACCATGACCACAGCCCTGCATTCTCCTGTACCATGCCCACAGCCCTGCATTCTCCTGTACCATGCCCGCAGCCCTGCATTCTCCTGTACCATGCCCGCAGCACTGCATTCTTCTGTACCATGCCCGCAGCACTGCATTCTTCTGTACCATGCCCGCAGCACTGCATTCTCCTGTACCATGCCCGCAGCCCTGCATTCTCCTGTACCATGCCCGCAGCACTGCATTCTCCTGTACCATGCCCGCAGCCCTGCAGGGCACTGTGGCACTATAGACAGTAGAAAGCCTGGTGCGCTCATCTGCCCAGTGTCTACTGCTCTGTCCTGCTCCTGCTGTCACTCCGTACACACTCACATGCTTTCATAGTCCTATAGAATGTGGGGGCCTTTTGGAGGGCGTTAGTTTTTTTTTTTTGGGGGGGGGGCAGCATTTCATTCTCGGACCCAGGCAGCACAATGTCTTGGGCCAGCCCTGCCTTTCTCTATGCATTTTTAACATGAGCAAGACAAATACGGCCATATGAATAATGAGTCTTAAAGGGACCATACTTCTTATTGTTTGGAGCTACTGGGAATCACAGCAGGAGAGTCCCTAGTGGGAAGAAGGCTTCAGAGTGCTAAAGGAATTTAGAGACCCTGGTGGATGATTATATACATGTGCTTTATTACATTCTATTGGAGGTGAGAGTTCTGGGAGCATGGTGGAGGCACGCGTTTTAACCAAATGAGCACATTGTGAAATACCATTATCATAGAAGATGTAATGAAATACCACATAGTGGACGAAATCAAAACTTTAAAGGAGAAACTGATTGTTGTTTATTGCACAGTGTTTGTATATGTGTTTTGGACTTCATTGACATTTGCACAGGTTACACTGATAATTTGTTTTCGGGTGGTAAATGTGTTTGAGTGCTTACTATACACATTATATACAGGTATTTATACATTATACACAGGTACAATTTTGAACTTCTGTCTCGGGGACAAGGATAAACAGAAGAAACAGAAATGACAAATTTCTGTAGCAGGTACACAAACAACAACAAAAAAAAAAAAAAAAAACGCTGAAAACAAAAAATAAACATAAGTAAGCAAAAATCCTCAATTAAAATTACTTTATTAAAAGAATTACAAATTCATACTCGCAAACATACGTTTTGACAAAGGCACATCAATATTTGTGTAGTACATCAAGATTGTCGCATCACAGATGTATAGTCCAATAGCGACGGGTTTCGAGGCTTCGCCTCTCTCTCAGAGCCTCTGAGGAAGAGGCCTGTGCTTTTGTCAAAACTTAACTTTGTGAGTATGAATTTGTAATTAATTTAATAAAGCCATTTTAATTGAGGATAATGTGCTAGGCCAGTGCGCCCTCTGTATATTTTTTGTTTTCAAAGTTTCTTGACGACCCCAGTCTTGGGAGGGCAGCAAAGCTAGTGATATCCCAGGTGAACTAACATTTTGAGTCCTGACATACACCTATCGTGAGGCCCATCTTCAAGCGCAGGAGAGTGGAGCGTTTTCTGGAGACTTGAACATAAAAACGCTGACTACGCCTCTCTACTGTTCCTAATTGTTGCGTCCCTGTTAAAAAGAATCCCCCCCACCTCCTGTCACCAGTGGTGATGACGAATCTCCACAAAAGGAACAAACTGCATTTAAAACCAGACAAAGATTGTGCTGCCTCAAGCAGTTATATGGCCAATACAACTGCATCTATGTTTACTTTTTATGTTATTTCTGTTACTTGTTTATGGTTATGCTGCCACCCTGTGGTCACTGTGTGAACTGCACTAATTTTCTATAATCCTTCCTTTTTTGTATGAGTAACTTCCTTCCTCAGTTCCTGTATTGTTCCTGCAAGACACACATTGAGGCTCTGAAAAAAAATATTCTTTTTGACCTTCAAACACTGCAAATGCCACCATCTATTCTATTGCATTATATTGTTTGCATCAACTCTTTTGCATGCAACACAAATAATTGTGAATGCCAACTGTTTGTAGAGTTCAGCTATCTGATGAAGGTTGTCTACAGCGAATGTCTTGTTATATTAAGGCCAGGCATAGAGATCTCACAAAAGGATGTTATTATTGCAACAACTGGAGTCAAAATAAAGATTCAAACCCTTTTTGGAGTCCAACTTGTAGTAACACATACAATTTAGAAAAAAGAGTGTCAGTAAGGAAACACCACTGTTTAAATCAAAAGATCACAGAAAACATTCCAACAGCTTGAAAATATCACTGTTTTTTTTAAGGAGAAAAAAAACAAAAAAACAATGAGTGTATTATATTTATGTAATAATGAGATTAATGCAATTATTACACACATTTTTTTATAATTTTACAGAAATATACTTACATGTAATGATGAATTAAAAAAGAACTTGTAATGAACATAGCAAAACCTTGAGCTCTTAATTATTTCACTTTATTCCACTAGATGGTGCCAGAGGAAAGAGAAAGTCCAAATGTGATACTTGCTAAAAGTGCAATTTTCCACAATTGTTTAAATATTACTCCAAGTATTTTTTTTTATTTTTTTATGAATTTTGTAGATAACATCATATTACTAATGTAACACATTTTACTAATAGTTTGAAAAGTAATTGACTTTGCCATTTATGATTCCTTTGCCATGTTAGCACATCACTTTTTTCTGTTTTTTTTTTTATTTTTTATTTTTCTTTGCTCGCAGCAAACTGCTATTGTCAGAAACACAAAACACACATTTTCAGAAGTCCTCCTATATACTATAATTGCTTATTTGTTTAATATAGAATTCCTGTTAAACAGGTATTTATACTGTAAATCACATTTTTAAGTTTTAGGGTAAAATAAGATGGTTTTTGAACCCCTATGTCTGTGTCTCTACTTGGTATGTTCAGCTTCTCAATTTGTCCTGGTGGTCCTTATCACTGGGACAGAAAAGGCTGAGAAATCAAAAGTTTACAGTTGTCCCTAAAATAGGAATATAGGGGAAATCTTCCAGTCTTCCTGTTCAAGTGACATCTGTCTAAGGGGAAAATATCCCTGACTTTGTAGAGATTTCCTCTCACTTCCTGTTGCATCTTTGTAGTTTCAAAACGTATTCCGTCCCACCCCAAACTCTAGTAATGGAACTCTCTCATTTGACAGGTTAATAGGAAAAGTAGCTGCAAAGTTTTGCTTTCTTGATCACTTTCCCACCGCCAGTCATCTAAATGAACCCACATATGGAGTCATCCACATGCTCTCAGTTCCAATAAGCAAATTGGCAGCACTGTGAAGGAAGACAACCCTGACTGGCTCAAACTATTGTTCCTCCCTCTCTGCCTTTGAGTTATAATATGCTGTGGGATATTGGGATCTTTAAAAAAACAAAGATGGCAGCATACATACGATATAGCTCCGCCCCTATATCCACCCACAGAACCTGTTTAAATCTATCTGAATGAGAGCAACCTCTACCATTCTCCAATTTGTCCTCAAGATCTACACCTGAAAAACCGTGATGTTGCCATAAGTCCCTACCTGTCAACTGGGTCAGAGTCCGCCAGGGTTCAGCCTCTCCCAGGCGCAGTCCTACATCTTAAGTTGCTAAATGCACCAACAAGGTGGGGAGCGCCTTCTGGTGGTTCTTTGGGGTTGAGAAGTTCTCTAACTAGAGACGTCAGAAACGCATGTGGTGCACCTGAGCTGGTATTTGGTTGCTGGAGTTCATGATGCATGTGTTTATCTGCACACCTGAGCTGGTATTTGGTTGCTGCAGTCCATGATGCATACATTTCTCTGCACACCTGAGCTGAATCCTGGTACTGGTGTTAGTGCTGCATTTTATTTTCTCGTACAGGTATGTGCTATCCCTTTTTTGTTTTCCTCCCTTGTCCCATTTTACTTTGTGGGAGCAATTTGTTTTTTTTTTTCTTTTGTTTTCAGTTTTTTCCTTTTATTGTGGCTTTTTCTGTGACAAGCTTGCATGCATGATCCTGGCCCAGATTTTGTGGCTGTTTCCAGTCTCAGGGCCGGCTATGGCGTCCATGCATGCACTGTGCAAAGGGCCTTGTGTGGGAGCATCTTTGCTATGGCATGTCCAGGCTTACGTACGTGTGAGATGGTTTTTGCACTGGAAACATCTTCTGTTTTTCCTTGCTTATGATGCGGGTAAATGGGGGAGGGGAGGGAGGGGATTCAGGTAAATGTCTATGATCTGTTTGCTTCTTTCTCTGAGTCTCCTTTTTTCATTCTGGACAGAGCTGACATCCTTGCTCTAATAGGAACTTTCTGCCAAATAGACAAGAACTCCATGTGCTCAGGTAGTTACCATCAGTCGGGTAAGTAAGAAGAGAAAAAAGAGTGCATTTCCATGAACGTGGCCTTTGTCTTCTGGCGCAACCTAGCCCGCTCTCTCTCTCTCTCATGCTTAAGATCAAGCTAAAAGAGCATTGTCATGACAAGTCTCGTATTGACAGCAGCTCATCCAGCCCTACAGGTCTCGCCCAGGAGGCGAATAAAGTTACCAGTGAGTCTCAGCATTCTTCCTGCACCCCTGAGCGCTAATAGCAACAAAAGGTAAGAATTGCTGGGTCTGCAGCGTGGACCTATTACCATGCTAATGTGTCTGTGGATATTGCCGCTGAGAACTCTTTAAGGGCAAAGGAGGCTGTAAGCCAGCAAGTCATGGCTGTTAACCACTTAAGGACCGGAAGGTTTTACCCCCTTAATGATCAGGCATTTTTTTGCAATATGCCACTGCGTTACTTTACCTGACAATTGCGCGGTCGTGAGACACTGTACCCAAATAAAATTGATGTCCTTTTCTTCCCACAAACAGAGCTTTCTTTTGGTGGTATTTGATCACCTCTGCAGTTTTTATTTTTTGCACCCGACTACAAAAGGTAGAAGGGGGACAATCATCCTCCTTGAAGAGGCTAAGAGGTTTTTGAGTGTCTCTTGGGTCCAGTCATTCATTAGGGCGTTTAGGTAGGCTTGGAATGGGATGACTGAGATGACTGCCTTCAAAGTCTGAACATACTTCTCATTTTCAAGACATGGTTTTCCATACTCCCCAGTGAATGGAAAGGTGAAGAGGTTGATTCAAGAAGTGTGGCAGTAGTGATATGAAGTTTTACATAAGTAAGCAGCAGCAAAATTATACCCTACTCTGAAGAGGAGTGCCAATTTTCTGGTCAAAAAAACGGCACTGCATCGTGCTAACGCACTTAACATGTGTTGTAGTAAGGCACACTTTACAGCACTACACCCTACTGCAAAGTTTTGGATGGCTTTGTAAGTTTTTGTTAGTATTTTGAATTTCATTTGTTGGGTGGGGGGAAGTATGTGGAGGAATTGGCAGAGAAGGGCAGCAGACGCTGAATGGTTGGTATGGTGGATGAGTCTGGCAGCTGCTTCCATGATGGATTGAAGGGGGGGTAGCCTAAGTAAAGGTAATCCATTGAAGGTAATCCATTGAAGAGGGAGTTGCAGGAGTCAAGGTAAGATTTAACAGGGAGGGAATTAGAAGCTTTATGGTGTAATTGTTAGGAAAGGGCATATTTTGGGGATTTTGCAGAGCCTGAGGGGGCAAGCTTTTGACAGTGATTGGATGTGGGGCCCAAAGGAGGGTTCAGAGTCCAGGATTACTCCTAACACCCTGGCATGCGGGGACAGGTTGATAGTTGTGCCATTGATCTAGACAGAGAAGTCAGGGGAAGAGGCATGTAATGGAGGAAATATTATGAATTCCGTTTTGGATAGATTGAGTTTGAGGAAGTGGTGTGATTTCAAGACTGATATGTCTGTTGGTAAGACAGTGATGTGTGAGAAAACTAAGGGAGTGAGCTGAGGGGTAGGGAGATATATTTGGGTGTCATCAGTGTAGAAATGGTATTGAAAGCCATGGGAGGCTATCAGACGACCCAGGAAGAAGGTGTAGACTGACAATAGGAGAGGTCCAAGAACAGAGGGGTATTGAGATATATTTGGGTGTCATGAGTGTAGAAATGGTATTGAAAGCCATGGGAGGCTATCAGCCGACCCAGGAAGAAGGTGTAGATTGACAATAGGAGAGGTCCAAGAACAGAACCTTGGGGGTCCCTAACAGAAAAAAGAAGGGTGGGGGAGGTAGAATTGTAAGTGACACTGAAGGTGTTGTGTAATAGGTAGAATGTGAATCAATGAAGAGTACAAACATGGAGACCAAAGGAGAGGAGTTTTTTGAGAAGAAGGGGGTGGTAAACTATATCATAGGCAGCAGAGAGGTCCAGGAGTAGGAGTATAGAATAGTGACCATTGGTATTAACTGTTTGTAAATCATTTGTGAGTTTTAGGAGAGCAGTTTGTGTAGAGTGTTGAGTGTGACATCCAGACTGAAGGAGATCGAGAAGGTTATTCTCAGTGAGGTGGTAGCTCAGTTGGTTATAGACCAGGTGTTCAAGGAGTTTGGAGGAAAAGGGGAGCAAGGAGATGAGACATAGGCTATTAAGATTGGTGGGGTCCAATGAGGGCTTTTTTAGGTATGGGGTGACATGTTTTACACAGTTGGGGAAGATATCAGAAGAGAGGCAGAGATTGAAGATGTGAGTTAGAGAGTGTGGGATAGAGTCAGAGGGTGACCTTAGTATTTGGGAGGGAACAGGATCCAGGGGACAGGTGGTTAGGTGGACAAAAAAAAACTTTAGCATCCTTCTCTTTAGTAGCGGGGTTGAATGAGGGAAGTACTGAGTGTACCTGTGGACAGGGTGTGTTAAAGTGGTAGTAAACTCTTACAAGTGAAAACCTGCTAACAAGCAGGCTTTTTAGAACAGAAGACCCCTGTGGTCTCTTCTGCCACAAATTCCCCCCCTGCCTGTCAGCGGGTAATATGATTCCAGCCGCAAGAGCTTAGTTCAGACCACTTTTATGGCCAGCTCTGCGTGCCGCAGCGAAGCAGCTTCCGTGTACATGCATGGGAGTGACATCACCTGCGACAGGCCCACTTAAGTCCCTGAAGATCGGGGACCCGGATGGAAGACCGGGCGAAGATGGAAGCTGCTGGAGACCAAGGAGTGCCTTGTCAGCGCAGCGCTGGAAAGCTCTGTCTGCAGGTAGGTCTGTCAGGTATGGTGGGATTATTTAAAAAAAAAAAAAAAACAAACCAAAGACTTTACTACCACTTTAAGTGGCGGAAAAATCTGTACAGTGGAGATCTCATCGCAAATTATATCAATTCTATTTTTGAATTGATTGGCAATCTTCTGGGCAGTGAGTTAGTCTAGGGAAGCAGCAGAGGACAAAGTACAGGTGGTCCATGGGTTACAATTATCCGAATTACAAATGACTCCTACTTACAAATGGAAGGAGAAAATAGGAAGTGAGGAGAAATCTAGCTCAAGGAAGGGAAATTCATTCATGTAAGTGTTCTTATGGGGAAAAGGTGTCTCCACTGAAGCTTTATCTCCAATCCTTGATTCCACAACAACCCAACATTTTCAAAATCCAGTTGTCATAGAGACAGAAAGTGAGATGAAATCTTCTGAACAGGGGGTACAGACAGCAAAACAAATGTTACAGGGGGTTAACCCTTCCCTATGCTATTCAAAAAATGTAAAAATTATTCTACACCTAAAAAAATGTACCTGTTCCAACTTACAAAAAAATTTGACTTAAAGCGGAGTTCCACCCAAAAGTGGAACTTCCGCTTTAGGTATTCTAACCCCCTGACATGCCACATTTGGCATGTCATTTTTTTGGGGAGGGAGCGGGTACCTAGTTTTGACAGGTACCCGCTCCCACTTCCGCTCGGAGCGCCGCGGCGCCCTGAACGGAAGTTCTCCTCTCCCCCTCCCTCTCTGCAATCTTCTGGAACATGTCAGAGGTCCCAGAAGATTGCCGGCCAATCAAGACGCGCAGCGTGACTCGCGCATGTGCAGTGGGTACCCGGCTGTGAAGCCGCAAACTGTCACAGCCGGGTGCCCACAGCAGTGATGCCGGCGCCGCCGAGACCAGAGGGAGAGGATCGAGGCTTCGGGCGGCATCGCTGGACCGTTGGACAGGTGAGTGAAAAGGCTGGAACTCCGCTTTAAGAACAAACCTACAGACCGTATCTTGTTTGTAACCTGGGGTCCGCCTGTATTAAGGTAAAGAAGAGTTGACTGTACCTGGATAAGAGGGTGTTAATAGGAGTGATAAAATAAGTCTGCTTGGCAATGTGGAGGCAGGAATTGAATCTTTGGAGGGCATATTTATTAATCAAATGCATTTTTCTGAAAGAAAACATTTGTAGAGACTTCAAAAGTAACAGATATTTGAGGTTCCACAGTAAAAGGTAAAAGCATTAGGCATTAGGGTTGAGCGGACACCTAGATGTCCGTGTTCGACGGGTTCGGCCGAACTTTAAAAAAAAGTCCGGGTCCGTGTCCCGGACTTTTACCGAACTTTTCCCGGACACCGAACCCCATTGAAGTCAATGGGGACCCGAACTTTAAGGCACTAAAATGGCTCTAAAACACCAAAGGAAAGGGCTAGAGTGCTGCAAATGGCAGCAAAACGTAATTAAGAGCATGGCAAGTGCTCTGCAAACAAATGTGGATAGGGAAATAACTTAAAACAACAAAAAAAAACAGAAAAATAAAACAATGTTCTTCTTCATCTCTGAAGGACGAGGCCCATATGGAGTAGGAGGGAGGTTGAGGTGGTGGTGGATGTGGCGGTGACATAGGCGTGCGCACAGGGTGTGCTGGGTGTGCCTGGGCACACCCTAATCACCTAGGGCACATAGCATTGCCAGTGAGGAGATGGGAAAGATCTCCCTGGGACCTGCTCTGCTCTATTTCTCCTTGCCTACAGGTACATGGCCCCGATACATTACTCTCCCTGCTGGCAAACACATGCATGTGTATTTCAACTTTGGGGTGCACACCTTAATGCAATAGGCTGCGCACACCTATGGGCGGTGTAGGTGGAAGCGGCGGTGGAGGAGGACCAGGGCCGGATTAACAGCATCATGGGCTTGGTGCTGAGGATTTTGAAGGGCCTTAAGGGCCGTGCCTTGCCATGCACCCAGAGGAGGAAGGGTGCAGCCATGCATGCCTAATTCAACATGGGATGCTGTCTCTGAAGCCCATAAACACATCCATGCATCGCCAACTGTCCCTCCTTGTCCGGCCTTCACGCTGTGTGGGGAGGTTCTGAGGGTGCTGCCTGGGGAAGCGAGCATAGAAGCCAGACTTCTGTGTTTACAAGTGACAGAAGAGCGGTAACAGTGAATATGGCCAACCCGGGGCCTATATAAAAGGTAGGGGCCTGGAGCTGCAGCTCCAATAGCCCCTACATTAATCTGGCCCTGAGGAGGAGGACGAGGTAGCCAACACTGCTTCTTTTCAAAAATTTTAAATGAGGGTACACCCCAAAAGAGTGAGAAAGAGCAAAAATGGAACAATGGGTGGGTAAGGTCGGTATCCATTGCTATTCTGCATAAGGTACGGAAAAGTCCCGTGGGATCCATGCCTGGTTCATTTTAATGAACGTGAGCTTGTCCACATTGTCTCTGGACAGGCGGCTGCGCTTGTCTGTTATAACGCCCCCAGCCGTGCTAAATACCCGTTCAGATAATACACTGGCTGCAGGGCACGCCAGCACCTCCAAGGCGTAAAGGGCAAGCTCAGGCCATGTGCCCAATTTGGAGACCCAGAAGTTGAAGGGGGCAGACCCGTCATTCACTACATGTAGGCGTGTGCACACATACTGCTCCACCATGTTGGTAAAATGCTGCCTCCTGCTAAGACGTTCCATCTGAGCTGCTGGTGCTGCTGTTTGTTGTGGCGTGCTGACAAAGCTTTTCCACATTTCGGCCATGCTAACCCTGCCTTCTGAGGTGCTGGCGGTGCCCTGGTTGCGTTGGCGACCTCCTCCTCCTCCTCCTCTGCCTTGTGCTTCCACTGTGGCCCCGCTGTCAGATGGGAATGCCAGCAGCATGGCGTCTACCAGCGTGCGCTTGTACTCGCGCATCTTGCGATCGCGCTCCAGTGAGTGAATTAAGGACGGTACGTTGTCCTTGTAACGGGGATCCAGCAGCGTGGCCACCCAGTAATCAGCACAAGTTAGAATGTGGGCAACTCGGCGGTCGTTGTGGAGACACTGCAGCATGTAATCGCTCATGTGTGCCAGGCTGCCCAGAGGCGACGAAAGGCTGTCCTCTGTGGGAGGTGTATCGTCCGTGTCCTCTGTATCCCCCCAGCCACGCACCAGTGATGGCCATGAGCTGGCCTGGGTGCCACCCTGCTGTGAACATGGTTCCATCTCCTCCTCCAGCTCCTCCTCCTCCTCATCCTCCTCATCCTCCAGAACTGTGCCCCTGCTGGACAATTGTGTCCCTGGCGTTTGTGTGTGCAGGAACCCACCCTCGGAGCCCCTTGCGAATGACTGCCCTGAAAGCCTTTGAAATGTTACCTCTTCATCCTCCTCCTCCTCCTCCTCATCCTGTGCCACATCCTCTTCCATCATCGCCCAAATTGTTTTTTCAAGGAGGCATAGAAGTGGGATAGTTAAGCTGAGAATGGCGTCATTGCCACTGGCCATGTTGGTGGAGTACCCAAAACAGCGCAACAAGGCACAATATATGCAAATGTCAAATATGCAAACTATGCCGCAATTTAATGTTTTTTACACCAAAAGGGTGTGTATTGAATAGCGGAATAGGATAAAAAACTGTGTATCTCACACGTACAAACACAGACTAGGCCCGATTAAATTTTTTCCTACCCTAAAGGGAGGATGAGGAAGAGGAGTATGGAACATGCAGCACCCTCAAATCTTCAGAAGTATGAGATGAACCCCAAAAACTTGGAAAGGTGGATCTCTCTCACACGTACCAACACAGACTATCCCCCAATTTAACTGATCCCCAAAGGTTTTTGATTAAATAGCGGAATAGAAAATATGATCCAAAAAAAGTGTATGTATATCACACGTACACAACCACACTAGGCCCCAATTACTATTGTTTGTACCCCTAAAAGGCTAGATGAGGAGTAGGGGGGGTATGGAACAGGCAGCACCCTCAAACCTTCAGAAGTATGAGATGAACCCCAACAACTTGGAAAGGTGGATCTCTCTCACACGTACCAACACAGACTATCCCCCAATTTAACTGATCCCCAAAGGTTTTTGATTAAATAGCGGAATAGAAAATATGATCCAAAAAAAGTGTATGTATATCACACGTACACAACCACACTAGGCCCCAATTACTATTGTTTGTACCCCTAAAAGGCTAGATGAGGAGTAGGGGGGGTATGGAACAGGCAGCACCCTCAAACCTTCAGAAGTATGAGATGAACCCCAACAACTTGGAAAGGTGGATCTCTCTCACACGTACCAACACAGACTATCCCCCAATTTAACTGATCCCCAAAGGTTTTTGATTAAATAGCGGAATAGAAAATATGATCCAAAAAAAGTGTATGTATATCACACGTACACAACCACACTGGGCCCCAATTACTATTGTTTGTACCCCTAAAAGGCTAGATGAGGAGTAGGGGGAGTATGGAACAGGCAGCACCCTCAAACCTTCAGAAGTATGAGATGAACCCCAACAACTTGGAAAGGTGGATCTCTCTCACACGTACCAACACAGACTATCCCCCAATTTAACTGATCCCCAAAGGTTTTTGATTAAATAGCGGAATAGAAAATATGATCCAAAAAAAGTGTATGTATATCACACGTACACAACCACACTAGGCCCCAATTACTATTGTTTGTACCCCTAAAAGGCTAGATGAGGAGTAGGGGGGGTATGGAACAGGCAGCACCCTCAAACCTTCAGAAGTATGAGATGAACCCCAACAACTTGGAAAGGTGGATCTCTCTCACACGTACCAACACAGACTATCCCCCAATTTAACTGATCCCCAAAGGTTTTTGATTAAATAGCGGAATAGAAAATATGATCCAAAAAAAGTGTATGTATATCACACGTACACAACCACACTAGGCCCCAATTACTATTGTTTGTACCCCTAAAAGGCTAGGAGTAGGGGGAGTATGGAACAGGCAGCACCCTCAAACCTTCAGAAGTATGAGATGAACCCCAACAACTTGGAAAGGTGGATCTCTCTCACACGTACCAACACAGACTATCCCCCAATTTAACTGATCCCCAAAGGTTTTTGATTAAATAGCGGAATAGAAAATATGATCCAAAAAAAGTGTATGTATATCACACGTACACAACCACACTAGGCCCCAATTACTATTGTTTGTACCCCTAAAAGGCTAGATGAGGAGTAGGGGGGGTATGGAACAGGCAGCACCCTCAAACCTTCAGAAGTATGAGATGAACCCCAACAACTTGGAAAGGTGGATCTCTCTCACACGTACCAACACAGACTATCCCCCAATTTAACTGATCCCCAAAGGTTTTTGATTAAATAGCGGAATAGAAAATATGATCCAAAAAAAGTGTATGTATATCACACGTACACAACCACACTAGGCCCCAATTACTATTGTTTGTACCCCTAAAAGGCTAGATGAGGAGTAGGGGGGGTATGGAACAGGCAGCACCCTCAAACCTTCAGAAGTATGAGATGAACCCCAACAACTTGGAAAGGTGGATCTCTCTCACACGTACCAACACAGACTATCCCCCAATTTAACTGATCCCCAAAGGTTTTTGATTAAATAGCGGAATAGAAAATATGATCCAAAAAAAGTGTATGTATATCACACGTACACAACCACACTAGGCCCCAATTACTATTGTTTGTACCCCTAAAAGGCTAGATGAGGAGTAGGGGGAGTATGGAACAGGCAGCACCCTCAAACCTTCAGAAGTATGAGATGAACCCCAACAACTTGGAAAGGTGGATCTCTCTCACACGTACCAACACAGACTATCCCCCAATTTAACTGATCCCCAAAGGTTTTTGATTAAATAGCGGAATAGAAAATATGATCCAAAAAAAGTGTATGTATATCACACGTACACAACCACACTAGGCCCCAATTACTATTGTTTGTACCCCTAAAAGGCTAGATGAGGAGTAGGGGGGGTATGGAACAGGCAGCACCCTCAAACCTTCAGAAGTATGAGATGAACCCCAACAACTTGGAAAGGTGGATCTCTCTCACACGTACCAACACAGACTATCCCCCAATTTAACTGATCCCCAAAGGTTTTTGATTAAATAGCGGAATAGAAAATATGATCCAAAAAAAGTGTATGTATATCACACGTACACAACCACACTAGGCCCCAATTACTATTGTTTGTACCCCTAAAAGGCTAGATGAGGAGTAGGGGGGGTATGGAACAGGCAGCACCCTCAAACCTTCAGAAGTATGAGATGAACCCCAACAACTTGGAAAGGTGGATCTCTCTCACACGTACCAACACAGACTATCCCCCAATTTAACTGATCCCCAAAGGTTTTTGATTAAATAGCGGAATAGAAAATATGATCCAAAAAAAGTGTATGTATATCACACGTACACAACCACACTAGGCCCCAATTACTATTGTTTGTACCCCTAAAAGGCTAGATGAGGAGTAGGGGGGGTATGGAACAGGCAGCACCCTCAAACCTTCAGAAGTATGAGATGAACCCCAACAACTTGGAAAGGTGGATCTCTCTCACACGTACCAACACAGACTATCCCCCAATTTAACTGATCCCCAAAGGTTTTTGATTAAATAGCGGAATAGAAAATATGATCCAAAAAAAGTGTATGTATATCACACGTACACAACCACACTAGGCCCCAATTACTATTGTTTGTACCCCTAAAAGGCTAGATGAGGAGTAGGGGGGGTATGGAACAGGCAGCACCCTCAAACCTTCAGAAGTATGAGATGAACCCCAACAACTTGGAAAGGTGGATCTCTCTCACACGTACCAACACAGACTATCCCCCAATTTAACTGATCCCCAAAGGTTTTTGATTAAATAGCGGAATAGAAAATATGATCCAAAAAAAGTGTATGTATATCACACGTACACAACCACACTAGGCCCCAATTACTATTGTTTGTACCCCTAAAAGGCTAGATGAGGAGTAGGGGGGGTATGGAACAGGCAGCACCCTCAAATCTTCAGAAGTATGAGATGAACCCCAAAAACTTGGAAAGGTGGATCTCTCTCACACGTACCAACACAGACTATCCCCCAATTTAACTGATCCCCAAAGGTTTTTGATTAAATAGCGGAATAGAAAATATGATCCAAAAAAAGTGTATGTATATCACACGTACACAACCACACTAGGCCCCAATTCCTATTGTTTGTACCCCTAAAAGGCTAGGAGTAGGGGGAGTATGGAACAGGCAGCACCCTCAAACCTTCAGAAGTATGAGATGAACCCCAACAACTTGGAAAGGTGGATCTCTCTCACACGTACCAACACAGACTATCCCCCAATTTAACTGATCCCCAAAGGTTTTTGATTAAATAGCGGAATAGAAAATATGATCCAAAAAAAGTGTATGTATATCACACGTACACAACCACACTAGGCCCCAATTACTATTGTTTGTACCCCTAAAAGGCTAGATGAGGAGTAGGGGGGGTATGGAACAGGCAGCACCCTCAAACCTTCAGAAGTATGAGATGAACCCCAACAACTTGGAAAGGTGGATCTCTCTCACACGTACCAACACAGACTATCCCCCAATTTAACTGATCCCCAAAGGTTTTTGATTAAATAGCGGAATAGAAAATATGATCCAAAAAAAGTGTATGTATATCACACGTACACAACCACACTAGGCCCCAATTACTATTGTTTGTACCCCTAAAAGGCTAGATGAGGAGTAGGGGGGGTATGGAACAGGCAGCACCCTCAAACCTTCAGAAGTATGAGATGAACCCCAACAACTTGGAAAGGTGGATCTCTCTCACACGTACCAACACAGACTATCCCCCAATTTAACTGATCCCCAAAGGTTTTTGATTAAATAGCGGAATAGAAAATATGATCCAAAAAAAGTGTATGTATATCACACGTACACAACCACACTAGGCCCCAATTACTATTGTTTGTACCCCTAAAAGGCTAGATGAGGAGTAGGGGGAGTATGGAACAGGCAGCACCCTCAAACCTTCAGAAGTATGAGATGAACCCCAACAACTTGGAAAGGTGGATCTCTCTCACACGTACCAACACAGACTATCCCCCAATTTAACTGATCCCCAAAGGTTTTTGATTAAATAGCGGAATAGAAAATATGATCCAAAAAAAGTGTATGTATATCACACGTACACAACCACACTAGGTCCCAATTACTATTGTTTGTACCCCTAAAAGGCTAGATGAGGAGTAGGGGGGGTATGGAACAGGCAGCACCCTCAAACCTTCAGAAGTATGAGATGAACCCCAACAACTTGGAAAGGTGGATCTCTCTCACATGTACCAACACAGACTATCCCCCAATTTAACTGATCCCCAAAGGTTTTTGATTAAATAGCGGAATAGAAAATATGATCCAAAAAAAGTGTATGTATATCACACGTACACAACCACACTAGGCCCCAATTACTATTGTTTGTACCCCTAAAAGGCTAGATGAGGAGTAGGGGGGGTATGGAACAGGCAGCACCCTCAAACCTTCAGAAGTATGAGATGAACCCCAACAACTTGGAAAGGTGGATCTCTCTCACACGTACCAACACAGACTATCCCCCAATTTAACTGATCCCCAAAGGTTTTTGATTAAATAGCGGAATAGAAAATATGATCCAAAAAAAGTGTATGTATATCACACGTACACAACCACACTAGGCCCCAATTACTATTGTTTGTACCCCTAAAAGGCTAGATGAGGAGTAGGGGGGGTATGGAACAGGCAGCACCCTCAAATCTTCAGAAGTATGAGATGAACCCCAAAAACTTGGAAAGGTGGATCTCTCTCACACGTACCAACACAGACTATCCCCCAATTTAACTGATCCCCAAAGGTTTTTGATTAAATAGCGGAATAGAAAATATGATCCAAAAAAAGTGTATGTATATCACACGTACACAACCACACTAGGCCCCAATTACTATTGTTTGTACCCCTAAAAGGCTAGATGAGGAGTAGGGGGGGTATGGAACAGGCAGCACCCTCAAACCTTCAGAAGTATGAGATGAACCCCAACAACTTGGAAAGGTGGATCTCTCTCACACGTACCAACACAGACTATCCCCCAATTTAACTGATCCCCAAAGGTTTTTGATTAAATAGCGGAATAGAAAATATGATCCAAAAAAAGTGTATGTATATCACACGTACACAACCACACTGGGCCCCAATTACTATTGTTTGTACCCCTAAAAGGCTAGATGAGGAGTAGGGGGAGTATGGAACAGGCAGCACCCTCAAACCTTCAGAAGTATGAGATGAACCCCAACAACTTGGAAAGGTGGATCTCTCTCACACGTACCAACACAGACTATCCCCCAATTTAACTGATCCCCAAAGGTTTTTGATTAAATAGCGGAATAGAAAATATGATCCAAAAAAAGTGTATGTATATCACACGTACACAACCACACTAGGCCCCAATTACTATTGTTTGTACCCCTAAAAGGCTAGATGAGGAGTAGGGGGGGTATGGAACAGGCAGCACCCTCAAACCTTCAGAAGTATGAGATGAACCCCAACAACTTGGAAAGGTGGATCTCTCTCACACGTACCAACACAGACTATCCCCCAATTTAACTGATCCCCAAAGGTTTTTGATTAAATAGCGCAATAGAAAATATGATCCAAAAAAAGTGTATGTATATCACACGTACACAACCACACTAGGCCCCAATTACTATTGTTTGTACCCCTAAAAGGCTAGATGAGGAGTAGGGGGGGTATGGAACAGGCAGCACCCTCAAACCTTCAGAAGTATGAGATGAACCCCAACAACTTGGAAAGGTGGATCTCTCTCACACGTACCAACACAGACTATCCCCCAATTTAACTGATCCCCAAAGGTTTTTGATTAAATAGCGGAATAGAAAATATGATCCAAAAAAAGTGTATGTATATCACACGTACACAACCACACTAGGCCCCAATTACTATTGTTTGTACCCCTAAAAGGCTAGATGAGGAGTAGGGGGGGTATGGAACAGGCAGCACCCTCAAACCTTCAGAAGTATGAGATGAACCCCAACAACTTGGAAAGGTGGATCTCTCTCACACGTACCAACACAGACTATCCCCCAATTTAACTGATCCCCAAAGGTTTTTGATTAAATAGCGGAATAGAAAATATGATCCAAAAAAAGTGTATGTATATCACACGTACACAACCACACTAGGCCCCAATTACTATTGTTTGTACCCCTAAAAGGCTAGATGAGGAGTAGGGGGGGTATGGAACAGGCAGCACCCTCAAATCTTCAGAAGTATGAGATGAACCCCAAAAACTTGGAAAGGTGGATCTCTCTCACACGTACCAACACAGACTATCCCCCAATTTAACTGATCCCCAAAGGTTTTTGATTAAATAGCGGAATAGAAAATATGATCCAAAAAAAGTGTATGTATATCACACGTACACAACCACACTAGGCCCCAATTACTATTGTTTGTACCCCTAAAAGGCTAGATGAGGAGTAGGGGGGGTATGGAACAGGCAGCACCCTCAAACCTTCAGAAGTATGAGATGAACCCCAACAACTTGGAAAGGTGGATCTCTCTCACACGTACCAACACAGACTATCCCCCAATTTAACTGATCCCCAAAGGTTTTTGATTAAATAGCGGAATAGAAAATATGATCCGAAAAAAGTGTATGTATATCACACGTACACAACCACACTAGGCCCCAATTACTATTGTTTGTACCCCTAAAAGGCTAGATGAGGAGTAGGGGGGGTATGGAACAGGCAGCACCCTCAAACCTTCAGAAGTATGAGATGAACCCCAACAACTTGGAAAGGTGGATCTCTCTCACACGTACCAACACAGACTATCCCCCAATTTAACTGATCCCCAAAGGTTTTTGATTAAATAGCGGAATAGAAAATATGATCCAAAAAAAGTGTATGTATATCACACGTACACAACCACACTGGGCCCCAATTACTATTGTTTGTACCCCTAAAAGGCTAGATGAGGAGTAGGGGGAGTATGGAACAGGCAGCACCCTCAAACCTTCAGAAGTATGAGATGAACCCCAACAACTTGGAAAGGTGGATCTCTCTCACACGTACCAACACAGACTATCCCCCAATTTAACTGATCCCCAAAGGTTTTTGATTAAATAGCGGAATAGAAAATATGATCCAAAAAAAGTGTATGTATATCACACGTACACAACCACACTGGGCCCCAATTACTATTGTTTGTACCCCTAAAAGGCTAGATGAGGAGTAGGGGGAGTATGGAACAGGCAGCACCCTCAAACCTTCAGAAGTATGAGATGAACCCCAACAACTTGGAAAGGTGGATCTCTCTCACACGTACCAACACAGACTATCCCCCAATTTAACTGATCCCCAAAGGTTTTTGATTAAATAGCGGAATAGAAAATATGATCCAAAAAAAGTGTATGTATATCACACGTACACAACCACACTAGGCCCCAATTACTATTGTTTGTACCCCTAAAAGGCTAGATGAGGAGTAGGGGGGGTATGGAACAGGCAGCACCCTCAAACCTTCAGAAGTATGAGATGAACCCCAACAACTTGGAAAGGTGGATCTCTCTCACACGTACCAACACAGACTATCCCCCAATTTAACTGATCCCCAAAGGTTTTTGATTAAATAGCGGAATAGAAAATATGATCCAAAAAAAGTGTATGTATATCACACGTACACAACCACACTAGGCCCCAATTACTATTGTTTGTACCCCTAAAAGGCTAGGAGTAGGGGGAGTATGGAACAGGCAGCACCCTCAAACCTTCAGAAGTATGAGATGAACCCCAACAACTTGGAAAGGTGGATCTCTCTCACACGTACCAACACAGACTATCCCCCAATTTAACTGATCCCCAAAGGTTTTTGATTAAATAGCGGAATAGAAAATATGATCCAAAAAAAGTGTATGTATATCACACGTACACAACCACACTAGGCCCCAATTACTATTGTTTGTACCCCTAAAAGGCTAGATGAGGAGTAGGGGGAGTATGGAACAGGCAGCACCCTCAAATCTTCAGAAGTATGAGATTGTGTTCACTGTACCCCACAAAGATTGAGTTCACTGCACCCCACAATGATTGTGTTCACTGCACCCCACAAAGATTGTGTTCACTGCACCTCACAAAGATTGTGTTCACTGTACCCCCCAAAGATTGTGTTCACTGCACCCCACAAAGATTCTGTTCACTGTACCCCACAAAGATTGTGTTCACTGCACCCTAAAAGGATGTTGTTGACTGCACCCCACAAAGATTGTGTTCACTGCACCCTAAAAGGATGTTGTTCACTGCACCCCAAAAAGATTGTGTTCACTGTACCCCCCCAAAGATTGTGTTCACTGCACCCCACAAAGATTGTGTTCACTGCACCCCAAAAAGATTGTGTTCACTGTACCCCCCAAAGATTGTGTTCACTGCACCCCAAAAAGATTGTGTTCACTGTACCTCCCAAAGATTGTGTTCACTGCACCCCACAAAGATTGTGTTCACTGTACCCCACAAAGATTGTGTTCACTGCACCCCAAAAAGATTGTGTTCACTGTACCCCCCCAAAGATTGTGTTCACTGCACCCCACAAAGATTCTGTTCACTGCACCCCACAAAGGATTTTGTTCACTGCACCCCAAAAAGATTGTGTTCACTGCACCCCAAAAAGGATTTTGATCACTGCACCCCAAAAAGGATGTTGTTCACTGCACCCCAAAAATGATTTTGTTCACTCCACCCCAAAAAGATTGTGTTCACTGCACCCCACAAAGATTGTGTTCACTGCACCCCAAAAAGATTGTGTTCACTGTACCCCCCAAAGATTGTGTTCACTGCACCCCACAAAGATTCTGTTCACTGTACCCCACAAAGATTGTGTTCACTGCACCCCAAAAAGATTGTGTTCACTGCACCCCAAAAAGGATGTTGTTCACTGCACCCCAAAAAGGATGTTGTTCACTCCACCCCAAAAAGATTGTGTTCACGGCACCCCACAAAGATTGTGTTCACTGCACCCCAAAAAGATTGTGTTCACTGCACCCCAAAAATGATTTTGTTCACTGCACCCCAAAAAGGATTTTGTTCACTGCACCCCAAAAAGGATGTTGTTCACTCCACCCCAAAAAGATTGTGTTCACTGCACCCCAAAAAGATTGTGTTCACTGCACCCCACAAAGGATTTTGTTCACTGCACCCCAAAAAGATTGTGTTCACTGCACCCCAAAAAGGATGTTGTTCACTGCACCCCAAAAAGGATTTTGTTCACTGCACCCCAAAAAGATTGTGTTCACTGCACCCCACAAAGGATTTTGTTCACTGCACCCCACAAAGATTGTGTTCACTGCACACCAAAAAGGATTGTGTTCACTGCACCCCAAAAAGATTTTGTTCACTGCACCCCAAAAAGATTGTGTTCACTGCAGCCCAAAAAGATTGTGTTCACTGCAGCCAAAAAAGATTGTGTTCACTGCAGCCCAAAAAGATTGTGTTCACTGCAGCCCAAAAAGATTGTGTTCACTGCAGCTCACACACAGAAAAATGGATGTGGATCACTGACACCTGCCTATCTCCAATCCCACACCACACAGCAATATCGATTGTAGTTTGTAGAACACAGTTTCCCTAAAATTCAGCAGACTCTGTCCCTAACAGGATTGAGAAGAGATCGTAGATCAGGATTGAGTGCAGATTCACCCCACCCCCCACACAGCAATATCGATTGTAGTTTGTAGAAGACACTGACCCTATAATTCAGCAGACTCTATCCCTAAAATGCCTACAACTCGCCCTGCCTAAACACTCCGACCTGTCCCTCAATTCTATCCGGACACAAATGGTTTTTTCCTGCCTATCTTTCCCTAATCAGCAGCCAGCACATTGATGTGTGCTCTGTCCCTTAGCTAAGCAGCAGAATGACGCTGCTGCGGCGGCTGCCTCGAACTTATAAAGACTTGGTCACATGCTTCAGACGGCCAATCACAGCTACTAAGACATTTGCAGGCATGGCTGGGATGGCTTAAGGCACACCAGTTAAACGATTGTTGATTGGCTGTTGAAAGCCCGCCATGAAAAGAGCGCCAAAGCATGCAAAACCCGGAAATAAAACGACCGAACACGGATTTTTACCCGAACATACAGTAAAGTGTCCGTGTCCGTGTTCGGGTAACAAAAATCCAATTATTCGGTACGAACACGAATAATACAGTCCGTGTTCGCTCAACACTATTAGGCATTAAACACAATGGGTGAAATGCAAAAAACCTTTCTTGAAGAAGTAGGGGAAATTCACTGAACATTACTGTGCACTAGCTCAAAATATAATCCTATTTTTTAAAAATACAAAATGGTACCCTATAGAACAACTTAAGTAAGCATTCACAAGCCATTTGTATTGCAAGTTTTAGTGTTCAGCAAGTGCTAATGGTTATTTTGATGGTGTTTTCCCATTTTACTACAGATATGCAAGTACTTAGCAGTTGTACTAAATTTGAGAGTTACCGGTAGCAGAGTTGGATGGAGCAGGGGTGTATCATTTTATTTAAAAGCAGCAAGCAGCTAAATATAATACATAAGCTGCTAAATGCCCCTAATTCATTTGTAAGCAGAGACCTAGTGTAAGGACATTGAAAGGCTCAGTAAGCCGCAAATCAACACAGACAATTTGGAAGAGAGGATACCTGTTAATTGAATATAAAATAATATTGGCTAATTAATACACATTCCGCAGTAAAAGCAACCTTTTTCTTCCATATTGAATGTTTAATTTATCAACACTTTTTGTATTATTGTATTACACTAAAGGAAACCAGTTACTAGCAGAAATTGTACAAGCAATCTTTTTATTAAAGAAAACAATTAAAGCAAATATCCTTATTTAAATAAAGCAATAATCTATTGCCCAGCACCTAAAAAAATGCAGCTTTGCCTACAATACTTACCTTCGGTTCACTGTGATCCCCCATGAAAGCCCTCACAGTAGAATGTGCTCTTCTTCCAAGTTAAACGGGGGGCCAACATTTATCAAGTGAGCCCATGCTGTCATCGCTGCACCCCTGGGTGTGCATCATCAATCCAAACTAAGCTCACAGTATTGCAGTACAGAATATTGCTCACATACCATTATATTACAGCAGAATGAACAATTGAAGAAAAGATGGAGCTTTACGTGCCAATGGGAGCAGGAAGATCATAAGAGACACAATTTATCTAAAATAACTTTTTATTGTACATATTAAAATTGGTACAATACATGGGAATATGAACCCATGTCTAACATGTATATAAAAACCAAACAAACATAATAGAATCACAATGTAGAAATACTTCCCAAACAAAAAGGGAGTGCTGATAACTTAATATCTGGAGGTGATGTTCAGGTCTCAGATGGAGCACAGTCTAAGGGTCAACAGCAAGCCGACGCGTTTCGCACGAGGCTTCCTCAGGGCCAGAGAGACCAGGTCAGACCGATATTTCTACAAATGTTATGTGTACATAGTTAATAAAAAGACAAAACATCACCATTAACATAACTATACATTCATTGTATACACCAACAAAAATATACTGATATCTTAAATAATATACAAACCTCATTTCAAAAAAGTTGGGACACTGTACAAATTGTGCATAAAAACAGAATGCAATGATGTGGAAGTTTCAAATTTCAATATTTTATTCAGAATACAACATAGATGACATATCAAATGTTTAAACTGAGAAAATGTATCATTTTAAGGGAAAAATAAATTGATTTTAAATTATATGGCATCAACGCATCTCAAAAAAGTTGGGCCAAGGCCATGTTTACCACTGTGTGGCATCCCCTCTTCATTTTATAACAGTCTGCAAATGTCTGGGGACTGAAAAGACAAGTTGCCCAAGTTTAGGAATAGGAATGTTGTCCCATTCTTGTCTAATACAGGTTTTTAGTTGCTCAAACTGTCTTAGGTCTTCTTTGTTGCATCTTCCTCTTTATGATGTGCCAAATTTTTCTATGGGTGAAAGATCTGGACTGCAGGCTGGCAACTTCAGTACCCGGATCCTTCATCTACGCAGCCATGATGTTGTAATTGATGCAGTATGTGGTCTGGCATTGTCATGTTGGAAAATGCAAGGTCTTCCCTGCAAGAGACAACATCTGGATGGGAGCATATGTTGTTCTAGAACTTGGATATACCTTTCAGCATTGATGGTGCCTTTCCAGATGTGTAAGCTGCCCATGCCACACGCACTCATGCAACCCCATACCATCAAAGATGCAGGCTTCTGACCTGAGCGCTGAGAACAACTTGGGTTGTCTTTGTCCTCTTTAGTCCGGATGACATGGCGTCCCAGTTTTCCAAAAATAACTTAAAATTTTGATTCGTCTGACCACAGAACAGTTTTCCACTTTGCCACAGTCCATTTTAAATGAGCCTTGGCCCAGAGAAAACTCCTGCGCTTCTGGATCATGTTTAGATATGGCTTCTTTTTTGGCCTATAGAGTTTTAGCTGGCAACGGCGAATGGCACGGTGGATTGTGTTCACCGACAATGTTTTCTGGAAGTATTCCTAAGCCCATGTTGTGATTTCCATTACAGTAGCATTCCTGTATGTGATGCAGTGCCGTCTAAGGGCCAGAAGATCACAGGCATCCAATATGGTTTTTCGGCATTGACCCTTACACACAGAGATTGTTCCAGATTCTCTGAATCTTTGGATGATATTATGCACTGTAGATGATGATAACTTCAAACTCTTTGCAATTTTTCTCTGAGAAACTCCTTCTGATATTGCTCCACTATTTTTCGCCGCAGCATTGGGGGAATTGGTGATCCTCTGCCCATCTTGACTTCTGAGGGACACTGCCGCCCTTAAAGTCTCTTTTTATACCCAATCATGTTGCCAATTGACCGAATAAGCTGCAAATTGGTCCTCCAGCTGTTCCTTATATGTACATTTAACTTTTCCGACCTCTTATTGCTACCTGTCCCAACTTTTTTGGAATGTGTAGCGCTCATGAAATCCAAAATGAGCCAATATTTGGCATGACATTTCAAAATGTCTCACTTTCAACATTTGATATGTTATCTATATTATATTGTGAATAAAATATAAATTCATGAGATTTGTAAATTAGTCCATTCCTTTTTTACTCACAATTTTTACAGTGTCCCAACCTAATACTGACCCGTTGCGACTCGAATCATGGCAGGCAAGGCAAGCATAAGTAAGGTAAACAGCCAGATTATCCAGGACCAATAATGATGTACAGGCAGGCATTTGTATTCAGCACATGCTACAGGCTTACTTCTGCCAGGCGTCTCTATGGGTTGACTACCGATATTAGTTAGTCAACTGTAACCCATTGATAGTATTACCTGCCTCATGCTCTGGTTAAACTACTATGATGTATTTAGTATATGACCAGAATTACAGCAATAGTAATATAGGTTTCAATAGGGAGATGTGTATATACACGTTCGCATCCATATTAGGACTCCCTCATATCTTGGGAGATACAGGCCTAAATGGCTACTTTATATACTATAATGGCAGCATATGGTCAAATTACATGAGAGTGTCTTACTGAACTGGATATAATAGTAAATCCATAGTCCTAAATATGTAGCTGATAATTACAGCTGCTAGTAGTTTAACCAGAGCATGAGGCAGGTAATACTATCAATGGATTACAGTTGGTTAACTAATATCGGTAGTCAACCCATAGAGACGCCTGGCAGAAGTAAGCCTGTAGAGTATCCCGAATACAAATGCCTGCCTGTACATCATTATTGGTCCTGGATAATCTGGCTGTTTACCTTACTTATACTTGCCTTGCCTGCCATGATTCGAGTCGCATCGGGTCAGTATTAAGCCGCATATTAACTATATTATTTAAGATATCAGTATATTTTTGTTGGTGTATACAATGAATGTATAGTTATGTTAATGGTGATGTTTTGTCTGTTTGTTAACTATGTACACATAACATTTGTAGAAATATCAGTCTGACCTGGTCCCTCGGGCCCTGAGGAAGCCTCGTGCAAAACACGTCGGCTTGCTGGGGACCCTTAGACCGTGCTCCATCTGAGACCTTAACGTCCTCTCCTGATATTAAGTTATCGGCACTCCCTTTTTGTTTGGGAAGTATTTCTACTTTGCGATTCTATTATGTTTGTTTGGTTTTTTATATACATCTTAGACATGGGTTCATATTCCCTTTTATTGTACCAATTTTAATATGTACAATAAAAAGTTATTTTAGATAAATTGTGGCTCTTATGATTTTCCTGCTTCCATTGGCCCGTAAAGCCCCATCTTTTCTTCAATTGTTCATACTAATAGTCAGGGGTATGGGGCCCCCAAACACAGTAATTTGCTGTTTATATTACAGCAGAACTTGAAGGACATATGATGTTACCAGATGGCCCAGAAGACACCTGCAATTATAGAGGAACTGAACTACCCCCCGCCCCTCCGAATAAAAAGAAAATACTGAAAAGGCTATTGGATGACCAAGAATAACTCAGTAGCGGTTTGCTAGCACTTTAGTTAACAGATTTGTAACCTAGTTCTAACTTACAATGCCTGCTTCTGGGCCATGTCCCATTCTTTTGTGGCCATCTTGGATTGGGGCAGAGCTTCAGGCCATCTTTTCTTTACCACCTCCCAATGACTCATGGCTCTAATCCCATGTCTGTGAGACTAGCAATCAGAAGCATCTGTGGGCTGGGTGTACCTTATACAACCTCACTATAGGGATAGTTGCTGATAGGACGTAGACACAGAGTGCCTGTTCCTCTTTGAGGCCTAAAACACACTTTCTCTTACATCCTCTGACAGTCGCCGCCCATTCATACAGTCTTCACGATTGGGTATAGGTCTTCTCCGCAGGAGCAAGCTAGGCAGTAATTTTGTTACTACAACAAACATTAAAATTTAGACACACCCACAGGGGGCCGTCCCTCTGGCCTATATCCTCCAGCCAGTACCACTCTAATTCAGTTCTTTGCTGCCTAGCGTCAGGAGTAGAGCTAGGTCTTTCCTGCTGGGACCTAGTGTCTCCGTTTTTTTCTTGTTTTATTTCTGAAAAGTGTTTTTTTTTTCTTTTAAAAAATAGCTTTTTATTTTTTTCTCACCTACGCTAGTTAGTCAGATTTTGGAGGACTACAAGCGTCAGCAGAACTGGGCCGCGGACTGGTTAATATAGAACCTTATGAAGTCCCAGTCTGCCATCGAGCGTCGCAGGATTTTGGTACGCCCAGGCCTTGCAACTGAAGAAGTCAACGCCTGTGGTTGGGCGCTGACGTCACGCGTATAGGGGGAGCCTGCGTGCTGGAAACCGTCTCTTCCTGGATACCTTTTACACTGACTGCTATGCGCTTTGGAAGCGCCACCCTTGTGAGTACTATTCTTCATATTCAATAAAGCGGTTTACTGCAAAAATACAGAGAGCACTAGATTATTTTCCTCTGTTCCCTTCTTATGTCAATCGATGGTAATCCCTCTGGAGGTGACAGGCTATCTATAGCCTATGTGATCTGAAGATCTCTGTGTTTTCACAACGCTGTTACTGACCCAGCATTGGGTCCATAGTGGAGGTGAGAGACCAATTCACTTGGTGGTGGGATTGCACTATTCACAGAAGCACCCAATTAAGTTGTGCACAAGATATTCTTTTGGACACATGGGAGTGGATTTACTACTTTTTTGATTGATTTATATGGACACTGGGATGTTTATGGACACAGACTTTTGAGTTTGTTAATCACCATTTGTGCACTTGACTGGCGCATCACTATTTTTGGTTTATTTAGTTTGTATTGTGTGGTGTAGGCACATCAAGTTTATGCTGCCGGTCTTTGTATTGATTGTTTGATCATTGCACAATTTACTAATCACTTTTACTAGTTTTGTATATATTTTTTGGACTGATAGTTTTTTTGTTATATCTTGCAACGACAGTGCCCCGGCAAAGGGGACGAGCCTGCAAAGTTTTCCTATCTTCGCTGGGATGGCTCAACTTCGGGTTGCTAGCATCCTTCCTGGCTGACGGACACCCACGTTCGCAGGTCTCCCGTGTCTGAGCGGTGCCCACGTTCGCAGTATGGTGAGTACTACTACCCCTTGCTGTAATATCCCCCTCATGGCCGTGGGATGGCCCCCTGTGTCTTACCTTCCTCCTGGGGTGCAGACCACTGTACGGGGGAGTGTGGGGGCTTCCTTCTCCTGCGGGTGCTCTGTGCAGATCCCGGTAGGGGCCAGTGTGGACGTTTTTTGCGGCTTTTGGCACTGTTCGTCTGGCCTCCATGTTTGGTAAGGGCTGTCTGTTTGGCCTCAGAGTGAGGGCAGAAACCATTTTCCATCATCATTGCCAGCGCCAATCGGCCGCCATCTTTAGTGTGGGCTGATGTCCTGTCTAAGCAGCGGCCATTTTCGAAGTCCTTTTCCTCCATTGACTGTATCAGGCACCATTTTCTTGTGGCTCAGGGCTGGCTTTTGCCTCTAGGGGCGTGAGGTCACTTCCTCTTTTTAAACAGACTTCTCAATAGCAGGGTTGCAAGTATAGGGAACACTGTGGGGGGATATTTTGCTGGTTTTCTCTGGCTATATTTCTGCTAGCACTCTTTTGTCAGTTTAGCTTTAGCAAAGGGAAGGGTCTCCATCTGTAAGTGCAGTTTGCAATAGGGGTCCACGGGAACCGCCGTTTTAAAGGGCCAGTGTAATTTTTTTGCACTTTGCTAACGTGGAGTCCCAGGATAGCAAATTACCCACAGACCTAGTTGGTGGTTCAGATACTTCTGATCCCACTTGCTTACCCTCTTTATCTGCTGCACTTGCGACTTTAGCGTCAAAAGTTGATCTGCTGGTGTCTGACCAAAATACAAAGAAACGGCCTATGCCCTCTCAGTCTTCTTACTCAGAGCCTGAATTGGTTGCCACGGGCGACGTTCCCCTTGTGGAGTCCCCGTCTTCTCAGTCGGATGTGGAGGAGGGGGATTCTTCCTCTGGGACAGCACGTGAATGTGCTGTGGTAGACGCACTTATTAGCTCCGTTAAGGAGACTTTAAATCTTGATGATGAGCCCTCCACAGCAGGTAAGCGGGTTTCCTTCAGGACCCGCAAGACCCTGAAGTCGGGTCAAGTTTTTCTTTGTCCCGAGGAGTTTCAAGAAACAGTAAATTACCAATGGCGTCACATTAAGCAGATGCTGGTAGTACCTAAGAGATTTAAGTACCGTTATCCCTTTGCGGATTCGGTTGATAATCGCTGGACTGTGGTTCCTAAAGTAGACCACACTGTTTCCAGACTGAATAAATCCTCCCTGATGCCCGTGGAAGACTCCATGGTGTTTAACGACCTGGCGGATAGACGGTTGGAAACGCTTTCCCGCCACATGTATATGGTGGCAGGTTCCCTGCTGAAACCTGTGTTCGCCTCAGTGATGGTCTCTCAGGCTATCGCAGAATGGGCCAAGTTGCTTAGGCGCACTCTGGTAGCAGAGTTGGTTTCTGCTGGTGTGCTGGACATGTTGGACCAAATGGCACAGGCTTTGATGTACCTGTGTGACGCGGCTTTGGACGAGGCTCCTTTGGTCCCACGTCTATCTGCGGTCGGGATTGCAATCCGCCGCATTGTTTGGCTGAAAAGCTGGTCGGCGACCACGCTTCTAAGAAAACAGTGTCTGACATCCCTTATGCGGGGGATCGTCTTTTTGGTGACTCTCTGGATGAGCTGATCAAGGGGCTTATTGTGGGTAAGAGTACTCTCTTGCCTCAAGTCTTGAAGGGAAAACCTTCCTACGCTAAACGGGGTCCCTCCTAACCGGGGGTTCTTTCGTGCCTTCGGGGGACAGGAAAAAGGTAACTCCTTCATGGCCTCCAGTGGTCACAACAAATTTTGGGCGGGTAAGCCCAAAACGGGTCAAGCTGGGCAGGCAACCCAGTCCACCCCTTCCTGAAGGGACGCCCTCACCCGTATCAAGGGTGGAGGGACGTCTGCGTTGCTTTCTCGAGCCCTGGCTGTCCGACATCCTTCCGGCCGTTATTGTGGATTCCAGGTGTGAAAAACTGGAGTCGCCAGACCCTGGACCAGGGGGAATGGTCCTTACACCCGGAGGTGTTTCACCTTCTGTGTATCTGGTGGGGGTCTCCGGACGTGGATCTGTTCGCATCCCGTCTCAACAAAAAAATGGAAAGGTTCGTGGCTCGACCTCGCGATCCTCTGGCGGACGCCTCGGACGCGTTATTGGTGCCTCCCTGGCGGCTTCCACTAAGAAACGATCTTCTCTCTTAAAGACTGATCTTCCATCCTGCTTTACAGTTGCTGGCTTTGACAGCTTGGCTGTTGAAAGCCAAGTCTTGAGAGACAGGGGTACCCCACCGGCTGCCATTCCTACCTTACTAAAAGCTAGAAAAGCTTCCTCTGGGAAAATTTATCATCGCACCTGGAGGGCATATTTTGCCTGGTGTGAGTCACAAAGGTCTTCACCCCCACTCCTTTTCAGTGGTGAAGGTTTTGGCCTTCCTACAGACTAAGGTGGATCAGCACCTGGAGCTGGCCACGATCAAAGGTCAATTATCGGCCTTGGCCATTCTTTTTCAGCACCTTTTGGCGCCAATTCTTTAATTTGCACATTTATTCAGGGGGTGCGTCATCTAGCTCCCCCTAGGAAGGCTCCCTTACCTCCCTGGGACCTGAATCTGGTTCTGTCCATTTTACAACAACCTCCCTTTGAGAACATCAGAGAGATCCCTCTGCCTGTGTTGTCACAGAAAGTTGCCTTTCTAGTGGCAATCACATCTGCTCGCAGAGTGTCGGAGTTGGCGGCTCTGTCTTGCTGCTCCTCCTATCTGGTTGTTCATAGGGATAAAGTGGTCCTGCAACCAAATAAATCTTTTCTTCCTAAGGTGGTTTCAGCCTTCCACCTCAGTGAGTATATTGTGTTGCCTTCACTTTGTGCGAAGCCTAAGCATCCCAAGAAATTTGCCTTACATTCCTTGGACTTGGTCCGGGCGATCAAGGTTTACCTTTCTGCCACGGATTGTTTCCGGAAGTCGGATTGTCTGTTTGTCCTTCCTGAGGGACCTCGGAAGGGTACAGCGGTGTCTGCGGCAACTATTTCCAAATGGATCAGACAGACGATTGTGCAGGCTTATTCGATTAAGGGTCTGGTTCCTCCCTTCCCTGTTAAGGCACACTCTACTAGAGCGGTTAGTGTGTCTTGGGCTTTTCGCCACCAGGCGTCGGTGGCTTAGGTGTGCAAAGCGGCGACCTTGTCGTCTGTACACACCTTTTCTAAGTTTTACAAACTTGATGTGTTGGCATCCTTGGATGCTTCTATTGGCCGCAAAGTTTTGAGTGCGGCAGTGGTTTAAAGAGACATGCTATTTTTTAATGTCTCTTACTCATGGGGTTTATTTCATTTTTTTCCTGGTTTAGCTCCTGTTGAGCTTTACTTACCCCATTGGTTCAGTTCAGTTTTTTTCTCTGACCTGGGTGTTGCGTTGCCTATTTTAAGGTTTTGTCTTCCCGTCGCTCACATCTACACTGCTTTGGGATGTCCCAATCGTGAAGACTGTATGAATGGGCAGCGACTGTCAGAGGATGAAAGAGAAAATAGAATTTTTGAAAATCTTACCATAAAATTAATTTCTCTGAGTCCTCTGACAGTCGCCGCCCCCGCCCCTCTCTTTGGGGTTGACGGTATACCCAATCGTGAAGACTGTATGTATGGGCGGCGACTGTCAGAGGATTAATTTTACGGTAAGATTTTACAAAAATTCTATTTTTGCAATGTGGTGCATGGTGGTTAACAAAGGGTACATGCATTAGTGTAATATGGTAACATTTATTCTAATTGCCACCCCAATATATCAAAGCCATTAAGCTCCATTAAGGTCCATTAAGCTTTGCAGAGCACCAGAACAACAGACAATAACACTCTGTTGTGCGTTATGGTGGGCTGCAATGGAAGAAATGCTGCATGCCTGTTTTTGTCCGTTCTTGTATTTTTTTTTTTAATTGAATGGGCTGCCTTGACACAATGCATGATGATAGATGACACAAAGCGTGAATGGGTCATAAAGATTGAATTTCTTCTTGCAAATATTTGTATAAATATGCCTGCTGGGGGACAATGGGAAGAGGGTGGAAGCACTGGGGGGGGGGGGGGGGGCTAGGTGTTGGTAGGCTGAAAATGGGCTTTTAATGATCACTAGGAGTTCCAACATTGCTTAAAAGTGTTATAATTTAGTACCAGTAGAATGCAGACTATATTACGAAATCTTTACATATAATTCTATATGTTGGTTGTATGTTTGTTATTATTTGGTTTTCATGTTCCTTACATGTAAAGAACATCTTTCATAAAAGACAACCCTAGTTGCAAAACTATTACATTTTTCTGAGGTTGAGCATGTAATAATGTAACAAATATGTCCATGCCATTTCTTGCCAGTCAAGATATCATTAAATTGATCGACAGAAATGTAATTTATCCTCAGCCCAAATTTATTATAACTTGGACATCTAAGGGCAATTTCATTAACACATTTGTGTCCCTAAATAATAATGGATTATATGTCTTTCTTGATTTCTGTGTTAAAGAGTCAGTTCACTGAAAATGTATATGTTAGTTTCTGGTAGATTTTGGGGAGTTTTAGCACTTAACCTCTGGAAGATTTACCAGCAGAAATCCAGAAGTATTGTCAGGGAGAGCTGGAGGCTGACATATCACTTTTATAAATCTGGCCTTAACCATAACTATGCAGTCCAACACATTACCCTTGTATTTTGTTTTTCATTTTTAATTTATTATCACTGAATTCAAGTAATCCCCATATTCTGGCATTGTAATGAAAGGACAGACATGGTATTGGACATAGTTTCCTAACCTGGTGTTGCATAGGCAGTGAATATACAGTATATGCTTGTGTGACTTTTAGATATTATATTTTTAGTGATAAATTTCAGACCACACTACCTCCTCTTATCACAGGTGTGGCAGCAGAATCTCCTCAAGTTGAATGTTCCACTTACCTCCCTTTTTGAAAGTAATTTTGCATGCTGTCTCTCTCCATTGCTTTGTATACTAGTGGAAGGCACTGACTCTTATTTGGATCTCTGAAGTTTTTACTCCAAGCCCTAATCTAGAATTGCAATGATCTCCATTCTAGTCCTGCTGTTACACAACACACCACTTTCAAAAAACTGAGTAAACCCTGCATAGTAAATGTACACACCATAACCTTAACCACAAACACCAATTAACAGTTGCTAATATATCAAACACCCAATTGCCTTTTCAGCGTATCATTCTCTCACGCATTGATACACCTAACTAGATCTACTGTAGAAATCTTCTGTGTTTCTATTTAAAATGCATCATAGGTAACTTAGGGAGAGGGCAATGGGTTTGCCCTATACAATAAAGGTAATTTTTAGGCCTCTTGCACACGATACTCCTGTTTGAGCATCTCCTTTTTCAGCCGTAATTTTTGACTTATTAAAAAGTGCGCATTTGCGCGTATTTTCGTGCATTTGCGTTCGCGCAAATTCGCGTAAATGTGCGCCTCTTAATATGCAAATTTTTTTTCCAGATCAACAGTATGGTCGTGTGCGTTCATTTGATCGCATTTGTGCATATTTGCACTCAAATGCGCGCATTAGGCGTAAATTACTGTCCAAAAATACAGATTTTTCTATTTTGTTCTTACTAAAGAATTGAATGGGCTCTATTTTAGCTCATAAAAAAAAAAAAAGCTGTACTGAGCATTTTTAAGCTGCAGTGTGCAAGGGGCCTTAGAGTAACCATAAAGTCAAAGAGGATTTAGTGGAGGATAAAACGTTTTAAACAGATATACTAACGTAAATCTCCACTTAGTTGATGGAAATTGCTTGAATCAGTACAGAATATATACTGTAATGCATACAAAGTAAGTATATACTTTGTGGTCAAAAGTTTGTTGATATCATCACTCCTAAGTGAGCTTATTGGACATCCTATTCCAAAACTATTGAAATGAATATGGAGGTGGTTACCTCTTGCATCTGTAACTGCTTCTACTGTTCTAGGAAGGTTTTCTAGAAGATCTAATACAAAGGTTGTAGAAGCTAGAACCTAATCCTTGGGTGGTTCAGTGGATATACGGTTGGCTAAAGGATAGATACTAGAGTGTGGTTGTAAATGGGGTTTACTTGGAACAGAAACCAGTCAATAGTGGTGTAGCACAAGGCTCTGTACTAGGCTAAGTTCTATTTATCTATATGTAAGTGCTATAACTAAAGGTTTGTTGGGCAAGAAAAATATTTTTTTCTGATGATACAAAAGTGTGTAATAGGGTTGATATCCCTGGAGGCGTCTGTAACATGGCATAGATGGAAGATTGTTCAAAGCAGTGGAAACTGCAGTTTAATGTTTCTTAACGTAAAATAATACACCTGGGAAAAAATAATCCCTTAGGAGAGTACAACATTGGGGATACAGTGTTGGCCAGCACTACAGAGAAAAAAGATACATATTTATTTCAGATGATTGCAAAATGAGCAAACAGTGTGACCAGGCAGTAGGAAAAGTGAATAGAATTCTAGGATGCATCCCTAGAGGGATCCCCAGCAGAAGGAGGTTCTGGTTCTCCTATTTAGATCTTTATTGAGACCTCATTTAGAATACTGTGTTCAGTTCTGGAGACCTCACTTACAAAAAGATATTGATAGGATAGAACGACACCAGAGATGGGTCACAAAAATGGCAAAAGGTCAGGGGGATGAAACAGATCGAGAACAACTTTAGGAACTTAATATATACAGGCTGGAGGAAAGAATGGAAAGGGGAGACATGATTGAAACCTTTAAATACATCAAGGGGGTGAATATGGTTCAAGAGGCAGGTTTTTCCGATACAAAAAAAAAATCCAGAGCATGAGGACATGACCTTAAACTAACTGGAAGAAAGTTCAAAACTAATCTTGAAAGTATTATTTTACTGAAAGGGTAATTGATGTTTGGAATAAACTTCCAGCAGAGGTAGTAAGACAGTCAACAGTAAATGGCTTCAAACATGCTTGGAACCAACAAAAGTTAATGAAAAAAAAATATGTAAAAGAAAAAATGGGCAGGCTCGATGGACTATTTGACTTTTTTTTGCCTTTACTTTTCTATGTTTCTAAGATTTTGGAGTGTGTCTGTGGGAATTTGTGCCCATTGAGGCTAAAGAGCATTCGTGAGGTCCAAAAACGTATGCAGGTCATAACAGATGAAGATCAGGTAGGTAAAAAAAAAATGGAGTGTGTCTAGCTCCAGCAGAATACAGTACATGTGGTGAATAGAGGCTAAATCATGAAGAAGAAGGGTGAGACTTACTACGCAGAGCATCCCCAAGCTACAGGGAAAAACAATTATTAAAGGCAAACAAATAGAAAATGCATATATAACATAGAATCAAATTAAAAACAAGTAGTGTGACACTGTGTCTGTGTGGTTCCCAACTCCTTGTTGCATTTTTAGATTTGTTTAAATGGTTAATTACACATGCGACTAAAGAAAAGCGGGGTGTCCGAACCTGTATATATATATATACAGGTCCCTCTCAAAAAATTAGCATATTGTGATAAAGTTCATTATTTTCTGTAATGTACTGATAAACATTAGACTTTCATATATTTTAGATTCATTACACACAACTGAAGTAGTGCAAGCCTTTTATTGTTTTAATATTGATGATTTTGGCATACAGCTCATGAAAAACCAAAATTCCTATCTCAAAAAATTAGCATATCATGAAAAGGTTCTCTAAACGAGCTATTAACCTAATCATCTGAATCAACTAATTAACTCTAAACACCTGCAAAAGATTTCTGAGGCTTTTAAAAACTCCCAGCCTGGTTCATTACTCAAAACCGCAATCATGGGTAAGACTGCCGACCTGACTGCTGTCCAGAAGGCCATCATTGACACCCTCAAGCAAGAGGGTAAGACACAGAAAGAAATTTCTGAACGAATAGGATGTTCCCAGAGTGCTGTATCAAGGCACCTTAGTGGGAAGTCTGTGGGAAGGAAAAAGTGTGGCAGAAAACGCTGCACAATGAGAAGAGGTGACCGGACCCTGAGGAAGATTGTGGAGAAGGACCGATTCCAGACCTTGGGGGACCTGCGGAAGCAGTGGACTGAGTCTGGAGTAGAAACATCTAGAGCCACCGTGTACAGGCGTGTGCAGGAAATGGGCTACAGGTGCCGCATTCCCCAGGTCAAGCCACTTTTGAACCAGAAACAGCGGCAGAAGCGCCTGACCTGGGCTACAGAGAAGCAGCACTGGACTGTTGCTCAGTGGTCCAAAGTACTTTTTTCGGATGAAAGCAAATTTTGCATGTCATTCAGAAATCAAGGTGCCAGAGTCTGGAGGAAGACTGGGGAGAGGGAAATGCCAAAATGCCTGAAGTCCAGTGTCAAGTACCCACAGTCAGTGATGGTCTGGGGTGCCATGTCAGCTGCTGGTGTTGGTCCACTGTGTTTTATCAAGGGCAGGGTCAATGCAGCTAGCTATCAGGAGATTTTGGAGTACTTCATGCTTCCATCTGCTGAAAAGCTTTATGGAGATGAAGATTTCATTTTTCAGCACGACCTGGCACCTGCTCACAGTGCCAAAACCACTGGTAAATGGTTTACTGACCATGGTATTAGAAAGAGAAAGTTGAGAGACGCAAGACCCAACACTCTGGATGAGCTCAAGGCCGCTATCAAAGCATCCTGGGCCTCCATAACACCTCAGCAGTGCCACAGGCTGATTGCCTCCATGCCATGCCGCATTGAAGCAGTCATTTCTGCAAAAGGATTCCCAACCAAGTATTGAGTGCATAACTGAACATAATTATTTGAAGGTTGACTTTTTTTGTACTAAAAACACTTTTTTTTATTGGTCTGATGAAATATGCTAATTTTTTGAGATAGGAATTTTGGTTTTTCATGAGCTGTATGCCAAAATCATCAATATTAAAACAATAAAAGGCTTGCACTACTTCAGTTGTGTGTAATGAATCTAAAATATATGAAAGTCTAATGTTTATCAGTACATTGCAGAAAATAATGAACTTTATCACAATATGCAAATTTTTTGAGAGGGACCTGTATATATATATATATATATATATATATATATATATATATATAAATATATATACAGAGGTGCTCGTAATGTTACATACCCTGGGGCAGAATTTGATTTCTTGGCCATTTTTCAGAAAATATGAATGATAACACAAAAACTTTTCTTTCACTCATGGTTAGTGTTTGGCTGAAGCCATTTATTATCAATCAACTGTGTTTATTTTTTTAAATCACAATGACAACAGAAACTACCCAAATGACCCGGATTACAAGTTTACATACCCCAGTTCTTAATACCGTGTATTGCCCCCTTGACAGCTTGAAGTCTTTTGTTGTATTTGTGGATGAGGCTCTTTATCTTCTCAGATGGTAAAGCTGCCCATTCTTCCTGGCAAAAGCCTCCAGTTCCTGTAAATTCTTGGGCTGTCTTGCACGAACTGCACATTTGAGATCTCCCAAGAGTGGCTCAATGATAGTGAGATCAGGAAACTGACATGGCCACTCCAGAACCTTCACTTTATTCTGCTGTAGCCAATGACAGGTGGACTTGGCTTTGTATTTAGGATCATTGTCATGTTGGAATGTCCAAGTACGTCCCATACACAACTTCCGGGCTGACTAATGCATATTTTCCTCCAGTATTTTTTGATAACATACTGCATTCATCTTGCCATCAATTCTGACAAAATTTGCTGTGCCTTTGTAGCTCACACATCCCTAAACCATCAGCGATCCTCCTCCGTGTTTCACAGTAGGAATGTGGTACCTTTCATCATAGGTCTTGTTGACTCTCCAAATGTAACGTTTATGGTTGTGGCGAAAATCTACGTTTTGGTCTCATCACTCCAAATGACTTTGTGCCACAAGGTTTAAGGCTTGTCTCTGTGCTGTTTGACGTATTGTAAGCGGGATAGTTTGTGGCATTTGCGTAGTAATGGCTTTCTTCTGGCGACTCCACCATGCAGCCCATCTTTCTTCAAGTGCCACCTTATTGTGCATTTTGAAACAGCCACACCACAAGTTTTCAGAGAGTCCTGTATTTCACCTGAAGTTATTTGTGGGTTTTTCTTTGCATCCCGAACAATTTTCCTGGCAGTTGTGGCTGAAATTTTAGTTGGTCTACCTGGTTTGGTTTCAATAGAATCCCTCATTTTCCACTTCTTGATTAGAGTTTGAACACCGCTGATTGGCATTCTCAATTCCTTGGATATCTTTTTAACCCCTTTCCTGTTTTTTACAGTTCAACTATCTTTTCCTGCAGATCCTTTGACAATTCTTTTGCTTTCCCCATGACTCAGAATCCAGAAACGTCAGTGCAGCACTGGATGAAAGATGCAAGGGTCTGTTATGAGTCCAGAAACTCTTTGACCTTTTATACACACACATTACAAGCAAACAGATCACAGGTAAGGATGGTTACCTTTAATAAACCCCTTTGTGTCAACTTGTGTGCAAGTTATCAGGCCAAAATCACCAGGGTATGTAAACTTTTGATCAGGGTCATTTGGGTAGTTTCTGTTGTCATTATGATTAAAAAAGAGTAAACGCAGTGATTGATAATAAATAGCTTCAGCCAAACACTAACCATGAGTGAAAGAAACGTTTTTGTGTTATCATTCATATTCTCAGAAATCATAAATTCTGCCTGGGTATGTGAACCTATGAGCACAACTGTGTGCATTTATATATATATATATATATATATATATACATATATATATATTTTTTTTTTTGGGGGTTATTCTTTTGCGTATGAAAAGCAAAAATAAAAAAGTAAGGAAGAGAATCTGGTCACGTCACCTGTCAAAGTCTTGTGACCAGCCTCTCTCCCATACATGGAGTTCTTCTGTGCTCCATAGGACACTAATGGAGGACTTTAGTGGAGAGCAGATGGCAATATCTGCTCTACACTATAAATGACTCACTATATTTTTTATTGTTGAATTTTGTAAAACAAAATGAAAGCTTATGCTAAAAAGGGTTGAGCGTCATATAACTTAGAAAATATCCTCATTGTATCAGTTTACAGTTTCACTTCTGTTGGCTCTAACAAAACCTAATAACCTGTATTTTACACTCAGTGACCTGCTATTCGCAGAACCAGATTTCCAATAACAGCACTGTCTTATATATTATGATAAAGAGTCAGCTCCACTCAGACATGCCACCAATATTCTAGCCTTTTATGTTTTGTTACTCCCTAACATCTGCTCGCACCCCCATATTCTTCCTATTTATATTATAAAACTGTAATGTATTATGCATGTCAAGAAAGCTTGCCAAAAGTATGGATCCTATTCTTAAGCTTTAACTAATACCGTTTTTGGCATAAACTGCTGAACTGCCTGCACCTCAAATATTAAGTGGTTGATGAAAAGTCTTGCTACACAAACCAAGCTTCTGGGAAAATAATACTTTGAATTCAGACATCTGTATTTAACCCTTTTTTCAAAAATGTTTTGTAACAAAAAATACTACAACGTATTTTTTGCTTCCATGAAGGGTTTTCAGTGCATGAAATGTCTGCTTTTTGTTTCTGTATGCAGTGATTGGGCAGTAAAATAAAGCTCTATGACAGTTGTTGCCTGTGGCAGCCCAAAATGATGGTCCTAGTGTCTGTGTAGACACAATACACATTTTTATTGGGACCAAATTGGCCATTGGAAGGGTAAGGCTTTGCTTGGCCCTTGCAGGGTGGCTGGGCAAGCAGGCACTGTCTGACCACCTTCAGGGCAAACAACACTGTAGATTGTTCCATAAACTTGAAAATTCAGCTCTGACAGGCCTATAAGCTAATTTCAGTTGAGATTTCTGCAGTGCTTCTGGGATGGATCAAAGCAATGCTCTGTGCTAGCACTGACCAGAATTTCTCTGATCCGTTCTGGAAGCCTGCAGAGAGATAAGGAAGAAGCATGGAGATTTCAAATCCTTTGTCTACTACATTGATTGCGTGGCCACTGACAGCTCATAATTCACGGAGAAAAGTACAATGTGGACCAGGGGGGTGGGGAGGATGTACAGTGTTAGTTCACCTTTTCATTTGTTTGGAAAGGTGAACTTACACTTTATAATTGACTTGCACTTAAAGCTGCAGTTTAGATAAAAAAAAAAATTCTCTTTAATGAGCTAACTTACCTGTAATGAAGTATGTCCCATGTTGTGCAGGCAGCTGGATCCAGTAGGAATCTTCACTGCAGGCATAGGCGTTCACACGGTGGTGAAGGGGCCTTAAAATATGTCATGAATTATTAGAGCTAGGTTAGGTCACTAAAGCTATAGTATCTTTTTTGTTGGAGAGGGAGGGGTGCTAAACTTCGGCTCTAAAGGCCAACTCAATGAAAATGGAAAAAATACACCCTTACCATGCCCCCCTTGCACTGCAAGGGTTAAATTCTATTTTAGTCAAGGGGCAGGTGATTAAGGAGAAAATACATACCTTATCCCCCCCAACGATATGAATTTCTCCCCATTCTCTCTCCAGCCTCCTAAATGTATAATACAGAATTATACTCCCTGTATTGTATGTAATTACCCCACGGCTCTGCCCACGGACCTGAGCTTTATGTGGAGAGTGCTGGGGTGTAAGGAAAGTGATAGATTCTGTTCTGCAATCCCCTAGAACTAATGAGCTTTAACTCCAAAAATTAAAAAAATTCACCCCTGCCGTGCGGGGTTTAATTTTTAGGGAGTTGGACTTTAAAATCTTAAGTTTGGCTGCCTCACAAGGATTCATTATTACAGTTTAATCTGACAAAGTCAATCTATAAAATAGGTTTGACAGTGCCTAGGCATAATCCGTTCTTCTAGTCTCACAGGAACCTTTTAGGAGTTTGATAGGTATACCCTGTCCATTCCTGCATCTGATTATTGGACTATATTGATGGTGTCGTTAGAGGATGGGGACTGGGAACAGGAAGAGCATTCCATAGAGATAATGAATGGAAAAGTGCAATGGATGAAAAAAGAGCCTGGTCAAAAAATCAGCTGAAGAATAACTACTTTCACAACTGGCAGGACTAAGCTTCATTCAGAGAAGATGCACTGGAAAAGACATAGATATACACGCATTAATGCATGTTTTAAAAACATTTTTTGAAGCATTTAGTTTAACATGAACATTACATTTTTTATTTTTTTTTCTAAAAGTGCATCTACCATTAGATTTTTTTTTTTTTTTTTTTTTGTTTTCACATGAATTGCATACATGGTAAGTAATGTGTGAAACACTTACATTAATGTATTAGCTTCTCCCTCTGACACTGCTTTCATTTGCTTTCTCTCCAGACGGAGGGCACCATCTTTTTCAGAAACTCTCCAGGGTCAGCATTTACACCTTGCACTAATATGCTGACTCAGAGATTACACAATCATGTACATCCCGGTGTCTGTGCAGTTTCTTGGTGTATTTACTCACTTCAACCCTTGCTCTAGCCTCTCACCTTGTGACTTGCTTAAAGTGGAGTTCCACCCTAAAAACTATCTTTGCCCGTCCACTAGCTTAGATGAAACTGACAAAGAATTGGATAATTAAACATTATATATATATATATATATATATATATATATATATATATATATGATCCTACGTCAGAATAGTGAAAAAAAAATATATAAATAAATGAATAACTGCGCTGCCGCTTAAATAAATATAACTCAAAAATAATAGTGAAGAATGACCCACTAGCAGCACACAAATGTGATTACATGTGCATACATAATCATCCAACATAAACCAATGTGACCTCATGTGTATAAATAATCAAAACTATGAACTGAATAGTGCTGTAATGAACTTCCACTGTGAGTGTCTTATGACAGACAATAGAGGAACAGTCCACATAACAGTCCAACAAAAAAGACGAATAGTGATAATATCCAGTGAGATTCCAGTGCCAACTGAATAGAGAAACAGCCAGAAGATCCACCACCTCTGTGCTCCACTCCCCCCAGCCAGGCCACTCACCCCCACTTATTGCCCTCCACTCTCATGGATCAGGCTAATCATGCTCAGGTATTCCACCACAGGATGCTGGAAATATTAGATCCCTGGTAACTATCAAGCCACCATTACGTGTGTGTCTGCGATCTCTGAAGGATGGCGGGGGTGGAAAGATTGGTGGAGGTGGAGGAGTTAAGAGACAGCATCCTCCATTACTGCTTTGTTTCTTCTGTTCTAGGGAAGGAAAAGCTTTTACCTAAACATGACAGTCACATAAAGGGTCACCCTCTAGGGAGATCTCAAACAAGCAGTTCATGCAAGACAGCTCAAGAATTTACAGGAACTGGAGGCTTTTTACCAGGAAGAATGGGCAGCTTTACCATCTAAGAAGATAAAGAGCCTCATCCACAAATACCACAAAAGACTTCAAGCTGTCATTGATTTTAAAGGGGGCAATACCTGTATTAAGAACTGGGGTATGTAAACTTTTGATCAGGGTCATTTGGGTAGTTTCTGTTGTCATTATGATTTAAAAAGAGTAAACACAGTTGACTGATAGTAAATGGCTTCAGATAAGCACTAACCACGAGTGAAAGAAACGTTTTTGTGTTATCATTCATATTCTCGGAAAAATGGCCAAGAAATCATAAATTCTGCCAGGGTGTGTAAACTTATGAGCACAGCTGTACCTAACATGTCACGCTGAAAGTGTTGTGGAATGGTGATAAACTACAGTACTTAAAATCTCCATAAGCGTAGTTTTAAACGCCTTTAAACGCATTTACAGGTTACCTGTTTAGAGTTGCAGAGGAGGTCTAGTGCTAGAAATATTGCTCTACGTTGGCGGCGATAACACACAGGTGTGGTGTGAACATGGTTTACATATGTGTGTGCGACTTATGTATGAGTTCGCAAGCATGGTGGGATGAGGGTGCTTTAAATTATTATTTTTTCTTATTTATTTTATTTTTTTATTTTTACACGGTCCCTTTTATTTTTTGTGATATTACAGGGAAAATAAACATCCCTTGGAAGAGAAATAGGGATGACAGGTACTCTTTATGAAGAGACCTGGGGTTAAAAAGACCCCTTATCTTTTCCTTACATTTAAAAACAAAAGATCACAAAAAAAATAAAAAATTGTTGATCATTTGCTTTAAAAAAAAAAAAAAAAATTGTTTACTTCCACGCCTGACTAGGAGTGACACCATGACGTTACTCCGGTCCTCCAAGGCCAAACAGGCGATCAAAGACTATCTACTCTTTGAATGCCTCTGTGACCAGCTGGCGGCACTGCCTCTGTGACCAGCTGGCGGGCGAAAGACACCAGCAATCGGCATCTGGGGGGACGTATGGGGGACATCCCCTCCCGCTGCTTCTGAAACCATTCCAGTGGCTTATGAGCTGCCCGGAATGCTTTCAAGAGAAAAAAAGATGCCGGCTGAAAAAAAAATACTGGCGTATGGTTGATATCTTCAACCATAATCCTGGTAAACCACTTGCAAACCACAACTTTTACAGTATATATGTATTGAGGTCGGCAAGTTGGGGGGGGGGGGAGGAGAGTGAGAAAATACTTCCTCTTGCTTGCAGCAGACTGATGACATCATACCAGTGTAGGCAAAGCCTCTGGGCTGGAATGCAACAAGGAATTTTATCCACTTGCCGACTGCTCCCAGTAATCCTACTACGGCAGTGCGTCTCTCCTGGGTCCAGCGACGTAGACCTACGTCGCTGGAGTTCATGTGATTCGCCACCAGAGCCCCACTGTGTTTAGACACAGCGGGAGTCGGGCCAGGGGAGGAGAGGCGGCGATTGCTGCCTCCCTCCCCTGATCATCGTGGAAAGTGTGAGAAGACCTGCCTGCTTATGTAAACAAAGCAGGCGGGTCTTCTCAGAGACAGACAGAAGGAGATCACAGGATTTGGCATAGCTGAACCTGCAATCTCTGTCTCTGTCACAGAACCCCCCCTCCCCAAACACGTCAGTAAGCATGAGGCATACATTTAACTCCTTGATCACCAACAGTGTTAACCCCTTCCCTGCCAGTGTCATTATTACAGTAACCGTGCATATTTTTAGCACTGATTACTGTAGTAATGTCACTGGCCCCCCAAAAGTGTAAAAAATGTCAGTTAGGGGTCCGATCTGTCCGCCGCAATGTCGCAGTCCCGCAAAAAATCGCAGATCGCTGCCATTATTAGTATAAAAAAAACCGACAAAAATTACATAAATCTTTCCCGTAGTTAGGAAACGCGATAACTTTTGCGCAAACCAATCAAAATACGCTTATTGCAATTTTTTTTTCAAAAATATGTAGCAGAAAGCAAATTGGCCTAAAATTTTAAAAAAATTTAGATTTTTTAATTTTTTTTTTTGAGAATGCCATATAGCAGAATGAAAAAAATATTGTTTTTTTTTTTTTTTCAAAATTGTCGCTGCTTTTTTGTTTATAGCGCAAAAAATAATAATCTCACAGGTGATCAAATACCACCAAAAGAAAGCTCTATTTGTGGGGAAAAAAGGACGTAAATTTTGTTTGGGTACAGTGTCGCATGTCTGCGCAATTGTCAGTTAAAGTAACGCAGTGCCGAATTGCAAAATAGGGCCTGGTCATTAAGGGGGCAAATCCTTCCGGTCTTAAAGTGTTTAAAGATAAACTATAGAATTTTCTTGCATAATTATTATATTTCTGTATGTTGTGGCATATCAATAATTTATTCAAACAAATTTGCAGAATTACTGACAGGTCCACTTTAACATCCAAACTGTAGTTGCCCTTTAAAAAGGAAATTAATTTCAGATCCACTGAAAAGCGCATCGAAAGACATTAGGGTTAACGAAGCCTTAGAATTAACCTGCTGGAAAAAGTAATTCTATTGTGTGATATGAGGAATGAAGAGCTTACATTTTCTTTACCTTCTTCCATCTGCTGTCATGAAATGTCTGCTATTTGTCTGTGAGCCATCCTGCTTTTTCACAACTACCGTTTCACTCATTGTTATTCCTTGAAACCGCTCACTACCAACAACTCCAATAAAGAATCTGCTTAAAAGCCAAAAAACAAGATGGAATTAGAGACTTTAATTTGGTTAAATGTAATTTTAGGGATTGCTAATTACAATAAAAATCTGCGAGGCAATTATCTGTATTGGATTTGGCGCTATTTTTATGGCTTTTGGACTGTTCTGTGAATTGTGAGGCCCTGCAGTCATTATTTGTCTATGAAGTAAAAGTAGATTGTAGCTCTCTGTAATTTGTAAGTCCCTAATTTGTCGCTGATTTTTCTCCCTCTGGCACTGCAGGCATCTCTTTGAATCCTACTTTTTCCCAGCAGGACAGGAATGCTACTTACTCATCACTAAAGAATTTTAAATGCCCAGCCCTGCTGCCTATCCCTTCCTGTGATGACAAAGCTTTGTTAAACTCCAACCTCTTTTGGAGTCAAATTAACTCACTTGCAGTTCAACAACTTCCTTATTGAACCAATCTGTCTGTTAGACTGTGCCTGTCTTATACCGTGCCAGGCTTGTAACATGCAAGTGCCTTGATGAGATACCAGATAAAAAGTGTGTTTATGTTTTCAGGGTAAGTCACTGGAGGCTATTGAAATGATCATCTTGAATTAAAAGTATTTCTTTAGCTATACATTTATCCAATTTCACCTGGAACCTCCTGATATCTAACCACTTGCCAACTGGGCACTTTCACCCCCTTCCTGCCCAGGCCAATTTTCATCCAATTCAAATATATCACAGTATATCAACATGATATATCACTGTACCTAAATTACATTTTTATCATTTTTTTCCACACACATAAAGCTTTCTTTTGATGGTATTTAATCACCGCTTTTTTATCTTTTGCTAAACAAACAAAAAAAGACCAAAAATTTTGAAAAAATGTACATACTTTGTTAAAAAAAGTTGCAAACAGGTAATTTTTCACCTTCACTGATGTGCACTGATGGGCACTGATAGGCTGCACTGCTGGGTACTGATGAGGCGGCACCGATGAGGCGCCACCGATGGGTACTGGTAAGTACTGATAGGTAGCATTGATGGGCACTGATGAGGCAGCACTGGTGGGCACTGATGAGGAGGCACTGATGAGGCTGCACTGATGGGCACTGATGGGCACTGATGGGCACTGAAGGGCACTTATAGGTGTCACTGATAGGTGTCACTGGTAGGTGGCACTGGTAGGTGGCACTGATAGGCAGCACTTTTAGGTGACACTGATGAGGAGGCACTGATGGGCACTGATTGGCAGGACTAGTGGGCACTGATTAGCGGCACTTTTGGGACTGCACTGATAAGCAGTGCCGATGTCCCTTTAACACAAGCCGGTTCTCTTCTTCTCTTGTCACGCTGTCAGCATGAAGAAAGAAAAGCCGATAACTGGCTTCTGTTTACTTCAGTGATCATCTGTCATTGGACACAGCTAAATATGTGGTAAAGTGCTGCTGTGATTGGCCCTTCCCCTCGATCTGTGATAGGCTGTGTCCAAAGGGCATCCTTGGCTGTTTATGGAATGTTTATGTTAAGATTTTGGTCACTTTTCTCATTGCATCAATTGAAAAGATATTTGGTAAAGATTACATAATTTTTCAGGATGATAATTTATCTTGCCATAGGGCAAAAGCTGCAAAAACGTTTCTTCAAGAAAGACATATGTTAATGGCATGGCCTACAAATAGTCCAGACCTCAATCCAATTGAAAATCTATGATGGAAATGAGAGAAAATGGTCTATGACAAGGCTACACCCTGCAAAGCTGATCTGGCAACTGCAATAAGAGAAAGTTGGAGCCGGATTGATAAAGAATACTGTTTGTCGATAGTTAAATCCATGCCTTAGTGAATTCAAGCTGTTGTAAAAGTCAGAGGTGGTGCAAAAAAATATTAGTGGTGTACTGTAGTGTTGTTTCTTTTAATGATTTCATAATATTTTCCTCAGAATTGAGTGATTCTATATTTTTTTCCTCTGCTTGATCTGCAAAAACAGTTTCAATTGACTACAGTTTTCTTTCTAATTTTAATTGTTTCTTAAAACCATAACAATGGAATGTTAAATGAAAATAGTCCTGAAGCATGCCTGTGATTCAATTTTTTTTCTTCTACAAAATTAAACAATTGAATGAAAATTTTCCAAGAGCAGTGATTCCATACTTTTTGGCAGGGGTTGTTGATTTTTGTTGTTCCCCCAGACCCCCCTCCTCACCTTTTTCTTCCCTGAGCCAAAAGGGCTCCAGCTGCTGTCTCTCTCCTCATTGGACAGATTGGTAGCATTGCTGCTAGCCATTGGCTCCTGCTGCCATTAATTAAATCCAGTGACATGGGAGAGGAGGGGCCGAGTCCTGCGGTCTGTGTCAATTGACACAGTAGCCGGACTCGCAAGCGAGACCGCACAGGTGCCTCTAGGGAAAGTAGCTTTCCATGGGGGCACTAGATAAAGAGAAGGGGCCTGGAGTGTCGGCAGGGCACCCCAGAAGAAGGGGATAGGGGCTTCTCTGTGCAAAACGATTGCACAGAGCAGGTAAGTATAGGCATGTTTGTTATTTTTATTAAAAAAAAAAATGAAGGTTTCCAACCACTTTAAGTAGATTGAGGAAGATTTAGAACAATCTTTTAACTGCTGTCCTTACTTTCCTGTCCTTGTAACAACCAGGAGCGGTTTTTGCTGAGACATACAAGCACAGACAGCAATAATACCAAGTGGTGCCCCCTTGCTCGTACACGCATTGCAGGGACAGGAGAAAGGGAAAATCTCTGAAATGGAGTAAAAAATTGAAATAAATCCTAAATTGATACAAAATGAAGTGCTACCAAATGTAATACAAGAAATATATCCAAGGCTTTTTTCCAGCTGGAACTTGGTGGAATTCAGTTTGACTACCTCTGGCTCAGGCCCTCTGCTCCCTGCTCCCCACTATCACTTGTAAACAGAAGTCTGGCTTCTTTGTTTATGTGACAGCTTGTCTCCCAATGGCTCCCACAGATCTGATCTCCTGAGTAGCTCCCACTGAGTGCAGGATGGAGACAAGGGAGATGCAGGTGCCTAGGGTGCAGTGCGGATGCTGACACTCCCACTGGATTATCTCCCTTAAAGTGAGAGATGCGGTACTACCTACAGTGTGCGGGGAGGTACTAGAGCCAGCTGGGTGCTTCCGCTTAATACAGTAACAAAAGTAGGACATATGGAAGTTGATGGAGCTTTTGAGGAGGGGGAGAAGATGTGGGTAGTGGAGGGGGGGGGGGTTGCATGCAGAGGTCAGAACTGAAGAGGAGTGAAAGTGAGATGTGGATGAGGGATGCAGAGGTAAGCAGCTGTGCACTCTGTGTGTAGCGCACCCCTGAACTCAGCACTAGGTACATAGTGCACTCCCAAACTCTGCACTCTGTGTGCAATCCTCCCCCCAACTCTGCACTCTGTGTGTAGCGCACCCCTGAACTCAGCACTAGGTACATCGTGCACTCCTGAACTCTGCAATCTGTGTGCAATTCCCCCCCCCAAATCTGCACTCTGTGTGTAGCGCACCCCTGAACTCAGCACTATGTACATATTTCACTCCTGAACTCTGCACTCTGTGTGCAACCCCCCCCCCCCCCAACTCTGTACTCTGTATGTAATGCACTCCTGGCATTTATTGCCCCTTTAAGATCTGCACACTTTTGGGGGGTTGAGTTCCTGCACCTATTTTCTGAGAAAAAAAAGCCCTGAATATACTGTATCTAATATATGATGAACACCCCTACCATAATAATTTGTACTAATGGATATTAAAATCAATATTCCCAATAAAATTTGCTTTAATATCCAGTTGTGATGAACTCAATCTTAAATTGTGACTTTATTGGGAATAATCTTTTAATATACATTAGTACACATGCTTATAGTGGGATTGTTTATAATTTATTATATATATATTGTTCTGTATTGAATATGGTAGTGCTATATTTTGCTCAAAATTCACATATTTAGAAAAAAAAAAAAAAAAAGCCTGACACAAATTTTAGCTTTTCTTCACTCCATCAAAAAAAAAAAAAAAGTGGCTGAAGTTAGGCTTTCAAGTAGTACAAGGGTAGTTGACTGTATAAGCAGATTGTTATATACATGTCAGCAATCTGCACTACTAGATGGGCACACAGAGGCACTGCACAGTCTTATAGTATATAAAAAACAGGCAAGAAAGAAAAACAAGAGGAAAATATAGTTACAAAAATAGCAATACTCCTTTATGATAATGGTAAAACAAAAAAAAATTAATTATCAATTGTGATATTATTCAGACTTTGTCACAGCTTGCATACAGAGAAGCTGAAACACATAGCAGCATTGTTACATATACATACATAATTTATTATCTAGGCTTTAGGGCTTCTCTCATATTTCTAACACAGTCATGATCAAAGCAGCGTAGTACTGGAAATACTCATACTTACTTTTCAAACGGAGGTTTGAATGTCTCATACGACAGCTTACCTATTGAAAGTGGCACTACATTATATGTAAAACAGGTTTAATCCTTTTGCATAAACATGTTAAACCAAAAATGTCTCCTCTCAAACCTCACAAAGCAGGTCGTCATCTTTATGAGTCATTCTCTAAAGCTGTTCATCATCTGATGGCTGTGAAGGGATGTCCTGACTTTCTTTGGCTTTATTAGCATAGGGCAATTTGGAACCAACTTAAATTTTCCTCATAACCCTGCTTGATATTCTGTAATTTGAGGGGTCATATTTTTTTTCTGTATCATCTTACTGTGGAATGATTTAGATTTATCATGCAGTAATCTGACTTGTGTTTGGGCTGCTAAGAATGAAAGGTGGGTGCTTTGTTGTTTGTGAAAGAATATAAGTAGGAAATTACAACAGTTCTTTTGGGCTGAAAGATGAACTTGTGATCTAGACACCCCTTCCATGCAGCACAATCAGACCCTCCACCTCCATTGCAGCACAGTTTGGACAGGGGAGGATATCATGCTAAAAAGTTATCATTATGACTACACTAGTTGCAAATAAAAATATATATACTTTTTTAAAGGAGTCTTAAAGTGGATGTAAATCCAGTGAAGTGAACATCCTCAGATGATACAAAGAGATGAACAAAAAGGCAGAGGAAGGAAGAAACATGCAGAGCTGTGCTGTGAATAGACAAGCTCTCTGCTAATCTATCTCTATGCACCCACCCGACATAAATTTCCAGCTGCTTTTATCTCCTGTGTCAGACAATGTTCTTGGCAGGGCTAAAATAAATGTTTGAGATAAGACAGAAAGAAGATTTTTGGCAGGATAAACAGGTTCTCAACAGTGTTTAATGCACTTGTTAGGTAGATATAACAAAAAAACCTTCAATAGTATTTATGGTATAGGATGGGTCTTCTGTTCTTTGCCTCGACCTTCTCAAGAACCTCAGCCCCTCTAACATGCCAGGTTTAGTGTACAAACCTACAGTATCACAGGAATTCACTGAAAGAAATACTTAATACCCAGTAGTAGTGCTATATCAAAGAAAACAAGCACAAACCAGGTATTAAAGACAAACTTAATATATTGTTACCCAATATGGTTGATAACTAAGCAAGCATAAAATGAATTAACAATGGTAATAACACATTTTTGCATACAAAGTGATTAATAGTAAGGACTAGACATTAGATGACATTGGGGTCCAGATCAGCATAGACCGTAGCAAGGCCACCTTAAGTGCACCAGGGAGTAGTAGTAAAGCTTAATCTTCCGAGTGCTGTAACTATCCTGCCAGAGTGCATTTATGGTGGCAAAGCTAGTCCTAGACTGACTGGGTATGCACTTTTCAAAAAATAGGAGGATGATAGCAGAGGGGGCAGGGGAACAAGGGTGGCTTGCAGAATAATTGTTATGGGAGGGGCAGGCCTTTAAGATGCACTTCTGCCAGCTATCATTGGGTCAGTTTAATCGTCTTTGAACTTAACAACAGTCCTGGTTAACTTGCATGCAGTATAGGCACAGTATGGGTACAGTATGGCATAGATGCAAGGTAGATGTGGTTCAGATGCAGTAAAAGTTTAGTGTAATGCAGTAAAGTGTTGGTATAAGTGCAGACTAGATTTGGAAAAGGTGCAGTATTGAGTACAGCAAGGGTGTCGTATGGATTGCATGCACTTGGTGTCTTGCTCCCAGTGGCTCAGTCCCTACCAGCAGTATCAGCAATGGGCGAATAGCCCTCTCACCAGTCTCTCTGAAGCTGTGATGATCTCTCACTGTACAAGGGGGGCCCCCTTTGGTCTCTCTTTAAAAAGGTGTTCAGCAATGGGAAGCAGAGGATGAGTGGACGTTTCAGTCTTCCTGCTGCAGCCTTACAGATGCAGCATTGTGGGTAGTGCTGCACTGCCCCTGGTTGCCCTCATTCCCAGTCTCAGGCTTGGATTTCAGATGGTATGGTCTCCAGCTGGCAGGCAAATATCCAGACAGGGATGCTCTCACTCTAACTTCCTTGGTGCTAAGAAAAATAACTTTCCTGGGCAGTTTGATAACAATCCCATGTCCACTCCTCCTCCTGCACAGTGCATATTGACATCTGTAGTGTAATTTATAGTGTAGCAATTTCTTGGCTGTCATCTCAAACTACAACTCCCAGCATTCTCAGTGCTCTGCATAGAAGTCTATGGGCTTGCTTGGCTTTAACGTTCCCCCTGCTGGCCAGAGGAGGATGGTGCAGTATAACAATAATATCACAGTGGAGGGGGAGAGGCAAGTAAAGAGCAATGTCTCCTTCTCCATGCTGTTGTAGCCCAGCACCTGGCTACAAGTATATTTAGGAAACCAAAAGGGAGTAAATAAGAAAGGTTTATTGTATGGGTTTACATACACTTTTAAGTCAGGCACATCCAGACAGCAAATGTTTTCAGAGGAAAGCCATTGGGGCCAATGTACATACAGTATCTCACAAAAGTGAGTACACCCCTCACATTTATGTAAATAATTTATTACATCCTTTAATGTGACAACAACTAAAGAAATTACACTTTACTACAATGTAAAGTAGTAAGTGTACAGCTTGTATAACAGTGTAAATTTGCTGTTCCCTCAAAATAACTTAACACATCAGATCACAGGACATGGTTCCAGTGATCCATGTCCTTAGTCTGCTTGTCTTCAGCAAACTGTTTGTGGGATTTCTTGTGCATCATCTTTAGAAGAGGCTTGCTTCTGGGAGGACAGCCATGCAGACCAATTTAATGCAGTGTACGACGTATGGTCTGAGTGCTGACAGGCTGACCCCCCACCACTTCAACCTCTGCAGCAATGCTGGCAGCACTCATATGTCTATTTCCCAAAGACAACCTCTGAATATGATGCTGAGCATGTGCACTCAACTTCTTTGGTCGACCATAGCAAGGCCTGTTCTAAATGGAACCTGTCCTGTTAAACCGCTGTATGGTCTTGGCCACTGTACTGCAGTTCATTGTCGGAGTCTTGGCAATCTTGGCCTAGGCCATCTTTATGTAGAGCAACAATTCTTTTTTCAGATCCTCAGAGAGTTCTTTGCCATGAGGTGCCATGTTGAACTTCCAGCGACCAGTATGAGAGAGTGAGAGCGATAACACCAAATTTAACACACCTGCTTCCCATTTACACCTGAGTTCTTGTAACACTATCGACTCACATGACACCGGGAAGGGAAAAAGGCTAATTGGTCCCAATTTGGACATTTTCACTTAGGGGTGTACGAACTTTTGTTGCCAATGGTTTATACATTAATGGCTGTGTGGAGTTATTTTGCGGGGACAGCAAATTTACACTGTTATACAAGCTATACACTCACTACTTTACATTGTAGCAAAGTGTAATTTCTTCAGTGTTGTCACATGAAAAGGTATAATTAAATATTTACAAAAATGTGAGGGGTGTACTCACTTTTGTGAGATACTGTATGTCTCTTATGATTGGTGAATTTTAACACAAATGTAAATTATTAAAACGTTGGTATCCAATATGTTTTTATTTGTGATGTTCAGTAAAACAAAGTTTGTGTATACAAACATAGATATGAAACAACTGTTAAAAAGTTATAAATGTAAAAATTGAACTAAGATAAAATTCACCCATTATAATTTGCTTTTAACTTGGCTTGGCACAATCATAACAAAGCTTACTAGCCAGTCTATGCTTATGCAGCAACCTAATAAAGGCTACTAAAAAAGAATAGTTCACCTTGACTAAACTACATCACAAAATGGATTGTGGTTTAATCTAGATACATGGTGGAGGTGATGCATAATTATATGTGAGATTGAATTGATTTCTTTAAGTCCATCATTATCAACCTTTTCTAAATCTTTTTCTTTAAGCTCTCGTTTATTTTGACAGTTAAAAAAATATGTAACTTATTTCCAGTACAAATGTAATATCTGAAAAAGAGGGGAGAATTATTTCATAATCATTTTTCCCAACCCTGAAAATGTAGTTTTAGGTTAAAATCAAAAAGTTTTGGAAAATCTTCGATCTAGTCAAAAACTTTCCTAAAGCTTTCAGGCACATACTGTATGCTCTAATGACAGATATACAGTTTTACTAAATTTAAGTAATTAAAAATTTGTTTCTTAATTTCTGACTCTGTAAAGCAGCTTCTTTGCAAATCAATTAATCTCCTAAACTAGAAGAACAGATAATTTGGATTACCCTCCCACATTATCGACAGCCAGAGTGTGTCTGAATATGAAAGCTGGCCCTGTATGGAAGCAGGATACAGTCCCATGGAGGCTGGTCAACTCTCCTGCAGAAGATTGGGATTAGGATGGAGTCCCAGTTGGTGCTGGTTGACTCTCCTAAGGAAATATGTTTGCTGAGGACATTGTCTACAAAGGGATTCTACCCACAAGAGTGTTGGATTTGACTTAAAGGCCCTTTTCCTGTGATGTGTCATGTAAAGTACTGGAGTTCTGCTTTAATTGGGAGCATCTTTAACCCTAACCCTCTCTCCCAAAGACTGTAAGTAATAATCTTCTTTTTTGTTTTATCTTATTGCCTGAGGGATCAACACCCTGAGGTGAATTGTCAGCCTGCCCCATCTCTGGGGGTACCACCATGCCTCAAGGGTGGCATGGCATTATCCACCTGATTCCTAAAGCACATTTCCTATAAAAAAAAAATTGTCTCATACATCCCATTCCAAATAGATTAACCAATATCTGCATTTTCTTTATTATCTTGTATTATACTCCACCCTCCTCTATCATATTTGGAATTTTTTTTGGGGGGGGGGAGGGGGACAGGTAACTAGATTTGACAGATACCCAATCTCTTCTTCCCACTTCTGCTCCGTCTGCCTAGGTGATCGGAGCCAAAGTTCTCCCTCCTATGTAACCTCTTTGGACAGGTCATAGGGACCATACAGAGAGCCTTACACATGCTCATTGTGTAGCTGGCTGTGGATCACAGCCAGTTTCCCACAGTAAACATGCCTGTGCTGGGGACCTGATGACTGGTGAAGAGCTGGCCCAGGTGAGGACAGTGTTTGAACTTTACCCATAACAACTTGCTTCTTGTTGGAAGCTGCCATTTTGCTGAAGCCCAGAGCCCCCAAACAGCAGTACATCATAAAGTGGAACTTAACCCATTGATTGAACGGTCTCAAAAAATCGTTACATTCTTGGAATGCTGGGATTGCTAACTCACTCATTTGATTGTGTCCTCAACCAAACGGTCAAACCATCAAATGGCTGGTGTCATAACTGATCACATGTGCAATATAATGGCAGTTGCAGTTTAAACTGAAGCAGCGTCCTTGGCTGTAAACGGATAGGAGGGTTTAATCCTGCTTTTAAGTGGAACTTTAGTCAGAAAATGAAATCCTGCCAGATCACTTCAGGCTGGCCCATTTTGCAGGTATACTGTAGCTATGTAAAACATTAAAAATAAGTGTCTATACTGTTTAACCACTTTAGCCCCGCTCACATGGAGGCTACTGCGGCAAAGTGCCGCAATCCCGTCCAGCGACGTAGACCTACGTCGCTGGACTCCGCCCCTTGTGGGCGGCGCTCGCGCGCCGCCGGAGGCTCGCTCCCGCTGTGTTCATTCACAGCGGGAGTCGGGCCAGGGGAGGAGCAGCGGTGATTGCCGCTGCTCTGCCCCGATCGTCGGGGATTGAGTCTGGAGATCCGCCCGCTGTGTGTAAACACAGCGGGCGGATCTCCATAGTGACAGGGACTGACAGATCGGAGTGTTCAGCATAGCTGGACATCCGATCTGTCCTTCTGTCACACAGTCACCTCCCCCCCCACACGTCAGTAAGCACCAGGCATACATTAACCCCTCCCTATCCAATAAAATTAACCCCATTCCCTGCCAGTGTCATTTTTACAGTAACAGTGCATATATATAGCACTGATTACTGTAGAAATGTCACTGGTACCCCCAAAAGTGTCAAAAATGTCAGTCAAGGGTCCGATCTGTCCGCCGCAATGTCGCAGTCCCGCAAAAAAAATCGCAGATCACCGCCATTACGCGTTAAAAAAAACCCACCAAAAATGACAGAAATCTTTCCCTTAGTTAGTAAACGCAATAACTTTTGCGCAAACCAATCAAAATACGCTTATTGCGATTTTTTTTACTAAACATAGGTAGCATAAAACAAATTGGCCAAAAATTTAAAAAAAATTTGATTTTTACATTTTTTTTGGGGGGAATTTCATATAAAAAAATGTGAAAAATATTGTTATTTTTTCAAAATAAACGCTCTTGTTTTGTTTATAGCGCAAAAAGTAAAAATCGCACAGGTGATCAAATACCACCAAAAGAAAGCTCTGTTTGTGGGAAAAAAAGGACGTAAATTTCGTTTGGGTACGGCGTCGCACGACCGTGCAATTGTCAGTTAAAGTCGCACAGCGCCAAATCGCAAAAAGTGGCCTGGACGGAAGACAGCAAAATCCTCCGGTGGTAAAGTGGTTAAAATCCAGTAATACACTGTCTCACCCTGTTCTGCACATGCTCAGTTGTTCTCTAGTTAAGGCATTTTTAGGCACTGCTGAATTTGTAGAGGCCGATCTGCTGCAAGCCTTAGAGCAGAATTCAAACCTCCTATTCTTTACAGTCAAGGTTGTTGCTTCTGTTTAAAATGCAACTGCCATGGTGCTGCACATGTGACCAGGTATGACACCAGCTGTTTGATTGTTTGACAGTTTGGTTGAGGACACAAGCAAATGTGACAGCTAGCAAACCCGGCATTCCAGAAGATTTGGTCCAGCCACATTTAAACAAGGCCATTTTTTAGCAAAAGACCTTTTTTTTTAAATCTTTTGCTTTTTAGGGTAGAGGAGAGATTTGGGGAGAGATCTCTCCATAAAGAGGACCTGTCGTGCTGTATTGTTATCGCAAGGGATGTTTACATTCCTTGCAATAGCAATAAAAGTGATCAAACATTTTTTTTAAAGGGACAGTGTAAAAATGAAAAAAAAAAAAAAAAAATGTAATAAAATGAATAAATAATACATTTTTTTAAAGCGCCCCCATCCCCCAGTGCACACACGCAGAGGTGAACGCATATGTAAATGGTGTTTGCACCACACATGTGAGGTATCGCTGTGATCATCTGAGAGAGAACAATAATTCTAGCACTAGACCTCCTCAGTAACTCTAAACTGGTAACCTATAGACATTTTTAAATTGTCTCCATTTTTAGGTACCATAGTTTGGCGGCATTCCATGAGCGGCCCAGTTTTAAAGCAATACATGTTAGGTATCTATTTACTCAGGGTAACATCATCTTTCAAATTATACAAAATAATTGGGGTATATATTATGTTTTTTTTCAGGTAATTAAAGTGTATTCTTTTTATCAAAATTGTGTTTTAAAAACTGTTCTGCAAAAACCGCGTGACATAAAAAAATTGTAACAACCGCCATTTTATTCTCTAGGGACTTTGCTAGAAAGAAAAAAAAATAATAATATTTGGGGGTTCTTAGTAATTTCTAGCAAAAATACAGATTTTTACTTGTAAACAACAAGTGTCAGAAAAAGGCCTGGTCAGCAAGTGGTTAAAATAAGTCCATAATATTTGCCACTCTGAACAAATGCAACAAGTATTTTCTTATAGTAACCTGCATTGTTCTTTTCCAAATCTGCAGCACATTTGCTGAAGATTCACCAAGAATGTGGGTGAATCCGGATGGGTTAATGTTCCTACATTTCCACATTCTTTATAGACAAATCACTTACATGAAAACTCCACTTTCAATCAAAATTTGATATACAGCGTCCTATATAATTGCTTTACAGTTTTGTAGATAACTGTTATTAGCATTACCTCTAAATTTAAATTTGCAGCTGCTATAGTATTGCCAAATCACCAAATATTAAATTTCATTTGCAATTTGGTGAACTGAGGACATTCTGTAGACTGTTTATGTACAGAACTACACAAAAATCTAATTTCCTGGTTGTGCAATGGTCTGACTGTTTTTCCTAAATGTCTTCACAGGACTGGAAAACAAATAAAAGGAATCCTCAACAAAATGAGTTTTAATCTTTTCAAATATATTCTTTGACTCTCAGGTGGTAATAATGAGGACAAACCCTCCCATTGAGAAAGGCAAATATGAATTTCTAAAAAAAAAAGGAGATAATCTACAATAAACTGATAGCAAATACATATTTGCTAAAAAAAATAAAAAAACCTTTGTGCAGTGTGTAGACTTTCCCTGGAACAGATTGCTTTCCAGGCAGATAAAAAGCACACAAATTACTTCAGCTATATAATAATTAGTACATTATTACAAAAATATAATGTTTTTTTGTAAGCAGTATAAATAATTGACATTTACTTGGTATTGCCTTTTGTGTTCCCTAGTACAGCAAAGCCCGGACTGTAAAGGTTGAAACAGCACAAGATGCCAATTATTTGTGCTACAGTGCTAATGTGCCAACAAGGAACATGTTTATAAAGGAAGAGACCTGGAAAAGAGACCTGAGCTCATTAGTCTTTTTCTTTTTTCCCTGTCAAGTCACAGGCTGGGTAATGTAACAAAAAATTAAAAATGAAGCGCCACACCACAGATCAGAGGTCCCAATACAACTTTATTCCAGTAAAGGTCAGAGGGGCCATTCCAAAAAAGTAGCCCATTGGATTGATTTACTAAAAATCAGCTTTTAGGGGTTTTTTTTTGTCAACGCCTAATTATACAAGCCCAAGTTAGAAGCTGATTGGCTACCATGCACAGCTGCACCAGATTTTGCATTCTCCAGTTTTAGTAAATCCACCCCCATGTGTTTTGGGGGTCCAAGAGCACTCAAGGGGTCCTGAACCCCCAAAAGTGCTGAATGCTTTTTGGATTGTCCCACTAACTTTTATTGGAATTTGGTTGTATCTCGACTTCTTAGCAGTAATGTGGTGCTTCAATTTAAATTTTTGTTGCCTTAGACTACAAACCAAGGAGACATTGGGGATACTCTGGAATGAAAAAGCTGCCTGTCAGGGAACCAGGTTACTTACATCAACAACTGTACATTAAAACCGCAATAGCAGTGAGCTAACTTTACCAGTCCAATGCTTTTTTTCCACTTTCCTCAACAGTCACAGGCTTGGGCAGGTACAAGACCCGTAGGTGCTACCAACAAGCAGCAGACAAAAATCAGGTCTGCTGCCCTTCCAGGAAAGTCTGTGTTATGTGGAAGAGCAGTGTTAATCTCAGAACTGGTTGGATAGAAATACAGATCTTTTAGCACAGTGGCCTCCAAGCTGCGTCCCGTGGGCCGAATGTGGCCCTTTGTTTACCTTTACCAGCCCACGGGGCACCATTCCTCCCTTTGACACCAGCAATGGGGCACTATACCTGCCAATGACTCCAACGATGGAGCACTATTTCTCCCATTGACACCAATGATGGGGCACTATTCCTCCCAATGACACATTTACAATGGGGCACTATTCCTTCCACTGACACCAGCGATGGGGTACTATTCCTCCCAATGACACCAGCAATGGGGCACTATACCTGCCAATGACTCCAATGATGGAGCACTATTCCTCCCAGTGACACCAATTATGGGGCACTATTCGTCCCAATGACACATTTACAATGGGGCACTATTCCTTCCACTGACACCAGCGATGGGGTAATATTCTTCCCAATGACACCAGCGATGGGGCAATATTCCTCCAATATCTATAACAGGACACTATTCCCATTCCTACTGACCAGAGGTGCTATGTCTTTTTTTCTTTACTCCCCCTGAATACCAAGTCAGAGGCATTGTTTTCTCCCACTGATGCAGAGGCATTTTCTACTACCAATGGACCAATGGACTACAGTCCGGCCCTCCCAATGTATTGAGGACAATAAACTGGCCCATTGTTTAGAAAGTTTGGAGAGCGCTGCTTTAGCAGATAAAAAAATTCAGATATGTATTTTGTTTTTGTATTTACCTGTTTGCCTGCAGTTACATTTTTAAAAAACTGGAGTTTCACTTTTTTTTTTACAGTTTATGCCATAATTCCAGGTTTTAATAGATGGCTGCGCAAAAACTGGAATTTTTCTCTTGCATCCCAGTGCCATGAAAGTTAAATGGCTGTGGGTGGTGGTGGGAAAGATCACCCGGGAAGAACTCTTCTTTATTCGTACCTGGAAAAGTCCCAAGAAGAGAGATTAAATGGAAATCCACTTTAAATAATTATGAAACCTTATAAAACTATCAGAGTTGTTAATTTAATGATTCTCTATCAACAATCCAGCAGCAAGCTTTAATTGTGTACAAAGAGTATAATAACATTGGGTTAAAAGTGCAGAGTGGGTGATGTTTGCTTTCCATCCTGTTTTACAGCCAAGATCAGCTACGCTCTGCAGCTATCTTTAAATGGATTCTAAAGTGCTATTTTGACTGTGTGAGATGAGAAATTACAAAGGCAAATTAATTTCATTATTTCAGAAACAAAGAATCCTCAAAACGAAGGCTGGGAGATGTCAACGCTATTCACAAGTTGTGCTTTAAAATGTAGTCTTATTCGTAGTCTAAAGCTTATAAACTTATCAGTTACATTTAAAGCACAATACCTTTATAATGAGGTTGGGGGAAAAAAACTGCAACGTGGAACAACTATTCAAATGAAAATACGGCACTGTTTGAACCACTAAGGTGTCTTTTGTGCAATGGATGAGCATATGTAATAGATTTAATTATTAATTTCCTATTGTTCTCCGTGCATAGACAAAGTTCAAGGTACATCCATTCTCTGTCTTTCATAGATATAATTTGTATAATTGTCTTCCTGTACAATAAAAAAAAGTTCTGTTACTTACGTTTAATGTATTTTTTTTTCCAAATAATTCTGACGTGCTAAATTTGAAAGGTGGGTACACCTGTACCCCTCTTCAAAGTTAGTGGATGAGCTGAAAAGATGAAGTTTTGTTTTTGTAGATAGCAGTTCTTTTCAAAGCCCTTTTGTCTATGTGGATTATTGTGCTGCCTTTTTATATTTAATGAAGACTTTACATTTGTCAAGGCCTGTCTGTAAATAAATGATAACAGGAAGCAAATGTTGGATTTTGTCATTATTTCTGGGGCTCTTCAAGAGCAGTGAAATACAGAACCGAGAGAAAAACATTTAAAGCATCACAACAAAAGGGAGATGTTTTAAATGCAATTAAGGATTCGTTTTCTATAATGGTGATTTGGAAAGAAGTTAATGGATGATAATTGTCTTATTATTCATTGCCATGGAAAAAAAAAAAAAAGTTTTCAGTTTTGATTGCCTGACTAATCATGTACATTTTTCTCTACTCAGATCAAGAGAAGAACATGATAAGGAACATATTTGCTGATCTAATTTAGATGGTGATTACCATCTGTCTTGGTCTGAAAGTCTATTTAAATTAAAGGTGTTTCACTTATGTTAAAACCCTGTCTGACCTTTTCCGTTGTAATTCTAATGCTAGTCTTTTAAGAACAGGATGACTTGTTGCATGCTGGGAATGTTTACAGACCCAAACAAGGCGATTTAAAATTGAGTGGCACATGCCATATTTACTAGGCAACACTTTTGTCATCATCCAAGGTTTGTGTTTATTGTGTAAATCAGGTACATAGCTGGGCCAGATCTTCCAGAGTATATAAACCCTGAATAATATTAATTCTAATGTGGGTAATGTGGCTTTAACTTGTGCTGTGTTACACTGAATTGCCATAAAGTTTACCATGCAATGGAAGCTGTGGCCAAATAGGTAGTCATAGGGCAAAGGACCATTCACTGGTATCGCCTGAAGACTTCTTGCTGTTGATCTTTTCCCTATTACTATATTGCTATTCCTTGATCTGCACTGTGTCTCTATGTGGAGATGGCCATCTTTGTTAAAGAATAGGAATTTGTTTTTTTATGTCAGAGCTGCCCCTGTTGTGTCTTGTAGTCTGGGAGAGTAGTAATGGTGCAGTAGTAGGTGCATGATAATTTGGGGGGCGCAAAACCAACACCCCCTCCCCCCCCTCTGGCTGACTCTTGCCACTGGAATCCAGTGGATGCAGCTAAACCACCATGTGATGGAGGCCTAAAGCTATAGAACATAACAGTAGTTTGTCTGATTTTAAAACAAAATTAGATTTAAACACTTCATGATTAGCATTCTTCAGCATGTATAGATGAGCCAACTACTACAAGACATTAATAAAGAAAAATGCACAAAACCTAGCCCAGTTTTAGACTTTATTGTACATTGGAATTGGATAACCTTTCTCTACCTAAAAGCTCTTTAATCCATTTATAGCTTAATATATTGATGCAACAAACGTGTTACCTGTTGGTAAACCAATTAGCAGACTGTCTAGACCGCTCACTAACTAGGCTAATGCACCACAGCGATCATCTATTAGTTCAGAAAAGCTGCATAAAAGTGTGTCACCAACCAGAAATCACAAGTAAGAATCTACCATGGTCCCTATGTGACAGAAATCAAGAACAGTGTTAAAAATAGACATGGCTAACAGGCTATTATAAGCAGCGGTCATGGTTAACGGTTGAATCTGAGGGAAGTTAACTGTGCCGATATTCTCAGGCTCACTCCCCAACTGCTGCCAGGAGATCCATTCACACTCTGCAAGTCCAGTGAGTCATACCGACCACAACCATGGCTGTGCTACACAAGAGTCCAACTTCTAATTATGGCAAATGAAAGGGTTGGCGACAGGCTACAGAAAAGTTGTCAGTGAAAAAGTTGTACCTAACCTATAATGGAATAGAAGAGGCAAATCACAGACAGACTTCAAGACAATGGACAGCTTTAGCTGGGCTGTGAAATAGATTTTGCTGAGCTGTCCAGCATCATGTCACAGTGCTCGGCATAGAAATCCTGATCTACTACAAACACCTGAATGGCCAAATGTCAGACAGCAGTCAAATCTACCATCCCCCAGGACAGATGGACGGCTGCCCAGCCGGACAGCCATCATCCTTACCTCCTCCTTCCCCGAGTGGCTGTGAGTCTCCTCGGGTGTCTGCCGTATGTCTCCTCCCTCTTCCTGGCCAATGGCCAGTAAAATCGCTTGTCTTTTCAGCCAATCAGGAAAGGGGTCTCACAACCCGCTTCTTGATTGACTGGGAGGAGAATCAGTGTGATAATAGCAAATATTCATTCGCTATTGTCATACAACTGGGTAGGATCAGGGTGCAGTGCTCTGTGCCCCAAGCCCACCCTTTTTTGAAGCCTATTAGAGCCTCTGGCTCTAAACACATGCATAAAAAAAAAATCCCCTATTGGAATCCATGTGTCCGGCACCCTGCATGTAGATTAGGGGGCTGGACGCATGGATAAGGGGCGCGGCGCCCCTGCACCCCCAATGGACGGGCCACCACTGTAATGGAGTGTTTTTAAGTTCAGGCATCCAAAATACACATGCTGGTTTCTAAATATCTTTACAGGAACTAACTTGTACAGGGAATAGAAAGTGTTATACACTGCTCAAAGAAATGAAAGATTTTAATCAGAGTATAGCATAACATCAATCAAACTTCTGGGATATTTATATGGTCAGTTAAGTAGCAGAGGGGGTTGTTAATCAGTTTCAGCTGCTTTGGTGTTAATGAAATTACCATAAGATGCACTAGATGGGCAACACTGAGACAACCTCCAAAACAGGAATGGTTTTACAGGTCGAGCCCACCGACATTTTTTTCCCTACTCATCTTTTCTGACTGTTTTTCACTAGGTTTGCAGTTGACTAGGGTCAGTGTCACTACTGGTAGCATGAGGGGCTACCTGGACCCTATAGAGGTTGCACAGGCAGTCCAACTCCTGCAGCATAGAACATCAATATGTGCCATTGCCAGGAGGTTTTCTGTTTCTCTCAGCATAGTCTCAAGAGCATTGAGGAGATTCCAGGAGACAGGCAGTTACTCTAGGAGAGCTTGGAAGGTCCTTAACCCATCAGCAGGACCAGTATCTGCTTCTTTGTGCAAGGAGGAACAGGATGAGCACTACCAGAGCCCTACAAAATGACCTCCAGCAGGTCACTAGTGTGAATGTTTCTGACCAAACAATTTGAAACAGACTTCATAAGGGTGGCCTGAGGGCCGGACCTCCTCTAGTGGGCCCTGTGCTCACTGCCTGACACCTGAAGCTCGATTGGTTTTTGCCATTGAACACCAGAATTGGCAGGTCCGCCACTGACGCTGTGTGCTTTTCACAGATGAGAGCAGGTTCACCCTTAGCACATGTGAAAGACCTGAAAGGGTCTGAAGAAGTCATGGAGTATGTTATGCTGCTTGTAACATCATTCAGCATGACAGGTTTGGTGGTTGTTCAGTGATGGTCTGGGGAGGTATATCCATGGAGGGACGCACAGACCTCTACAGCCTACAACGGCATCCTGACTGCCATTAGGTATCGGGATGAAACCCTTGGGCCCATTGTCAGACCCTACGCTCAAACAGTGGGTCCTGGGTTCCTCCTGGTGCACGACATTGCCCGGTCTCATGTGGTGAGAGTATTCAGCCAGTTCCTGGAGGATGAAGGAATTGATACCATTGAATGGCCCCCACGCTTGCCTGACCTAAAACCAACAGAACACCTCTGGGACATTATGTTTCAGGCCATCTAACGCCACCAAGTTGCAACTAAATCTGTTCAGGAGCTCAGGACACCATCTGTTGTCTTATTTGGAGCATGCCCCATCCTTGTCAGGCATGCATACAAGCACATGGGGCCATACAAACTACTGAGTACCATTTTGAGTTGCTGCAATGAAATTTAAGCAATATGGAAAAGCCTGCTGCATCATTATTTCACTTTGATTTTCAGGGTGTCTTTGAATTCAGCCCTCTGTAGGTTGATCATTTTCATTTCCATCAAACGATGTGGCATCCTTTCGTTTCTAACACATTATCTAGTCCATATCAGTATAGATATCCAGCATGATATTTTTCCCCATTAAGATCTGATGTTCTTTTTAAAGTGTTCCTTTAATTTTTTTGAGCAGTGTATATGTAACATCTGTAAATAGACATATGCAAGAGGTATGAACCCCACAGCCCACCTAATGCCTAGTAAGATAATATTTAAAGTGTAACTACAATTTTTTGAGAAACAAAAAATCCCCGCTAGGTGATCAATAAACATTGCAAGGATTTTAACAAAGTTTGTTTGTCTTTGTAGAGTCCTACCTTTTTTTGCTCTGATGTTTTGCTTTGAGCTCTTTGTTTCATCATGTCCTTTTCAGACTGATTCTGAATGGGAGGGTCAGGTTAATTATAATTACCTAGTTCACTCTCAGTGTCCTGTTGAGAAAACCTACAGAGTCTTCATTTCTTTAGAAGTATTTAACCTTTGTAAAGTATCCCAGAAAAAAATAAAACACCAACAGTATTCAAAACACCATCAAGTTGCTGTATTGCATTGAATTTTACAGAAAATTACAGCAGCTTCATATTGAAAAGGAAAGGTCAATTTTAATAATATTATGTACTATTTGAACAAAAGTACTATGTTACACTATCTCATCCAACTTTTAAATGATTGCATTTGTTATCTTGAAAAGCTATATATATAAAGAAAAAATGGTAGTAAGGAAAGGTACATGTGGTTTTAACCAGTCTTTTTTTTTTTTTTTAAATATAACTTCTTTGATGTCTGTAGGACTGAGGGCGTGATAAGGGTTTGTCCTTTGCGCACATAGCTTGCTCTAAAAAGGTGTCTCTCCTGTTCATTAATGAATGTTGGGAGGTATGGAATATGTGTGTTGGGTGGTTTTGGGAAAGTGGTTAGGGTTTTTCAAAGTACAGTTATGCATTATATAACTGTTTTTTTCCAGTTGAAATGCAGATCCACTGGACAATGGGACAGTAGACAGAACCAATCTAAAACTTTACCTTATTTTAATAAAATAGCACAACACCATAAATTGTGGTTTAAAACTGGCCACGGCCCTTTATTGATGTATTAAAATATAATATATTACTTTACTTTTATTATTAAAACCATTTTGTTATTTAAACAAAAACCAATAAAATGAGTATGTTAACCCAGCTATAACCGCTCGAGTTAAACATGAACACTATAACTTCCATCAACATTTCCAGCTATATGTAGACACGCCAAACATCCAAAAAAGGAGCCATGACAAATGAGGGATGGGAGGGCGGGACAATTCCTCTTCTCTGTCCCAGCTGAGTGATAGCTGATGACGCAGCTATCTCCTTTTATATGGTCTGAATTAACCAAAGGACCGTTAGAACAACTGTAGTAAATTTTAACCAATCAGGTCATATATGTAAATATCCCTAATTAATTATTCATTAGCTTAAAAACTGATTGGTCTGTCACTGACCCATAGGTTTAGGTGGATCAATAAATGCTCCCCCTAACCTTATATGGGACAGTAGACCGAACCAATCTAAAACTTTACCTTATTTTAATAAAATAGCACAACACCATAAATTGTGGTTTGAAACTGGCCACGGCCCTTTATTGATGTATTAAAATATAATATATTACTTTACTTTTATTATTAAAACCATTTTGTTATTTAAACAAAAACCAATAAAATGAGTATGTTAACCCAGCTATAACCGCTCGAGTTAAACATGAACACTATAACTTCCATCCACCAGCCAGGCTCAAACACCAGGAGCCTGGCACCCCACCAAACGAACCGAGGCCAGTTCAATACGATTTTCAAAACCCAAATTTAGAATGTCCAAAGCTATATCAGACAAATGAACATTGTCCGAGCGATAAAAACCCAGAAGATCACCCTCCAGATCAAAATGGCGATAAGAAAAACCGTTTACTGACGTCATAAATTTTTCTAAAACCCTATTAATTCTTTTTTTAACAACTTTACAGAATTTTAAATCAGGTCGTAATGTCCATTGCAATCTGGGAACAATTTCCGAAAATATTAAAACAGCATTCGGAAAAAGAGAATGCAATTGAACAAATTCCAACCTAAGAGTGGAAATAATATCCAAAGTTTTCTGGGAACCAATATCGTTTCCACCTAAATGTATAATGATAATAGAAGGGGAAGGCCAATGAAAAAACAAAAAAGACAGATAAACAGACAAATCAGTACATTTCATTCCCCGTTTTCCAAACCACCATATTTGTAGAGAGTCCATGTCAAAACCAAGGTTTGAACCATAAGTTCGTAGAGCAGCACGGCGTGAGGCCCAGAAAACGAATGAATGCCCTAATATCCACACGTGCTTCCGAATACCTGAAATTTAAATAAGAAAATTAGTCCTAACATATGAACGATAACAGGAAGAATCCCATCTACCAATATTTTTAATAACTGGTACAGTACTGACAAACCCAAGTTAGCTGCCTCAGTAGCGGCCCCAATACGGAATGAATGCGAGGTAATGTGAAGGTGGTGTAAACCAAGATGTAATAAACATTTCTTCAAAACCGAATTGAACTGATATACAGTCAAAGGGGGGCCCGACTCATGAAGAAGAAGGCAAGTACCCCCAGGACGAATGAGGAAATAATCATGAAGCAAACCTACAACACAGATTAAGGGGTCATTGAAACGCCAACGTGTGATCCAGCGTCCAAGTCCCATTTGATCCGTTTTACTCTTACTCAGATAAATTTGTACAAAATCCGCATGCAGTTTAACATCTGAATACAAAAGTCCCGAAATGGAAACCGAGTTTCTCTGCAACAATTCAGATATTCTGAACACTCCAAAGAAACAAATACAGAAAGCCACCTTAAACAACAGCGCCTCAAAAGGAGAAAAACAAATAGTATTGGTGGTAACACAAATGCGCCTCAAAATATCAGCTGTAATCGGAAACCTGGAGTCCGAAGAAAAATGCTGTCTGCGGTAACCCTTCATAGCTTGTTTAACTGAAAACCAAGACATAAGTGAAGGAGCACCAGACAATTTATAGAAAAAGGAAATACCACAAATAATCTTATGAATATGAGAGTAGGAATAACTCCTGCACATTAAGTATTCAAGGAAGGATAAAACCTTTTCTTCAAAAGAACTTGCAGGATCGGGCACTGAGTTGGAGAAGAAAACGCACCACGACCGCCACGCGGCTAAGTATTGTGCCCACGTGGAAGGAGCAACCGAATTCCGCACCGCCCGATGAACTGAGGTCAAATCGGTCTAGCTGCAAGTGAGACAAAGAATCAGCAATGAAATTACAAACACCAGGAACATACTTAGCTTTTATCCAAATATTTAGCTCTAGACACTTAAAAACCTAATGTCGCAAAACCACAACAACAGGCAATGATTTTGACGTCAAACATTTAACAGCGTATACCACACCCAAATTGTCAGAATGAAGCAAAATATTTCTATCACTAAAATGCGTACCCCATAGCTCCAGGGAAATCAACAAGGGGAATATTTCAAGTAAAACTATATTTCTAGTATAACCATTTTTTTCCAGGATTCTGGCCATAAACCAGCTGACCAATGGCCCTGCCAAAAGTCACCGTAACCAAAAGAACCGGAGGCATCGGTAAACAAATTCAAAGCCGACGTAGGACAAAAAGGCTGTCTCCACAGAGTACTACCATTAAAGGTAGTCAAAATTTTTTTCCAAACAACAAGATCCTCTCTCAAACTGCTAGTAATACGGACAAAATGGAAAGGTGAAACAACACCAGCCATAGACTTATAAAGACATCTAGAAAATATCCTACCAATTGGGATAACACGAGATGCAAAGGCCAATAAACCCAGCAACGATTGCAATGTTTTTAATGTCACCTTTCTTTTGGATAAAACAAAATCTATTAATTAAACCAAACAAAATATCTTTGCGGGGGGCAAACGAAACTCCATGGAGATAGTATCGATGGTGATACCTAAGAACTCCAAACAATGCGTAGGAAGAACAGTTTTATCGTCTGCCAAAGGAACACCAAACTGATTACACATGAGCTTAAATTCAGTAAAAACGTACAAGCAATCCAAAGAATCTGCTTTACCAACAAAAAGGAAGTCGTCAAGGTAATGCAGAACGCTTTTTAAACCGGAGCGCATCATAGTAACCCACTCCAAAAAAGAGGAAAAAAGCTTGAAATACCGACAAGATAAGGAACATCCCATCGGGAGACACATATCATAAAAATAGTAACCATCCAATGAGTTAAACGCGCTCGGGTGAATCGAAAGTAGGCGGAAAGCCGATTTAATATCTGCTTTCGCAAGCAGAGCCCTATGACCAACATTTTGAATGATACGCAAAGCGTCATCAAAAGACGCATAAGAGACTGCACAAATCTCTGCATCCAGCTCATCATTCAACAAAGAACCTTTAGGAAAGGACAAGTGATGAATCAAGCGAAATTAATTACTCTCCTTTTTAGGAATGATTCCCAATGGAGAAACCCTAAAGTTAGAAAAAGGAGGGGAATCAAAAGGACCCGCAATTCTCCCCTCATTAAGTTCTTTAAATAATTTATCAGCTACAACAGACGCAGATGTTTTTCCACAGAACTCAAGTTCTTATAAACTAAGCAACCTGAACCTGTGTAGGAGGGTAACAAAAAAACCTTGTGAAAAACCACTACACAGCATGTCCGCCATCTGGCGATTTGGCCACATTTTGAGCCACGGGCTTTTGCAAAGAACGTTGTGGCAATAATAGATTGAGCCAGAGGCCCACGTCTTTCATACTCCAACGAAGAGTCTTATGAATAGCTAACTTTTGGCGAAAAGACTCGTCATAATAAAACCAAGCTAATCCATTAGATAATCCATTTTTATAGGCTTCCAAAATAATTTCTGTATGTTGAAAAAGACCGCTTCAACGGTCAGGATATTTTTCACCCATAACGCTAGCGTAGATGCAGAAGGCCTGAAGCCAATTATTAAAAGACCGCGCTGGCGTTCTCCTCTTTTCATCCTCTGTCCTTTCAGAATCCCTTCTCTCAAATCTACTGTCCTTTGAGGAAGGTAACAAACTCAAAATTTCAATAAATTCCTCCTTCCAAATTTTTTCTTTAATTGCCAATGGAAGATGAAAGCCCAAAGGCGAAAGTTCGCAAGCCATAGCTTCCCTGTAATAATTCTCTGGAACCGCAGCCATTGAAACAGGAGGAGGAGCGGAGGAGACAGTACAAGGTACAGTAGTGGAAACAGGGACATTAGACAATGGCAACACATGCAAATCACCATCAACACTATCACTCCAAACTGGAGCAACGGAATTAGTCATAGTAGCAGGAACATCAATACATTTGTGCAACAATACATTAAATGAACGTGCTAAATCCAACAACAGTTTTACATTGTCAGACTCACCAATAGCAGATGTGGCTGACACAGCAGAAGATCCACGATGTGCAGTCAGTGCACCATCTGTACCAGTAGGTGGCACCAGAGGATGATGTCCAGTAGCAGCAACATTAACCTGTGAGGAAACAGAGCAGACAGGGGGGGAAGGGGGTTGATTCCCCAAAACAGGGAGAACAACCGGCTCAACATTTATCACAGATAGTTCATTTCTAGGCACATTCGGCTCCCTGCTCTTTTTAGGCGCAGCAGAGCGGCGTGGAGGTGAAGGGGATTCGAACCTGCGAGGCCTGCGTTTGGTCCTGGGTTCCTTATCTCTTCTGGCCACTGCGCATGCGCCGGAAGGACCCGGCAATTCACTCGGAAATTGCCGATCCGAAGGCCCGATAGAAGGAGGAGACCGGGTGGGACGAGATGATGCAGTCACAGGAGGCGGAGACTGTGGGCGGCGGTGATGAGAAGGGCGGACGTTCGCCGGCAGTGATGTCCCAGGAGGATGAACTGCTTGGACGCCGTCAGAGAAGGAAGGAGAAGGGGGGCGAGATGGCAGGAACAGGGCGTCCTCACCCTCAGAAACAGGAAAGTCCGGCATCTGCAAACAGCGGCGGATCCATTCTTCCCCACCGGCGGATCCAGCTTGTTCCAAGACCGACTGAAGCAATGACTGCATACTGGAGACCGGAGGCAGAAATCAGGAGGCACGGTACAGACACAATTCCTCTTCTCTGTCCCTGCTGACTGATAGCTGATGACGCAGCTATCTCCTTTTATATGGTCTGAATTAACCAAAGGACCGTTAGAACAACTGTAGTAAATTTTAACCAATCAGGTCATATATGTAAATATCCCTAATTAATTATTCATTAGCTTAAAAACTGATTGGTCTGTCACTGACCCATAGGTTTAGGTGGATCAATAAATGCTCCCCCTAACCTTAGATTTATGCTGAAAAAACGTTGCACTAAGCAAGGAACTTGGCATTTTACTCAGCAGAGAACAATAGGAAATGACCAATAATTCTCAAAAAAGATCCAAGTGTTTGTCTACTGTGATCTTTTCATACACAAGTGTGACTGTGTAATAGTAATAAAATAATCAGGGTCAGGGATCAATCAGCATGACTTTTAGGGAAAAGGGTCATGGTGACCATCATTTGCTAACTGATTTAGTCAGCATGGATTTTGTGACTAACAGTTTAATGTATGAAGTTAGACCTTAGGATGTCTGTTGTGTACATCTATGTCTGTGTATTTCTTTGGTAAAATTACATAATTAAGAAAATTTGAAACACCATCTTTAATATTTAACCAAGTCTTAAAGCTGGATTGCATATCATTTGAAAAAGCTTTTTCCAAGGGTCTGTGTCAGGCCAAAAGCCTGCAGCCATAGCCAGCTGTTTGTATGCACATCAATTTCCAGCACTGGCAACAGAAGGCCTATTTAAGCACGAGATTTAAATTGAAAAATTGCTGGGTTGTTCGTAGCTAGTTATCTTGTGATCTAAATAACTTGATCTTGTTTCTTACCTACCCCTTGCCTACCAGGCTTACCCTTGGACCTGCTTCTGCTTTGATTACCTGTTGCTTACCCAGCATGACCCTGCTTCTGCTCTACCTATCTGTTGCTAACCCCAATTGCCTATGGATCTGAAGATAACAGAGAAGGGAGGTTCTGCTAGCCGCACATCCGTGTTGTCCCTGGGATCAGTGGGAAAGTAGCAATCTCAGCCTGGACTCCAACCAGGCTGCACCCCCATGAAGGCCAATGAATCTGCTCTGTTCTGCCTACCTGTGGCTCACCCATCTATGTTATGACCATAGCTTGTTTCTGTCTATCTGCTTTGCGATGTGACCCTGGCCTGTTTCCTGACAAAGACTCCCCCACTGCCTGCTTCCTGTCTGGTTTTTCTGACTCCAGCCTCCTCCATGACAACCATTCAAGCTTGCATATTATTCTGGTGGTGGCAGTAACCCTGCCAGCTTCTATTCTGATCTGCATTCTGTTATCCACAGTGACCACACTGCAGTTCTGAACCCATTTTTGAGAGCACACCATGGCTGAGATATTCACCTTCAATCCCCTACTGATGTTTAGATTTTCAATTTGGATATTCCCTGTTCATCGCACAGAGGTGTTTGAACCAAAGGCATAAAGAGAGTCCACACATAACTTTGGCCTATAGCCAGGTACGGGTTAGTTAGGTCAATTTCAATGGTGCTCACAAAAGACCCTCTGTCTTAAATCGAGAATGATCCAAAGATAAGAACAGCAGAAAACTTAAGAATATGCATTATATGATGTATTAATTGAAAAAATGAGATGCAGGGGTACCAATGGTGAGAGAAAATCCCTTCCCACTAGGTATGCAAATTTCCAGTGAGGGTGGGTGGGGATATATTATATGCTGTTGGAATTGAAGTGCACTGCTTACAATGACCTGTTTCATAGAAGGAGGATGCTGTTGGAGACAGGTGTTAATTCGGCCATAGGGTTAAAATTGAATGGCCCATTCATTTTTTTGTCAAAGAGTGCATCCAAAATGAAAATGCAGACTTAAATAGATGTTCATATGTGCATATTTATCATCAAATCAAATAAATCATCATCAAATGTTATGTTTTATTTGCAGTTCTCCTTTAAGAGTGTGATAATCAGGAGGCTTCGCACTTTACCAGTATGCAAATGGGTACACAAATTGTCCAAATGAAATCTATTCCAAAGTCTTATTTAGGTTTTACACATTGATTACATCTTCGCTTTGGCATATTCATCTTCACTCTTCTCAACTCTAATTATGCAAGTTCAGTAAATATATCAACATTACTTTGTTAGTCAAGTGCACCATACAGTAAATACAGTTACAGTACTTGCTGACAAGAGGTATTCAGAAATGCTTGGGCTTTCCAGCTAATAAAAGGTGCCTTGTGATGCCTGCCTCTGTCATTAAAAAAAAAGCTGCTATCTGAAATGGGTGAATCTGCCTGGGTTTAAATCACGGAGGGTTAGTTGAATGCTGTTTGAAATTTAAAAAAACAGAACCTAATAAGTAAACTTATTGATGTCTATGTGGGAACGAATCTTGATACTAAACTCTGACCATTTTTGAGGCTAATTGGCCAGCTATTTTTGAAAAGGGCATAGGAATCTGAGCTCTATGGGGAACATTTACCAAAGCAAAAAAAAAATTGTACAGTATGTGACTTTGAGTGCAACATAGAAAAAACATCAGTCTTTAAGACCCCGTTCACACTGGGGCGACCTGTCAGGCGACCTGGTCGCCTGACAGGTCACCGTAGGTCGCCTGCCATAGAGAAGCTGTGGACTCGTTCTAATAGGATCGACACAAGTCGCTCCGACTTAGAAAAAGGGTCCGGAGCTTCTTTGGGGCGACCTGGAGCGACCTACATTGACTTCAATGTTATGAAGTCCGTGCCGGCCGCTCCGAGGTCGCGGTGCGAGCTGCACGCCGCGACCTGTGAGGTCGCCCCGGCAAGACGGATCGCCCCAGTGTGAACGGCGTCTTAAATGATAAAGTTAGGAGATAAAAAATAAATAAATAAATAAAAAAACATAGGGGCAATCACTATCAGGGAAAGTGTTGACATGAAAAAAAAAACTCAATAAAAATACAATTCACCAAATATCAACCACAATTCCAATGATATTTAAACCTATATGTATAATAGTGTCATAAATAATAAATATGATGTCAGTGTTGAAAAATATAACATATTATGTGATAGTGTCAGTACTGCTGTTCACACTTCTTATGTTTTCACAAGAAAAAACAGTGAATACAATTATTTAAAATAGTGCCGCGCAGTTCTCACCCAAGAATAATAAATATTAAATAAATATCCTGTCGTATAACCAATATTTTAGCAATAAAGAAATAATCGAAAAAAGTACAATGTGTCTGTGTATTCACATATGCATAACTCAAAAAGTGAATGTTCATATTAAAATGGGCCAAAATTTCTTTATAAAAATGACACACAAAACTCCTGAATTTCCACTGTCACAGTGATTCTCTAAGTGTTTATTCCACCACTTGTGCGTATTCCGTCATCAGCGTATTTGTGCTCTCACCTTATATTCTGACCTAACAAATACTAGGTCACATGCTGTTTTCCCCTTTAAGTGAGGGACTCATAAGCCACGGCTGTACTCCTCACTTTAGCTGCCAGATGTTCCTCAGTCCATCTTCATCCTCCACAATCCTTTTGCCAGTTTTCATTTGGGACTCAAAAAGGAGAAGGATGTACATTATAGTGTTCTTCACATGCAGTACAATATTTTCTATTCAAAATATAGTATACTTAACTTTAAAAGTGCACATAACATGTGCCCAGTAGTTTACAGGCAATATAATGGGAAAAACCCTTCAACACAATAGTCTCCCACACACTTCCGGTGCTCTGCACTGCACCCAGCTAGCCAATTGCCAGACTCCTGCCGCCACTACCACGTGGCTGATCAGCCGTCATTCTCAGAGTCTCCATCAGAGGTGTCACCACAGTCTGCCAACTGGACTTCCATCCCCTCGGTGCACCCCCTCAGCTGATCTCCACAGTCTCCTTCTGTTTCCATCTTGTGGCTGACCTGCCGCTATTCACAGCACCTTTCCCGGCCAAACAGATGTTCTCTCCCAGCGGCTCCCACAGCCTGATCGTAAAGACCAAGCTGAGACCCTGCGGAACTCTGCATAGTTTCCGTTATGGATACGTTTTTACAATTTCACCAAATGTGAGTGCCACCTTTTATTTTATCTCTGGCTTCAATTTTTTTGTAAACGAATTGCACTTAGATGGCGGCGCTTCCCACGCCTTGTTTACACAGATCCTAAGGTTTCCAATCCTTTCTTGGGACAGCTGCAGCCTAAATCTTAGTGTTTTTATGATACTGTCTCCCAACACATTGTTGTTGCTTTTTAGTTTTTTCTCCCAAAAAAAAACAAAAAAAAACAAGAACTCTACTTTGCGCCATAATTTACTTGTTTTATGCACAAGGGAAGAGACTGCCATATGTAGCAAGCTTTTAAAGGACAGCGCTGTGCTTAACCCTTTATTCTTTGTTCTGGGATATCTTCTGAACAGACAGGTAGGCTGGTAGTCATGCAGGCAGGAGGGCTGGTAGTTTTTGCAGGCTGTGGAGCTCAAAGAGGAGATGCTCCTGCATGCAGCTTTTCATTTTATGCTACTTTCCAAAGGGGCTGAGAGCTCCAAGTCCATAAGGGACTTTGTCACTGATCCAAGAGATTGAGTATTTCTAGCACGGAGAGCAGTCTAGGATCTTTTCTCTGCACATAGGAAGGAAGTTGTCCTCATCTGTTGTTCTTCAAGTCAAGTTGGGCATCCCATAATCCCCATCCAAGTTGTTTTCCCCAATAAAACAACAAAAACAAGTTTATGGGCTGATTTCTTGTGTCTGGATACCAGTTGGAAATGTGTGTTGCCTGGCTGTTCAGGAATAGGGGAGCCAGTTACCAGCAGCCCTTGCGGGGTTGTGCTACATTAGTAATAGTATTATTATGCACATTGCAGGTAATGCTTATATGTACTCTTTATTGCTTACTTATGTGTTGATTCCAGTCTAGTGGTCTAGTACAGAACTCTATTCTAAGTAACCTTGGCTTAGTGATTATACAGTTTACTGAACTGTGCCTGAACCTACCTTCTATGTGCTCATTTATGCTCAAACCACCATTTATTCGAACCCATATCAAATACATTGAGTTAATTTGAAATGTAAATGGTGAAGGATGTGGGCGCTACTTCTAATGTAAGCTAATCTGTCGAAAATCTGTATATTTAGCGTGTTTTACACTATATTATGATGGGATTATATGCATAGATGAATAAAAAATATTAAGGTGCTATTATCTGGTGTACTGCCTACCAAAAAATATTAAACCACACTATGCATACAATTTGCATACAATTTACATACAATGTTAACATATAAAGTGCTCTTGTGCTCTGTGCCACATAAGATTCAACAAATAAACTAATAATAAATAAACGGTGAATAACAAGACCAGTGATAATGGTGAATTACTCCATGGGATGATAAAAACTTCAATGAAAAAAATAAAGTGCTATAGTGCTATATATGGAACACAAAAGTGAATGAGCAATGGTGGTATATGAATGTTAAATAGATAAATAAATAAATAAATCCTTCCGTCCAGATACAATCAAAGTGCTAATGCTGTGTGCTGAGATATACAATCAGCCACGTTATAAAAGGTGCAAAACAGCTCAAAGGAAATAGGTGCTATCAACTCGTGGTCCTTAAAGTGCTTGTGATGTTTCCCAATTATATGAGAAGCCTAAAGGAAGGTATGTGAGACGGTGGTGTTGTGCTGAGCTCTTACTTGGCTGTGCTCAGTGCGGTGATGCCGTGCCCCTAATGGAATTGCACTCAACGCAATGCTATCCCCTGTGATGGGGTAGCAGGCTTTGCACAGCAGTATGGGTGATCCAGGTGGTCCTGCGTCTATCCTTCTGGAAATTCCAAACGATCTATGTGTCCTGGTGTTGACCCTAGTATGAATGGATGTCTCAACGCTACACTCGAACCGATGTTTCTGGGGTGCCTCAGATGGTGCCCCGCATGGAGAAAGATAGACTGGCCATAGTGTAGTAACTTAATATATTTATTAATAAAAAGAAAATATCCACTCACAGTTGTAGTTAAAATATTCCAGCGCTGGTTTAGCGTGCGATCCGGATGTCCGGGTAGGGAATGCGTTCCAAGGTGTGGAACCACTCTAGCGGAAGTGATGGAGTGACGTACGGTCCAGCTTGGCGCGTTTCGTCAGCATTGACGTCATCAGGAGCTACGTCACTCCGTCTCCACTCCTGCTATTTATACCATATGTAACTAGGCAACCCCGCTGATCCTCTGCATTGCGGCCATGTTTGTTTTTATGGTTGCCATCGCGACCTCTATTTTTCACTCGTACACAGCCGTAATGAGTATGTAATTGAATTATTGGTATGTTTGGCCGAAATAGAATACACATTTGCCAATTATACAGTATAAATAGTTGACATAGGAAATATGTTTAGCCAAGGTATATTATGGATATGGGGCGTGACCAGATGACGCATCCGACATCACGTGACACGGCGGAGGACCTACCCGGAAGTATCTGGGCTGGCGTGGAGTTTGCCCAGCGGACTATACGAGTGGGGTTTCCTACCTGGCCGTCTTTTTGTGACAAAGAGCCTGCTTTTTACTACCCATGTGAGTGCAATATATTTTATTAATAAAGTACATCTTTACGGTATTTCACTATTGGAGCCATTCTTCTTTACATGATACCATTTAACCGAGGAGAGTCTATGAGAAGGAGGTCTCTAATGTGCATGCAGCAGTGGTGAATAGTCCAGGTTTCTTCAGGCACACCTGTCACTTCAGCTTATGAACCCTGCTTATCTTGCTCCTGTGTGAGAACACTTGAGCAACTACATTTGGTGAGTTGCCACTTCTACTGACCTCTCGGTGTGACACTTGGGGGTGGTTTAAAGGTGATCCAGTAATATCATTACGATTTCCTGGATGTTCTATGGACATTATAAGGACTTTGCACCCTATTTAGAGTGTTAATGAAGCACTATCTTTGTATGCTTACTGCTTTACTGATTTTACACTCTGAGTCATATCATATTGACTTTTTGCGCTACTATTCTTTTATATATATATTATGGATAGTTTGTAATTGTTGATCGTGGGTTTGCTGGTTACATAGCCCGGAATTCAACCTGCCATTTTATAATTACTTGCATATATAATTATAATTGTAATTTAAACATAATATATACTTTAATGACATAAGATAAATAAAATAAAAATAAATACAAATATGTGTAATATCAATGGCGTGTGTTTTAAAATGTATTTAAAAATTTAAAAATTGAATTATTAAATTATTAATCTATATTAGGGAGGAGAAAGAGGGATTGTATTATGTTATCTATGATCGTATGGGCCTCCTAATGCGACGATGTATACGGGAGAACGGGAATATTGCTCATCTATAGGTAATATGATATAAATCGACTCTATTTTGGAGTGAAGGGTATATATGTAAAAATGGTACATTTAAAGATATATATATATATATAAAATATATACATCTCTATATGAAATTAATGATAAGAACCATATTGGAAAAAAAAAATATATATATATACCAACATCTTAAAAATAGTTTAAATTGTGTATATTTCATATGCTGAGTTTCTAAGAATATATGGTTGTGAAAAAGAATATGGGTGTACCGTAAAAATAAGGTGTGCCTTAAAATCTACTATAGAGGATACCTAAAAAATAACATGGAATGGTAAAATCGAAGGCATCAATAATATGTATGTATATATGGGATATAAATACATATAAAGTGCATAACTATAGACCATAAAATAATAATGATGAAGTGTATAAATATAGACCATAAAATAATGTATGGAGAACTCCAAATTGTATGGAGCTAAATGACAGGTAGTCATATTAAAATGTAGGATGATTTTTTAAAAGGTAGAATAGTATTTTTCAAAAATGTAAATCACAGCCAGTGACGAGGGAGTGGGGATGGGGCCAAGCTGGGTATGATAGCAAGCCCACATTAGTGCTACTATAGCAAGAAGCTTGCTATGGTGAGCACTAAGCGGGGATCAGAAGCCAGGAGTCCCACCGAGGGGCTGCAGAAGAGAAGGATCATGGCTGCTTTGAGCAAAAACATTGAACAGAGCATGTCAGTATAACATGTTTGTTATTTAAAAAAAATAAAATGTCATCCTTTATAATTACTTTAAGCTAGAATGCCCCACTGCCAGGAGTAAAGCAGTGAGGCGGCAAATCAACATGTCACCATCATGTTCTAGTCAATGGTGAACAACTTTAACAAGTTTGCAAGGGCAGTACTGACCTACAAACAGACCACCAAGACTGTCTCCCAGATGGTGCAGAAGCACTTCTGCCTTCTTCTCAAGTGTCTACAGAAGATACATTCAGACCAGGGACCTTGTTTTGAAAGTGAGCATAGTCTCATTCACTAGGCATTAAGAAGTTGTGCACTACCCTGTACCATCCACAAGGCAGTGGGGCATGTAAGAAGTTTATAAATATATATTTATAGGGAAGCAAATAAGAAATAAGGGATAATGGGCTCCATTCACAAAGTGGGTTCGCAGTAAGATACCACACAGCATTTTTCAAACAGTTTTTTGGCATTCAATAAAAAATGGTACTAAAATATTGCATGAGTAATTTTATGAAGTCCTGCGGTATTTTAGTGTGAATGTCTGCGGCAATTTACACAGGCTGTAAATAGCTGGTTGTTAAGGAGCAGGTGGCCGCCGGAGTCCTTAACAACCAGCATCTGTCATGGTTGTTAAGAAGGAGGAGGCCACTGCATCCCTTGCAACCGATGAGTCATCAGCTGTCAGTGGGGTTCCCCGCTGACACCTGAATGTAAAAAAAAAAAAAATGCTGGCAATTCATACCAGGCCTCTTTCTCACAACCCTTGCTGGTAATTGTGGGGGTATGTGGGCAGGGGGCTTATCAGAATCTGGAAGCCTCTTTAACACGGGAGCCCCCAGATTCTGGCTTTTCCCTATGCGAAGTTCCCCCTATTACCTATTTATCATGTTTTTATATTTTGGATAATTGTTTTTGATGTTTTGCTCTATTTATAATGGATACATCTGCAACTATTCTGCTTTTTAGTATAGGTATTCATTGGAATATACACAGAAACTTAATACCAAAATTCTAATTTTATATTTTTATTTAGTTCCTAGCTGACCCACAGGTCTTATACTTTCATACCACAGCCCTTCCCACCCTACTGCTAACACTATCCTACACACTGAATGCTCTTTTCCCGTTATGCCCCCAAGTCTTATACATAAATGGAAGCTTTATATCTGCTTCACTTTCATGTCTGTACATGCCACTTTCAGACCAAGCCAAAATTTTTACTTTGCTTGAAGTAATAAAACTCTCTTCGTAAGGCATGCACAAATAATACAGAGCTTAATACTTCATAATTTTTCCCATAACTAAATGTCACAGGACATGGAGATATAGTAAGTGTTTATTGTAGAGTTAGCAGTAAATAGGCAGTAAAATTGAGTTTAAACGTAAGAAGGAAACGATCAAATGGCAAGGACTGGAAAGTAAGAGCATTAAAATGTTTTCATATTAAAAAACTTGATCTGAATGTTGAATAGTTAATGGAAAAACATTAGATAGATGATACAATAATGTAGACTAGATCTGGTTTTAAATTTATTATACACTATATGACCAAATGTTTGTGGACACTCAACCATCACAAGCATGTTGGATATTTAATTCCAATACTATAGACATTGATTTGGAGTCGGACTTTCCTCCGAGTGTTTGTGGTAATGGATACCCACTGAGCCAAAAAAGTATGTTTGTGAAATCAGAGACTAAAAGTGGTCAAAGGTTTTCAGATTAGAGCTCTGTGTTTCCCCACACCAAAGTTGTTCATTCATGTTTTTATTCACATTTGCAGACACCATACTTACTATGGTATAAAGCCAATGTCACAGTGGTAACTCGGTCACTAGTGTGGTGAATCAACAAGGTGCAGCTGCTACACTCCAAAACGATATGGTGATACCACCTCTCTCCTGCGCTTAGAATCCAAGCTCCCCGACCACACTTCCCACGGGACTCACATAAGGCATCTCGGATGGCTAGAGTCTTGCTGCCCTAAAAGGACTGGGGAGGTCCAACAGTACTACAAGCAAAAAGAAACAAAAAGAGTGCACCGACCTAGTGCATTAGCCATGGTGGCTCTGAGGAAGAGGCTTTGCCTCGAAACGCATCAGCCGTCATCTTAACAGGACTATGGACTAATACATGGACTATTTCTGACACTGGAGTGATTGAGCCTGATATGATTATTTCCTACTTCTGTTTGTGAGTAGCCATTTTTATGTTGTACAAATAAAGCCATATTATTGAGGATAATGCGCTAGGTCGGTGCGCCCTTTTTGTTTCTTTTTGCTTGCAGCTGCTACACTACCCGACTGAAGCTACTCCCACGTCACAGCGTCTCAAGAGACCAAAAACAGTGTGATAACATAGTGACATCATAAAAGAGAGTAAGTGTATGTTTAGCAATTCTGATGAGTTTATGGTAGCATCAGAAGGGCTAACAGGGCTATGGGCCTAAGGATTCTCTGTTTTGAATATTTCATGGAAACATGAGCGTGATCATGAATACATATATGAAAGGAAACTGGTAGTGAGAAAAAACACAGAGATTGTGATTGCTGACCCTCTTCTGAAAAAGACTAGTTACTGGCTTTGCTGATTTCTGAATCACTGATCTGGAACAAGCCAGAAAACTTGGCATGAAGTGACAACTTCTAACCTGAATGTTTAGAAAGTATAAAAGCCATAGGATCAACTTAGAAATTAGGCAAAGCCAGTCAAAAAATATTAGCTGAACAGTGATTGCAGTACTGTATATCAGATGCAATCACTGGCCAGGTATTCAAGCACCTGTGGGTACTGGGGCTGCCTGAATACAATAGACAGCAGTGGAGATTTCTATGTGCATGTTATTTAGCGTGTATGGGGGAATCGATTTTTCAGCCAGGTTCTTTACTTCCTGTTCCAATTGAGAAAACTTAGTCACTTTATTGTATCCATGGAAAAGTAGTATCATCTCTCTAAGGGCTAACTCACACCAGCCTCTGCGTTACTGCACAGGGGCTGGTGTGCAGTGCAATTGGATCACTGCAATGCCAATGTGCCAATCATAGCGCACCACACTGTTCACTTTCTTTTTCAAAACCAATTTTATGGACATGTCACATAGTGATGTCGTAGGAAGTTGTATCGGTTGCAGTGTAGTGCAAGGGTTACTACTGCTCTACTTTTTTATATTGCATGCTGCCCACACAACACCACAAAATGGTGGTGGGATCCAGCCCTAAAGGGATGAAGGCATTTTGCCTTGTCTTGCAGTTGGACTGCACTGAAATACCTGCCCAACACAGTCCCACAGCATCTGCTTTGAATAGACCCTAGGATAGGACTAAACGACAACTCTCCACTCCATAACATAGGAGAGGTTCTGAAATTCACATAGATAAAATAGGTAAAGCTGGTAAGACAGTCTGAGATAGCAGAGCGGTCCCCAAGACTGCACTGGATTTCAGGCAGGATCTGCAGATATTTTTTTCGCACTTATTGAACAAATATAACATAATGCGTTCAATGGTGCATTTAACAAACCAAAAGTAGTTCAATGTTAGAGTTCACATACACTTTCAAAGTGTCAATAAACTCTGGTTTAAAGAAAAATTTGTTAAAGCTCATTACAAGGAGGCAGAAAAACACAATAAGAAATGATTTAATGAAAAATAGATTAAAGGCCAGTTAAGTAATGGATGTGCATGAATTATTTTTGGAGAATAAGGAAATTGTTTAGTGTCACTTTCACTCTAGCCCAACATTGGAATAATCCTAATTCAAAAAAAAAAAAAAAAAAAGAAGAAAAGCTGTGTTTGACTTAGCACTGTCTTTACAATAGCACACGCCTAACTTGGCTAAATATCGTATGTTTAGAAACAATTGAGTACTGTCCTGTCGCAAGTTTTTGTTTCTGTCGCAATTGCACAAATAACAATAACAATAAACTGTAGAGCACCCCCTTAGGAGCCACAAGTAACTGGGACCGCCCACCCTGCACAGCCAGGCTCATCGAATTTTCACAGGCACTCCAGAGACAGGGAACAGTCCCCAGCTTTGTTTTTGTGGTTTATTGAGGGTTAATAACTTGGATGTGGATGTGGATTATGGGATTCCCACTTGACTTCTGCAACAAACTTGGCAACACTTCATTGATATCTTTCCTATACACAGTCTATATACAGTCTATTTTTACTCCTCCGGCACTTCACTTGCCTGCAGTTCCCAGCTGAACACTGTTTGTGGATCTGACAGGTACAGTCATATTTTTAGCAATGGCCCTTTGCAGGCAGGAATTTGAAGCCCCTTGTTGTGTAGAAATTACAGTGATCAGCTTGTATTACTCCTTCTGTGGCTACTGGTCCCAGCACCATCTCTTCAGGCACTGCCAACCCATCTGGCTGCAGCTGCCCCTTTCACTAGCCCTCCGGGCTAACATTCCTCCATAGTCCTCCTGACTGTCTCTTACCAGCCCACCCGGATGACTCTTCACAAGCCCAACTGACTGACTCTCAGGAGATCTCCCAAGGAAAGGATTGAAGACTTGGCACTACGTGGTCTTCAGGGAGAACTTGCTACAAGTGGCAGTCTTCCCCCTTGTAAGCCCCCAGTTGTGTACTCACACAGTGCCTCCAGGAAGGGCTTCCTCCATGTGTTGTGGCAGGATCCTTTCAGCACCTGAACCCTGGCCCAAGGTCACCCCCCCCCAGACTAGGGGTAGCCCTTGAGGGCCACCAACAGTCTCCACAGCACTATATCTCCATCTTCCACCCGACTGCCTCTGCTAGGATGGTCCATGCCTATTTAGGAGCTAAGGCTTGCCCCCTACCAGCCCTTTACTGGGGATTGGCTGAGGCCTTAATAAATATTCCAAACAGCCCCACCTCACCTCCACCCACCAGTTCTAGAAGTTTCTACAACATTCTAGACTGGGGGAGGCACTAGAGGAGCCATAAGGATGAGTTATTCAGCCCTGACTTACTGAACCCTGACCCAGATTAACATCTCAGGCTTAGCCAATCTGAATTTTCCTACACCAACAAATCTACTCTAACAAACCTATATTACACCTAGCACATGCTAGAGGGTGCTACATGCCTCAAGTATCGTATGCTTACAAACTGAGAAACAAATAAAGTGCTGTTTAAAGGCAGTAAAGGTGAAATTGCATTTTTTATGCATTCATAGCTCAGATTCTAAATATTTTTCAGTTTTCTATGTAGAAAAATACTGAAAAAACAAGTGATTGTTTTTTCTGTAAAGTTTTCTGTAAAGTTATTTTGTGTCACTGCTCAGGCATTGAATAGGAATGCTATAAAATGAGAAAAACACCACGCTGCATTCACACCAAGGCAACTTCAAAATTGTGGCTCAGTTGTGAGTAGGATTATAAATATTTAAGTGATGATGAAACAGATTGGGTAATGTACTATATATATATTACTGGCAGTAAGTAAGTAGATATCACCCAGAATGTAACTCTCTGGAATGTTACTTTATTAATATTCTCCATATTTTGGCCCACTACAAAACGCCTGCTTTATAAACCATTGTTAGGATGTGTCCCAGCAGGAACTTGAGATGGACTGATTATTTTTACAATTTTACAGAGGCCAGGTACAGACATAAACAGGTCCTGTTACAGTTAATACAAGGATCTGACAGCTTGACTTGTTTTTATTGGCACTTTTCCTCAAAGCAGGGAGCTTCATTTTGTTGAAGAATGTAATAGAGTAGTCTATTAATGCATTACTCATTTCAACAAAATATGTCTTATCACCCCAGCAACAATAAACCTTAAAGAGGAAATAAACCAAAAATGTTATATATTGCAGCTTACCAATCATTAGATGTGATGGCTGCATTTGTTTTATTTTTGTAGGCTTTCCCCCCATGTTTTCACCTGGTGATCTGGCCAGTAACCCACTTCCTGTATTAGAGTGCCTCCATGAAAGAGCACAGGGGATGCATTTGGACAGCAGCATTGTTAAAATGGGGAAGTGTTGCACTAAAATATTTGAATACACTTACAAACTGAAGCCAAACTCTAGTTAACACTTTACAAACAGTTACAGCAACAGTTTTGTTCCTTTTGGGATAAAGGTTTTGCATAAATAAGCTAATCATTTTAAGCACCCCTGTCAGTGGCAATGGTTTGTCTCAAAACCCTTAAGCCGTGTAAATGCTACTAATATTTTTTTGTTTAACCGGGTTGAATGAAAAAAAACCCTGACAGCTCAGGTCGGAACCGCTGTACTAACAATCTGAAGTTAGTACAGCGATCACCCCTGCTGCGCTATCATGCTCTGACAGGGGGATGGCCCTCAGCCAGAACACTCTGGTCAGCACTCTTAGCCATTGGCTGAAAGGACTGATCAGGAGCCGATCGGGGACCTTTTTCGGTCATGAGCCTTCGACAGACTCCCCTGCTGCGCTATTGTGTTCTGACAGGGGGACGGCCCTCAGCCAGAACACTCCGGTCAGAACTCTTAGCCATTGGCTGAAAGGACTGATCAGGAGCCGATCGGCGGACCTTTTTCGGTCACGAGCCTTCCACAGACTGGCTGCTGTACACATGTACCGAATGTTGGCCAGTTTCTATTAAACCGGCCGATGCCAGCCGACATTCAGCCCATGTGCTAGGCTTTAGCAAATAGTGCCCATAGATTATATAATTCAGTTGATAGGGTTGCACAATATTGGTCAACTTTTGGAGTAGTTCTAAATCCAATTACCTAAATCTCTTATGAGCTTTAACATGTTAATGTATTTTAAAAGTTGTTTTTTATTCTTTTAACACCTACAGCTTTTAATACCTGGTGATCCTGCCATGTAGGTTCTTGTTCAGGCACTTCCTCTTATGGGGTGACAATAGTCTCCCAGCTGTGCTTCAATGTTATCACCCTGTCATATTTGCCCCTGATTGAAACTACAGCTTCTCATTGTGCAGCTGTGGCCCAGTGTTGTCACTATCAGAAAACAGGACCAGAACATTGCTGTGCAGCTGACACTGGAGCATATGTTGAGACAAGCAGCACTGAGATACAAAAGGTGTAAATTGTTTTTTGGGACAAAAACATGGCAATTGTTTATGATACACCGCTATAGTAAACACATTGTCACCCAGTTTGAATTTAGATCTATTTTTGTGGGATGCAATAGATTGGGCCACCCAAAGGGTACATTTTGTCTGGCCCCCCAGGAACCAGCCGAAATTTGCTTTGTGTACGGCCATCTTAAAGTAGATCTTCACCTTCATGAAGGACTTCCATCCTATCCTCTCCTCCACTAACTGATAGGGCTGTGTTTTTTTTGTTTACTTGCCCCCCACTTGCACATTTTTCGCCTAGGCGAACGACGTGCACTGTCCTTCCCTTGCCTGTTTGGATAGGCACTTCAAATATCCCAGTAGGCAAAGAGCTTCATTCACATAGGAGGAGGGGGCGTGCCTAGCGCTGCATTATCGGGAGGCAACATGACTGAACCAGGAAGAGCCAGTGGGCCTCTTGATGATCTCATAATCAAGATGGCAGCCCAGGACCTAGAGGTGGCAGAGAACCAGAGGATCTCAGCGGGATAATGATGGATCCTCTGGTCAGGTGAGTATCAGTAATGGAAGCAACGGACCTCCTGGTAAGTGGGGTTCAGGGTACAAAAGGGGGGCAAGTGAAGACCCTCCTTAAGTGTTTATGGGGCTTTCAATCAGATGTGATCAGTACCTTCTGATCTAATTAAATGGAACAATGATGGGAACTTTTGTTACCTTATCCATATGTTCTTATGGGATCCTCATCTTTTACACTCATAATACCTGGAAATCCAAATATATAAAAAAAACCTAATCAATTTGATTTAAATGTTTTGCACAGTAAACAACAATTCATTTAATTGTAAGATTTTAAAAAAGTTGAGCAATAAAACCAAAGAGGGGTGTGTGGTGAGATTGCAAATAATGAATGAATGGCCATAAATTGGAAATGACAAACTGAATAACAGTTGTAGGTTAGTTAGGCCATGAAACAAATAGATCTTTGAACTTTGGCCATATACCACTCTATTCAAATCTAAAAAAAAACATCTAGTAAATTAACATGCTCAGATTAGCAATTTCATAATCTGAGCATTACCCAAAAGGACTGCTTTATCCAATAACAAATCTGTACATCTGCAACCTTAGTCAGCCCTATTTAATAAAAAACAAACATGCTATAGTTTATGCACATTCTGCTTATGGGCTCAAAAATGTACAGAACATTAGCTTAGTGGTCAGCATTTTCACCTAGCAGCACTAAGGTCATTGGTATTGCCATCTCAACCATGGCACTAGCTGCATGGAATTTGCATGTTCTCCTTGTACCTGTGTGTGTTTCCTTCAGGTACTCCAATTTCCTTCCACACTCCAAAGACATACTGGTAGGTTAATTGGCTCCTGTCTAAATTGGCCCTAGTATGTGAATGTATGAATGTGAGATAGGGACCTTAGATTGTACGCTCCTTGAGGGTAAGGACGGATGTCAATGAACATTATATATGTAAAGCACTGTGTGAATTGATCGTGCTATATAAATGTAATAAATAAAAATACACTGACAGGATTACTCCATTAGACTTGGCTAAGTTTCTTCATGGGCTTGTGAGTTTTATCTGCAAGGGTTACTTTTTAACTCCTAAAATCCCAATCAAGTGGTGAGATCTGCAAGTGTATGTTCATCTACAATACTCCTAACATGTAAACAGCACACAAATTGTAAAATCAATTTACTAAAAATCCAGGAGGAGGCTCTCTTACAAGGTTAATTGTAAAATATATTTTTCTCAACTGACCTTTTCAATCCTTTTTGTAGGTTTGCCCTTAGTTTGGACCGATAACTAAAAAGAATGACATGTTTCAGTGTATATAACAATGCACGCAAGGGCATTACTTTGACAGAATGTGCCCATACTTTTCTTTTCATGCTCCATAACTGGAAATCTTTATGAATCATTCAACCACACCAGAGAATATTGAAAATGTTTATTAAAAGTATAGACACCCTGCCATATGCTGGAGTGTCTCTAGTCTGAATGTAGTGTGGGCTGGGCCCATTAGCTTTCTCCTAAGCCTTAGAACATTGCATGCATCCGCCTGCTACTGGGGAACGTTTTATTCTTCCAAGGCCAATTACAAAGGGGTTTATGCCAGTGATGTAGGCAGTGGAGGGGAAATACTTATTTCGAGTGACCTTCTAGAAGGCCTATCCTCTCAGGCTTTGCCTGGTGAAAATATGTGTATGTGAAGTGTCCATGCTTGACTCCCAGGCCTGAGGTTCTTGCCTTCCAGGATTTTTGCCCGGGGAGGGTATAGGCCCAGATCATGCAACTCAGTCCTGCTACCTGGTAACGGAAAGTGACGCTAAAGAAGAGTTCAAATCACTGTAATTGTTGGTCTTGGTTTAAAGGTCTGCAATTACAATTGTGGGTTTCGGCTTAAAGGTCCAGATTTAGCCCATGAGAGTGTCTGAAGATACTTAACGCTTTGATGTCCATCTACTCAACCTAACCTATATTAGCCTGTGGCAAAGGTTAGAGATACTAGAGGGTACTAGCGAGCATTTTTTTCTGCTCTTTTTGGGTATCCTGTACCCCCAACTCTCTCCTTTCTGAACTATTGAACCAATTAAATAGCAAAAAGAAGTTTGATAGGATTGAAGCCTATCTGCCAGTCACTTTCGGTGGGTTAGTGAGAGTTTGGGAGCAGCTACAAGGCAATGTACCAGTAGAAAGACTAGAAGGACCCATAAAATTCAGCAGCTCCTTAAAGATCAGTGCTACAATAGCACTACTAATCATTACCACTGAGCATAAGTATTGTGCTACTTTAATAAGGACAATACAAAATTGAATGTCCAAACCATATCAATTGTGAAAAAAAAATAAATACTAATGAAAGCACACTTGACCTTTGTTGAAGTAAGAAGTCATTGATGGTATGTTTCATGCTGCATTTATTTAACGCCAAGTTTAATAAAGGAACTAAATCCATTTAAGCCTCATCACTTAAACAAGAGAAGTTATGAAATTGAAAGATCATACCTGCTCTGAAGCACTTAATGAATAGTGCTCATTCAGCTGTTTCCACTCTCTTTGGCTTAGGCTTTGACAAGAGTCCTGGCACGGAATTTTGTCGGAAGCTCCTATAAAGTGAAAAAACTTCACAGACATAGTCAAAGAAATTCAATTAAAATTTACACTAACACTTTTTCAATAACAGCAACCCAAAGAAATGTGGTTTCTTAATCACTTTGCCTAACCTTTGCAAAATTTGCTATTTTTTTTGTGCTAGACTAACAAATACATTTGAATTTTTAAAGAGTGTTTACAAATTCAATAATTATTCAAAAGTCAGCTATGGGTCATTACTTAATTCTAAAGTTTTAAAATTAGTTTTGTCTTAGAAACTGGCATTTCAATTGAATTATGAGGAAAATCTGAATGGTCAGAAAAATAACCTTTTTTCTATAAATAGATAAAGCACAACCCCTTTTTAGGGGAGGACTTGGGGCCTTTATTCCATAATTTTCCATGTCAAACAATAAAGAAGAGGGCTCCCCCATGCTGGCATCTCATTAGCATTGAAGAGTTGCCTAGAAGTGTGTTTACATTGGACTGTTGGGTATAAGCTTCACTGTAGCTTTTTGCTTGAGGGTCATGGAATTTTATACTACAAGCTCATTCTATTGTCGAAGGGCCTGTGTACTGCAGCTGCTTTGGTAGACATAGCTTCTGTGAGAAAACCAAGCCATTGTACACTTAAACATTAACAATTAATGTACACAGAAGGAGTTTTGAAAATCAGCTTTTAATTAATCATATCTCACCCTTTTTTTTTAATGGAAACATTTTAAAAATAGTTTGATTACAATGGGCAACAATTCCTAGTTTGTACTAAAAGCTGAACTTGTTAAGTGGCATGAATAAAGCAATAGATCAGTCTGTTTTATATCTGTTACCGATATGGAACCAAAAACAACTTCCACTACATGCCAATATATTTTTTGAAAGGCTCTTGAAGTATAAGGAATCGTCAAGAATTCTTTTTTTACTGTATGATTCAAAATCTCATCCAGGAATATGTATGACCATGATGACAAAGACACCACTTAGCCAATTTTATATATATTTATTTAGCCAACTTCAAACAATGATTTCAAATAAAGTGCATTTTAAAGCTATAACCAGCTATAGATGAGTTGTGCGTTTAGTAAATGCATCACTTACTTTTTACCTTATGCAAAGGGCAGTTCTGAGTTACAAAGGATAATTTTTATGTACAGAGATCGTTTCACCAAGATACACAGCCTACTTGTACCTTCCAACTGGACTTGTCCCCTGTTGACAAATTAACAGTGCATGCTCTGCTCACCTTAAAACATCTTATATTATTAGCAAAAATAAGTGATAATTTTTCTTCAGTGTTGTAATTGTTCTAGACATTTGTTTTACCTTTGCAAATACTTCTTTTTTGATTTTACAAAAAAAAAAAAAAAAATCCCCAAATAAGTGCTACACAGGAAGAAATGAAAGGGTGTTGCTTATAGCAAAAAAATAGATTCTATCAACTGTTTTCAGATTTGCAAGAATGTTTAAGAATGAAGGTTGAGTGCCGGTTCACACTAGGGCGACTTGTGAGGCAACCTGGTCGCCTCACAGGTCGCCGCAGGTCGCCTCCCATAGGGAAGCTGCGGACCCCTTCTAATAGGAGCGACACAAGTCGCTCCGACCTAGAAAAAGGGTCTGGAGCTTCTTTGGGGCGACCCGGAGGCGACCGCCATAGACTTCAATGTTATGAAGTCCATGGTGGCCGCTCAGAGGTCGCGGCGCGCTGCTCGCACCGCGACCTCGGAGGTCGCGGTGCGAAGTAGCGTCGCTGCAGTGTGAACCGGCACTGAAAGCAAAAAATAAATAAATAAATGAATAAACAATAAAATAAAAATAAAAATAAACAAGTTTGTTAATTAAATCATATCTGTAGGGTGGAGATACACAATCCAAGAAATGCAAGCAGTTCATTACATTCTAGATTTACTTGATAGGTTGGTATGGGTTTTAGGCAAATGTAAGCCCGATTGCCTAAATCTCATATAAGCTTTAACATGTTAATGTAATTTCAACAGTCATTTTCAATATTTTTTAAATCTGCAGCTTTCATAAAAATAATACTTGGTTATTCCGCCATGAAGGTCCTTGGTTAGGAACTTCCTGTTATAGGGTGACAATGCTCTGTCTCTTTCTTTTTTAATTATATACTTGCATTGTCATTCTGTCACACAGGCTTACGATGGAGATGACAAGTGGCTGTTTAAACACACATCATAGAGACATGACCCACTTTTGTCATCATCAGGAAGCCTACCCTGAGAAATGCCATACAGCCATAACTGTAAAAGTTTGACAGGAAGTGGCTACAAAGAAAATAAAGGAAATCAGCTGCACTGAAATGCAACAAGGGATATAAAAAAAAAAATGAAGCAAGTATTTGTTCCACCCCTACACCTTTTATTTACAGGTGAGATATACTCAGACCCATGACCAGAGGGACTCTTATGCCTGCAGAAACCATACTCTTCCTCCTCACACATATAAGGTTATACAGTCAAGTTATTGGGGGGTAACCAAGGTGGTCACTCCAACCTACTTGTGAAAGAATTGTGGATGCTTCCACCAGTACATACCTCTAAAGAACGCTGGATAGGATCCTGGCACTCAGTTTTTCCGTATTCAGGGTCACAAGACAATGCTCCCCACATAGCAATGCCCCAAAAACAATGCAAAAACTGGATAGGGATAAAAGAACCTTCCTAAATGCTCACTACTAAAGCTAACCTGACATACCCTAATCCTCAAAGCTAATTTTGAAGCATACCATCTTTAGACATCAGAATGACTGTGATAGAACTGTCCCAAGCTAACTTACAAAAACACATTACAATTTTGGAAAATGATCAGAATACCTTCTAATAATTCACCTCCATGCTGGTGCATCGTGATGACCTAGAAAATAGGGGAATGAGGAACAATATATAGATAAAAGGTCTTCCTGTAGCAGCAGCCACAGTAGACTTGAAAGATGCTGTCTGCACCATCTTTAGCATAGATCTTGACAATCCTCTGAACACTCCCATTGAAATAGACAGAGTGCACCATACCTTGGGCTCTCCATCCACAAACACTGCTCAATCTAGAAATTTTGTATGCAGAATTCTCTAAAAAACAAAATTGACAGTTGTTTATAACACACAATACTTTTTCAAACAAAATGCCATTCAGTTACCGTGGCTTGAGAACTCATATGGAAAGAAGCAACATGCACTGAAGTAGAGACACATGTCAGGATAACATGGAATTACTATGGTTTATTATCATCAACATTTGGATAAGTTGCACATGAAGAATGTGTGCTCCAACCCACCAAAACATCAAAGACAATAAACCATAAAACCAAAGGAACTCACTTTCACCTTGACACACACACACATGTATATTTGACCATATTTATATGTATGCATCCTCTAAATTATTTTAATTCACTAACGATAGCATATTATATAAGTGATAATAGCCATGTCGCCCATTTGTCAAGAAGCTCAATTGAGAAGATGTGATAGGTGAAGCATGATCTTTGAGCAGAAATAAAATGTATTAAATATAACCAGGCTTGACCAAATGACCTAATCCTTTTTTGATTTGTTTTTAATCTCAGCATGAGGACGCTCCTTTGAGGATGCTTTCATAAAGTCATTGCTTATCACGCTCATGAAAAAGATGGGACTTGTTAAACAAACTCACTGTGCTCGTTGCAGTTAATGAGATGTGGAAAGCTTTGTAATTTGATTTGCTGGACCATATGTTGTAAAGTGATACTGCTGATTTCACTTCTTAAATTTTTTTCCCATTTAAACAGTGGGCAATACTTTCTTACACAATCAACTTCCATGTAATGAAAAAATGATTTCCAAGCACCAGGTTTGTGCCTTTGTACAGCTTTCTCATTGCAGTTACTCAGCTTCATATCTTTTCGCTGACATCTGTAATGTTCTTCACTTCACACCTAGGAAAATATTTGACAATTCATAGTAACCGCTTTTTGCAATATAAACTATGATGCCATGGCATGGCAACAAATTAGTTTCATACCCTGACAGCAAGGTTCATTTAGTGATTGGATGAAACCTCACCTGTAAAATAAAGGAAAAATGTTGAACATTAACTGAAAGCACAAAAAGGACCGTTGATGGATGAATATTGGGTGAACATAGAATAGTTAATTTAACATGTAACAATCCAAATTCTGAAAATGTAGGAACATGAATATGGCTTTCAATGCACTAGGGAAATAAATAGTTTCTATGTGCTAAGACCCTGCAATCAGAGGTGTAACAAGATATTTGACAATGGCTGACTTTCTTGTCTTAGAGTTCTCCCAAACAATGAAAAATACACATTACATATATATGTTTTGGTCCCTTCAGGGAAGGAGCTCATAGAGGAGGGGACAAACAATGGTTTGCAAGTTTGCATAAACAAAGAGGAATAAAGACAGGCTCACATAACCTGGGTATGAGTAGGTAATATGGTTTGGAAGCACCTAAGGCTGAACTTCTGCCTTACCTTTCATCTTGTATACTTGTACAGGCTCCGGTTTTGAACCTAAATTGCTTACTCTGTTTTTAATGTACACTGTGAGCTCCTCGCAATGTAAATTTGAAGCCACAGCAAGTCAAATAGAGCCTGCTTGATTTTATGGCTGGAGGATGTCTAGCATTAGCTATACCCCCCACCCTCAGTCTGAATGTCCTGGCCCACCTCTTTTATTGATTGGATATCATTTCTCTCAATCAAAGAGGTTCATTATATGAGGTGGTATCAAAAGACTAGCCATGTTTTCATCAAAGTACTTTTTTATCTACGTTTAAACACTATCACATTCAAAATAGTCCCCTTGTCCAGCAATACAGCGCTCCCAGCGTTCCTGCTACTTGTAGAATGTGCCCTGGAAGTCTTCTTTTCAAAGTGTGTCAAGCATCTTCTGCTATTCCTGCTGGATCTCCGCAATGGTGTCAAAACAGCAACCTTTGAGCTGCATGTTCAACTCATTGCAGCATCGCCTTAAACTTGCTAAATCATGTCAAACGTCTCTGTGGCATATTAGCCCAGTTTCACATAGAATTTTCATTTGCTCTTTGTTCTAATTTGTTGTCCATGATGAGATAGCGAAGAGGTAACATACATGGTCAGAATAGCACCAGCTGCACAGCTTCCAATGTACACAAGACAATGTCTTTTGGCACACTGACTTTTGAAGGTCGGTGCTTCCTTAGACTGTGCATGCAGCCTTGTGCAGCCATCTGTTGGCGTGTTACAAAATTATTATTTTTTTTATACCACCTCGTATGTGGACATTACTTAGTTTTAAGTCTGCCTAGGGATGCCCAATTCTTCAGCTTGAGACCCACCTTTCATGGGATTTTGATATTTGCTATGATGTGGGGCTCCCGAGAACCAATACAATATTGACACCAGGGCTGAAGGTTTTTGAGAGGAGTATTGGCAGGGCAGGGTGCTATGAAACCATGACCTGCCTCATTGCATAGAGAAAAACAGAGGCTTAATGATAAAATCACTTGGTCTAAAATGCCATATGTAATGCAAACAAGAAGATTTTATTTGATCAATTCATCAGAATGTCAATGAGGGGGAAGGAGGAACCAGTAAAGGCAAAATGTAAGTAGATGAGCTTTAAGGCAACATTTAAACCTGGTAATCAGCTCACATGATGCTAAGTAACTAGTCCAAAAACATTTGGTTCCTGGACTAGTTGTTTGAAAGAGGAAAAACTTCTGTATGCTTTCCAACAACCTGCCATGGTTTGATACTGCTAGGATCTCCATGTGCATTATATCTATGGAAAAGTAAGCCCACTCCACCCAAGACAGGATAAGAGTGCCTCTCTAGTGCTAAGAGATCACCTCTCTGGCTACCGTATCAATAGGCAAAGTCACAATATGATTTTTTTTACCATTAAAATAGACCTCAGAAGCATGGCGATCTGTAGTGAGGCTCTCATTGAGAGCAGACACTTCTGGTTATAGTACTTGAACATCATTTTCCTGACAGGAGTCAGATAGTCAGAGTCTCACTTATCAAGTATATAAGAAACTGGGGATCAGCAGCAGATCCTAAAGTTAGAAGGAAAGATACTCAGGAGTTCAGCAGGGGTCTTATATCAGAAAGAGAGAATTTATTAACTTTTTCCTGTAGGTGAAGGGACATGGATAAGGAATTTGTTAGTATGAAACTCTTCTTCTGCTCAGCACTCTGAGAAAGATCTCCCAAATAAAGCCTTTCATTTGGCCACAAAAGAGTCTTTCAGAAGACGTCCCTCATTTCTGCAGCATATATAGGGATGAGGTGATATGTGATGGGGTATCAGCTCATGTGATGAGTTACTCTGGTGGAGTTAGTACCTCAATTCTGGGGGATCTTCTGTAGTAGGTCTTAATTGCTATCATATATAAGGGTTCTCTAGTGGCTGCTGTATAGATATGTTCAGTTTGGAAACTGTTCTACAGTAGGAATTACATTCTAGAAACCAACATGTACTACAGTAGGAATTACATTCTAGGAACCAACATGTAGATATTTATTTGGTACCTTTATGCAAAAGGCAAAAAATGTTTCATGAAGGTTAACAGTCGTGGGCATTTGATTGCAAGAATGTTCCTTCCAAGGCCACAATAGAGCAAAACTATCAAAATATATCTATCAATGTGTAATAAAATAATGTCTTGTCTTTATTTCACTCTCCAACCCCTTTTAGATAAGAAACTTTGAATGAGATTATGTGCCATTTGGGTGATCAGAAGAGGAGTTTATTACCACACTGGTGGAAGGTCCTCAACAATGGCAAAAAAGCTAATCTGAAGATAGAAAAAAGATTACACTATACTAGTGTATCTCCCCGCGCCTCGGAAAAGGTTTTGATTAAATATAAGATAAAAATATAAAATTATATGTGTAATTAGTGAGATATAAATATAAAAATATATATTGGGTGGCAGCAGCTGTAGATTTAAAATGGATGATACAAAAATAGCCTAAGCTATATACAGCGCTTGCCGCAAAAAACAATTAACTTAATGTATGTGAACAATGTTGAAAACTTATCTTTACAGTATAAGTGAAAATACAAATCAATTAAACACATGAAAATTAATAAAAAGTTCCAAGAAATTGATAAATAGATAAATAAGTCTTTTCCAGGGGTGATCAATATATGTGAATAAAATAAATGTAAAATTCAATAAATAAAGTCTTTTCAAGTGGTGATCCGATGCAAAGTGCTTCGTGCTCAGTAAATAAAAGTTTGTGACTTTCGTGACGTGAATTCCTCTTTTGCTGTAGCTTGTGGTAAAAATAAATTACTTACCAGAATTATTGGGTCCTATGTGCTGTATAGCACTAGGACCTACAGCGCTTGGAGGCCGTTCAGGCCGAATTGGGGATCCCCTTTGTGGATGATCCTGGTGGGATACAGGTTAGGTTCCTCCTTACCCGATCTCGAGCCTCAGGATATGGGGTTAAAAGAAAGGCTCCAGATAATGTATTATCGTTTTAAAAGTTTATTCATCAAATATTCATAAAAATCGGAGCGAAGAAAGACTCAAACTCCAAGTTTGCAGGCAAAGAAACCGCTTACAAACGCCTCCTAGCAGAGTGGCGAGCAGAGTATTCCGGCTTGCATTCCACGTGGTGCGTAGCGGGCTGACGTGCGTTCCACAACCTTGACGCGTTTCGTCACTTCCTGTGACGTTTTCAAAAGGTAGCCTGAACGGCCTCCAAGCGCTGTAGGTCCTAGTGCTATACAGCACATAGGACCCAATAATTCTGGTAAGTCATTTATTTTTACCACAAGCCACAGGAAAAGAGGAATTCACGTCACGAAAGTCACAAACTTTTATTTACTGAGCACGAAGCACTTTGCATCTGATCACCACTTGAAAAGACTTTATTTATTGAATTTTACATTTATTTTATTCACATATATTGATCACCCCTGGAAAAGACTTATTTGTTTTCAACATTGTTCACCTACATTAAGTTAATTGCATTTTGTGGCAAGCGCTGCATATAGCTTAGGCTATTTTTGTATCAAAAAAGCTAATCTGCAAAGTTTTGGGGGACAGGTCGTTAAATATAACCATCATTAATCTATTTTTGAGTTTCATTGTAGTTTAGGAATAGGCAGACTCACACTGTTATGATGAAGTATGGAATGTGTCAGTGTGATGTGCACTCACTGAGCTGGTGTAAAATTACTGGTGACCGGTACTAGTAACAAACAAAGTGTGGTTTTTGGGGATGCTGTCAAAAAACATAACATGCATTTTTTGATGTAATAGGGTTGATTTACTAAAGGCAAATAGGCTTAGTGAATGAGGTGACTTCTACCATCAAATCATGTGCCAGAAAAATACTTTTTCTTTAAATTTCCTTGTTTGTCATTGGGAATTTTCACCATATTGCGCCACAATTCTCCTTCACCGCCTGGCGAAAATAACACCAGCCTGTATGCTAATGTGGAGCATTTTAGCATGCGGCTAGTGTGAATGGGTCATTAGTAATTGCGCAGTTGTGCGACACTGTACCCAAATAAAAAGTATGTCCTTTTTTCCCACAAATACAGCTTTCCTTTGGTGGTATTTTATCACCTCTGCAGTGTTTAAACAAAAAATAAAGCGACAATTTTGAAAAAAAAAAAACAATATTTTTTACTTTCTGCTATAAAACACATTTTTTTCATCAATTTAGGCCAATATGTAATCTGCTACATAGTTTTTGTAAAAACAAAAAAAAAAACAATAAATATAAGTTATAGTGTCCACAAACAATGCAATATTTTTATGGATTTTTTTTTCACTAGTAATGGTGGCGATCAGCTGTTTTTAGCAGGATTGTGACATTGCAGGGGACAAATCGGACATCTAACTTACAGTTTTGACACTTTTTGGGGACCAGTAACACTAATACAGTGATCAGTGCTAAAAAAAATGCACTGTCACTGCACTAATGACACTGGCAGGGAAGGGGTTAGCATCAGGGGCAATCAAAGGGTTAAGTATGTCCCTAGGGGGTGTTTATTGACTGTGGGGACATTGCACTGATTGAGGGAAGACAGAGATCCGGGTTCCTGCTTAGCAGGAACACAAGATCTCCATCTTGTCCCCTTGCAGAACGGCGATCTGCCTAAATAAAAACAAGTTCTGCCTCTACCGGGGATGATCGCAGTTGACATCCCTGCTAGCCAATCATGGTGCGATGGCATCTCCGGTGGTGCGATGGCGCCATCTAGTGGCTATTGAACGAAACAACAACAGCAATAGCACCACATTGTCACAGTAAATACACAGTGGCCGGTCGGCAAGTGGTTAAAGCTGTAGCCAAAATAATCCAAACGTAAAAACTGCTGTATTTGTGATTATTTACAGAGATCCAGTGCTATGTGGTCTGTGTTAGTTTATGGAGCTTTTGAGGGTCTTTAGACTTGAAACTATATCTCTACTAGGGTAATCACCTGAGCTGATATTGCATGTATAGCAAACATTAAAGCTACTCCCAGCCTAAACATATTTGGTTCTTTCATATACTTTTTAACCAAAGCATCATACAATAATATAAAACTAAATAATTTTTGCTTGGTTCTTAATGTATTTCCTAGATCTTAATTTCCTGGAAGAATAAGGCCCTCTTATCATTTAATCAGAGGTTACTGAATTCATTTTGAGCAATAAAAAAAAAAAGAAAGAGAATAGAAACACACGCTCGTTACAAATGACTGGGTTTCAGAGTTCATTGCTTGCCGTTCATATGAGAGAGATGTTATGTGTTGTAATGTCTTTATATTACATGCAGCTAGGGAATTTTCTGAAACAAACTCCTGCACACCAGCAGTGTCTAAAGGACTCTACTCCTGCAGTATAAAAATTAAACTTTCTATTAAATGGCAGATAATAACACATGGAATTTGAGACACTAACCTCTATTAAATGTACTTCCTCAGCAATATGTTGAATTCTCCTGTGGCTACACATAATAGGAAGTGTTGTAGAGATCAGTGGGCCTCGTGGGTTTCCATTTTTTTTTTAGACATAATGAAATGACTATGTCGCTGTTAAACCAGACTGGCTGTGTTACATAACTCATAAAAGTTAAAATCAGTTTGACTTATCACACTATACCCTTTCCCAACCTTGTTAAAATGACACTGTGTTCCATTTAGCTCATTTTTTCTGTTATTATTATTAAAATAACCACAAACCACTAAATGATTAAAATGCCTCTGGAAGTGCAATTTTTTGCCTCAACAACACCGTTACTGAAGGATGAAAAGTAGCTGAAAATATAGACTGGAATATACATGTAATAAATTGGTCATGCTGTATAAAAACAAATGCATTTGAATTTCATTTGTTGCTGTCTGTTTAGTCTTTTTGATGCTTTCAAAGAGCAACTCCAAACATCAAGAAAATGTATTTATTAAACTGTAAAAGGCCAACTCCAGCCAAAATATATATATTTTTTTGTTTAGGTTAAAATAGGAAGGATTAGAATTTCAGATTTTAAAGCTGAACTCTGGGATAAGCACATATCATCTAAATACAACAGGCATGTGTGTCCTTAGCTGAATCTTAGTATGCTTTGTGTGTTTCTACTAGATCTATGCAGTAATCCAGTGTAAAACTTTGTGGAGCTTCCCATAATAAACACTGGTCACTGCTGCCCTCTCTATCTATGTGCAGGGCGGCTGGTCCTGTATCCGCCCCTCCTATACTTTTCTACAGGCAGCCTGTAGTGGGTGGACTTTTCGGGTACCCCTCACAGTTTTGTGGGGGGGTACAGGCTGGGTGCAGCACAATGATTATGTCACTGTTACTTTTACAAGGTAATACCAGGTTAAAAGGTGTTATGTACACACAAAGTACATTTATATCCTGTGTGGCTATTAAGAAATATACACTCACCGGGGGGGCGGTGCCGGCCAGCGAGGGAGATGGACGCTTAGCTTCTCAGCTCCTCGCTAAGCAGTCTCACCGGGGCAGATACCGACACCGAGGGTCACTCAGGACACACGCCAAAAGCTCCACAAGATGCCTAGCCGCTCAGCGAATGTTCCGGTGAAGAGGAAGGGGAGGTCAAAGCCCGGTAAGCTCCTCAATTTCTTCCACTGTCACTCTGCACATGCTCAGTTTGGTGTGTAGGGCAAGAGAGTTTTTTTTTTCCTTGGGAGAGTGCATGTGATCAGCACTGGGCCAATAAGCACTGTCCAGACAGAGGGTCAGGGGCCCTGGATCCTAATAGGACAGCTCAGTCCAGTATGAAAACTCATTCTACAAGCTTTACCAGGAACTGATAGAAGTCACAAGTCTGCTATATACTGCTGATGAGAAAAGGTATTTAGCAGTTATTATTTACTAAAATAATTGCATGCCCATGTTCTGTGTACTGTGGGAGACCAGATGTAGTGAATGCAGGGTCCTGGGTTTAGTAACACTTTCGATATTGCCTATAATCTTTTAGAAAAATTTTCTGTCAGATATTAAATGCTGTCTGTACTTCCATTGAGGAGATTTGTTTCAGATCCCTGTTCTGTTTGACACCCACCATCTTAAGAGTAAGTGAGCAAATGTCTACTTCATGTTGATTTAGACAGCATTAAAATTCTTAGAAAGACTCTACATCGTCCTCATTCTCCTCATCAGGGCTTTTTTTTCTCAGAAAGGAGGTGCAGGAACTCAACCGCGCCCCCTTCATGTGGGAGGGGGGGATGTATTGCGTTAAATGGTGGGTGTGGAAAAATTTTACTAATAGTAAATGATCTTAAAGGGGCATTGTTAAATACCAGTAGTGAGTTACACGCAAAGTGAAGGGTCCAGGAGTATGCTACATATAGAGTGCAGGGTTCAGGAGAGTGCTATGTACAGAGTGCTCAGTTCAGGAGTGTGCTACATACAGAGTGCATGGTTCAGGAGAGTGCTATGTACAGAGTGCTCAGTTCAGGAGTGTGCTACATACAGAGTGCATGGTTCAGGAGAGTGCTATGTACAGAGTGCTCAGTTCAGGAGTGTGCTACATACAGAGTGCATGGTCCAGGAGAGTGCTATGTACAGAGTGCTCAGATCAGGAGTGTGAGTGAGTTTAAAGTTAAGAAGTGCATTATGTACAGAACGCATGGTTTCTAACATTTAAACAAGAATTCCAGGGACACCTTTTTCAGTTGTGTGTTCAGCAAGCCATTGTAGAATAAACTTTATGTGAGGGGCATTTATTTAAAATATAAAGTGTATGAAAGTGTGTATTATGGTATGTGCAGAAAAAGAGTGCAGTGTGTATGACAGTGAGTAGTGTGATCAGAGGAGGAGTGCGGAGTGTATGATGGCTGGTAGTATGTTCAGGAGAGGAATGTGGTGTGTATGATGGCTGGTAGTATGTTCAGAAGAGGAATGTGTTGTGTATGATGGCTGGTAGTATGTTCAGGAGAGGAATGTGGTGTGTATACTGGCTGGTAGTATGTTCAGGAGAGGAATGTGGTGTGTATGATGGCTGGTAGTATGTTCAGGAGAGGAATGTGGTGTGTATACTGGCTGGTAGTATGTTCAGGAGAGGAATGTGGAGTGTATGATGGCTGGTAGTATGTTCAGGAGAGAGATGCGGTATGTATGATGGCGGGTAATATGTTCAGGAGAAGAGTGCAGAGTGTGTGATGGTGAGTAGTATGTTCGGGAGAGGAGTGCGGAGTGTATGATGGCTGGTAGTATGTTCAGAAGAGGAATGTGGTGTGTATGATGGCTGGTAGTATGTTCAGGAGAGGAATGTGGTGTGTATACTGGCTGGTAGTATGTTCAGGAGAGAGATGCAGTATGTATGATGGCGGGTAATATGTTCAGGAAAAGAGTGCGGAGTGTGTGATGGTGAGTAGTATGTTCAGGAGAGGAGTGCAGAGTGTATGAAGGCAGGTAATGTGTTCAGGAGAAGACTGTGGAATGTATGATGGCTGGTACTATGTTCAGGAGAGGAATGTGGTGTGTATGATGGCTGGTAGTATGTTCAGGAGAGGAATGTGGTGTGTATGATGGCTGGTAGTATGTTCAGGAGAGGAATGTGGTGTGTATGATGGCTGGTAGTATGTTCAGGAGAGGAATGTGGTGCGTATGATGGCTGGCAGTATGTTTAGGAGAGGAATGTGGTGTGTATGATGGCTGGTAGTATGTTCAGGAGAGAGATGCGGTATGTATGATGGCGGGTAATATGTTCAGGAAAAGAGTGCGGAGTGTGTGATGGTGAGTAGTATGTTCAGGAGAGGAGTGCGGAGTGTATGATGGCTGGTAGTATGTTCAGAAGAGGAATGTAGTGTGTATGATGGCTGGTAATATGTTCAGGAGAGGAATGTGGTGTGTATAATGGCTGGTAGTATGTTCACGAGAGGAATGTGGTGTGTATACTGGCTGGTAGTATTTTCAGGAGAGGAATGTGGTGTGTATACTGGCTGGTAGTATGTTCAGGAGAGGAATGTGGTGTGTATGATGGCTGGTAGTATGTTCAGGAGAGAGATGGGGTATGTATGATGGCGGGTAATATGTTCAGGAGAAGAGTGCAGAGTGTGTGATGGTGAGTAGTATGTTCAGGAGAGGAGTGCAGAGTGTATGATGGCTGGTAGTATGTTCAGAAGAGGAATGTGGTGTGTATGATGGCTGGTAGTATGTTCAGGAGAGGAATGTGGTGTGTATACTGGCTGGTAGTATGTTCAGGAGAGAGATGCAGTATGTATGATGGCGGGTAATATGTTCAGGAAAAGAGTGCGGAGTGTGTGATGGTGAGTAGTATGTTCAGGAGAGGAGTGCAGAGTGTATGAAGGCAGGTAATGTGTTCAGGAGAAGACTGTGGAATGTATGATGGCTGGTAGTATGTTCAGGAGAGGAATGTGGTGTGTATGATATCTGGTAGTATGTTCAGGAGAGGAATGTGGTGTGTATGATGGCTGGTAGTATGTTCAGGAGAGGAATGTGGTGTGTATGATGGCTGGTAGTATGTTCAGGAGAGGAATGTGGTGCATATGATGGCTGGCAGTATGTTTAGGAGAGGAATGTGGTGTGTATGATGGCTGGTAGTATGTTCAGGAGAGAGATGCAGTATGTATGATGGCGGGTAATATGTTCAGGAAAAGAGTGCGGAGTGTGTGATGGTGAGTAGTATGTTCAGGAGAGGAGTGCGGAGTGTATGATGGCTGGTAGTATGTTCAGAAGAGGAATGTAGTGTGTATGATGGCTGGTAATATGTTCAGGAGAGGAATGTGGTGTGTATAATGGCTGGTAGTATGTTCAGGAGAGGAATGTGGTGTGTATACTGGCTGGTAGTATGTTCAGGAGAGGAATGTGGTGTGTATACTGGCTGGTAGTATGTTCAGGAGAGGAATGTGGTGTGTATGATGGCTGGTAGTATGTTCAGGAGAGAGATGGGGTATGTATGATGGCTGGTAATATGTTCAGGAGAAGAGTGCAGAGTGTGTGATGGTGAGTAGTATGTTCAGGAGAGGAGTGCGGAGTGTATGATGGCTGGTAGTATGTTCAGAAGAGGAATGTGGTGTGTATGATGGCTGGTAGTATGTTCAGGAGAGGAATGTGGTGTGTATACTGGCTGGTAGTATGTTCAGGAGAGAGATGCAGTATGTATGATGGCGGGTAATATGTCCAGGAAAAGAGTGCGGAGTGTGTGATGGTGAGTAGTATGTTCAGGAGAGGAGTGCAGAGTGTATGAAGGCAGGTAATGTGTTCAGGAGAAGACTGTGGAATGTATGATGGCTGGTAGTATGTTCAGGAGAGGAATGTGGTGTGTATGATATCTGGTAGTATGTTCAGGAGAGGAATGTGGTGTGTATGATGGCTGGTAGTATGTTCAGGAGAGGAATGTGGTGTGTATGATGGCTGGTAGTATGTTCAGGAGAGGAATGTGGTGCGTATGATGGCTGGCAGTATGTTTAGGAGAGGAATGTGGTGTGTATGATGGCTGGTAGTATGTTCAGGAGAGAGATGCGGTATGTATGATGGCGGGTAATATGTTCAGGAAAAGAGTGCGGAGTGTGTGATGGTGAGTAGTATGTTCAGGAGAGGAGTGCAGAGTGTATGAAGGCAGGTAATGTGTTCAGGAGAAGACTGTGGAATGTATGATGGCTGGTAGTATGTTCAGGAGAGGAATGTGGTGTGTATGATATCTGGTAGTATGTTCAGGAGAGGAATGTGGTGTGTATGATGGCTGGTAGTATGTTCAGGAGAGGAATGTGGTGTGTATGATGGCTGGTAGTATGTTCAGGAGAGGAATGTGGTGCGTATGATGGCTGGCAGTATGTTTAGGAGAGGAATGTGGTGTGTATGATGGCTGGTAGTATGTTCAGGAGAGAGATGCGGTATGTATGATGGCGGGTAATATGTTCAGGAAAAGAGTGCGGAGTGTGTGATGGTGAGTAGTATGTTCAGGAGAGGAGTGCGGAGTGTATGATGGCTGGTAGTATGTTCAGAAGAGGAATGTAGTGTGTATGATGGCTGGTAATATGTTCAGGAGAGGAATGTGGTGTGTATAATGGCTGGTAGTATGTTCAGGAGAGGAATGTGGTGTGTATACTGGCTGGTAGTATGTTCAGGAGAGGAATGTGGTGTGTATACTGGCTGGTAGTATGTTCAGGAGAGGAATGTGGTGTGTATGATGGCTGGTAGTATGTTCAGGAGAGAGATGGGGTATGTATGATGGCTGGTAATATGTTCAGGAAAAGAGTGCGGAGTGTGTGATGGTGAGTCGTTTGTTCAGGAGAGGAGTGCAGAGTGTATGGAGGCAGGTAATGTGTTCAGAAGAAGACTGTGGAATGTATGATGGCTGGTAGTATGTTCAGGAGAGGAATGTGGTGTGTATGATGGCTGGTATTATGTTCAGGAGAGGAATGTGGTGTGTATGATGGCTGGTAGTATGTTCAGAAGAGGAATGTGTTGTGTATGATGGCTGGTAGTATGTTCAGGAGAGGAATGTGGTGTGTATACTGGCTGGTAGTATGTTCAGGAGAGGAATGTGGTGTGTATGATGGCTGGTAGTATGTTCAGGAGAGGAATGTGGTGTGTATACTGGCTGGTAGTATGTTCAGGAGAGGAATGTGGAGTGTATGATGGCTGGTAGTATGTTCAGGAGAGAGATGCGGTATGTATGATGGCGGGTAATATGTTCAGGAGAAGAGTGCAGAGTGTGTGATGGTGAGTAGTATGTTCGGGAGAGGAGTGCGGAGTGTATGATGGCTGGTAGTATGTTCAGAAGAGGAATGTGGTGTGTATGATGGCTGGTAGTATGTTCAGGAGAGGAATGTGGTGTGTATACTGGCTGGTAGTATGTTCAGGAGAGAGATGCAGTATGTATGATGGCGGGTAATATGTTCAGGAAAAGAGTGCGGAGTGTGTGATGGTGAGTAGTATGTTCAGGAGAGGAGTGCAGAGTGTATGAAGGCAGGTAATGTGTTCAGGAGAAGACTGTGGAATGTATGATGGCTGGTACTATGTTGAGGAGAGGAATGTGGTGTGTATGATGGCTGATAGTATGTTCAGGAGAGGAATGTGGTGTGTATGATGGCTGGTAGTATGTTCAGGAGAGGAATGTGGTGTGTATGATGGCTGGTAGTATGTTCAGGAGAGGAATGTGGTGCGTATGATGGCTGGCAGTATGTTTAGGAGAGGAATGTGGTGTGTATGATGGCTGGTAGTATGTTCAGGAGAGAGATGCGGTATGTATGATGGCGGGTAATATGTTCAGGAAAAGAGTGCGGAGTGTGTGATGGTGAGTAGTATGTTCAGGAGAGGAGTGCGGAGTGTATGATGGCTGGTAGTATGTTCAGAAGAGGAATGTAGTGTGTATGATGGCTGGTAATATGTTCAGGAGAGGAATGTGGTGTGTATAATGGCTGGTAGTATGTTCAGGAGAGGAATGTGGTGTGTATACTGGCTGGTAGTATTTTCAGGAGAGGAATGTGGTGTGTATACTGGCTGGTAGTATGTTCAGGAGAGGAATGTGGTGTGTATGATGGCTGGTAGTATGTTCAGGAGAGAGATGGGGTATGTATGATGGCGGGTAATATGTTCAGGAGAAGAGTGCAGAGTGTGTGATGGTGAGTAGTATGTTCAGGAGAGGAGTGCGGAGTGTATGATGGCTGGTAGTATGTTCAGAAGAGGAATGTGGTGTGTATGATGGCTGGTAGTATGTTCAGGAGAGGAATGTGGTGTGTATACTGGCTGGTAGTATGTTCAGGAGAGAGATGCAGTATGTATGATGGCGGGTAATATGTTCAGGAAAAGAGTGCGGAGTGTGTGATGGTGAGTAGTATGTTCAGGAGAGGAGTGCGGAGTGTATGATGGCTGGTAGTATGTTCAGAAGAGGAATGTAGTGTGTATGATGGCTGGTAATATGTTCAGGAGAGGAATGTGGTGTGTATAATGGCTGGTAGTATGTTCAGGAGAGGAATGTGGTGTGTATACTGGCTGGTAGTATGTTTAGGAGAGGAATGTGGTGTGTATACTGGCTGGTAGTATGTTCAGGAGAGGAATGTGGTGTGTATGATGGCTGGTAGTATGTTCAGGAGAGAGATGGGGTATGTATGATGGCTGGTAATATGTTCAGGAGAAGAGTGCAGAGTGTGTGATGGTGAATAGTATGTTCAGGAGAGGAGTGCGGAGTGTATGATGGCTGGTAGTATGTTCAGAAGAGGAATGTGGTGTGTATGATAGCTGGTAGTATGTTCAGGAGAGGAATGTGGTGTGTATACTGGCTGGTAGTATGTTCAGGAGAGAGATGCAGTATGTATGATGGTGGGTAATATGTTCAGGAAAAGAGTGCGGAGTGTGTGATGGTGAGTAGTATGTTCAGGAGAGGAGTGCAGAGTGTATGAAGGCTGGTAATGTGTTCAGGAGAAGACTGTGGAATGTATGATGGCTGGTAGTATGTTCAGGAGAGGAATGTGGTGTGTATGATATCTGGTAGTATGTTCAGGAGAGGAATGTGGTGTGTATGATGGCTGGTAGTATGTTCAGGAGAGGAATGTGGTGTGTATGATGGCTGGTAGTATGTTCAGGAGAGGAATGTGGTGCGTATGATGGCTGGCAGTATGTTTAGGAGAGGAATGTGGTGTGTATGATGGCTGGTAGTATGTTCAGGAGAGAGATGCGGTATGTATGATGGCGGGTAATATGTTCAGGAAAAGAGTGCGGAGTGTGTGATGGTGAGTAGTATGTTCAGGAGAGGAGTGCAGAGTGTATGAAGGCAGGTAATGTGTTCAGGAGAAGACTGTGGAATGTATGATGGCTGGTAGTATGTTCAGGAGAGTAATGTGGTGTGTATGATATCTGGTAGTATGTTCAGGAGAGGAATGTGGTGTGTATGATGGCTGGTAGTATGTTCAGGAGAGGAATGTGGTGTGTATGATGGCTGGTAGTATGTTCAGGAGAGGAATGTGGTGCGTATGATGGCTGGCAGTATGTTTAGGAGAGGAATGTGGTGTGTATGATGGCTGGTAGTATGTTCAGGAGAGAGATGCGGTATGTATGATGGCGGGTAATATGTTCAGGAAAAGAGTGCGGAGTGTGTGATGGTGAGTAGTATGTTCAGGAGAGGAGTGCGGAGTGTATGATGGCTGGTAGTATGTTCAGAAGAGGAATGTAGTGTGTATGATGGCTGGTAATATGTTCAGGAGAGGAATGTGGTGTGTATAATGGCTGGTAGTATGTTCAGGAGAGGAATGTGGTGTGTATACTGGCTGGTAGTATGTTCAGGAGAGGAATGTGGTGTGTATACTGGCTGGTAGTATGTTCAGGAGAGGAATGTGGTGTGTATGATGGCTGGTAGTATGTTCAGGAGAGAGATGGGGTATGTATGATGGCTGGTAATATGTTCAGGAAAAGAGTGTGGAGTGTGTGATGGTGAGTCGTTTGTTCAGGAGAGGAGTGCAGAGTGCATGGAGGCAGGTAATGTGTTCAGGAGAAGACTGTGGAATGTATGATGGCTGGTAGTATGTTCAGGAGAGGAATGTGGTGTGTATGATGGCTGGTATTATGTTCAGGAGAGGAATGTGGTGTGTATGATGGCTGGTAGTATGTTCAGGAGAGGAATGTGGTGTGTATGATGGCTGGTAATATGTTCAGGAGAGGAATGTGGTGTATATGATGGCTGGTAGTATGTTCAGGAGAGGAATGTGGTGTGTACGATGGCTGGTAGCATGTTCAGGAGAGGAATGTGGTGTGTATGATGGCTGGTAATATGTTCAGGAAAAGAGTGCGGAGTGTGTGATGGTGAGTAGTATGTTCAGGAGAGGAGTGCAGAGTGTATGAAAGCAGGTCATGTGTTCAGGAGAAGACTGTGGAATGTATGATGGCTTGTAGTAGGTTCAGGAGGGGACAGTGGAGTATATGACAGTAGATAGTATATTCAAGGGAGGAGTACAGAGGCAGAGCATATGATGACAGGTAGTATGTGCATGAGAGGAGGTCAGATAGTATGAAGGTACATGGTGTGGACAAGAATTCAATGCTTCATCAGTGGCATGCATAGACACAGCAACTGATGTTAGCTGCAGAGACACAGCACAGGTGCCTACCACCTCCTGCACACCTACCCTCCTTCTGTTTCTCCTTGCCACCTTAACATCTTGCTTCACTGTCAGCCTAACACCTCGCCACAGTGCCACCTTAGCACCTTGTCACCTTAACACCTTCCTGACATCCCACAACATCCCACCAGCTTACTGCTTCATACACATCCTTTGGAACGAACTACTGATTTAATAACTAAATAAACTCTATGCACAATTACTAGCTGAATACAAGTGCAACAAATAAAGAAAGAAACAAACAATAACAAAAAAAACAAACAAACAAAACCTAAACTGGTTCTAAAGCCTGAAGGTTTTTTACTTCATGCATTATATGCATGAAGGTAAAAAAACCTTCAATGTGCAGCTCCCCCCCCCCCCACAGCCCCCCCTAATACTTGCCTGAGCCCCAGCTCGATCCTGCAATGTTCACAAGAGTAGTGACCCTCCAGGGTCTCTCCGTCCCCATTTGCTGAGATGCAGCAGCACATTGGCTGTTGCTGTTGTCAATCACAGCCAGTGAGGAGGGAGCGGAGGGGAATGGACATAGAGAGTTGACTCGGGGGCAAGCACGCATTAGTGCCCCCACAGCAAGCAGCTTGCTATGGGGGCACTCGGCAAAGGGGGGAGATCTCTGAGGCCAGTCAATGAGCCTCCTTTCTGCCAAGACACGTCAGCAACAGCAGCCAGCAGTAGAGATGCTTTGCCTCCACCTTTGTGCTCTTTCTGCAGTCAGCACTAGATTACATTGAGCGAGAGTACTGAGAGTGCTGGGGGGAGATGGAAGGGCAAGGGAGGGCAGAAAGAGACCTGTGGAGCTTTCGCAAGAGGAGAGCTAGGCTTCTGAGTTTACAAGTGACATTAAAGAGCAGGAAGCACAGGGCCAGCACTGGAGGTGGCAGAACTCCATTCCACTGCATTCCAGCTCAAGAAAAGCCTTGCTCTTCTGTTCTGTCCAAAACCCATCAAATAGACTGACAGGCTGATATATTTCCTTATTTCCTGGTCTTTTTATCCCGGAAAAAAGGGAAATATCCCAGTATTCAATGTGAATAATTTCAGAATGATCATGGGTATAGATATTTAGTTTGTATCAGGGAGGAAATTTTGATGAAAAGATTTATTTCAAATTGTCAGATCTACTAAATTGTCATCTGTTTTTAATTCATACAGAATGGAATTGTAGCACAAACATTTAGAAACTGTTATGACTGTCAATTAATATATTTTAATGTGTGACCAGAATTAGAGAGAACTTGCTTGTCAACACAACATTATATTGATGCTATTATGCTGGAAACAATATGTGGGCACATTATTATTTTCACCTATCTAGTATCTGGTTGGGGTTCCTGTTGCTTGATTACTTAATAGATTCAACAAGGATCCCTTAATGATAATTGTAGTCTACCTTGATATGATAACCCCACACCGCTCTTTTAGCTTTGCTAGCAACACTATCATGCTACAAAGCCTCCATTACAGCCTTATTTGAGCTGCTTTTTGATTGGGGAATTTTTAACTGAAGGTACTGTCACACATATAGAACTAGCTTGTGACTTTGCCTACTTGTGAACATAACACATTATAGTGCTGGAAGCAGCCAATGGTAAATGGGTGGGATATATAACCATAAAGAGGTGTAAATGATCAGCAGTATTCTTTAATAAAAAAAAACAACTCCAGGAAAAGCCCCCCACTGCAAAGGCTAAATGCTTGTTTAGGTCCAGGAGACTGAGAAAAGCAGTTTTATTTACCTGATCCTCTGCTCCTTTCCTCACACCTTATTCACAGCACAAAACCGGTCCCTGAAGCTTCTTTTCCCCTATGCTCCAGCAGTCACAGGTCCTCAGTTGTCATCAAGCATAATGCAAAGTTCAATGCCCTGCACTGAATGTGAGGACTATGAGAAACAGTCCACCACTGGAGCATGGGGGAGAAGCGGAAAGCGCCAACTGCTGTTGGAATGGAGGATTGGATAAGTAAACACGCTTGGACAGCCTTTTTACTTTCCCTGCAGTGGGGACCAAATTATGACCATATGGGCTGCATGTTGCTGCAGAAATTGATTTGTCATACCTGGCAACCTCATTCCAATCTTTATGGATCCAGTTTTGGTGATCTTTTGTGATCTTCTTCTGCTGTAGCTATCCTCTTCGTGGCTTGAGGTTTCAAACATCTGTTGTGGTTATCTGAGAAGTTCCGGAGCTCATGGCAACTTAAACAAATTTGTACATTCTCTTAAATTTCTGTGGAATTATATATTATATACTGTACAACATTTTCTAGATTGAGATCAGATGCCCCATGGCAACCAACCTAATTTAAAACATAAATTGTTATAAGAATGGAATTGTTTTCACTGGAAGGAACAGACCACTGCATCTGTATAGACTGCTGTAATTATTTGGAGAACTGCCAAATATTTTCTCATAGCAGAGGGAAGACTTCCATTCAGGGCCAGCATATTTTACTAATTCTTTATGTCCATGTATTTTTTTTTCTTGTTTTACACTTGACATTTGTACAATACGGTTCTAAGCTTTTACAAATTATAAATGAGGAAAAATAGCACTTTATTATGTAATTTGAGGATCTGTAAAACTGTTTTGGCTCTGAAAACAACACGATTCATTAAAATATGTGCATTCACCATAAAAACAATCAATATATTTAGGCAGGTTTAATATTCCATTGAAAATAACACACAAACAGAACATACTTGACAATGCAGCACAAATCCACTCATATGTATTTTATGGATACAGAGTTGTATGCGGGATTAGCACATAGTAGAGTGTCATTAGATATGTTGTAGAAAAGGAAACATGGCAGAGTTTTTTGAGCCATTTTGTACATGTGATCTTTAAATAAGACCTGTTTTATATCTCTTACAATTTCTAAACATCATTGTCACCTTCAGATACAACAATATCTGGTGGGGAAAAAAAGATTTGCTACATTTTTTTCCCATTTAAAGTGTCAAAATATTTTCGTAGTCTTTTAGCATGTGGAAAAAAGATTATGATCAGAACGTTTAAGCTTAAGAAAGGAACTGCACTGATGTGGCCTAAAGTGCGAAATTGCAAAACTTTTTAGGTTTAGAAGACAGTACAAAGTGTGGAAAATGCCATTACCTAAAGCATATGCTTGGGATGGGGAATGGGATAACTCTTCCTAGGCACATTGGGCTTTAGTTATAATTGATCCTCCCACTTATTTTTTAGCAATGTGAATACATGTCCCAAATTCATTATTTCTGCTGTAAGAAAGTTTTTAAAGTATGTAGTAGGCCTGATAGGTTTTTGAAGAAAAGAAGAAACAATTATCTATGCTATTACGCCTCTGGCAGTAATCAACACAAACCAACCGGAATTAATCTCTTAGCTGATTTTACTGGTGTAAACTGATTGCTATAGGTTAGTGACGTTGAACACAGGTATTTCTGTAAATAAAGGTCAGCTTTATGTAACAGGCATGTCATTGAGAGAGGGTTTGAATTCTAAAAAGAGAAACAATTAAGAATAAGATATTGTACAATTAGACTTTTCAAAGTAGAGTGTATTGGTGGCCAAAACATTTTTTATTTCTGTTTTGAATTACAGTAATTCTTTTTGTGTTTTTCAACAGTAATACTTCAATAAAAGTTTTAAAAAACAGACATTTACATGAACATCACCACATCTTAGCTACAACATAGATATTCTGTATGTAAAAAAGAAGACAACATACAGAGTCATCAAGACTGCTTTACTATAATAATTTCAATAGAGGTAGTCAATATCAATATTTAATTTCCATCAATGGTTTACCATAACATAGCAGTAAAATACATGGGGGGGTTAATCCTACTGTGGAAGCACTGGATGGGTAATGGATAAAATGGGTATGGGGGGGGGGGGGTAGTAAGAAAGAGGATATGTTAGGGTAGCTAAAGGAAGGGATCAGGTTGGGGGGTGGGATGGATTCAGGTAGAGTGTAACCATACAGACCACATTTTATCATACTTTACTGGGCAGCCTCACATATGTCAGTTGGTACGTTGGGAGCACACTTTGATCAGGGAAATGAGCACAGTGTGCTTTGAGGGAAGGAGCAGCGAGCTGGGAAAGTCGTAGTCTAAGTAGACTGTGGAAGACCCTGTGGGCAGTTGTTCATTATTCCATCTGGGACAAGTTGGTTATCTGATTCAGCGGTATTACTCCAGGAATATTCTGACAGTGCTCAATTGACCTTCTTTGTTGGGGGTCCGCATTAAGGGGTAAGAGGCAGTGTGAATGGGTGTTGGTGATGCCCAAAAAACGAGTAAGGAAACTAGCATACACCACAAACGGGATGCCTGTTTATCTCACCCACTCGGCGCTAAGGAGATAAGTGGTATGATCACAGCTAAGAGATCATATAAAATCAACTAATAAGAATAAAATCAATAAAACAAATAATTGATATAAAATCAATACATCATCAGCTGCTGTTATAAGACAGTGAAATGGTAAAAAGGTGTGTACATCCAATTCTAATTGCAATTACATGTATACATGTGTTGGTGATGGCTCCTTTTGGACACCACTTTTCCCTTTCATTTCAGTTATCAGCAAACGCTTTGAAGATTTATTGGTATTTTTTGGACTGACATTTTTTAGTGCTGCACTTTTTGTGACACTTGTATTTTTTATGCCATTATTCCTGCATGTATGTGCTGGCAGCTAATCTTTACTGTTAGGATTTGAACACTTATCAACCCAGCGCAGCTCATTTTGTTACATACACACTTTGAATAGTCGAACAACAGTCACCAAGGGACAAGTGGGGGTGGGAGAAAGTTTCAATTTGAGGAGTATCTCCTGTCTGGCATTGTAGGATGCGTAGAATAGGAAAAGTTTAACATATTTTTGTTTTTTTAGTATTTGTGATGCCAGAAAAAGGCTCTGTTTTATGCCAGTGTTGTACCTGGCATACCTGTGTTTGAGGAGGCTGCTCCACTTGCAAACAGTGACAGAGTAACACAAGTTGCAACAGTTGTAACCATGATCAGGCTCCTGCTTAAAGGGAAGACCTGCCCCCTGATGCGTCAGCAATAACACATTAAAGGGAAAATGAAATGGATTTGGGTCACTTGTATTTTAGATTTTGTTTTTCGTTTATAAGTGTTTAAACGGTTGTACTACACCTGCCTGCAATTGCCTGCTTTAAGGCTTGCTTTGTCCGAGTGAAAAGTTGGAGTAGGCCAATTTTACTTATGCTTTTATGATAATTATTATTATACAGGGCGTGGCGTCTTACGCTTTCGCAACCCGACTTCCTCAGTAGGAAGTCATGTCGCGAAAGCGTAAGACGCCACTCGTATAGGGGGAGGAGACCTGGACGGACGAGCAGCGACCCACCAGCACGGCTCCTGACAGCTACTGTTTTTGGTGTGTACGGTCCGCACAAGCCCATTGTGCCGATTCATGTGAGTGCAATTCTATGGGTGGCGTCTTACGCTTTCCTGACACGACTTCCTCAGTAGGAAGTCGTGTCGCGAAAGCGCAAGACGCCACTCGTATAGGGGGAGGAGACCAGGACGGACGAGCAGTGACCCACCAGCACGGCTCCTGACAGCTACTGTTTTTGGTGTGTATGGTCCGCACAAGCCCATTGTGCTGATTCATGTGAGTGCAATTCTACTTTGAATGTGAATCAATTAAAGGATAATAGCAGTGTACACTTAGATGCCTCATTATCTTTATTCACATATCATGTCCATGGGATGGTGAGAGATCGATTCAGGAAGTGGCATTACCTATACTGGTCTTATTAGAGGATTCAATGCTGGTTTAATGCTTCAGTTAGATTGATTCAGGAAGTGGCATTCCCTATACTGGTATTATTGAGGATTCAATGCTGGTTTAATGCTTCAGTGAGGTGAGAGGCCATCTGGTGGCTAAACGGTGGTGGTGTCACTTGCACTTTTATATGAAACATCTATCAAGCACCTTATTGAATTTTAATCCACGGTTATATTTATATTTTAATGGACTCTTATACACTTTACTTTGAATGCACTTTATGGACATTATATATTGCACTTAAGAGGAATATATATTGCACTTTAAGTGAGTTTATTGATTTATATGATGCACATTGTCACTTTATTTGATTTTATATAGCGCTGTATACATATTTGTTTATAGTTCATTTCTCCCGTTAGTGAAGGAGGTTTTATATAGCTGCTGTATTTTCTTTATGTGTCCCAAATTATTGGGTCTTAACACTACACCACTTTATATTTAATTGCGCTGATTTATCTTTTTGCACAAATTCTGAAGAAATGACACTTTGCTACAATGTAAAGTAGTGAGTGTACAGCTTGTATAACAGTGTCAATTTGCTGTCCCCTCAAAATAACTAAACACACAGCCATTACTGTCGAAACCACTGGCAACAAAAGTGAGTACACCCCTAAGTGACAATGTCCAAATTGGGCCCAATTAGCCATTTTCCCTCCCCGGTCTCATGTGACTTGTTAGTGTTACAAGGTCTTAGGTGTGAATGGGGTGCAGGTGTGCTAAATTTTGTGTTCTCGCTCTCACTCTCTCATACTGGTCACTGGAAATTCAACATGGCACCTCATGGCAAAGAACTCTCTGAGGATCTGAAAAAAAGAATTGTTGCTCTACATAAAGATGGCCTAGGCTATAAGAAGATTGCCAAGAGCCTAACACTGAGCTACAGCATAGTGGCCAAGACCATACAGAGGTTTAGCAGGACAGGTTTCACTCAGAACAGGCCTCGCCATGGTTGACCAAAGATATTGAGTGCACTTGCTCAGCGTCATATCCAGAGGTTGTCTTTGGGAAATAGACGTATGAGTGCTGCCAGCATTGGTGCAGAGGTTGAAGGGGTAGGGGGGTTAACCTGTCAGTGCTCAGACCATACGCTGCACACTGCATCAAGTTGGTCTGCATAGCTGTTGTCCCAGAAGGAAGCCTCTTCTAAAGACGTTGCACAAGAAAGTATGTAAACCAGAAAAACACTGCCCTCAAGGAAATATTTCAAACAATGTGGTGCAGCGCTAATCATAGAATTACTTAGTGACAATTGATATGCAACAATCAATAAATAACCATAAAGTGAATGTGGCTAAATAAAAAGATGTGTGACAAAGTCACCGATGTTAAATATCTGCACAATAAGTCCATGTATATCATAAAAATCTGTCAGAAAAAACAGATGATTACAGTTCCCAGAAAGGAAATCTCCACACAGAAGAGTAAGATGTGTCAGGGAGTCGCAGAAGAAAATGCACTCAAAAAGCGATTCAATTGGCTCCTTACCGGATCCCCCTCATCACCAAATTATAAGTGGCTAAGCGCATCATGCAAGAAACCGGATGGTCCGGGGTTAAATCACCATGTCCACCACAGTAGCCTCCAGTAGCCAGAAGGATCAAATAAGAAGCAGTTTAGGGGCATCAACACTTTGCACAAACTCCTCCTCAATGAGTGTGGAAAAGAAAGGCTCCCATAGTGCATTACCGAGCAATTACTATGGGAGCCTTCCCTTTATTTCTTTTCCACACTCATTGAGGAGGAGTTTGTGCAAAGTGTTGATTTGAACAGTGATTAGATATTGGGGCCAAAAGGAGAGTCCAGGATTACACTAAGCACTCTGGCATGTGGAGGCGGACTGATAGTTGTGCCATTGATCTTGACAGAGAAGTCAGGGGAATGGGCACGTGGGGGAGGATATATTATGAGCTCAGTTTTGGATAGATTCAGTTTGAGGAAGTGATGTGACATCCAGACTGATATGTGTTTTAGGTTTTAAATTCCAGTTTTTTGTTTGTTTTAGTAGTAAGGATTAAGGAAACAGTGAAAGTCCAAAGCTCCACCTGTTGGCTTAAAAGAATACAAAATATCAATCAGCAATATTTCAGGTTTTCTTTTTCTGTTTTAGTTTTTTTTTTTTTTTGTTTCTTTAAAGCAACCCTTTCTTTTTCCAATGTTTTTTAAAAACAGAATTGAAAATGGTAAAATATGAACTGTTCAACATATTAACAACTAACCGATACATAATTGATAAACAAAAACTCTTCCTGGTCTGTCTCTGTCCCCATTTTTCCCTCACTGGGCTCTTGCATCTTCCATAGCTGACATATAGGATAAATTGTGATTGGTGGCAATGGGTCCTGCAAACAGATTCCTAAAAATTTGCAATATTGTTTAAAAAAACAAGACAAAAATATTGGGTATTAGCTAATAAATAAATGAAATAACTAATTAATACATAAATACATCTCATTTATGATACAGCACAGTGGCTTTATTATGTTTTTTTCCACATCTCCAACTGTGTTAAAACAAAAATTGTTAAAGTGTTTACCTTGTGTTATAAAGTATCAGTTGTGTAAAAAGTGCATGTCCTGTCAGGTTTTTACTGCTTACGAGTGCTCCATTGAGTTGTCACCACAGGGAAATTATGGAAAATCTGCAACAGACAAAAATAAAATGTAACAAAAAAGATATTGGGGGGCACACCCTAAACACACAATTCTATGGTTAGTGCTGCTAAAAGACCAATATACAAATTAAACAATATAATAGCGCATGCATACACAAAAAAAGTTTCTTTCAAATCTTGCAGGGCTACTTAAAAACACCTGCTCTTATTAAGTAAAGATGGGGATTTAGTCACACCATATGGCCATATTGTGCTTAAGCCCACCACTACGTCAAAGTACCCCATTTTCAGTGGGTCCTACACTATTCATAGAAAAGATAAATCCCACTTCTCAGAACCATAGGGCATACTCACTCCTTGCATTTGAAAGAAACTTTTTTTTGTGCATGTGTGCGCTATTATATTGTTCAATTTGTATATTGGTCTTTTAGCAGCACCAAACTTAGAATTGTGTGTTTAGGGTGTGCCCCCCAATATCTTTTTTGTTACATGTTTAGTCCTTACCAGACTTCTGGGTGGAGCACCCCACTCTCCCACACCAATACCTCATTATCATTGTCCACCTGTGAGTAGTTATAGGAGGGGTCCCTTCATTGCAGTTTCAGCAGAGGAATCTGCAGCTAGCAAACTTCTCCCATGCAAGGAGTGAGAGTGCCTTATGGTTCTGAGAAATGGAATTGAACTTTTCTATGAATAGTGTAGGACCCACTGAAAATGGGGTACTTTGACGTAGTGATGGGCTTAAGCACAATATGGCCATATGGTGTGACTAAATCCCCATATTTACTTAAGAAGAGCAGGTGTTTTTAAGTAGCATTGCAAGATTTGAAAGCAACTTTTTTTTGTGTATGTGTGTGTAGCAGTGGCATTGGGCCCGATATGCATCTGCCAATGTTACCGGTGACACCTTCAGCCCATTTAAGCTGAATACCCAAGCGTGAGAGTTGAGACAATAACCATTCTGGCATCTTTGGTTTGTTTTGTTTATTTGATAATGGGGATGGAAGAAGGGAACGAGTGGGATACTCCTCTGGCTCAACTAGGTAAACTGGGACACTTTGCAGAAAAATGCCTGTAAGCAATGTCTTGACGCCAGCTGAATGACGACCAACGCTTACTGGCGCTTGAAAAATGCTGTCTTGCTGGACTGTGCTAGAGCTTTTAACCCTCAGATTAACTCAAAAGATCCTGGACTGTAGCAAGACTTGACTCTTGACACTGCGTTTAGCTCTAAAGTCCTGTGAACAGCTCCCTCCAGCCCTTCACTGGCTGAGGTAGCTCCTTGTAACTGCTTGTGCTGCTGCAACTCTCAACACTGTACACTGCACGCTGTACACTTAACTATTCAGGGACCAACCGCTGGCGACCCCTTTACACTTCAGGGTCCTCTCACTAGGCACCCCCTCTGACACTTCAGGGTCCTCTCACTAGGCACCCCCTCTGACACTTCAGGGTCCTCTCACTAGACACCCCCTCTGACACTTCAGGGTCCTCTCACTAGGCACCCCCTCTGACACTTCAGGGTCCTCTCACTAGGCACCCCCTCTGACACTTCAGGGTCCTCTCACTAGACACCCCCTCTGACACTTCAGGGTCCTCTCACTAGACACCCCCTCTGACACTTCAGGGTCCTCTCACTAGGCACCCCCTCTGACACTTCAGGTCCTCTGGCACCCCCTTTACAGTTAGCTAGCTCCTGGATCCCTTGGACCTTCACCGGAGCGGTCCCCTCTCACCTAGGCAGACCCCCAGGGGTAGTTCACAGTACTCACTAACTTGGAATGCTTTCCTGGAACTGGACCCCCTCTACTCCTCTCTGCAGCTCAGCTCAGCTCTCTCTGTACTCTCAGGCAAGCCGCCCGGAACACCCGATCTTTCTGACAGGAGGAGAGCCAGCCATACTCTCCCTCCTGATAAGACAGAAAAAAACAACAACAATGTAGGAGCGCTAACAAAACCTCCAGCACATGAAGAGTAAATGGGTTAGAACGGGTGGGGGAGGGGAAGGGAAGAGAACATGAGGAATAGAAACTGCAAAAAAAAAAAAAAACGCAGATGAAAAAACGCAGATGAAAAAACGCAGATGAAAAAAATACCATAAATTGATGAATGACAGAGTCCTGATGGAAAATGTCCAAGGCACCGAGCTGCTCTCCACAGACAAGAGGAGTTCTGAACTAAACAAAAGAAAAAGAGAGAGAGCGCTCTAAGTGCAGACAGTCTTTATTAATAACAAGGCATAGGTGATATAAACTCACTAGAAACCAAAGTCATCGAGCTGTGTCAAGTCATGGACATCAGGAATTCCTCTGGGAGGTGCCATCCACTCGTGTGCAGCAATTCAGAAGCTTGATCGCTGATCAGAGGAGAAAAGGAAGCCGGCTACCTCCTCCAGCAGTCGGCGGTCAGCGTCTAAGGCAGCGGCTGCGATGTGCGGTGGAAGCTGGAACGCGGTCTCGTCACCAGGGAATGTATGGTGTGTGGAATATGCACGGTATGCACGACGCGTTTCTGAGCATGCGCTGGGTCACGTACGGCCCTGCGCGCTCTTTCTTCAGGTGCTGTGAAGCCGTGTTTATTCCAGGGAATATATATGGTGCACAATAAAGGATAATTGGACACAGCCCAGGAGAAAGGGAACCTGCTAGTGATTTAAAACGACATATAGACAGGCAATACTATATAAAACTGCAATTAATCACTACATTAATAAAAAACATTAGCGGCACATATGTGGAGTCTGTTCAATCGATGAAATATGTGAAAAATAAAAATAAAAAGACAATTGATCATCAATCTCATGCTTAGTAAAGAAAATAATTGAATAATAAAAATAGGATAAGATAAAACTAGGAGAACCCAGGCTAACCTAGGCTCACTGAGGACCCCTAGAGTTATATGGAAACAACAATACGTGAAATAAAATACATAAAAAAAAAAAAAAAAATTAATTATATGAATGATCGTGAAACCGCCATTAACAAGGATTTGATTGGGCATTAAAACCATTAAATAGGATAAAAATCACATAATAAAAAGACAAAAATCAGTATATTGCAAGTATACTTGTGGTCCCTATAATTTACTTATACATGGACCTAAGAGAAAAAAAAAACAACAAGATATTTTAATATATCTATAAAAGCATCAGAATGTAAAAATATAAATATATAAAAAATTATAAAATATTAGGAAAATATTATAAAAAATATTATAAAAAACTCAGGCTTAGGGCGCAACATTATAAGATGGTATGTACATCAAGCTCTTCATTTAACCCTCGAGGCGCGAGAGCATCCAATGTGTAAATCCAAAAGGTTTCTCGCATACACAATTTAGAAAAACGTTCACCTTCTGGTAATTCTTTGGGGATAGCTTCAATGACCCAGATTTTTAGACCCTCAGTAGATTTACCGTGGATTTCTAGAAAGTGTCGCGGGACGCTATGGAGATCACATCCCCCCTCAATGAGGCGGCGATGTTTTCTTTACTAAGCATTAGATTGATGATCAATTGTCTTTTTATTTTTATTTTTCACATATTTCATCGATTGAACAGACTCCACATATGTGCCGCTAATGTTTTATATTAATGTAGTGATTAATTGCAGTTTTATATAGTATTGCCTGTCTATATGTTGTTTTGAATCACTAGCAGGTTCCCTTTCTCCTGGGCTGTGTCCAATTATCCTTTATTGTGCACCATATATATTCCCTGGAATAAACACGGCTTCACAGCACCTGAAGAAAGAGCGCGCAGGGCCGTACGTGACCCTGCGCATGCTCAGAAACGCGTCGTGCATACCGTGCATATTCCACACACCATACATTCCCTGGTGACGAGACCGCGTTCCAGCTTCCACCGCACATCGCAGCCGCTGCCTTAGACGCTGACCGCCGACTGCTGGAGGAGGTAGCCGGCTTCCTTTTCTCCTCTGATCAGCGATCAAGCTTCTGAATTGCTACACACGAGTGGATGGCACCTCCCAGAGGAATTCCTGATGTCCATGACTTGACACAGCTCGATGACTTTGGTTTCTAGTGAGTTTATATCACCTATGCCTTGTTATTAATAAAGACTGTCTGCACTTAGAGCGCTCTCTCTCTTTTTCTTTTGTTTAGTTCAATACTCTCCCTCCTGGGACTCTGCTTCCCTCCAAAGACGCTGCCTCATGCGCTCCCCTCAAACTTATATCCACTCCCAGAATCCTGTGCAGCAGAATCTGCCTTTCTGGGGTAGATACAAGCCTGAATGTGCCACTGATTGGGTTTCCTCCACTGCCCAATGAGAACCTTCTCATGGAGCCAGTGGGGAGACTCCCCAGCCTCAACAGCATCACCTGAGAGACATGACAGCCCAGCTGAAAATCATGACCCTGCTGTTAGGCAGCCAAGGCCCACTATACGTTTGCCTAGCACCTACCTTGTAGGGTGCTACATGTGCGCTATTATATTGCTCAATTTGTATATTGGTCTTTTAGCAGCACCAACCTTAGAATTGCGTGTTTAGTGTGTGCCCCCCAATATCTTTTTTGCTTCATTTCCTGTAGCCACAACAATAAAATTAGAGGAAACCCACTCTCAGACAGGAGTAACTGGAACAGATGTTCCCATTGGAGGATTTATCCTCCTGTTTTTGGTGACTACCTACATTTTTTTGGATTTTCAGTCCTGATAATAGTGGATAAATAAATAGGGTGGATCTACCCTCAGAGGACACAGACAGCAATAAGAACCTAAAAGAGGTTCTGTTCCTTCCCTACTCTATCCAAAATAAGAAAAACACAGTTTTGGGTAGAGATAAACTTCAACATCACCTAATAAGAAGATGGGCTCCATTTGGTTTCTTCCATTGTTAGGGTGGACCTACATAGCCTAATAGTTGCATGTGATACAAAACATCTAAAAGTCATTTGGTCCTGGAAAATTAAAAACTAAACAAAGAAGTTATGGCTGGAGCTGGACTTTGACTAAACAGCAATAATGAGCATGTTAAAGCACCTATTGCCTATCAATATGGTTGAAAAATTTATTGAACTAAGGCCAAGCTAAAGCCAGCTACACATGGGATTCCAGCACAACTGGGGCTTGCCAGACCTTCTCTCCACAAGTCAGAAATGTTACAAAGTGTTCATGCATAATTGAATGACTATTCTATTGACTTTTCCAGAGCCTCTCTCATCCTATGGAACTTCCCACCCCAATCTGTCTGACAATATCCTACTCTGTTTGCTTTGAAATGATCCCTGAAAAGCCTCCTCTTCAGAAAAGCCAATTCTGCCCCCACATAACAACTGTACTTTTATTTTCTCCATCAGCTCATCCCCCACAGCTATTACCTTTTGTATCACTTGACATTACCTCCTAGATTGTAAGCTCTAACGAGCAAGGCCCTCTGATTATTCCTGTATTGAATTGTGTTGTAACTGTACTGTCTGCCCTCATGTTGTAAAGCGCTGTGCAAACTGTTGGCACTATATAAATCCTGAATAATAACAATAATATTAATATTTTTGAAAAAGACACATCACAGAAATGTTCTGTGTTGCAAAACCTCTATGTGCAATAGTGAATCATTCAGATGTTTGTAAGTCATGATTATTGCTAGAGTTGGCTGTATCCCTTTCAAATATTGGAACTTCTATTGTGCATCTCGATGCATGTGTTGGCTGGGAACAGTGAAGGCTATGAAATTATGGATATGACTTTAAACTATTAAAACAAAAAAAAAAATTAAATAACAGTAAGGTTATAAAATAATTAAGAAAAAAAACAAAATAAAGTTAATTGGGGAGAAAAAAAGGAAAGTGAAAAACCCAACAAACATCAATTTAAATGAAGTTCTGCAAAGTGGTGACAGATACTCTATAAAACCGCAGGACTTAAAATTAGTTTCTCAACCTTAACTTACACAAAATAATGACTGTGTTTAGAGTTTTTAAGGTGATCAGCTTTTTAATAAACAAGAAACCACTCTGTCTTGACAGCCAAACAGAGGTGAGGCAAAACATACGGCTGTTTGCCAGCACATAAAAATGATTGCTTTTAATGTCTACCTTAGTATACAGCTGCATTTGGAGACACTCTCCAAATCCTTTTAAAATCATCTTGCTTTTAGAATCCACGAGAATGCATGTAACTAGAAATTGCAGAAAATGAACCTGTGTTATCAAATCCCAACTATGGGTAGATATGCGAGATGAGTTGTTTATGGATTTCTGCATTACTAAGGTAATATTTTGATACTACTTTTCTTTTTCTTCTTCTTCTTTTTTTTTTTTTTAAACTTAGTATTCAGTTCCATAATGCTGTAGGTCTGTTTCCACTGATCAATGAAACTTTCATGAAATGATCCTCCATTTCCTCATTCTGATAAAGAAGTCTCAACTTTTCCTTGTACACACATTTTACCATACGTTAACACAAGAGGGGGGGAATCAGTGACACTGGAAACACTAAAGCTACTTTAGGATTACTTTTCAAATTTGTCTGCAACAGCCAGAATTTACAAGATATTACAACCGCTATTTTATAAAAACTGTTTAAAAAAAAAAAAACTCTTTGGAAGACCATCTCTTCCGGCAGTTATGGCCTTAAAAGTAAAACAAAGGGTACTATTACTTCAAGACAAAAACCCCACTATGAAAAATATAGTGTCAAAACCTCATTACGGTAACAGAACCAGGTGGGAAGTTTTTTTCTAATGAGAACTTCCGTGGAGGCAAAGTAACTAATGATAGTCTGAAAGGAGCTTTTGTCTTCCCATATACTAATGATCACATTTTTAATTACGCAGGAAGGCCCCCATGTATGTTGCTAATGATGAGCAATTAAGAACAAGATGTGGGACGCTAAATGAAAGTCCAATAATAATACAAATGAGGAAACTTAAATGAGAAATGTAATAAGTATGAGGAAAGAAATTAACGATGGTTGTTTGAATATGAACTTTTGCATCTTTAATGGCTGAAGTAGTTTGGCTGGAGTTTTTAATTGTTTTTATGTATAGATTGAGAGCTCCTTGGATCCAGGCATTGTGTTGGTACCTAATGATGACATTCCCATAAACTATTAGTGAGTTTTCTGGAGTTCTGCAGATTGACTGTAAAAAAATATAATGATCAACAAAGAAGACAGAATATTAAATAGTTAGTTCTCCCAAAATGAATGCTTCAGATGGGAGTGGATGCAGGTGGGGTAAAAAACTCTCTAATGTTTTTCTCAGATTTAGGATCTCTGCACCTGTGATTCTGGCTCAGTGCATCAACCATTACAATAGAGTTTTACTATGTTTGCTGCATTATCTATTTATTTGACATTAAAAAGAAGTCAGCAAGCAGCACGCAGAGTGAGAGTGCTTTGCTTGATTCTTTAAGAGCTGTACCAGGAAACCACAAAATCATCTATGGGGACGGGGACCCCACCCTTAGACTCTCCGGAAGATTTTAAACAGCTTAAGCTGGCCATAGACAGTTTATAATTTGGCTGGTTCAGTAGAGACTGGCCAAATATCACTCAGTCTATCATCAGATCGACTTCTGTTGAAGGATAATATTGAAAACTTTTTCTCAATCAGTGGCTGCAGCCACTGATCAGTATATTCTGACTGCAGTAGGTGCAGCTGTTAGAATACAATGTCCGCCTCGCTTGTGTGGTTGGAGGAAACTGTTAGTTATTTTTTGTTCAGCCAGCCGTCTATGGCCAGCTTTAGAAACCCCTACTTTTTATATTAGAGGGCAGGCAGGCTGGCATAACTCTGTTGTAATAGAAACAAATAGGAAAAAAACTAAGATTTGTACGTCTCTGTTGTGAAATTTCAAGACAAATTTTTCCACAATACCTATAACTAATGAGGAAAAGGTAAAGGTTTAAGAATTGTTGTGACTAGTGTGGCCACCAACTAACTATACATTTTAGATAGATTTTTGCTAAATATTTTGCTCTTTGCCTAATATTTTTGCTTATATTTTGCTGAGACCTTTCTAATTAACATAACAAGTTGTTTTAAAGTAGAAGTCCAAACTTTTGGAAAAATTAAATTTTAATGTAGGGCAGTGAAATAGTATTACCTTAGCAGATTATTTGACTATTCTCTATTAGATTAATCCAAATTTATATATTTGTGCACATCGTTTTGGATTTTGGGCCCTGTTCTGACTGTGGGTGGACTGCTTTTAAAAGTCATAGAAATTAATAGATAGCTGGATCACTGCAGACTGGATCATTACGCGCAATGTTCCACCCCCCCCCAAATAGAAACTATGAGGGAAATTCTTCAGGTATTCTTAAGAATGTATGGTTCTGTATCTTGATCTTTTAAAGATAATATCCATAGCAATGTAATAGGTAGGTATAAGAAAAGCATGGCTAGGGTCAGAAAAAGAGCTTGGCTATGCTTTGTGCAATAGTGCAAACCAAGCTGATACTATATATCATCCAGTATAGAAAAAAGAATAGGAGAAACAAGTAGAACCTATTCTGGTTGCATCTAGCGTGCATTCTTAGGGCAGCACGGGAGTTGTGTTTTCCATGGTGCAGAGGGAGTAACTCCAGGTAGCACAGAAGACATAGGTAGTAGCTGCACCTGCAGAAGTTGAAAGACTCTTATTAAGTTAGGAAATTTCCTGAGAAACCAAGCAATTTAAACATTGCATTCAATTGACCATCTTTTTGTGTAGTTAACTGGAAAGGGAAACCCTTGTGATAGGTATTTTGGTGTTCCTGAAGTAGGTCTAGAAGTAGTCTTAGAGATCTCCTCAATTGGAGGGTCTATCCAGATAAGTCTGATAGAAGTTGAATCACCTTTCTATTAAAGTCTATCAGAGTCCCTTGCTGCTCACATGATTGCTTCCTTCACTTTATAATAGTGCTCTCTGCGGATAATGTCTCTGGGACAATTTGGATCCTTGCTCTTGTGGGCTCTGTCAATTTCCAGCGGGTCATCATTAGGATGATCTAGGAGTTGGTTAAAGATGGACTGCAACAATACTGACATTTTCCAAGAAATTGCATACTCTTATAATGTCATGATGCATGCAGTTCTCCTGGTCATTCAAGTGCATAATGAAGTCATTGATTTGCATAGTATGATGAGAGATCACTATACTATGTTCTTCCAATTTGAAGTGTATGTTCTGCTGTGTTTTTCCACCTCCTCTACTCTTTTGTCAATAAAGAATATATCTTGTTTAACTGTCTGCATTTCTGCCTTATGAGAGAGTCCACAATTCTAGTGACATAGCTTCCAAATCTGCTCTGGTCTGGGGAGATCAGATGTAAGTGTCCAGATTAGTGTCAGTCTGAGTCAATGAAGGTAAGAACTGACCTTGTTCTGTAGAATCTATGGAGAGCAGCAAAGGAGAGTCCACATGAGCAGGGCTATGAGGAGGGGAAACACAATCTGCATCCTGCGCTTCTGCTGGTGCCATGTTGGAGCATGCGGCTTCGGCTGGATGAAACTTTGCTGATGGGAAGAATTCTTGCAGCTGCTTAGCTTCAGTGCTGCCAGGAGTTGGTGTAGGTATAGGGTTCTTATTGGGACCTATTTGCTGTTGTGTGGGGTCTGCTATGATGGGGTATAAAGCCACAGCGGGCAGCCTTAGGAGAGAGTGATGTTAAAGTGATCCTCACGCCACCATCGGCAAGCTACTTCCCCCCAAATAGAAAGTATTATTGGAACCACTTTGAAGCCTGGCATTTACAAAATAATATACCAGAGTGGGGACAAGCCTTAGGTCTCTTACACTAGAATCTGTTACACATTGGAGAGGTATGTAGTCTACCCACATTCTTTATGCATTATTATCAAGTCTTTTGCAATTAATAAAAAGTATACACAATTATTGATCTCAGGAAACTCCTGCTGGCTCAGGACACTTCTTCTACCAGAACACTGTTACGTGTTAACATGATTAATTCCTGTTTCTAAATCCTGCATGTTTAGATACCCATGCCCACCATCAAACAACCGCTAAAAGAAGATATAGTCTATTGTGATATCATGGATCAATTGGAGAACTCAGATCAGAGCTGGTACCTAGAATAACATATAAAGTCGCCATATGTGTAGAGATTTGTGATTGATTTACGTTGAAGTGATGGCAAAAAAGCAATGCATCAAACTCTAACAATGTAACACACACAGCAAGAACTGAAAAGAATGTTTTAAAATGCAACCTATATGTTACAGAAGTATATTATCTTTGAAAAAAAGATCACTTTATTTATTTTGGCTAGGATCAGTTTTCATGGCACATGCAGATATTTGTTTCAATCTTTGAGAAGCCATTGTCAAAGTTCCACCAAAGCCAATTATCTTGGAAGAGTCAATTTTGATTAAGAGCTAACAAAATTGATCTAATGGGGGATCGTTGGTTTGCAGTTTTTATTCTATTTAACTATTTTGATTGCATTAAATGATTGATTGCATGATCATATTGATATAGCATGTGTGTGTCCACCTTTAGGGACTATAAAAGACATATATATATATATATATAACTTAAAAGTACTAATGAAAAAATATACATGTCAATAGATATAGCACCATTGGTAAAAAGTAAAGAATCGCAAAACACAGAACTCGCTAGAGAAGCAACTACATTTGAATTATTTAAGGGCTGTGTATTACAGCCAGTGAGCTAGTTTTAATGGAAGTCACAAAACCAATCTTACACTTTCAGCCTGACAACCTCGAATCATCTGAACAGTTTTAGGGCATTAGAAAGCTCTTTGCTTTTTCATGCAATGTATTAACAAAGATAAATGACCAAAACACTTTGCTTGATTGTGTCTAGTGCAGAAAATTAACTGTACGGTATACAGTTTTATATCATCCTCTATACGGTTTATGTGCAAACATTGGCTGTGAATGTTTTTTTGTCCCTGGGTCTCATCAAGCCTTACATACTATGTCCAAGTTGACCATACTCCTGATGATGTCACACAAAATCATAGGCCATGCTGAAAGTCATTATGGAATAGTAAGAATAATCACACTGAGAAAACAGCGGCAGAAGGGTTTAGAATAGAAAGGTATTACGAAAGGACAAAGAATAACAGTAATATAGCAATTTCCTTTTCCATACATTCTCATTTTTGTCACTTAAAACACACTTGACACAGATGTATAGAAGCCATACTGATATTAGATATCAATATTCAGCATTAAGTGTTTCTCAGTGGCCAGCTGAGCAAACAGGCCAAGCATATACACTGAACAAAATTTTAAACGCAACACTTTTGTTTTTGCCCCCATTTTTCATGAGCTGAACTCAAGACTTTTTCTATGTACACAAAAGGCCTATTTCTCTCAAATATTGTTCACCAATCTGTCTAAATCTGTGTTAGTGAGCATTGCTCCTTTGCCGAGATAATCCATCCACCTCACAGGTATGGCATATCAAGATGCTGATTAGACAGCATGATTATTGCACAGGTGTGCTTTAGGCTGGTCACAATAAAAGGCCACTCTAAAATGTACAGTTTTATCACACAGAACAATGCCACAGATGTCGCAAGTTTTGAGGGAGCGCGCAATTGGCATGCTGACTGCAGAAATGTCTACCAGAGGTGTTTCCCGTGAATTAAATGTTAATTTCTCTACCATAAGCCGTCTTCAAAAGCGTTTCAGACAATTTGGCAGTACATCCAACAGGCCTCACAACTACAGACCACGTGTAACCACACCAGCCCAGGACCTCCACATCCAGCATCTTCACCTCCAAGATCATCTGAGACCAGCCACCCGGACAGCTGCTGCAAAGATTGGTTTGCATAACCAAAGAATTTCTGCATAAACTGTCAGAAACCGTCTCAGAGAAGCTCATCTGCATTCTCATTGTCCTCATCGGGGTTTCCACTTTACTGTAGTTCGTCGTCGTAACCGACTTGAGTGGGCAAATGGTCACATTGGATGGCGTCTGGCACTTTGGAGAGGTGTTCTCTTTACGGATGAATCCCAGTTTCCCTAGATCTTTGAGTTCAGCTCACGAAAAATGGGGGCAAAAACAAGTGTTTGTTTATAATTTTGTTTAGTATATGTAAGTCTTATGTATGTAATGCATACGTGTACATTAAAGCCTAACTCTAGCCAAAACATATTATTTTTTTCCTGGATAGAGTAGGGAAGGATTTGAAGCTCTGGGGCTGGGTTCACACTTATGCGAATCTCCCCACATCTGATTCGCATTATAGGAGACTGTGACCGGCTCTCAATAGAATGAATTGCACAGGGATCTTGTGCGTGTTTGGCTCAGTTTCAGGTCTGAATTCAGGCAAAAATTTGGGCTGGATTCGTCCCTGAAACAGAGAACAGAGACGCACTGGACCCCTGCTGTGAGCTGCATGCGAATCAAGTGTGACTCGAGCCTGAAAGGTTTTCAATGCTCTCTATGTCACTATTGAGTAAATCAACCCATCGTTGACATGTACAAAACCTAATTGTTGTAGAATGAGAAAGGATTAGATCTCTGGACTATGTTATTATTGGTGTCTGTGCCTTCATGTTCCATTAATGCCCCCCACCATTTTTTTTTTTTTTGCAAGAATGTCACATGGACAGAAAGGGGGAGACAATTTCCCCAACGGCATAACAAAAAGAAAAACCTGACAGAAATGTTAACTCTTCCTTACTACATCCGAAACTAAATAGAAAATGGCTGAAGTTAAGCTTTAAAAAGGGCCTAAACATAGGCAAAATGTGAGATAAAATGTAAATGATATGGCACAGACAGTAGGCATTGTGCAGCTGATCTCTTGCCTAGGCTTTTTTTTTTTCATCCATTCCACAGTGCTGTTTTGTTGCGAGGCAGCCACCATTTTAGTAGCAGTGCTATGACCAAATAAGTCCTGTAAGACCCTGCCCCCGATACTTATCGAGGAATTGAAGACAAAAGATAAATCTTTCAGGGTACAGCTTAGGCACAGTTACTATCTATAAATATACCCTATACCAGTGATGGCGAACCTCGTAAAACTGTAGTTTTAGAACTACAGTGCATTTCCCGGGATGCTCAACTACACTGCAGAGTACATGAGCATCATGGGAAGTGTAGTTCCAAAATAACTGGGGTGCCAAGGTTCGCCATCACTACCCTATACCATAGCGCATCTTTACTTTTTAAGTTTAGGTCCACATTATAGGCCTGAGAGGCTTCTATTACGCCAGGACAATGCCTAGTCACTGTGCAGAAATGCTCTGCTACTTACAATCGGGATTTATATGCTAGAGATACAATTGTTTACTGCTTGCTTTGCCACATTAAACTGTGCTAATAAAGAATCCCCATTAGACAGTCAAACTTTAGTTTTATTGAAAAAGCTCAATTTAAATCAACTGTTCTTTAAAGACCAACTCTCCAGGTAGAGGCACAATCAAATTATTTTTCCCTTAAAAGCTTTATTTGTCAAAAACAAATACACTGTAGTGAACATATAGCAAATATCAAAGTGACAATGTCATAACTGGTACAGGGTGGAAAGAACATTGAACATTGATTAGAATGTCCTTAGTAAGACAGTAAGACAAAGATAAAGAAAGTCATATGAGGGATTCAACTTTAAAGGTGTTAGATCTACAGCTAGTATAACAGGTGAAAATAGATCAAACCAAGCAATAAGAACTAGACACAACATGTGGATTTAATCAAAGGCGGAAATACAGGCTACTGTCAAAGTGGGGTGGCCACAAATGTTTCCGAATCCTTGACTTGTAGGACTTGGTTTTGGGAGTCTTCAAATGTTTTCTAGGTGGTCAAGTTGAGGGTAGATGAGATCACACAATAGCCGGGGTGTAAGGGAAGGTTAGGAATGTGTATTCGTCAAGATGCCTAACGGATATAGGGAGTAAAGATCCATATGGGGGTAAGGGTAGAGAAATGTAACCATAAAGGTCGATGATGAGAGGGGAAATGTGACTGGGGGGATGGGGGATGGGGGATGGTTGGCAGGGAATTTAGAGGGGGGGGAGGGAGGGGCTGATAGTATCCAAGTATAAGATAGAGAAAAATGGGAAGGCAGATGGGGATGGGATCTCATGCTTTCCTCCTCGCCCTCTGTTTTGGGGTTCAAACATGTGATTTTAAGTCAGTTGTTTAATATATTTGTCCGTCGTTTTAAAATGCTGCCATCAGAAACAGGTTGTCCTGAACTTGTCAGGAGTATCTCTTGTCTGGTGGATAAGCTCCTCCATATCTGCAATTTTCTGTATACGTTTGAACCATTGTGTTCAGTTGGAGGCTTTGGGGAACGCCAATAAGACTGGATGCATAGTTTGGCAGCGTTGACCAGATGCATGGCTAGGGAGTGAAAGTAGAGAGATTTTGGGATGCTGGAGTGGTGTAATAGAAATTGGGCTGGAGAGAAGTCTAATGGGAGGGTGGAGATCTGGCAAGTAAGTCTGTGGACCTCTTCTCAAAATAGCTGGATTAGGGGGCAGGATTAGTAGCAAGCCCAACTCCTCATTACAATGCCAGCATTGAGGGGAGACTGTGGGGGTGAATTTGTGGATTCTAAGTGGGGTTCTGAACCATCTGGAGAAGATTTTGTAATCGTTTTCTTTCGTCAGCACATTCACTGAGCCCTTGTGGATATATGTGTATATCCCTTCCCATTCATTGTCTGAGAAATCTATAGCTAGGTCTTGTTCCCATTTGCGACTGGCTAAATTGAATTTGAGTTCATGGTTGGCAAATAGCATAGAATAGATGTCTGAAATTATATTAGATGTTTTGAGGCAAATTTTTCAAAAGGTGTGTGTTGTCGGGACAAATCAGGGAGAATTTGGGGTCTGCTTAGGAAGTACCAGATTTGAGCATATGTCCAGAATGGAAAAGAATGGTTTGTAGTTCTGGATGTCAGAGATGGTAAGAATAGGAAATAGCCTTTGTCAAAGAAATGTTCTGCTCGGACGGTGGGGTGAGGTCAGTTGTCCAAGAGAACTAATCTGGCATGCCAGGAAGAAATTCCGGATTAGGAAGAGTTGGGGTTAAGGGACCCAGGGATGATGACAGTTTTTATTTACGGCAAGTTTCATGGAAAGCTAATAGTGTTGTTCCTATGAGGGGGTGTAGTTTGCAGGATGGAGGGAGGTGGCTGGGGCATATCCAAGGGAGTTGGGGAAGATGTGGTAGTGACATGGCCTCTTCTAGTTGGACCCGCGCTTTAATTCGGGAATGGATGTTTCAATCGACCACCCTCGTTAGTTGGCAGGCAATATGATATTTTTTGATATCTGGGAGGCTAATGCCTCCTTTCAATTTAGTGATAGTCAATGTACTTAGTCGCGGCCATGATGTATCCAACAGGAAAGATGTACACTCTCTGCAGTAGGACAAAGAAGGCTGGGAGTATTTTTATCAGTATGGTTTATAAAACATTCAGGATCCTGGGGTGGATATTCATTTTCAAAATTGCCGCTCTCCCAAACCATGAATAAAGACCCGTGGACCAGAATTTCAGATCACGCTGTACATTTCAATGAATCAGGAGATAATTCTTGGCATATAGATTTGAAAGTCTGGCAAGTAATTTAATACCCAGATATGTTAACGTGTGTGATTTTAACAAGGCGAAGACTTTAGGAATATTAGGAATTGTAATGTGCGGTTCCGATAAGAATAATAGGACATCAACTGCAAAGGCAGCCAGTTTGTGGGTTTGTTTAGAGATTGTGATACTTTTAATGTCTGGATTGGATCTAAGATGGCAGAGTAGAGGTTCCAGGTTTAGAACAAAGATTAGGGGTGAAAGGGGACAGCCTTGACATGTTCCATTTTAGATTGAGAAGGCATTGGACAAGTGGCCATTGACTCAAATTTCTGCTGTTGGGGTGGAGTAAAGTGTTTGGATGAGATGTAGCATCAGTTTTTGAAGGCCAATTTGCCTTGAGAGTCTCGAACATGTAGTTCAATCTAATTATTCATTCTTAACCACTTCAATACCAGGCACTTTCCCCCTTTCTGCCCTGGCCAATTTTCAGCTTTCAGCACTGTTGCAATTTGAATGACAATTGCGCGGTCATGCAACACTGTACTCAAACTAAATTTTTATAATTTTGTTCACACAAATAATTTCTTTTGGTGGTATTTAATCAGTACTGGGTTTTTTATTTTTTTCTAAATAGACAAAAAATACTGAACATTTTGAAAAAAACAAACAAAACAAAACATGTTTTTCTTTATATTTGTTATAAATTTTGCAAATAAATAATTGTTTTTCATAAATTTAGCCCAAAATGTATTCTACTAAATCAGTGTATATTTTTTAGTATGTGTGAGAGTTATAGAGTCCACAAACTATGGTATATATCTGGAAATTGATCAATACTGATTTCTTTTCTTGAGCCCCTAAAATGCTAGGACAGTAAACCTACTCTCCAAATGACCCCTTTTTGGAAAGTAGACAGTCCACAGTATGAAGTAGGAGGCATGGCGGGTTTTTTAAGTTGTCAACATTTTTTCTTTACATACTGCCACCAGTGCAGTAAAGCCTCATCATATAACTGGTGTGACGGTGATCAGGGACACTGACTGGTGACAGTACGAAACAAAAATATACATTTTTTACAACTTTTTTTGTACACACTGTGACCAGATCAATGTAATGTTACCATAGGATTCGGGATTCGGGATCGGGATTTTCTGTTTTTACACACTATGTTTCATTATATCAGTGCATTACATTGCTATAAGCAAGCTTTTTACTGAATACAACTGATTATTTCAGTCTATTTTGCTGTTATTAGCTGTGATTGGTCAAAGCTAATCACATGGTACAGATGGGCTGTGATTGGCCCCATCTGTACCATGTGATCAAATTAACCAATCACAGCTAGCAACACAGTTGTACACATTGGATGACATGAAAGAAAGCCATCCATTGTGTACAACTGTCATGTGACCCCCACCGCAGTCACATGATAGCGGCAATGAGGCAGTACACAGATCAGTTATTGGCCATGTCCTGTGGACATGGGTGGTGGCAGATTACGCTGCTGCACAGCCCCGTGCGGGGGCGTGATCCGGGAGGACGTCTTATGATGTCCACCCGGATCGACGAGAGGCCGGTGCCCGCATTATTCAGCCATAGGCTAGTCGGTAACTGGTTAATACTGAATCCTTTTAACTCACTAGTGCAGAAAGAGAAGAGTTAGGGACTTTAAATGAGGCACATGGAAACATGTGCCTCCATCCCTATCCTATATATATATATATATATATATATATATATATATATATATATATATATGTAAAAAGAGGGAGGGTTTAGGACTTTGAATGAAGTGCATCACTAACGGTAAATAGTTGATATCATGAACTTAATGTGAATGTATATACCAGAAAAACTATTTAAAATTAATGAAACCAATGCTTTTTTGAATGATATCAGTAACAGATTGTAAAAACGAATTGTACATCATATTTACAGCGATACATGTGATAAACCATATACACAGTTGTACAGAATTGAATCATACCCCACTCTTATGGGAATATTGGGTATAAGAGCTGATTCCGAGAAAAGTTGCATTGTATCATATAATATATGTAATATAAAAAAAATAATAACGCAAACATCTAAAATGCATAGTTGCAGCAGAATGATTGCATCCTATAATGCTCGACGTGTTTTGTGGAGTAAATTACACTTCTTCAGAAGCTGTTGCAATCAGCGTATCTATGAGAAAAATATAAACCGCTGTAGAGTTGGGTACACGACAAAAGTTGGTTGTACATTAAGAGCATCAATTGATAAAACAGTGCCCATCACAAGTATTATTCACAGTTCAGCCTAAAGTTTAAACACATGGTGATAAGGACCATCTAGAAACGTCTCTACCAGGAACTGGGGGAGTGACCTGTCAATGTAGGACATAAAAGCAAGGACTAGTGCTGTGTTGCAGTTTATTAGTGCCTGTCTGTACTATGCTTAGGCAACCCACCTCTTCTAAGGCAGCCATATTTTCAACCATTATACTATGCAGGCAGTAGGTTGGAATGTGGGCTGGAGGTGCACCAGGGGGAAGCCTATTCAACTTTTAAGGTTTATATTTATGTATAGTTGAAGTAGTCACGCTGCATTGCAAAAGGGATGAAATCCAAGCCAAAGGGGTGACTTGAAAGAAGAGTAATTATTTAAAGCATGTTTAATGTCCTTTTATACAAATCAAAACTAGTAGTCCTTTCAACATAAATATCAAAACGATTGAATAATGTGGTTATGTTCTTATAAATAAAAACACAATTGGATAATGTTCACTCCTAATCTATTTTGAACGCACTCATAGAGCTCAGTACAATGGGAGCTGGAAATAGACATCAGTAGGTTTTCTTGAACAACAAGGGTTGACTTGTATAGTCCCAGAAACCATTAATATTATTGACAGATTTCTTAAAAACAAAATGCGTCATTCCCCCTCTGGTGTGTGTTCTTATCTGCTGCACTTAGCTGTTATTGTGCAGGTTTTTCTACGAGAATAATGAGTCACTAGTTACAGAGAACAAGGGAGAGAGAGCCCGTCAGTGGCAGATCATCTGCAAACAATTAGGTCTCTGCTACTCATTCCATTCCAGTATGAAAGGCCAGAGAAGCTGCAATCATTTATATATCCAATTACCATAAAACGTATTAGCAATTCATTTATTAATGATTCATTAGTTAACTGCACCTAATGAGCAAACAATAAGCAATGCTGTTCAAGCTGCCAAAAGAAAGGATTGCGGGGAGGGTTTTAAAGTGAAAAGGGTATGCATATTAGATGCAAAGCCCTGGTCATGATGAAGTTAATACGCAACATAATTATGAAATCCGCTGTCTTGTGCCAGGCGCCACAAAACTCTGTCTAATAGAAGCGAAATTAATATTTTTTCACATTTTGCCGAACAATGACGGCTGAATTTCTGCCGCACAATCTCCCTTCAGTAAGTTATATGGCACAATTAAGTTAATAAAATTCCAGACAGCAAGACTGTGTTCTTTGTTTGCTGTTCAGGCCCCTTCTAGAAAAACAATAAATCGCATTCATGTCAGGCGAGGCCCATCCCTTTGCTAATTACCTTGTGGTGCTGAAATGACTTCTGTGAAATTGGGAGCACGCAGGAATATACAAGCATACAAGGAAGTCTTTCTCAGACTTGTGCAGTAAATGTGTGATAGGCCCCAGGCACACAGATGTTAAACCAGCGAATTCCCCTACAGATTACACTAATGGAAACCCTGTCAGGGAAAGTCAAATGCAAGATCTGTGGTCAAAATCTAATTAAATTTTCTGTACTTAAAAGAATATGAAAGCCTGCGGGTAATGAAGAGTGTATAGAGGAGAAAAAAAAAAGCTGGCTTGTTTGTAAAACTGTTTAATTGAATAGTAACTACTACTGAGCTATAAGTCACAAAGCAACACCTGTTATCGGAATGAGCATTCTGAGTTATGGCCTGTGTGTTGGTGTCGGGGTCCATTCCAAATTAGCGCAAGCAGCAGTTACAGGAACTATAGCTTGGGAAGCGTAGATCCTGCTGTTCTTAATGAGTGAATATGTGTTTGTTTCTTGCTCTATGAAACGATCTGCTGCTACGATGCCTTTAGCGTTGGTACGAAAGATTCATTCCATGGCACTATGAAAATGAGAATGGCTTTGATGTTGTTCTATACGTATAACCTTATGGCTAGGTTTACACTATCAGGTTCTCATTACATTTTTTTTTTTTTTGTCTGCAATTTACCAAATGTATCAATTTCTTGCCAAAACAAGGTTACAGCTCAATGGACATACAGAACATTCTTTCATTTAGATTATGTTTAAAAAACTGTGTTGATGCCCCCTCTCATCTCTTCCCTAGCAGTCTCTAAAGCTTCTGGTGAAAGATACCATTTTTAGATTTACTACATTCAGGTGAATCACACCGGGCATGAAAAATGCTGCTTTTAAAGGAGTTTGATGGGTTTTTTTTTTTACATCCTCTAAACCCCCCCCCCATATGTTAGCCTATGTGGCCATGCACACAAAGGCGTTTTCAGGTAAATTAGAAGAGGAGTGTTTAGAGGCATAAATAAAAAACAATCACCAACATGTTTAGTAGAGGAGCGTTTGGGTGGAAAAAAAATTGTTGATGCATCTAAACACTCTTTAGGCATGTTTTTAAACTGCTTTTTTCCTGCCAAGAGAAAAGGCATTGAGAAGAGTTGGACAAATGCCCAGTGCTCATGAGGCCTAAAAGAAATGTTTTACCTGCATTTCATTTCTTAGCATAGTAAATAAGTAGAGCTAAAGGCAAAACTTTCTTTGTTAGTTTTGGATAGATTGGAGAGGGATTAGAACCCCTGTCAGGGGAGGGATTTCCTCTAACTTCTTGTTTTAGCAAGGAGACAGGTAAATCTCCTCAATGTGGTACAGGGTTATACTATATCTAGAAAAAAAAAGTTTGTCTTTAGTTCCACTTCATTTTCTGAGGGTTACACAGTCCTGCCACACAGCAAGCCAGGAGGATGATATTTTGTACAAGTAAATAACACCATCAGCCACTGACTCAACAGTGAAGGATGTGTAGCAGACTATAAGATCATCTCTCTTTTAACTTTACTTTCAACTCCTTGTAGGTACATTTGCATGTAGAGTACCAGACTGGCACCTAGCATAGTCCCTCCCTCTCCAAATTTGAATCATGCTGTATAGTGGATTGAGCACAAACATGCATTTGTGTCTTTTTTTTTAATCTGCATGAACTTGAGTGTGTGCTGGAACTTTCTATTGGCCTTCCACTGCATCTCCCACCCCCACCCTTTGTGTTTGAAGAAAATTTTTTTTACTATATTCGCCACCATTTCAAACTTCTGACCTTAAAGAGAACCAGTTATTAGAGAAAGTCTGTAATAATTAAACTCTGTAATGTAAGAACTTACTATCTCCTGTTTGAGCTCACTGCAAAAAATAATTTTTTGATAAAGATACTGTTGGAATGAAAATGTAAGGTTTTGTTACTTTACATTTTTATCCTCTTCCACTTAATGATTCTTACAAAAGGCCATTTTTGATTCTTTACCAAAACATGTAAAAGACACCCTCTTCCAACAGCAGTTTACTCTCTTCTTACATAGGTCTTTCTATCACAGTCAGGGGTCAGGCTCAGAGACCAGTAGCTATAGGGATAGACAGGTTCCAGTGGGATGGTGTATATGGTGGCCAGTAGGATACGTATATGAGAAGGTCACCTTGGCAGGTGATGTGGGCTCACCCAAGACATGGAGTCTAAGCACTAAACAGTCTTCACCAGAGCTCCCGATGGAGGAGATGGGTTTTGTTGTGTGTTATTTGGCAAGTCCTATCCCTCAGAGATGCCCCACCAGGTGGTAGGCAAGCCTGGGTCTGGTAACAGATGTAGTAGGTAGAGATCAAGCAGAAGCATAGTCAGTTAACAAGACAAAGATCAGTAACAAGTGGTTACAGGTTCGGATCAAGCAGAGGCATAGTCAAGGAATGAGTCTAAAGGTCAATAATTAATGGTTGCAGGTTAGGATCCAGCGGAAGCATAGTCAAGTAACAAGCCAAAGGTTGTTAACAAGTGGTAGTGAAGATATGGATGCAAGCGAAGTGAAAGATATTGGCTGAAGAAGATCACAATAATCTGACAAACAGGAAGTGGAAAGACATGGCTTAAGTAGGAAGTTCATGGGAGAAGCAAATAATTAAATATTCATGAGAAACAAGATGTCCAGCATCTCATGTGTCTTGGTAAGTAGAGCTACCTTGAGATGCAGCAGATGTCCTAGGTTCAGATCCAAGTAGTGACAGTACTTTCCTCCCTGGATGTCTTAGGGCCAGGTTTGAGAGGAAACCTCTGGTGAAATTCTCTTGTTAATCTAGATCCAGTTCTCCTCAGGTTCCCAAAAATGTTTCTCTTTTTTCCATATCCTTCCCATTGAATCAGATATTGAAATATGTTCCTAAAGATCCTGGAAGAAGAATTTTTCAACCACACATTCTTTTTTACCCTGTACCTCAACAGGAGGAAGAGATGAACGAATTCTTCCAGAAAAAGGTTTTTCATGAAATGGTTTGAGTAGGGATATGTAAAAAACAGATTCAATTTTCACATTTTGAGGATGTTTTAAGCAAAATGTGAATGGGGTGATTTGAGCAGAGATCTGAAAAGGTCCTACAAACTTTTGATCGAACTTAGCAGATGGAACATGAACCTTCACATTTTTGGTGGATAACTAAACTTTATCACCCACATGAAAAGTAGGGAGTGAGCTGCATTGTCTGTCAGCAGCTTTTAGTACTATTCTTGAGCCTCCTGGATCATTAAATCCAGTAAGCAGCTTGGGGTGTTGTAGGGCACAGAGTTGAAGTCTTCTGGGATTCACCAATTGGGAGGCACAGTGTATACTTGCTAAGTTCACCCCGGAGCCTGTTCATTTGCATTTATTATTTTTGAATGCTATTTAATCACTTTAATGTTGTAACTACAATTGTTCACATATTGTCAGGTGTCTGGGTAATGTAATTTTTTTAGTATAGTGCTGCACTTTTGGCTTTTACATAAAGACTAAGTACTTGAGTCCAAAAGCCATTCTTGTCATGCCTTGGCTGGAAGTCGATCTTGTGATCGGATGTCTTCTGGGTCGTTTCCCTGCTGCCTGGGCCACTGGGGAATTCCAGTTTTGGGCAAACTTCTCATTATCTTCTACCTTTTGATATGTGACTCTTGCTCAACAATGTGGCCAGTTGTAGTCAGTTACCTGATCTTGTGACCTAAAAATACCCTTTTTCTGCTGGCGCCTTAGTATAGGTTTTGCTTCCTGTTTAGACTTCTGTTTATTTTCTGTTTTGTTACTGACCCTGGCTTTCCTAGACCACTCTTTGGATCACCCCTTTGGATTATACCGACACTGGTTATCGACCTTGGCTCGCTCTTGACCACTCTTCAGATCACCCCTTTGGATTGCACGGTCTCCTGTTTTCATCTCGGCTCACTCCCGTCCTCTCTTCTGGTCTTCGCTCCCTTGGGGCCGGGCTTCTGACCTAAAGCTCCTAACCGTGAGTCATACTCTTACCGTTGTTCCCTGAGTTTGCTTGCTGCACTTTCTTTTTTGGTCCTGTTAATTTGGCTGCAAAACCCTATCTGCTCCTCCACCTGATACCGGGGTAACAAGACTACTGGTCGGGAACCCAGAGGGGCGGTTGGCATCTCAGGCAGGCCTAACAGTATACTAAGGCCAGATGGACCTCAACAAGTTGGTTCAGGCAGTCTCCCTTCAGTGACAACTACTGGGTGAGCAGGCCAAACAGGTAAAGTCATTGGAGGAAAAATTAGTGGCAATCAGAACTATCTTGCCCTCCATGTCTACTGTGCATGGTCACAGTTCTGCTGCTCCCATCAGTCAAGGGGCTGTAGCTAGGGAATCGATTGCCGTGGTAAACACCGCGGTCCGCAGGCCCTAAAGATACCTCTTCCTGAAAGGTACGATGGTAACCCTTCTGATTGTAGGGGTTTTCTCAATAATTGCCTATTGCACTGTAGGAATCAGCCCTCTGTTTTGCCTCTGCTCAGGCTAAGGTGGCATTCATAATTTCCCTACCTAAAGGCAAATCTTTGTTCTGGGTGTCACCTCTTCTGGAGAAAGAGTCTCCTATACTTAATGATCTCTCTGCCTTCTCCAAGACATTTGAAAGCATTTTTGACATGCCTGGCAGGATGTCTGCGGTGGAGTCTAGTATCCCGGATTTATATCAGGGTAAACTCACTGTAGCGTCCTATGCTATTGAATTTCACACGTTCACGGCAGAGACCTCCTGGGGTTATAAGGCCCTTAAGGCTTCCTTCAGCAGGGATCTTGCTGAATGCATTAAGGTCAAATTGACCTACTGAGAGAGCCCTGAGCCTCTGGATGATTTTATTAATCTTTCTATCCGGGTATACGCTCGCTTCTCTGAACCTTAGGCAGAGAGGGAGTGCAATAGACTGTGTAATCCTCACAGAGTGGATCACAATCCTCTGCCACGGCCTGCGCTGGTTTCTTCCGTTTCTCTTCCCGTCTCTTCTGTAGAAGAACCCAGGGACGTAGGTGTGGTGCGGTTGTCCAATGATGAACGTATCAAACGCAGAACCCTAGGCCTCTGTCTCTTTTGTGGGAATCAGGGACATTTCCTGCGTGCTTGTCCTGTTTCGGCCGGAAGACTGCAGTGCTTAATGGGGGATTGAGGAGTTCCATTAAGCCAGAAAGTTTTGAATGCTCCTCAAGGGAAGCTATTAATTCCTATTTCCCTATCCTGGGCAGACCAGTGCTTTTCCACCATAGCCTTTATAGATTCTGGTGCTGGCGGTGTGTTCCTTGATGCAGCACTGGTTAAAAGACTTCAAATTCCTATTGTTTTAAAGAAATTTCCACTTTGTGTAACCATTCTCGGAGGCAATGGACTTATTACCCACAAATCCAAACCACTCTCTGTCCTATTGGGTGCATCTCATCAAAAAATCCTAACGTTTGAAGTTATTTTGTCTCAGACACACCCAGTAATTCTGGGGTTCCCATGGCTATGTGAACACAACCCGTCTATTGACTGGTCCACGGGTCAAATTTCTACCTGGAGCACCTCCTGTCTTGCCCACTGTCTCTGTAAGGTAGTACATAATAATGTTTCCATTCATGAGGTGTCGTCGGGCTCTGTGGAACACTTTGCCTATGCTGAGTTTGCCCATGTGTTTTCTGAACATGATGCTGAGGAGCTTCCGCCATGTCGCCCCTATGACTGTGCCATAGATCTGCTTCCTGGGTCTCCCTTACCTAGGGGGAAGATATATCCTCTTAACCTTGCGGAGACTAAGGCAATGGAGGAATGCATTAAGGACAGTCTTAGGAAAGGATTTATTTGGCCCTCTATCTCTCCTGTGGGTGCAGGCTTCTTCTTTGTGGAGAAAAAAGACGGTGGACTTAGACCCTGTGTAGACTACAGAGTCCTCAATCATATTACGATAAATAATCTGTATCCTCTTCCTCTCATTACCAAACTTTTTGTCCGAGTTCAAGGATATAAGATCTTTACCCAACTGGATCTTCGCTCTGTATACAATCTGATTAGATTAAAGGCAGGAGACAAGTGGAAGACTGCCTTTATCACCAGAAGGGGCCACTATGAGTGCCTTGTTACGCCGTTTGGACTTTGTAATGCCCCAACCATTTTCCAAGAGTTTGTGAACAACCCTCTCAACTCGTTCATTTTCGTCTATTTATACGATATACTAATCTACTCTAAGAACCTACGGCTCCATCGTAGTCACGTATGCAGGGTTCTCCTACGTCTCAGAATGCATTGGTTGTACGCCAAACTATCCAAGTGCTTTCCTTTCTTAGGATACATAATCTCTTCTATGGGTTTCCAAATGGATTCCAGGAAGCTCGATGCCATTCTACAATGGCTCAGACCCTCCAACCTGAAGGAGATCCAACGTTTCATCGGCTTCTGTAACTAATATCGAAATTCATTAAAAACGTTTCCAAAATCATGGTCCCCATCTCGGCCCTCACTAAGAAAGGAGCTAACTGTTCTCTGTGGCTTCCGGAAGCTTTGGAAGCCTTTGTCCGCCTCAAATCTGCCTTCTGCTCCGCACCCGTTCTTAGCCATCTGCAAACCTTCAGCTCAATTTATCTTGGAAGTTGATGCCACAGAAATAGGTGCCGGAGCAGTATTATCACAACAAGACCACATTACCAACAAGATACACCCAGTCGCCTTCTTTTCCAATAAGTTTTCTTTCGCTAAACAAGATTATGATATTGGGAATCGTGAGCCTTTGGCCATTAAACTGGCATTCTCCGAGTGGAGACACTTGTTAGAAGGTAGTGAACATCTGTAGTTCAGACCGATAATAAAAACTTGACTTACCAAGCGAAAGCACAAAGATTGAATCCCAGGCAAGCCCGCTGGGCTCTGTTCTTCACTCGGTTTAACTTCATTGTGACTTACATTCCGGGTACCAAGAACACCAAGGCAGATGTTCTGTCTCAGCAATTCCCTTGCGAGATTCTTCAAAGTTCTCCGGATCATATAGTGAATCATCGCTCTTCTGGACACCATCCTGCAAAGGAAAATGTTGGTGGCTCAGTCTTGTGTCCCTACTAATCTTTCGATTACGCCTAATACATTATATGTTCCTCCGGAACTACCTAAGGAAGTCTTGCAATGGGCCAATGGACAAAAGATTTCTGGGCAACCGGGTAGTAAACAAACCCTTTTATGCCTAAAACCCCTAGTCTGGTGACCCACCCTAATCAAGGACTTCATAGTCTTTGTTAAAGAGGTTGTAAACCGATCATTTTTTTTTTTCTTTTCTTTACATCCTGAAAGATAAAGACATAATGAGCTAGTATGCATCGCATACTAGCTCATTATCAAATACTTACCTTAGAACGAGCCCTCGCCGCGCCGCTCTCTTACCTCTATGACGGGCGACATGTACAGTCGCCCGTCTTCCGGGATCGCGACATCCGGCCATCTGATTGGCCGGAGCCGCGGTGACGTCACTCCCGCGCACGCGCGGGGGAGCCGACGGTCACGGCACAGGGCTCTGAAGGAACGGCACGATCTGCCGTTCCTTCAGAGCGCATGCGCCAGTGACGTCACTGGCTGCATCAAATGTAAATATCTCCTAAACGGTACATGTTTAGGAGATATTTACAGTACCTATAGGTAAGCCTTAACATAGGCTTACCTATAGGTACAACTTCCTGAGGAGGGTTTACTTCCTCTTTAAAGCTTGTACTGTTTTTGAAACCATCAAAACCCCTCGATTTGCTCCCCTAGGTCTACTACTACCGTTGCCTGTCCCTCGTTCTCCCTGGACACAAAACAGTATGGGAATATGGACATCTGGGCTGTAATAGACAGGTTTCTGAAACTGGCATATTTCATTCCTCTGCAGACCTTACCTTCCGCCCCTAGTTTGGCCCTACCTTTTTTGACAAAGTAATTTGTTTACTCAGGATCCCTTTCGTATTTCTGGAGAGCCATTTGCAAGCATCTGGGTGTCAAAAATTCCTTTCAATTGAATGGCCAGATTGAGAGGGTAAATCAGGATTTAGAAACCTATTTGAGGGCCTATGTTAACATTGAACAGGATAACTGGAGTTAAATGCTGTCCCTGGCTGAATTAGCGCACAACTCACAGTGGCACTCTTCTAATAAATGTTCCCCTTTTCAAGCTGCTTTCGGTTACCCACCCAAGGTCTTACCCTTTCAATCTACTCCGAAAGAAGTACCCATGGCTGCCCACATGGTAGCCAAGTTAACCAAACACTGGAAAGACATAAGGAAGCTACCACTTCATTCCATTCGTAGGTACCAGGGGTGCGCTGATCGTCACGACCCGCACCTTGTTTTGGTCTCAATCAACTGATATGGTCATCTACCAAGAACGTCAAGCGGCAACAGCCCTCTCCCAAATTGGGCCCTAAATACATAGGACCCTTCTGCATACGTCATCAGGTTAACCCATAAACTTAAAGTATCTTTTGTGCTGTAGCTTGACCACCTTGTGCTTTGTACATTCATTGGAATACACTGCTTGTATCTTTTTTAATATTCTTTATTGTTAATTCATTTTTTCAAATAAAATCATACTATTGTATTCTATTTTTGACTACTATTAGTGCCTTAAAAGTCCCACACCAGGGGAACTTCCTTTCTTCTTTTTATGCACAGAGCCACTTTAATTATATTGGTTATTTACAATGATTTTTATACACCTATGTGGATATTGATTTATGTCACTATATGCACTTTTGATTATTGAATCTTTATATATCCAGATTCATTTATTAAATTTTTTTGCAGCACTGAGTCACTTTAATTTGCTTTATTGATTATTAATACCATATCCTAGCCATTTATATTTATTTTTTCACTGAAGTTTTATCACCCACCAATAAGTATTTTTTCAGGATTTGGTGAATTGGCATGCCTTCTATTATCTATGAACTTGCATTGATATATTACAGTGTTGTATTTCTGATTGGGTCTAATTTCTTTGATCCTATTGGGCAGCGCCATCTACCTCTCTTTTAGCCTATAAACTTTGTCTACCCTCACACTTACGTATACCCAATACGTTTCACGTGTCCTTGTTAAAACCCTTTTTCAAGAATAAGTTTTCTCTACCCTCTAGACACCCTCCTTCTGTCTCGATTGATGGCCATCAGGAGTATGAGATTTTTAAAATTTTAGATTTCAGACGCAGGGGTAGGCAATTACAATATCTAGTGGACTGGAAGGGCTACTCCATTGCTGAAAGGACTTGGGTCCCTGCTCATGATGTTCCTGCATTGCAGCTTGTTAAGTCCATTCATGATAAACATCCCTCCAAACCCAAGTAGTCCTGGGGGCTTCTTTGTGTGGGGGGCATAGGCGTGCGCAGCCTATTGCATTAGGGTGTGCACCCCAAAGCTCAAACACACATGCGTGTGTATATATATATATATATATATATATAGAGCAGTGATGGCGAACCTTGGCATGAGACGGTCAGAGACTGCAGACATGATACAGGAGATGGTCAGAGACTGCAGACATGATACAGGAGATGGTATGAGACTGCAGACATGATACAGTAGATGGTCAGAGACTGAGGACATGATACAGTAGATCAGGGGTGGCGAACAAGTTCGACAAAAGGAGCCAAAATTTTAAACTGTGAGAGTCAGAGAGCCACACTTCGCAGTGACCTGCCAAAACAGACAAACACTCACACAAAAGCATATAACTTTATAACATGGCACAGGTGATGGAATAGGCATGGCACAAGTGATGGAATAGGCATGGCACAAGTGATGGTACAGGCATGGCACAGATGGTACAGGCATGGCACAGATGGTACAGGCATAGCACAGATGGTACAGGCATAGCACAGATGGTATGGCATGGCACAGGTGGTATGGCATGGCACAGGTGGTATGGCATGGCACAGATGGTACAGGCATAGCACAGATGGTATGGCATGGCACAGATGGTATGGCATGGCACAGATGGTACATGCATAGCACAGATGGTATGGCATGGCACAGGTGGTATGGCATGGCACAGATGGTATGGCATGGCACAGGTGGTATGGCATGGCACAGATGGTACAGGCATAGCACAGATGGTATGGCATGGCACAGATGGTATGGCATGGCACAGATGGTACAGGCATGGCACAGATGGTATGGCATGGCACAGATGGTATAGGCATGGCACAGATGGTATGGCATGGCACAGATGGTACAGGCATGGCACAGAGGGTATGGCATGGCACAGATGGTATGGCACAGATGGTATGGCATGGCACAGATGGTATAATAATGGCACAGGTGATGGAATAGGCATGAGGAGGAGGAGGACTCACTTACCGGGCTGCTGACTGACTGGTTCCAGATGACCTCCTCACGCTGCGCCTGCGGCCTGGTCTGGATCCGGTCTCTGCAGTGCCGACTCCCGCCGAGTCCTGCTCTCCGTCCGCTCCGGTCCTCCTGGTGACTCGCGACGTCTTCTTCTCTCCGCTGCTGCGCACACTATGCTCGGGCGGGAAGGAAGGAGGAAGATGATGTCCTACTGTGATTGGTCCAGGCTGGAGTCTGGACCAATCACAGCCCGGACATCATAAAAGTGGGAGTGTCCCGCTGAAGAGCGCCAATCAGCGCCCCTGCTGGTTTTTGACTCCACCCCCCCATACCCAGGACACAGTGCGGCGCCCGCCAATGGGCGAAAATTTTACATTTTTTTTTTTTAAATCTAACACTGCGCTAGACGAGCCACAGTATACCAAAAGAGGCAAAGAGCCAAAGAGCCGCATTCAGTTCGGCCGGGAGCCGCATGCGGCTCGAGAGCCGCGTGTTCCCCACCCCTGCAGTAGATGGTCAGAGACTGCAGACATGATACAGGAGATGGTCAGAGACTGCAGATGTGATACAGGAGATGGTCAGAGACTGCAGATGTGATACAGGAGATGGTCAGAGACTGCAGATGTGATACAGTAGATGGTCAGAGACTGCAGACGTGATACAGGAGATGGTCAGAGACTGCAGACATGATACAGGAGATGCTCAGAGACTGCAGACGTGATACAGGAGATGCTCAGAGACTGCAGAGATGATACAGGAGATGCTCAGAGACTGCAGACATGATACAGGAGATGGTCAGAGACTGCAGATGTGATACAGGAGATGGTCAAAGACTGCAGACATGGTACAGGAGATGGTCAGAGACTGCAGATGTGATACAGGAGATGGTTAGAGACTGAGGACATGATAGAAGATAGAAGAGCACTAGGGGGGCCGGAGAGCACAGGGGAAGCAGAGAGCACTGGAGGAGGTGAAGGGCACGGTGGGGGGGGGGGGGACAGGAGAGAATTAAGAGGGGGTTTGGAAAGCATTGTAGGGGGGTTGGAAGGCGCAGGGGGTGGAGAGGACTGGGGGGGCGAGCAGGGAAAACCAGGGGGGTGGAGAGCACTGGGGGGACAGGGAGAATAGGGGGAGGGAGATGAAAAGAGAGCTGAAGAGCATGGGGGGGGGGCTAAAGAACAGGGGGGTCTAGTGCGCTGGGGGGTTAAGATCACTGGGGGGTCAGCAAAGGAAGTTGTATATGAGGGGGATGGGGCAGCTGCATATAGAGGAATTGATCTTTCCCTATTCTTCCTGCAGGAGGGAGAGGAGGACAATCAGTTATTCAGCAGCTGCAGGAAGAATAGGGAAGGATGAATTCCTCTATATGCAGGTTCCCCATCCCCCTCCTATCCAGCACAGAGCACACACCCTTGAGCAATGGGCACTCACCTTCTTCCCGCCGAGGCCCCGCCCCTTTCTTCCCGCCGAGACTCCGCCCCCTTTCTTCCCGCCGAGGCTCTGCCCCCTTTCTTCCCGCCGCGGCTCCGCCCCCCGCTTGCAGCACGGATTGAAGGCGCTGCCACTGCAGCTGTGTGTGTGACACTGTCCTGTAGTAGCTGCTTGCGGTGATGTCGGGGGTGGGCGGGATCGAGCAACTGTCAAACACCAGCCAATGATTGGGCTGCTTAAGAAAGGGGCGGAGCCACATAAATGAAGCATCCGCCCAGACCCCATCCCATTGGCTGGTGTTTGATAGCTGTTCGGTCCCGCCCATCCCCGACATCACCCCTGAATTCTGACAGCTGGTCTTTCCCCTGCAAGCAGTAACATTACCTGACAGTGTCACACACTGAACGGCTCTGGTAAGCCGCACTATCTGCTGGAGCCAACAGCACAGCCGCCTCTCCACCAAGTATCTCACTACCCTCAGTGCCAAAGATGGAGATCTCGGGAGACAGCCGGCCCTACACTAACAGACACAGGGTGATTAGGGTGTGCCCAGGCACACCCGGCACACCCGTGCGCACGCCTATGGTGGGGGGTACTGTCATGCCTTGGCTGGGAGTCTATATTGTAAGCGAGTATTTTCTGGGTCGTTTTCCTGCTGCCTGGGCCACTGGGGTATTCCAGTTTTTGGGCAAGCTTTTCATTATCTTCTACTTTTTGATATGTGATTCTTGCTCCACCCTGTGGCCAGCTGTAGTCAGTTACCTGAACTTGTGACCTATAAATGCCCTCTTCCACTTCGTGCTGGCGCCTTAGTATAGGTTTTGCTTCCTGTTTAGACTGCTGTTTATGTTCTGTTTTGTTACTGACCCTGGCTTTCCTAGACCACTCTTTAGTTCACCCCTTTGGATTGCACGGTCTCCTTTAGTCTCGGCTCACTTCTGTCCTCTCTTCTGGACTTTATTCCCTTGGGAACTGGCTTCCAACCTACAGCTCCCAACCGTAAATCATACTTTTTCCGTTATCCCCTGTGTTTGCTTGCTGCATTTTCTTTTGTGGCCCCATTATTTCAGCTGCAGGACCCTATCTGCTCCTCCACCTGATACCGGGATAACAAGACTACTGGTCATGAAAACCGGAGGGGCGGTTGGCGTCTCAGGCAGGCCTAACAATTCTTATACTAGAGGTTAATGTCCTTAGGAGAATGACTAAGAAATTAGTCATTCTCATACCTCTCTTTGAGGAGACTCAATATCTTGGAACTTGTGGCCCCTAGGAAATTATTTTGGGGCAGGATTGTACATTCAGAGTTGCCTTCCTAGAGAGGCTCATACAACATCCTCGATGCAGCAATTGACTTACCATGCCTTGACCCAGGTCGATACGAGGTAATAAAATTGAACCTAAAAAAAGTAGAAGCCAGCTTACTTGTCTAAAAGACAATCTACTGGCAGAACAAATAAATTTCACATTTTTATAATCAGTGAGAACAACTACAAGACGATTAGCTTCTTTCAGCAGATGCCGCTATTCAGAAAAATCTTACTTCATTGCCAGCAACTCTTTATTTTTAATGTCATAATTCCTTTCAGCTGGAGACACTAAATGGGAGAGATAAGCACAAGGATGAAGTTGCATCTTTTCTTTATTGGGAAAGGATGGCACCCAAGGCCAAATCTGAAACATTCACTTCCAAGATAAAAGGTAATTCAGGATCTGGATGTACCAATATTGGTGCCGATACTGCCGAAGAGAAAAGTCTTTAGCTTATTAAAGGCAGTCCATGTCTCAGGTGACCACACAAAGGGCATACCTTCCTTTGTCAGCTTTGTAATTGGTGCAATCCACCACTGCTTTAATCTTGGGATCCATGTTTACTACTAGAGAAATAATGTAACTGGATCTGAGTTTGTTCAAATTCGCATTTCTCCAGTTTGATGTAAAGTCTGTCCTTACTTAATCTTTCAAAGACAGTGCAAACATGCTTGTGATGCTCCAGGTTATCAGAAAAGATGACAATATCATCCAGATATGCAATCATAAACTGGTCCATTGATGAAGTGTTGAAAAGTTGCCAGAGCGTTGCCAAGGCCAAAAGGCATAACCAATAATTTGAAATGCCTAAATAATGGATCAACATTATTCAGAGTTGTTCTATCTTGTTCTACATAAACGGAGGCCCAAGCTAGGGCTCAGTCAGGAGGTTGATAACAAACTATACCTTCTTTTTCTCAGAAATAAATTGGTTAAGCAAACTTCAAACAATACCTTCTTTTTCTCAGAAATAAATTGGTTAAGAAAACTTCTGTAATGGCAGTGGTCTCCACTGAACTTTAGCAGTAGTGACATATGTGTGTTAGCATCAGCTTGGGAACATAAGTCAAGAAACTGTCTGTGCAGAGCATGGATTTCCTCCTGTTGCCCTTTTACTACTCTTTCCAGTTTGTACAATTTTTCTTGGTAGGTAACACTGAACTCTTGCAGCTCTGCAATTCGGTGCCTAAAAGGAGCCTCTGCAGTTTCCATAGTTACCTTTTTATTTGGACCACATTATTCTGTCATGGTCAGGATCGGAGGCCAGTAGCTATAGCAGTAGAGATGTTCCTATCGAACAGCAGGATAAGTGTACGAACAGATCACCCTGGCAGAAGACACAGACTCAGTGGAGGAGGAATGGAGCATAAGCACTAACTGAACTTCACCAGAGCCCCTGATGGTGGAGATGGGGTTTGCTGCATGCTAGTGTCAGGTTGTGGTTCTCAGGATCACCCCACCAGGTGGTAAGCAAACCGGTAGCAGATGTAGCATGTAGGGATCAAGTAGAAGTGTAGTCAGTAAACAAGTCAAAGGTTGGTAACAGATGGTTGCAGGTTGGGATCAAGCAGAGACATAGTCAAGATCAATAACATATGGTTGCAGGTATGAATGAAGTAGAAGCTTAATCCAGCAACAAGCCAAAGATCAGTAACATGTAGTAGTGAAGATACAGATGGAAGCAAGAGTGAATGGAGTAAGATATTTGCTGGAGAAGAGCACAATAATCAGGCAAACAGGAAGTGCAAATGCATGGCTTAAGTGGGAAATTAATGGTGGAAAAAGGAGTTCAAGCTTCACAAGGAACACGATAGTAAGAAAGGTTGTCCAAGATATCTGGCAAGTCCCTGTCCAGCATTTCAGGTCAGTGGAGGTCCTGAGTTTAGATCTATCAATATAATCAATATATAATCTTTACTTCAATAATATCGAAGCATATGTATATTTTATGAATTGGACCTCTGTACTTTGTTGGAAGGATACTGTGCTCATATTGCCCGTGATGTGTTGTTCTTTTCGGCTTCTAATTGTTCTTCACTCGCATACCTGTAACTCCCCTATTATTAAAAGCCAATAAAAAGAATGAACAAGAAAAATCAAGGGGTTGTCCCAGGAAACTGTAAATAATAGCAAATAGGTTTTCCTTCTTGTGCATTCTGGCAGGAATGTTTGAACTCCAAATCTGGCTGAACATAATTACAAAATCTTTGGAAAGTAGTACAATTGTTACATACAATATATGTTTCATCTTCATATTTTTCTGTTTATTAGCAGTTAAAAATCAAGCAACCAAAGCATGAGAACTCAGTATGGTAACTTTTAATAAGACAAAGGTTCTTAAACTAATACTTTACATTTTAGAATCCAACATTTCCCCAGCTATGCTACATTACAGCAAATGAACACAGTCACCTAAGTCTTGATAAAAGGAAGACATAAGAAAACTTGATTTTAATAGACTGCAACAGGCTCCCACTAATCATATAAGCACAGCAGTATTCCAAGTTAAAGACACGTGTATAATTTACTAACAAGCCATATTTGGCGAAAGACGTTCCCCCCAAAGACAATCTTTTGTAGGCTTTAAATCTGCCTGCCTGTACACCATGACTTTTACTTAGTAGTTTTTGTTAATGCTGACCTTATCCAACCTTAAAATGTTTGACTCTGGGTTCTGTAATGCATGTGGAGAGCTGTGTGATGTGCAATTTAACATTTGAGAGGTATTTTGTAGAATCTGGACTTAGCAAACTAATTGGCTTCAGAGAGGTGAACTGGAGCCAAACTCTGAGTGAACTTTTAAACAAGTGACTTTAGTTAGAGTGAAGGCAAAATAAAGAAAGACATCTTTGTTCCACAGTCAAATAAGCTGATTAAAAATACAAACTTTATATGTCTTAAATGCAGTATTAATTATTTATGTGAGAAATAAAGCCAGTACATGTGAATTACTTCTTGTATTTCAATTAAGTTATAGGAATAATGATCTTGCAGCTTCTAAACTTCACTCCATTAAGTGAATTCTGGCTTTTAAGGGCTCTATTCATTGAAACAGAATACTTTTTAGTCACTTCATATTTTTCCCGGGATGTTTGTGAACTGGCAATTTGGTTGACGCTAAAACCAATTTGTAGAGAAAAGAGGTTTCCTACTTGCAAATAGTAATCCACTACATTAACCACAGCAAGTTGGAGTTTTTCTTTCGTCCTTGCTTAGATAAACACATGGCAAAATGAAATATCACAGAAAAATGTTTATTTTTAGTGGATGTGAATTATTTACTAATTAACAAGCACCCGCAAATACCTTGCGGGTGTTTGTGAACAGTCAAGTGTGTTTTTACCTTTCAGTCTGCTGGATTCAATAGATAGACTTAGGCTACTAAGCACCAATGTCATATACTGAGGTATGGGTCGTTAACTCATGCAAAGTTATACTGCGGCAAAGAAAATGATAGGGTTCCACTATATGAAACTGCAGTATAAAATGAAATTCCAGAATATCGTTATATTTGATTGGGTATGGGTATGATATGATTTAAAAAATTATTGAAATATAAGTAATTATAACTTATCTGCTTTAGCAGAAGTTCTTAAAACACCCATTTGGCCCTGGGGTCCCACACACTTTGCTTCCAGACTGACCTTAGTCCCCACTTAGAAGGTTCCCCACCTTTGTCAGTGGATCTTCCTTCCCCTTGATGGCCTCTCTGGCTGGCCTCATACAAACATCACCATCATCTACAGTCTTTACAATCATGTTCTGTTACTTTGTTTTTGATAGTAATCCTTTGGAGATGATTGGGGGCATGATTGCTTTGTTGCCCCATACACAGTGCAATCTGCCTCAACTTTATCTGATATTCATGTGTTTGTATTGTGTGATTGAAAACATAGACATTCTGTTCATTGACACTGCCCTCCTTACATGAGAGTTTGTGTATTGTTGATTGACTGCTATTACACTCTTAAAGTACAGTATCTCACAAAAGTGAGTACACCCCTCACATTTTTGTAAATACTTTATTATATCTTTTCATGTGACAACACTGAAGATTTTTTTTTTTTTTTTTGAACGAGCCCAAACTGTATATCATTGGTATAAATACCCACATCCCAATTAATGTAGAAAGAAAGAAGGGAGGAGAACCACAGTTCAGTCACTCTATTCAATTGTGGAGGAGGGGGATTTTTCAGGGTATAATAACCAAATATATGTCATTGTTACAGACATGTTAGACAGAAAAATCAATTTTATAAAAATATAATCTTTATTTTCATCAAAAAAACATCAAACAAAACAGTAATATGTTAAAATGCAAAACGTATCTGCACATACTTATGTATGCAGAGTAAGGAAGGATCAATCCCAGGGCCTTATCAATCCCCACCCAGGCAGACAGAGGGGAAAAGGTAGACACTTCTTTATGTATAGAGCCTATTTAAAGTAGAATAATAATAGGTTCATCAATATATATTGCCACCTATAAGGGCCATATTTTCTATAATATATCAAGGTATGTATATATAGTGCTATAATAACTACCTTAACAAGTCACAGACACTACAAATCCGAAGGGAGATGAACTTTTGGAACACACATGGGTGTGGGGAGCCAGTATAAAATACAAAGGAAGAGAAATGGGGCTGGTGCATAAAGTCCAAATCTTTCCCAAAAGCCACTTAATATATCGAAAATATGAAAAAGTGCGCTGATAAATGTGAATGTGCTGCAACCAAAGATCCAATGTATTGGAATAAAAGTATTGTGAAAAAAAGTCTGGTGCGCTACAATTATAATGGTGAACAATTTTAAATGATCAAAACATTTGCATGTGAGTATTATCCTTATTAGCATATAAACTAAAACAAAGGTGTATAAACGTGCATAAAGTCCAAAAACAATTAAAAACTCAGGTCCACAATGAGTGATAAATAAGTCCCAACGCTCCAACTCAGTATCCAAAAGTGTTGAGTTATGGAAAACGTGAAAAAATTATAAACTGGTGCTGAAGTGGCTTTTCCTGCAAGAAATGTGACAGTTTCCCACCACCTCACCAGATAGTAGAAATATAAAGGGCATAAATAGGCAGTAATCAATCCAGGGAGAGCCTCTTGTGACACCACAGGTGGGAGTGAATCAAATTCCCTCACCTAATATACAAAGGGCCTCTTACCAGATCCCAGATATAGGAGGGCTTTAAGATGTATATTCTTTTCTCTCCTGCACTTTGGGTAGTGAAAGAAGAGGGTCTCCTGGCACATACACTCGGTTATTTAAGACTGTATCAGACAGCGCAGTGTCTCCCTGTGTGTGCGTCTCTTCCGGGTACTACGTCACTTCCGGGTATGCTCCGTATTGCCCTACGCGTTACGTCACGTGCGTCGTGACTTCTTCCGTGTCTGCTTGTCTTCAGCAAACTGTTTGCGGGCTTTCTTGTGTATCATCTTTAGAAGAGGCTTTCTTCTGGGATGCCATGCAGATCAATTTAATGCAGTGTGCAGCGTATGGTCTGAGCACTGACAGGCTGATCCCCCACCCCTTCAACCTCTGCCGCAATGCTGGCAGCACTCATACGTCTATTTCCCAAAGACAACCTCTGGACATGATGCTGAGCACGTGCACTCAACTTTTTTGGTCGACCATGGCGAGGCCTATTCAGAGTGGAACCTGTCCTGTTCAACCACTGTATGGTCTTGGCCAACATGCCAAGCTCGGTTTCAGGGTCTTGGCAATCTTCTTATAGCATAGGCCATCTTTATGCAGAGCAACAATTCTTTTTTTCAGATCCTCAGAGAGTTCTTTGCCATGAGGTGCCATGTTGAACTTATAGTGACCAGTATGAGAGAGTGAGGATGATAACACCAAATTTAACACACCTGCTCCCCATTCACACCTGAGACCTTGTAACACTAACAAGTCACATGACACCGGGGAGGTAAAATGGCCAATTTGACATTTTCACTTAGTGGTGTATTCACTTTTGTTGCCAGCAGTTTAGACATTAATGGCTGTGTATTGAGTTATTTTGAGGGGACAGCAAACTTACACTGTTAAACAAGCTGTACACTCACTACTTTACATTGTAGCAAAGTGTAATTTCTTCAGTGTTGTCACATGAAAATATATAATAAAATATTTACAAAAATGTGCGGGGTGTACTCACTTTTGTGAGATACTGTATATATATATATATATATACAGTAAACCCCCCTCCATCGCGGGGGTTATATTCCGGACCCACCCGCGAAAAGTGAAAATCTGTGAAATAGTAAGACCCTATTTAAATACACTCTAGGCATGTTTTTATAACTTTTACTGTACTTTTAAATGCATTTTAAGGTCTTTAAACACACTTTTAAAACAATAGAAACACATTTAAACACATAAAAGATATTGAGAGACAGACCAAGAGCAATGGAAAACACAAAAATATTTAATTAACAATGATTTAGTTAGCAAAACAATATTAATAGGTCTTACAGAAGAAAAAACGCAATATACCGGGAACGCAAAAACGGAACCGCGATATAACGGGGGTTTACTGTACACACATATGCACTATGTTGTCAATAGCATTGGGACACCTGTGCCATGCACATAAACTTTATTGGCATCCCAGTCTTAGTCCCTAGGTTTCAATATTGAGTTGACCCAACCTTTGCTGCTATAACAGCTTCAACTCTTCTGGGAAGGCTGTCCACAAGGTTTAGGAGTGTGTCTATGGCAGGGATCGCCAGACTTTTCAAACAAAGGGCCAGCTTATTCTCCTTCACACTTTAGGAAACACTTTGGTGTACGTTTATGAAAGGGTGAATGTTTTTCTCTGTTCGCTTCTCTGCAGTTCTCCGGGGAAAATGATCTCCTCTGGCACCCTTTTTATGAAGCGGAGAACTTCAGTTCTCCCAGGGTGATCAGAGGAGAACTGTTTTCTCTGAGAACTGCTGAGATCTGTGTAGAAGTGAATGGGAGCGCCTGTAATCTCGTGAGACAAAGCGAGATTACCGTAGTATGAAAATCACTGGCGCTCTTTAACAAGCAGTGATAAATTATCACTGCGAGTACACGATCCCCACTAATGTTAATAAATAATAGTCCCCTTACATAAATATATATATATATATATATATATATACACTGAATACACACACGCATACATTTTATATATATATACACATTAAATATATATCTACATGTATGTGTGAATATATATACATGTATATACAGTATATACATAAATATGGCAGGGGGACATGATTACTGTGTTGGGGGGTCTGAACGAGGAATAAGGAAGTCCATAATCTTCGTTTTTCCCCCTCAGTTCTCCCCCGATTCTGTCTTCACTCCCCGCTTCACAAGCTCCAGGCTGGTGAACCCGGGAGTGTGAATTCTGGCACAGATCGCCAGTGAAGTGCGGAGATCGCAGCTTCATGACCTGGCTGTTTCTGTGTCAGTCAATGACAGATTCCCGTGTGAAGAGATGATCAGCGAAGAACATCACTGCTCATCTCCGTTTCATAAAAAGACACCTTTATTGTGACCAGCAGGGGCAGAAAATGTTGCAGGCCCGACATCAGTGAGAATAAATATGGCCTCATGATTGGTGGCCAATAGGAGGAGGAGGAGTTGTGCCTCTATTAGTAGGAGGAATAGTATTCCATCATTAGTATTGGTGGAAGAAATACTGCCCTATTGTTGGTTTTAGTGGGAGGAATAGTGTCTGAGATCAGTGGGAGGCATAGTTCCCCAAGGGCCAGATAAAGGCTAGCAAAGGGCCACATATGGCTGTCGGACCACAGTTTGGAGACCCCTGGTCTATGAGAATGTTTGACCATTCTTCCTGAAGCGCATTTGTGAGGCCAGGCACTGATGTTGGACAAGGAGGCCTGGCTCACAGTCTCCACTCTAATTCATCCCAAAAGTGTTTTTTGAGGTTGAGGTCCAGGCCTGTAAAGTTCCTCCACCCCAAACATGCTCATCCATGTATTTATGGACCTTGCTTTGTGCACTGGTAAAAATAATTTGGTGGAGGGGGCACTGATGTGGATGAGAGGGCCTAGTACACTGGTGTTCTATCAGGTTGAGGTCTGGACTCTGTGCAGGCCAGTCAAGTTCCTCCACCCCAAACACGCTCATCCATGTCTTTATGGACCTTGCTTTGTGCACTGGTCCAAATCATTTGGTGGCGGGGGGGGGGGGGGTTGTGGTGTGGGTTGTTTTTCAGGGGTTGGACTTGGCCCCTTAGTACCAGTGAAGGGAATGCTTAAGGCATCATTATACTAAGACATTTTGGGCAATTTCATGCTCCCAACTTTGTGGGAAAAATTTGGGTATGGCCCCTTTCTGTTCCAACATTACTGCTCACCAGTGCACAAAGCAAGGTCCATAAAGACATGGATGAGTGAGTTTGGGGTGGCGGAACTTGACTGACCTGCACAGAGTCCTGGCCTCGAACTGATAGAACACCTTTTTATAAAGATCAGTACAAGGAACCATGAATGTCTTTCAGGGACGTTTCTGAAACCTAACTTAAAGTGGTATAGCACCCTCCTAGATTGGGGCTAGGATTAGTTAGATTTAGTGCTGGCCTACTATGTTCCGTAGAGCTGAGATATCTCTGCTTTCCAGAGAACAGTCAAATTCTCTGGAACATAGGTGTAGAGCAATGCAAATAGCAGCATAAATACTTATACAGGGAATGTGGCCCTGAAGGCTGCTGGGAGTATGTATAAATACTCTTGAGACAGAGAACTTCTGGGTCTTTGCCTGCAGAGGGGAAGTCCAGCCTGGAGGGCTTCCTGCACTGCAGGGCAGCATCTACCATATGCTTTCTGTTCATGAGTAGGGATGATCAAACTTTTCAAAAGTTCGGTTCGACCAGAACACCAGAACTTCCAGAAAGTTCGGCCCGGATTTCAGAACCCCATTGAAATCAATGGGACCCGAATTTCGGTAATCAAAAAACCCAATTTTGAAGCCCTAAAACCCAATAAATGCCCCTAAAAAGTGCCTAGAGTTCTGGGTCATGCCCCAGAGACTATTATTCACACAAAAAAAAGTTCTTAAAAATTGTCATTTTTGATAGAGAGCCAATTATTGAAAAAATTATTGAAAAAAAAATAGGATTTCTTTGGATTTAGTGTCTGTGGGGTCTAAAAAATGTACCTGTGAAGTTTCAGCTCTGTAGCATGTCCAGAACCAGAAAAAAAAAAGATTGTTTCTATTAGGTCACTTATAGAACAGGGATATGGCTCCGCTATTTTCACACCTTGCCGGTTTTGTAGCAAACGTTTTTTTGGGCATTTTTTGGGGGTTATTGGAGGCAGGCATAACATCAGAACTTCTGTGTAGGGGTATATATATACACACACACTTATATGTATATATACACATACACATATATAGGTGTGAAAGTAGCAGAACCCTATGCTTGCGCTAATGAAATAATTAACACCCATGTGGCTTCTCTCCCTTCACACCTATATATGTGTATGTGTATATATACATCTAAGTGTGTGTGTATATATACCCCTATAATCAAGTTCAGATGTCATGCCTGACTCCAAAGACCCACAAAAAATGCCCAAAAAAAACACCTGCAATAACACACCTGGGCGTTTTTTTTGGCGCAGACGTTTTTTTGGGGTCTTTGGAGGCAGGCAAAACATCTGAACTTCTGTATAGGGGTATATATACACACGCATGTATGTATATATACACCTACACATATATAGGTGTGAAAAGAGCAGAACACTATGCTTGAGCTAATGAAATAATTAACAGGCATATGGCTCCGCTCCTATCACACCTATATATGTGTATGTGTATATATACATATAAGTGTGTGTGTATATATACCCCTATACAGAAGTTCAGATGTTTTGCCTGCCTCCATAGACCCCCAAAAAATGCCCAAAAAAACGCCTGCGCCAAAAAAAAACGCCCAGGTCTGTTATTGCAGGCGTTTTTGGTCGGTTCTGGTTGCCGAATTCCGAACTTTTTCAGCAAAAAGTTCTAAATTCGGCCGAACCTCGAACAGTCAATGTTCGGGTCGAACCGATGGTCAACCCGAACCGTTCGATCATCCCTATTCATGAGGCCTCAGGAGACCTGAAGGCCTGCATGCTGAAGATAAAGAGAGCTGACCGAGGGGTTGTCCTCTAAAGATCTAGTCTGGTATCATAGGAGAAAGGTGGAAGTTGGAAGCAGGCAACCAATGTTCCCTGGACATTTGTAAGTACAAATTGTTGTGAGAGATCTTAGAGAATTTTGGGCTGCTGCCATCCTTTTTGTGCTAGAGAGTTAGCTGTGTGTTTGTTTAAAGGGGACATCGAATGGTGTCCTGAAGAGCTTTATCTATCTAATTCCTTGTGAAGAGACTCTGCTCATATTGCTCTGAAAGAATAAGCTTGTGAGTTTTTAACTACTTCTACTACAGAAGAGCTCTGTCTATCTAATCCGTTGTGAAGGAACTCTGCTCTGGTTGCTCTAAAGAAAGAGCCTGCTTTTAACTGCTTCTACTACAAAGTCCACAGTTTGCTATTCCAAGGACTTGTGCTTCAGCTTTTCAGAAAGTAATTTACTGTCCTTAACCTGTACATAGTTCTGTTTATGGAGTATCCTGCTCAATTCCCTCAATCCTATCTCAGTGTATTCAAAAATAAAAAAAACAAAAAGAACACCCCTAAACTTTTTTTTGAGACAAAGAGTGATTGTGATCATGTGTTTGGCTGCGGGGCGATCCACTGGGAAAAGAACCTGGGCAATCTTCCAGCGTGTAACGCTACAGTGCAATTAAACCTAAAAGAAAACAACAGGTAGGATTTTTATGACAGAGGAGGCCCTGGTCATAAACCATTTTCCCTGCCTGTTTGTTTATGTACACTGCATGGGAGTGACATCATCTGAAGCTCTGAGCATTGAATATTGAATGTTCCTGTTTTTTGGAAGTCCCTACCACTGAAGCCTGGGAGGAATCCCCACTACCGTTGGGTAGAGTCCGGTGTTCCCGATGGGGTGGGAGTGTTGTCCTTCGAGTTTACTGCACCTAGCACAGTGTATGAATGTGGTGAGCCCAACAAACTGGACTGTTCCACTGTGCCTCTACCTGAGCCCACATTTGAAGAAAAAATTGTGTTGTTGGCTGTTGAACCCCTTTGGTGGAGTGATCTGAGGTAGGCAACAGTTTGTCCAACAAGGTGAAGTGGTTTTCTGTCAGTGAGGGATCTGGGACTGAAGTTGTCATGGTGTTAACCTGTTGTCTCTCTATTGATACAAGTTCAACTGACTGCCCTGTTTCAAAGGCTGTGACCAGTAAGGACACCCCAACTGGGGGTGTACTGGAAGTTTCAGAGGGTGACAGTGTGGATACTGTGGAGGTGATGGAAGTAACCCCACCATGGAGAAAATTCCTCTGGAGCTTGTCTCTCTACCTTTTGATGCCCAAGCCATTCAATTGGCATGCCCTACTTGCACCTAAAGAGGGGTTTGATTTGGTAGATGAACCAGCGAATCTATGATCAGGCTGTGTGGGAATACCTCAGAGGGGACCTTTTCTCTAGAAAGAGAGGATATATATAGAGCTGTGGAGTGGGTGTGAGTGAAGTCCAGTACCAGGGAAGGAAGAGTACAGTTGGCTCCTGTGGGAAATCTTGGGGCCTTTGCAAGGAAAATTTAGGCTTCTCCAGATTGAGCTTTCCCCAGCTGAGGATTGCCATAAAGATCTTCCCCACTCATGGGCTTAGCCAGGGAGACAGAATTAGGGGTGAAGAGGAAGCAATTGAAAGGCCATCACAAAGGGTTAACTCAGCAAAGGAGTTGGTGGAAAGTGTGTGGTTGCTACAGGTAACCATGAACTGGTGGGAATGTAATGGCAGCTATAAAGCAGAGAATGGTAACAGGCATGGGCGAGGGGTCCTCTGGTAGAGGGGGGGTTGGTGCTTTGATTCCCTCCATAGAGGTCAGTGCCCCACAGTATTCAGGATCAAATCCGCAGCACAGAGACCCCATGGACCTAGCCACAGGTACAAGGGAGCTGAATGAGTTCAGCTGAAGTGAGGTCTGCACTCAGTGCATGAAGGGACTCCATTCTGTCACTGGGAGTGAGGTGGCAGAGGAAAGCTGAACTGGTGGAGCGAGATACAAAAATCCCCCTCTAAATGCTACATTCTGGACAAGGTATGCAGCGATATAGGACTGAGTGTTTCACAGTAGGAATCCTCACATTGTTACACAGCTGTACAAGGTGTACAGCTCACTTCTAAGATGAGGTTCTGCCTTAATGTTGAGTTCACATGAACATGGCCCCCCCTGGTCTCAGGCATTAGTGAGCATGTACACTCGAAGAGATACCCACACGTGCAGGGCAAGTAGGCCCGCCCACATACCCTGCAACATTTTATCATTCTGCTGTAGTGCAACAAGTATAGCCTACATGAGAGTGACAACTCTTCTCTGGGTTCTGGAGCAGCATTATTTTTCATTATCAAAGGAAGCTGCATAAGGTGAACTTTGCTTGCAGGCTCAACTGGTATTGGGACCTTGATGGGGGATTAGGAAGAAACGATTATTGTAGATGTAGCTACAATTAGCTGTCGCAGACCATCTTTTTTAATGGGAGGCCATAGTTCTATTTTTTGTTTTTCCCATCACTTTCCTTTCCATCCACAATGGTCACCAGCACAGAAAGGGCAAATGTCTCCAGTGCAGACACACAGCAGTAAAACAGGTCAGAGGTTTTTCTTTCTATTTAACTTCTCTGATCTATTCAAAACTGGGAAAAAAGCTTGAGCTTAAGATTCACTTAAAGAAGAATGTAAACAACTAAAAGTATTTACCTGTATTATGCACATGCAGATGTACAGACGGTGAAAGACAGAATATGGGGTCAGCTAGTTGATTGGGCAGCAACCGCTTGAAGAAGTGTGATCACCGACTCTGACTTCTAAGCTGAAGTATGATATCTAGTGAAAGTAAAGACTGGAGGGCCATATAGGAAAACTCATATATAACCCTGTAAAATGATAATAATTTATAACTAAACATTTTAACTCTTGCATAAAACTAATCATAGCTTTCTCTTTAAAGTCTTTAAATTACATTTGTTGTTTCTGTAACTTATACTAAAACTTGACCACTTCTTGGGCCCAGTTTGAAGTCATATACTACAATACTGTATATACTACATATACTACAAATACTACAACAATATAGCCACTATGCTCTAGAAAAAACACTGGTAAAGTATTTGTTTTTAAGACAAGACACAGTAAATTTAAATTGTTCCCAAACCACGTGGGCAGTTGCTCTAATGTGATCAGCTCTCAAGCTCTGAAGTCATTGGTAGCTATAATAAGAACATTAGTCTACTGACAGGCTGGAAACCTAAGAGCCAGTTCACATTAGCGCGACTTGTCAGGCGACTTGTCAGCCTGACAAGTGTCGCTCCCTCGCGGTCCATTGACCGCTACAGGACCTGTTCTAATAGGAGCGACACAAGTCGCTCCGACTTAGAAAAAGGGTCCTGTACTATTTCGGGGCGACCTCGGAGCGACTTGCATAGACTTCCATTATGTGAAGTCCCTGCAAGTCGCTCCGAAGTCGTGGTGCAATGTAATGCACAAGTTGCCCCCGAAGTAGTAAGGAGTCGTGTCGCCTCAGTGTGAACCGGCTCTTAATCTAGCATTGTCCCTTCGCATAGGTAATGTATCGTCTTTTCTTTCCTTGGAAACAACTCATCTCCTTTACTTGTGATAGACAACATGAATGATGTACAAAATCCATGTCCCTTGAGTGGCTTCTTCTTGTTCCCCTGGCACACACTACAGTTGCTTTATATTGGTAGAGCAACCCGTGAATGGTGGATGCAAACACACACTCTGGTGCAAGTAAACATTCAGACGAACAAGAAAGCTTGCTTTACTGAATGCTTTATTAACAAACGTATACCTATAACCAACAGTGAAAATACTTAAGTAGAACACTTTCGAATAATAGTTACAGTGATACGTTAAAATAAATCAATGTAACGGGTTTTTTTTTTAGGTTCAGTAAAAAAGAAACCGAAAAGATGATATACCCTCTTTTCTAGAGAAACCAAGTGCTGAACACATGTGTGAAGGCTTAAGCCCTTTCCCCCACAATATCTGGTGAAAGAGAGGCTGAGCCAATTAGAACTTTAACTTACATAACTCAATTCCATAACTTTACATATGTGTCTAGCACCAAAGCCAATCTGAAATAGCATTTTTTTCTGAATAAGTCTACTGATAGTCTACAGTTCTTTGTCCCAGCAGGGGTGTTAACATTTGTATCTATATCTGCTTTAATAGCTGATTCCTTTAACCCTTGGCTTAACATTTTTTTTAACCAGATACAGCAAACGAGTTTAAAACATTCTTCGACACTTATATAACCCAACAATTACAGAATCTCCCCACTATTCAACCAAGCAGATTTCAGTTCAATACATTTCACCCAATTAATAGTAGTGAAAATTCTCCATGGTAGATAAACTGAGTAGGGAGGCCTTCTTCACGGACTAAATGAGTAATAATCAGTTTGTCCAATTGTGTCACAACTAATGTCAGTTCAGGTTTATTCTATTCCCTTAAATTGGAATCCGTAGGCTGCAATTTAGCTTGCTCTCAATGACCTTAAAACAACAGGCGACTCCTTCTCCACTTAAGGTCTCCATACCACACATTCTCGCTAGCTCACAGCAGGAAATCTTCTTCTGAATACGAACTCAATCGTTCAGCTGAAATTTTGTTCTGGATCAGGTTTCAACTGAAAAAATCCTTTACCATCACCTCACATTACTCTTATCCATCCACCAGGGAAAACGAAATAGTAGTTTTCTGGTGTGCGCAGAGTATGCCATACTTTGGTTAATCTCATTTAATTTTATTAATTTATTAGAAAGAAAAAAGAATCTCAAAACAGTCAGTCTTGGGTTGTTTCCACTGGTCTCTGTATTGCAGAATTGGAGCTACAAATGCTGATATCATTGACTCAAATCTGGAAGACCCACAGTGCTGTGCAAAAGTTTTAGGCAGTTGTGAAGAAATTCTGTGAAGTAAGAATGCTTTGAAAAATATATAGCAAACAGAACAAAAATCTAAATCAAATCAATATTTGGTGTGACAACCCTTTGGCTTCAAACAGGCTTCAATTCTTCTAGGTACACTTGCACACAGTTTTTGAAGGAAGTTGGCAGGTAGGTTGTTCCAAACATCTTGGAGAACTAACCACAGACATTCTGTGGATGTAGGCTGCCTCAAATTCTTCTGTCTCTATGTAATCCCAGACAGCCTTGATGATGTTAAGATCAGGGCACTGTGTGGGGCAAAACCATCACTTCCAGAGAACTCCTTGTTCTTCTTTAATACTTACAAGATGGTCCTTAATGACACTGGTTGAATGTTTGGGGTCATTGTCCTGCTACAGAATACATTTGGGGCAGGTCCCTGATGGATAAGTATCTGCCTGTATTTCAGCATCGAGGACCCAATGATCCTGACCTAAACTACTACCACTTCTATTTCTAAAAGCATTTTTAATTTACAGCATTTTTTTCCACCTACCTAAAACTTTTGCACAGTACTGCATATGGCAGAGGCCCTGTTCCATAATGCTTGTGGAGCGACTTAGATGAGACTAGGCCAGATTATACACATGAATAACAATCAATGCTGGTGCAAGTGTCTACTGTCATTCTGCTAATAAAATATAAACAATAGAAATTCAAAGCTCTCAGAGCACCATTGTACCATAAATGTGATATAAAATGAATAAGTAGACAAACTGTATATATACAGTTTTAACAGTGTCCCTAGAATTAAAAACATAAATAAACTTGTTACAAGCTGGCAGTCCCTAGAGCTTCTAATTTTCTACTTTTTTTGCTAGCTCTTCTACCACTAAACTTCAGAAAAGGCAGCCTGCAACTGATTTCTACTTTGTAGCATGCCAATAGCCTGCTCTTTCTGTCCATGCATAAGGCATATGTATCCATGTTAGATGAATAACAGATTCTTTCTCTCCCCTGCAATGATCAGATTGTTTTGAGCTTATTCACCCAATAGTGGTGATTTAAGTGAATCAAAACAATAAAAACAAATCTGCGCCAGAATAAAACTCAAAAAGCTGCTGAACACCGTTTTCATGATTCAAAAACACAACAAATATAAAGCAAAAAATAGTGCACGCTGTAAAAAAATTGTCTAATAATCATACAGTATGTAAAATTTCCAAAATCCAGTGAAGATGATAGTCCCACAACTGTTGTGATAGGGAGGAGATCCTTATGCAAACCAAGTGACACCTCTTACACTCAAATCCTGCTTACCAGATCTCGTGTGCCCCCCTGTTAGAGTGGACAACAAACACCTGTGTGTATACCAGCTCACCAGCCACAGTGGTAAGAGAAGGTCATTGTCAGATAAAACCAGGAAGTACTTCCATGCGGCATGATCAAACTCAGCAAAATCGTAACTAAATAACAGCTCACCAACAAAGTAGGCAACCGTCATTGCATAAAGATGTATTGTTGCAATGAGGAAAAATAATGTAGCCCTGCTCCCAGGGGAGTGGCTTAATGCGAGCAAATCCTCTTCACTTCTTTCACCCTGAGCCTGCTCCAACCCAACTGACACTATTGGTTCGGTCATATTAAATGATTTAGACCACAAGTATTGCAGTGAAATAACAAGTTTACTGCTTTTGAATTTAAAATAAAATATACAAAAAAAAAAATATACAAACAGAATTAGAAATAATGCAGCAATTGCCAATAATGTAGAGTCCCCAACCAAAGATTTGAATAGGGTTCAGCACTCAGGATCTGGAACACAAGCCACACATATATAATGTAAGTACATACATATATATGCTAGAGGATTGCGTTCAGTAACAATGAAGACACATTTAGGTTTTAGTGATTAGATAGTGACCACAAATTAAGGTTAACCACACTTATAAAATAACTGTGAAATGAACAGTATAACTCTACTACCTGAATATCAGAGTGCACTCTGCGTACTAACGGTGGCCCCCTTTATACTGAATGGCAACAGTCTCCTGGAGAGAGAGGCCTCACTATTCTTCGGCAGCAAGGAATCCTCAGTCAATCCAAGGAAAGTAATTGTAATCCAAATAAAGGTAATTGGTAGTTATAATCCCCAAAGTAGTCAGTAATTGTAATCCACAAGGATAAATGCGACACTAGTCTGGATGCTTCTCATCAGGCAGAGAGCCTAGTACTGGAAAGGGCTTAAGGCCTAGTTAACCCACTTCGCACTAAATGTAATGGCAGTGTCCAGTGGTAATACTATCAGTCAGTATAGCCCTTCTATCCAAACAGTTCGGCAAATCCTGCCCTGGCTCAGTCTAGGGATTTGACAGATATAACTTTAGATGTAGATGCTGGATGTCTCTCACCCAATACCAGGAACTCCGCTCCCCACTGCAGCCAGGCCCCGCTCTGCTCAGCGACTCTCTCAGCCTGTCAAACATACTTCCGCTCGGTCACGCTACCGAGGTTCCTCCACATACACACATAGTGTCCGCCCCTAGACCTCTGGCCTACTCCTCTGCGATCCGCAGCAGCTCTTCCCCTTCTTTACAGCATACTGTCCTCAAGGCAAGAGAGTGAAAATGGATCCCGCCCCCCTTTATAAAGACTCTCCCAGCAGGCTCCGCGGGTCACATTGCTCCCTTGGAGTAGAGTCACTTTACATAACAGTCTATGGTCCTGGCTCCTCCCGAAACTACATTTCCCATAATTCAAAATCACTGTCTTTGCAGAACTTTAATAACAAATACAGTTTGAACAATACCAGCAGTGCGACCAAACTACAATAACAAAAGGATGACTGAGGAGAATCCAGAGGACAGACTTGAGATAACAGCAGTTGTGATATAAGCACTCACATTACAACTTTGTGAAGATTACGATGTATTAAAAAAAGGATGTAGGATTTGGTAGCTGCTGGAGAGATAAACCATCCAATGGCATTGCTAGACCCTCACACCTAATTCAAGTGTCTCAACCCTACTGTTCGGTGCCTGAGTCTGGTAACACCTAGCTAGAATGCAGCAGACTTGAGCAGATTAATCTTCTGGCTGATGGTGCCTGCATAGGTGCGGCGTTGACATCACTCAGCAGAAACAGCACCAGTGATGAGGGAGCATCGAAACATTGATTAGGTAACTAACCACCGACACCACTTATCTATGTGGCTAAGCACCCTCCTAATATGACCACGAATTTAAGGGGGTACTTCTTCACTGACCACCAATATAAGGGAGTACTTCACCACAGACCAATAATCACCAGGTGAAAAATGGAAGGGAGCACTGCACCAACCACTCTGCACAGAGCATACCTGTCAAGAAACTAATATAGCTAAAGCTCATTCTAGTGCAGCTAATGCTCATTCCCATGCAGCATATGTACCAGCACACAGATTAGCTCAGGCTAGTATTCAGCAGGTACTGACACATAAGCACATATGTGTGTGCCAGCATGCATTTACGCACACGTCCACGCACATTGGCGTGCATGTCCATGCACATTGGCGCCAAACTGCCTATTTAAAAGAGATTCTGGTTTGCTAATTGCTTGACATTCTTCAGCTTTCCTGTGATCCATGTTCCTGTGTTTCTGCTTTGCTAACTGATCTTTCGTTGCTGATTGTGGATTCTGAATACGGACCTCAGCTTGCCTCTGACTATTCTCTGCCTGCCCTACTGGTACTGACCACAGCCTGGTGTATGACCCTGGCTCACCTTGACTACATCTCTGATTGTGGCAGTTACCTGCTACCAAGCTACCAGCACCCATGCTTTTTTAAGCTTTGTACCTCTGTCACCACATTCAGATGTGCTTGGACCAGAGCTGCAAGGAAAGCTCTCTTGTCAACTTGATCTCCAACCAATGTCCATGACAATACTGTAGGCACCTCTTATAGGTTTGCTCTGTATGTTGTGCTGTATATTTCACATATCTGACCACTGCACTATACATTGAGTGCAGCGGTCAGGAGTATGACATGTGGCAACAGAGAGGGGGAGGAAGCACATCAGCAAAAGTACCACTTTTGGGTGGCACTCCCCTTTAACTTACTATCACTTGGAGATCCTATTGTTGAGTTCCTGTGTCTGCAAACCTGCTGGAATACCACTCTCACTGTTGGATTTTTTATTTCTTTTAAATTTTAAATAATGCATTTGTCTGGTAAAGAGCTGAATTGTTTATCCCATGTAGGCCCCATGACAACCATATTGAGAAACCCTGAATTCCCTCCTGGTCTCTCAGCACTCAAATTGCTGCAATAGTCCTCCTCTGCCACTTCCCAGATATATACGGCTCTATTCACTGACTCCTTACAGCCTTATTCCTCATCGATGGAACATTTTGCCTGATCACCCTATTTGCACACTGTATTCTTGGCTGCTATCTTATGCCTCTCCAAGGTGGCCGTATTATGTTGGAGAGAAGGAGAGGGAGGTGGACTGCACTTTATCAAATAAAGATATAACAAAAGCTTCCTATTTGAAACAAAAGATGACTATAGCCAGTCAAATCCCGGAGGCGACATACAAACAATAAAATAGGTGATATAGACTCTCTGTTAGACTGCATGCCATCTTTTAAAATATCTCAGACATATCCTGGGGAATGCCACTGCGGCAAGGGGACACTACTCTACATATGGTGGGAATGCCCATGTTTTATTACCTTTTGGTCCACCATCTTCGGTGCTTAAGACTATGTGGCAGGTGTGTCTATACCCCGCATACCTCATATTGCCCTATTATCTATGTTGCCAGGCAGTGTAGATACAGCCAAAAGAGGCTTTTTCTTAAGGCCTTTAGGTCTACTATACCCAAACACTGGAAATCACATGTTCCTCCCCTGGGAATGGGTGGAAGAAATGCAGCTCTTGATGAGAATGGAGGAACTGGCTGCTGCCTTATATGATAGATATACTAGATTCTGGGAAACGTGGAGCTCTTGGATTCACTTCCGCTCCTTACCAAAATTTCAGGAAATACTGTCCAACAAGGATGCTTAATGTCCTCTTTCCACCCCCTTTCCTACCCTTCCTCCTATATCTCTCCTTCCTATATCCCTCTTCTTGCTCTCTCTTCCTCCTTTGCTCTTTCTTCCTCACTCCTTAAACATCTACTCTCTGTTGATTAACACTGCCTCTACTCGAATGACACTTGTTGTTTTTAGCTCACCTTTTCCTCACAGGGATCTCTATAATGGTATATTGCACAACTATTCTTATTAGATTTTGTATGGCTACTTTGAACTAACTGCCTTCTCAGAGAATGCTGTACCGCATTATTACTGTGACCTGTTCTTGTTATATGTTGTATTCCCTACTACATGTTGGGGTACGATGCAACACATATGCTCCCTGTGACCTGTTTTATTGCTTATGGTGCAGTTTTAAAGTAGAGGTATAAGCATATCCTTGTGTCCCAGAGTGGGGTGTAGGCTTGTCCTTATACCAATCCAGGGGGTTAGTAAATGTAAAGAGGAAAGGATCGCTGCTACTCCCGACCAGCCCAGATGAATAAACGATAAGGTGCAATAAAGAATGAAAAAGACTGGCCTCAGCCTACATGTCTCCACCAAACCACACACCCTAATGCATTTCCCTCCTCCCACCAGGGCTTATTTATGTGATTAAGCCTTGATGGGCAGGGCGAAATGCATCAGGTATGTGGTTTGTTGAATGCCAAGGCGGCTTTTTATTGCTTTTTATCATTTATTCACCTGGGCTTGTCAGCAGTAGCAGCGATCCTTTCCTCTTTACATATGCTCCCTTTGTCGACACAAACAAATTACACTATGTTGTTTTTCTCTGTACTGTATTTTTTTTAAATAATGTTCTCAATAAAAATATAATCTGAAGAAAAAAAAAGGAATTATGCATTAGTAGATTCTTGAACACACGGACATGGGTGGAAACAAATAATGTTCCAAGGTGGACAAGATCTTACAACTGGAATAACCAGAACGTATGTTGGAGTTGGATCAACTCATCTGCTCAATCTCTAACTGAAATATAATTTTTGAGTGGAAATCAGTTGTACAGTCAGTCAAGCAATAATACAATTAAAGTGCATCTAAAGCCATTTGTTTGTTTTTTATAGATTGGTGAGAGGTCAGAAACCCTGTCAGATTTTTTTTTTTTAGCTGTCTGTATTTCTGCTAGCGAGATTCATATTTATTTATTTATTTATTTTTTACTGATGAATAACATTATCAGGACAGAAAATAAGGGAAAAGCTAAATTTGTGAGTCGTCAATGACTTGTTTCAGTAACACTTGTAAAGGGGGGGGGGGGTTTCTTTACTTTAGAGAGATTTCCTCTTTACCTATTCTTATGTTTACAGGGCAGGAAGTAAAAGTAAATCTCCCCAACAGAAAGGGGTTTGAACCATTCCCTACTCTATCCAAAAAAAACAAAAAACAAATCTTGGCTTTAGATATACTTTAATTCAATATAATGAGGCAATAAAAATGTATTTAAAATAATTGGTTGTAGTAAATAACCAGCACAAGGGATGATAGACTAGTATATTTCAGCTGTGTAATAACCACCAATAAAAAATGTACACAAGCACAAACCACGCTTCGCTGGCAAAAACATGACGTGTCTCTTTTCTAATACATATCAGTTTCAGTTCATTAAAATACTATAGAATCATCCAATGATCCATGGCAGCTGGTAAATAGTAATAATTAGAAAAAAAAAGCTGATTCCAAACATTTGTTCTTTGTCTTTGTACTGGTTAAAAATAAAACCAGACGTTTTGTACAGTCTTTAGAGAATTCTAATAAATTATTTTCATGTGTTTGCATAAATATTTCATAACGTTAATTGGTTTCATGCACAGTCTTAAGAGATTAGTTATGTCTTTATTGTCACATACTTATGTGATTGCAGAAGATTTGTCTAATTACAGGACAGAAGACGAGCACAATACTGGCCATAGGTTTGTTAGAAACGTCTGTTGGTAAAAAAAAGATACCTACTTCATGACAAAATAAATAAATGCACAAAGGACTTTTCTTAATCAATATATTCCTATTGCTTTATCAAGAGGACGTAGGTCAAAACTATAAAACCTCATACTCAAATTCCACACAAACAGATTTCACAAGAGTCTGATTATTCTTGATGTAGCACCCACAAGTTATTTCTTAGCTTTATAAAGGTAATAAAATGTGTAAACACAAAATGAGGTTGAGGGATTGTAAGAGGTGCATGAAAGTCAGCCAGCCCCCAGTCTGATGTACTCACCCTCCAGTCTGTCACCAACCAACTGAAACCTGTCTCTTGGTACAAAGAACAGGGGTTTAGTTGACACACATTTGCAAACGCATGTGAAAGCTGCAGAGCCACTTCACGGCACCCTGTTATATCTGCAGTCCTACACTCTTAATTTAGTGTCCTCACACTGGAGGCACATGGCCGCTAATGGGTGGATGGGCGACAGGTGAGAGGGAGACAGCCCAACCTCCCCCAAACCATCCTCATCCACGACTGGCTGTTGTCTCAAAGACTCAAATAATTAGGTTTATAACCATGGTGCAAACTGGACAAGACCAGCTGAAAAGCATTACACCTCCATCCCCTTGGTGAATGCAGCATATAGATAGGAAGGGATTTTATGTATGGGGCATGGCCTGTAAAGCACACTGCCTTTGAAATCCCTAATTTCCTTTTGGGACTTTATGTGAGACAAGCAGGTCATGCTATTGGTCTCCATCCCTGTATACGGAAAACACTAAGGTCAAATCAAAGCTGCATCCACCAAAAACGCACGAAAATCGCACGGTGGGACTTTATATGAGGCACCAAGCTGTAAGCAAGGCGTCTCCATCCCTGGTTGCTTAAACATATTGGACTTGGTGGGACTTTATATGAGACCCAAGCTGGTGTTGCCCGGCGTCTCCATCCCTATAACTGTCCAGTTTGCACCATGGTTATAAACCTAATTATTTGAGTCTTTGAGACAACAGCCAGTCGTGGATGAGGATGGGTTGGGGGAGGTTGGGCTGTCTCCCTCTCACCTGTCGCCCATCCACCCATTAGCGGCCATGTGCCTCCAGTGTGAGGACACTAAATTAAGAGTGTAGGACTGCAGATATAACAGGGTGCCGTGAAGTGGCTCTGCAGCTTTCACATGCGTTTGCAAATGTGTGTCAACTAAACCCCTGTTCTTTGTACCAAGAGACAGGTTTCAGTTGGTTGGTGACAGACTGGAGGGTGAGTACATCAGACTGGGGGCTGGCTGACTTTCATGCACCTCTTACAATCCCTCAACCTCATTTTGTGTTTTGTTATAGGGATGGAGACGCCGGGCAACACCAGCTTGGGTCTCATATAAAGTCCCACCAAGTCCAATATGTTTAAGCAACCAGGGATGGAGACGCCTTGCTTACAGCTTGGTGCCTCATATAAAGTCCCACCGTGCGATTTTCGTGCGTTTTTGGTGGATGCAGCTTTGATTTGACCTTAGTGTTTTCCGTATACAGGGATGGAGACCAATAGCATGACCTGCTTGTCTCACATAAAGTCCCAAAAGGAAATTAGGGATTTCAAAGGCAGTGTGCTTTACAGGCCATGCCCCATACATAAAATCCCTTCCTATCTATATGCTGCATTCACCAAGGGGATGGAGGTGTAATGCTTTTCAGCTGGTCTGGTCCAGTTTGCACCATGGTTATAAACCTAATTATTTGAGTCTTTGAGACAACAGCCAGTCGTGGATGAGGATGGGTTGGGGGAGGTTGGGCTGTCTCCCTCTCACCTGTCGCCCATCCACCCATTAGCGGCCATGTGCCTCCAGTGTGAGGACACTAAATTAAGAGTGTAGGACTGCAGATATAACAGGGTGCCGTGAAGTGGCTCTGCAGCTTTCACATGCGTTTGCAAATGTGTGTCAACTAAACCCCTGTTCTTTGTACCAAGAGACAGGTTTCAGTTGGTTGGTGACAGACTGGAGGGTGAGTACATCAGACTGGGGGCTGGCTGACTTTCATGCACCTCTTACAATCCCTCAACCTCATTTTGTGTTTTGTTATAGGGATGGAGACGCCGGGCAACACCAGCTTGGGTCTCATATAAAGTCCCACCAAGTCCAATATGTTTAAATAAAATGTGTAAAAGTATCCCCAACATTACATTTAAGAATAGTATGATTTACTATGCCAAGTCCATGGTGCAGATCATTAACAAATAGGTAATTGGCCAAATAACTAGACATGGGGTAAATGTAACTTGCATTTTACTAAACAAGTGCAAAGATAGAAGCAATGGTGTAAAACAGGTTCACAATGGCAAAGAGCATGCCTACCCTGCAGAATAATACAAAATAGGCAGACTTGTATAAAGTACTCAAAATTTCTACTTGAGTAAAAGTACAAGTGCTCAATCAAAAAGTGACTTGAGTAGAAGTGGAAGTGCTCGCAGAAAAAGTTACTTAAGTAGAAGTACTAAAGTATTCAACATTTTTTTTACTTAAGTATTGCAAGTAGTTTTTTCAAAAAATTTGCTACTTAAGTACTAAAAGTAAAAAGTACCAGTAGTTTTGAAAAAAAATTTCTACTCAAGTACTGAAAGTAGTAGTACAAGTACTGTGTTATGTAGTTATTAAAGAAAGAAGTCAAAAGTTTGAACATCATATTGGTTTTTATTATTTCAAATGATTTATTCAGATGATTAACCTGTGTTTGTTAGTAGTTTCTTGATGCACTTTAAGCGCTGTAGCACCATTTATTTGTTTGTTTCATATTTTCTTTTTATTGGAAAGATTTGGTATAGCAGCTTTTATTATACACAGCCTTTATTTTCGTATGCGCTGATTTACAAATGACATTATACACATTTTTTGAGCTTTATGCAACCTGCCATCTACTGTTCTGGCAGTGGTAATTTTTTTAAAAGTAACGAGTAACTATGCAGCACAAAAAAAAAATACTTGAGTAGAAGTATCGAAATCATCGAAAAAATGTAGTGAAGTAAAAGTAGAAGTAGGAGAAAAAAATTCTACTCTAGGAAAGTACAGATACCGCATTTCGGTACTTAAGTACAGTACTTAAGTAGTTCTACTTTGTTACTATACATCTCTGAAAATAGGTTATAAAAGCTGCACAAACATGGACTCTTCACAGCAATGTTACTGTGGCTCCATCAGGGTACTATAGCTTCTAGCATAATCTCTGTGAGACTCTATAACTACACAGAGTCTAGCTGAGAATTTCTACTTTAGTAAAACAGTTCAAAACACAAACAGATACTTTCAATTTGCCTCATAAACAGCATCGCTCTTGGTGTCATCCAGGCTAACTTCGGTAACACAGGTAAACAGCTGAAGGGATCCAAAACCAAAGAGCAAAAGACAACCCAACTGGAACCCGAGTACTCTAAATATGTCAATATGTAAATGTGTCAGATGGGCTGAGAGTGTTCTTGGAGTAGAGGCACAAAACAGAGAACCCAAATTGCCAAGCAGGGAGGATTTCTCTTTGTTTCCTATTTCTAAGGACAATGGTCACAGCAACAAATAATGAAGAAAAATTTCTCAGATAGGGACATATATAGCAATAAAAATACTTGTTTTAGCCAGGCCTATTTCTGACACTTGTTGTTTACAAGTTAAAATCAGTATTTTGTGCTAGAAAATTACTTAGAACCCCCAAACATTATATATTTTTTTACAGCTGAGACCCTAGAGAATGAAATGGAGATTGTTGCAATACTTTATGTTACACCGTATTTGCGCAGCAGTCTTAGAAACGCAATTTTGTTGGAAAAAATACACTTTTTTGAATAAGAAAAATAAGAAAACAGTAAAATCAGCCCAATTTTTTTATAATGTGAAAGATAATGTTACGCCGAGTAAATTGATACCTAACATGTCAGGCTTAAAAATTGCACACGCTCATGGAATGGCAACAAACTTTGGTACGTAATAATCTCCATAGGCGACATTTTAAACATTTATACAGGTTACCAGTTTAGAGTTACAGAGGATGTCCAGGGCTAGAATTATTGCTCTCACTCTAACGATCGTGGTGATACCTCATATGTGTGGTTTGAACACTGTTTACATATGTGGGAGTGACTTACGTATGTGTTCGCTTCTGTGCGTGAGCTTAGAGGGACGGGGCGCTTTAATTTTTTTTTTTTATTTATTTATTTTACCTTTTATTTTTTATTTTTACACTGTCCCTTTAAAAAATAACTTTTATTCCTATTACAAGGAATGTAAACATACCTTGTAATAGAAATTAGCAGGGCAGGTCCTCTTTAATGTGAGATCTGGTCAAAAAAAGCATATGTAGCAAAATGTAATTTTTTCTTTAGCAAGAAAAAAATGGGCCCCTTAAGGCAGTTGGGAGGAAGTGACATATGACCTTGCTTTGATCTTTGAAGGCCATAGAGTCGAGTCGGGGCTATCTTGCCCTCACTTGACTGCCAGCCTGGGACATGGATGGATTGGATCGTTTTCCCTGCTAACGATGGCTCTGGTAAGCGGGGAAAATGACCGGGAAGCGGCAGGAGGGGGTGGGCAACTCTCCCCCCACCCATAAAAGTTATCCCGCAGCGAATCTGCTGGGACCACTTTTATGTGAAAGAGGACCGCCGGCCATGAATAGAAATACCAGGGTTATGGCAGGTATTTGCTGCCATAACCCCAGTATTTAACGCCAAAGTAGTAATATGCGGGAGGTGGTCCGGAAGTGGTTAGTAAAGTGTGGAAAGATTAGAACCTCTATCAAATTGAAGATTTTACACCTAATTCTTGTGAGGACCAAGACAGCAATAAAATCCTACACAAAGCTTCAACATTTTCCTGCTAAAACTAGAAAAATTTATTTAAGTTGTATAGTGCTACCCCTAAAGAAGCCATTAGATTTTGGGTCTTTTTCCCCCCACACAGGAGCCAAAGCCAGGCAAAATGGAATTTTTCCACACTCTCTGATGGCTCAATAAACAGTCTGGGGGTTTTGTTTTTTGGTGTTTACTGTAGGAATGCTGAACTTGGATGGGGATTGGGGGTACATGGGATACCCAGAACTAAAGAAAATTTGTGAACTCCAAACAAAGGGTTGAGAGCCTGCAAAGTCTCTGGCTGCTTTATTCCAAATTGCAAACTGGGATGCACAACAGTGGGAGTAGTAGTGCAGCAGCAGCATGGAATAAAAGTTGCAAACAGCTGTACTTAGGACACAGCACCTGGTTGTATTGCATGGCACCTGGCTGCTCTAGACCCAAGGTTACAGATTAAGCATGCTTCTAGCTGTCTTGACTACTTGAGCTACACTTGGTCCCAGACACGCGAGGTATTGCACTTCACTTTCTTCTCCTTCCCTTAGGGGTGATGGCTAAATTTGTACTCACTCAGTCCCTTTATGAAACTCCCAGGATCCAGAAGGCTGCTGTCTTTGCCTTTCTGCTGGACAGTCTGCTTTTGGCTTGGTTAGGAGTCTGCAGCTAAGCCTAGCTGAGACTAATGCTGGGTGAGTTCCTGAAGCTCACCTTGTCCTCCTCTCTCCCTCCTTTCTGCCCCAAGCAGCAGAGCCCCCAGCACAGGGGTCACATCCAGAGGGCTGGACCCTGTACTCTGCCTTCAGACTTCCATGCTTCAGAGAATGTATGGACTGCTTCCCCACCTTCTAGGCCCACCTTCCCAGGAATTTGTGAAAGCTCCATGAATATTCAGGCTACGGCATCTGTCCCCCACCCACTATATTCTGGAAATTTCCAGTAAGTTCCAGAAGACAGGGGGGAGACAGGGGGAGGTAACTGAGCCACAGCCTGTGAAGCAATACACAGCCTCCCAAACACAAATAACCTCTGCTCCTCTGCCTACAAAGGAGCCAACTAAATGTACCTAACTACTAATAAACTAGAAGGGTTCTACAGCAGAAAAGGGTTTGACAGAGAAAACAAGTTTCCTGGATTCTTTTTTCTTAGTCTTACGGTTTTAAAATCTGTCCCACTGTGTCTGTGTTTCATAGATATCCCACAAGGTCCAGAACATTCTCCCTGCAGATGTCTTGATCTGTGTATTGCCTATGACAGCTGATTCTTCACAGTTGGTTCTATATTTTTGAGTTCAAACTGTGCCAAGTACGGAGAAATCCTTTGACCCTGAACTATACATTTACAGTTCACTCTACTTGTGGTCATATGACATATCAGCTGCCACTAATAAGTCAAGAGAAGAAGTCTTCCCTGTATCGAGTGCTATGCCGCACACGGGTCTGAACTAGGAACAGTTTTTTTGATCTAGCATGTAGTAAAACCTAAATATAGCACAAAGAATAGAAGAAGAAAAGTACAAACTAATGCTGAACGTTGTCTATTGCAGGAGTTCCCAAACTGTGGGTCGGGACCCAATGGTGGGTCGCAAGCTGTATTTGAATGGGTCACGCTGAGCCAGAAATCACTGAGAGCGGGCCTGCTTAAATTGTGCTGTGCGAGCCTGCGCAAATTACAGAGAGCCACTGCAGTCAAATCACGATGGATTCAGGACCCCGCCCACGCAGTTTAGGGAGGCTGGTCTGCATTTCCTGCAATGAGGATACTTGCATCAGGGAGTACGTATGGTGGCTGTTATGTAGGATATGTTCATGGGGTAGTGAGACAGCTCCTCAGTCCTGCTGGTGGCAGCGGTGACGGCTAGACTGGCAGATTCTCTCAGCTGTAGCTGGTCTGCATTTCCCGCAATGAGGATACTTGCATCAGGGAGTACGTATGGTGGCTGTTATGTAGGATATGTTCATGGGGTAGTGAGACAGCTCCTCAGTCCTGCTGGTGGCAGCGGTGGTGGCTAGACTGGCAGGATTCTCTCAGCTGTAGCGGGCAGAGACGGAAGCCTCGGTGATATAGGAGGACCAGGTGGCCCGGCGGTGTCAGGAGTTCATGGCAGCTTCTGTATCCCCAGTAGAGGATCCGAAGGAGAAGAGCCAGGACACTAAGACCAGCATAGAGCTCCTCATCATGGAGACCCTGGTGAGGGGAGCTGGGCCCTGGAGAGGGCAAACAGGGGCTTCACCTTCACTGTGGACCGCTGGTAAAGGAAGGAGCGATGAGGGTAAGTGCCATATAGCCTGCTGTTCACTGTCCTGGGATGGTTGATTTCTGTCCTCTGCCTGCCTTATACTGTCTATGAGGGTGCTGATTGCTTACAACTCTGCTTATATGCCACACGTGCCACAGGTTTCTGCCCCCTCACTTAGAACATCTGGCAAGTGTATTCCATAATAAATTGAAAAGTAGTAAATTGATATTTTTAATTTAACATTATTATTATTCATTATTATTATTTGCATTTATATAGCGACAACAAATTCTGTAGAGCTTTACAATATTCAATTACAAGCAAGTGGGTCCCGAAAAATAACTGTATTCAGAAGTGGGTGTCGGCCCAAAAAAGTTTGGGAAGCCCTGGTCTATTGCATATAAGCAAAAGTTTACTACTTGTATTCAAAAGTGTCTAAATGAAAAAAAAAAGTGTATAAACCTGTTTATGAAGCAGGATAGTCTGCAGAAACAAGAATAGGAGATAAGTACAAAGACAATAGTTAACAAGACAATAGTTAAAATGATTTGATAGATTAAAATGTAAGGAGCTGTCAGACCTGAATTGTCTCAACAGTGTACTATAAAAAATACCTGATAAAGAAATCAAGTTCATGCATTAAAATTGTAATATTTGAACCTCTTTCTCCATTATGTTTTGTTCTTCAAAATGATCGCTGTATTCTGTGTTTTTTTTCTTCTCTCATCAAGGCCCTTTGTGAAAATTACTGTGAATGTCCCAATGAAGAATTTAGGACACATCTCTTTTTAGTTACTTTGCACATGTGTTTCTGTATGGTCCCCAGGTATATAACATATGTCCTGTTTGTTGACTTAGAACTGCTAGCATATGTCTTTTCATTTATAAAACATTTTAAAAAGGAAGGATAATGTTGACAGACAAGGCCCTAGGCAATGCCAATGGGTACTACACTCTGGGGATGACCAAGAAAAGGTAACTGCAATGAACATAGTTTGAAAGAAGAGAACCATCTGGACCTCTCGGATTTCATCACCACCTCTGTCAGTTTTCTGGTGATCACATCAGTATATGGCAAAGGTATTACCTTTGACATGCAAATTATTGGACAAGTTCATGAAAGATCATGGCCTGCAACACTATTTCTCAGTTCTACTCATCAATGCTGTTTCTCAGTGCTCCTCATACTCATCAAAAATCAAATTATTTTTATAATGAAAAGTAAATTTACTAAATTGATCGGCACTATTCCCATTCTACAAACCAAGTCACATCCTACAAACTACTAAACAATGGCGGTGGAATAATTATAAAACAATGATGTTACGTGTAAAGTTGCAGATGGGAACCCTCAATGTGCAAACTTTTGCTCATTACAAGCAAGTCAGTCTCTGTGCGATATAATAATGATGTTCTTCTTACCTTCTTTCACGAAGATTTTTATCGAGTTTTGATAATTTTCAAGGACCCATGCTTAAGAATTGGTGCTGACACTTATACAAAGGAATTATATTGGATGTACACCTTGGATAGACAACAAGAAAAATAGCATTCTTGGAGAAGGCAAAAGAGATAGCTGGGGAGAAGGAAGGAAGGAGTATTAGATTCTGTTTTGTGGGGTTGCACAACAGTTAGTTAGAAAATAGGGGGGGGGGGGGTATTGGGATAGGCATAGGTTAACTTGATATTAAAACCAAATACCAAAAAGATTTCTCAGCACACCTACCAGCCATCCTACAAAAAACAAATTGACCCTGTCTAACAATTCACGTTAAAAGCTAAAGGTTTAGTAGCACACATTTGCAAATACTGTATATGCAGAAGATGTACCCCCTTGCCATGGCTCCTCTGTTTAAGTGCAGTCCTAACTCTATATTTGAGAGTCTCAAAGCATATATAGCAGTGGATGAATTAGGGGAAGGTATGCCTGGAGGGAGCACATTCCCAGGAGGAGCACAATGGCAGCTGAAGGCATTGAAAAAGCCCCACATCCAATTCAGTGAGCAAGCTATAAAAAATGTCTGTCACCCCGATTTGTAATTAGCTTTTTCAGCAAGGTGCACATGGAAGGGCATTGCACATCACAAACAAGCAAATTATTTTCCAGCACACTTATCAGCTAGCCTGCAAAAAACCCCAAAAAACTGTCCCTGTCTTAGTCATATATGCTTTTTCGCTGAAAGGGTACAATAATCAGCTTTTATTTATTTATATAAAAAAAAACTATATCCCAAAATAAAAAATAATGTTGCTGTAACTGCTTCTTAAGTGTGAACTGGAGTTTGGTTTCAGTTTGTTAGTGTATTTAAAGAGGAGTTCCACCCTCAAAAATAACTTTTCCCCATCCGCTGGCTCTAAATTACCTGAAAAAGAATTGGAAAATTAAATTTTTTTTTTATTCACTTACCTTGTTTTTAAAGAAAATATACTTGCCTTCCTTCCTCTTCCTCTCTCTGCGGACATGGCCGCCAACGTCACTCCCTGCTTGCATTGACTCCTGGGAGATGAGTGTCATTGATTCCAGGAGTCAATGTGCCTGCACCCGTCCTGCTCGTCACTTCCAATGCAGGCGCGTCATTCCCTGCTAAACAGCTTCGGGGCATAAGAAGCTGTGCAGGGATGACGCGCCTGCACCGGAAGTGACGAGCAGGGCCGGTGCAGGGCATTCTGGGACTCCGATGTCACCGAAGAGGACACCGAAGAGGACGCTCCGGCTTCAGCTGCCCACACCTGAGATGGCAGCGCTGGACAAGACATTTTCAAGGTGAGTATTTCTTCTAAAAGGTAAGTGCAACCCAGGACAGTTCAGAGGCTATCGTTGCTTAAATGCACTAGCCCTGACTGTCCCGGGGGTATTTTTACCTAAAAATTTTTTTTTCCAGGGTGGAACTCTGCTTTAAATCTGCCAGTCCATCTATAACTCCCCTCCCTTTAGGATAACAATGTTGCTGTCCAAAGGTGCCCTGTGGGAGCACTGTAATACTGGAGGTGTGCTACTGGCCAAATCACCAAGTGAAAACAGAGGGAAAAAAGCTTAAAAAAAGAAACTTGATCCAGCAGTCACATGTGCCGCAGGATTGACCTAAGGGACTAAGTGAGTAGCTTCAACTGCTACATCCCAGAACCTATAGAAGAGAAGAAGCAGCCAGGTGCAATGTCCAGCTAGTCTTCTAACAAGGGACAGCTTCGAGCCATTAAAGCCAGTACAGGTACCCTACACCTCTTGTTTGGGGAACTGAAAGAGCAGCCAAGTGCCTTGGCATTTTCTATGGAGATACAGCACCTGTATCCAGTACTTAGAGACCTTTCTTTATCAGTTGAGCTGATCCATTTTTCCTATGGAAGGGCAGCCTTGTGAATGCTGATAGCCAGAGACAGTTTCAAGTCAAGTTACATTCAAACTACAGTTAAGTGCATCTCATACCTTCCCATCCCTATCCAAGTTTATCCCCTAATAAAACAAAAACAAAACAAAGAACCCTGGACTGGTTCTTGACTATTGAGTAAATGCCAGAAAATTCTCATTGCCTGGCTGTACATGTGAGGGAGAACATTTCCAAAATTCCAGCGGCCCTTACGGGGTAGCGCTGCATGTGTTTGTTAAGATCTGAATCTGGTCTATATAGCAAAGCTTCCCATGGGTTCCATGCCAGGTTGTGGTTTAGAACTGACCTAATCATGTTGTATACCTGGGTCCAGAAACAACTGGCTTTAGGGCATTGTCACCGATATGTAGAAGGCCCTACGAGCATTAAAGCATGCCGGAGAGACATTTTAGAAAAATTTGGCAATGTGGTCCAGTGTCATATACCATTGAGATAGCACTTTGTAAGAGTTTTCTTGTGCCAATATATTAGGTGAGGCTTTTTCTGCAGCATTCCAAACTTTATTCTGATCATCCATGACTAGGGATTTCTTAAGATCCCTTTCCCATTTATTCATGTAAATCTATTGGAGTTTGGGTGTTCTTGTTATCTTTATAGGAAGAGATTTAACTGTGATGGTAGTTATATATGGAATTCTAACAAATTTGTTGACATTGTATTGTAAGGAAAGGCATTAATGTTCATGTTATAAATGTAGGCATTGCATATATGCAGAGAAGTATTAGTACTGTAATATAAAAACACATTAAAAAATAACCAGTGTGACTAACTAATGGGTATTTCATTTAGGAAATAGTAAGTGTTGAACTTTAGGAACCTGTTCTACTGTGGCCTCTATTTTTTGATAAATTTGGCGTGAGGTTTCATCCATACCAGAAGCAAGGAAATGGCTTTGATTGGTCAAAGGATAAGTCGCAACCATCTCAAAGTCGGATCCCGTTCATTGAAGTCGCATGGAAGTCGGACATGAAGTTGCAGGGCAAAGTCAGATTGGAAGCAAAACTATAGGCAAAACTTTTTCTTTTTCATTTTGGATAAGTAAGGGAGGGAAAAACCCCTGTAAGTTTTTTTTTTTTGCCATCTGTGTCCCGCCGGAGAGATTTCCCTTCACTTCCTGCCCCATAGCCTGAACAGGAAGTGAGATAAAATCCCTCACAATTAGGGAACTCCCCCCTCCCTTCCGCAGGTTACCAGAACCAGTGTTCTCATTGGAAGATTTCCCCCTTTTTACAGTTTAGGTGACAACCCAAAATGTCACCTAAACTTTCGATGATAAAGGTGAACAAGACAAATAGAGGGTGAATCTCCCTAATGGGGACACAGCAATAAGTAAAACAAACAGGTTCTAATCCATCTCCACTCTGTCCAAAACTAAAATAAAAAAAGTTTTGCTTTTAGTTATACGTTAACTATATTTCTCAGTATTCTCAATGATTTTTTTTTAGCTTTAGTGGCCCCCAACATGTTCACCACTGTAAGATGGCACTTAACCATTGATAACAATGTAAAAACTAAAAAAACTGTCAAACTTAAAAGCAAACTGAAAAAAAGCATAAGGTGCACTGATCCCAAATACAGGGGGGGGGGGGGAGGGGGGATTTTAAAACTCCCTAAGGTAAGAAAGAACTAAACTACCACAAAGGTATAAGGATATACTGCACTGCCCACTGCTGCTATACAGAATTATAAGAAGTTAAAATGTTGTCAAATTCAGATATTTACTCAAGTTTCTAAGCATATTTTTATTGTTTATAATAATATTCATTGTGATTTAGCACACACTGATTATTAACCACTTTAAGAACAGAAGGATTTGCCCCCTTAATGACCAGGCCACTTTTTTCAACTTGGCACTGCGTGAGTTTAACTGACAATTGCGCAGTTGTACCCAGAGGTCCTCACACTGTACCTCACGGATCATCCAGCCTACACTGTATGCTGGTGTCCGCCAGGTTCTAGTGCATTTGAATAGATGGTGTAGTCTACAATAATGTGCATGGGTGCAACTAATTGTTGATTTTAATTGTTGTGTAACACTATGGTCCACCGCCTTTATGTTTCTGTCTTGAATTTGCTCATCTAAGGCATACGTGCCTAATAAATTTATACTTTTTATTATTTACACGCCTGTAGTGCCCTTAGTTGGTGGCTGGGGTAGTGGGTAACAGACCTCCGTTTGTATTCTCACATTTCCCCAACACTTTTTTTTCTTTTTTTTTCTTTTTGTTCATATGCCTATACACCAACGGTCACTAGTCAGGACAGTGTAATCTACTGAGGTTTATTATTTACCATTTATGAGGTGTGCACTATATTTTTAGTGAACCCTAAATGAGCCCTTAATAGAACACTATCTGTTGCTCTCTCTTTTTTCAACATTTGCGCAGTTGTGCGGCGCTGTACCCAAACAAATTTGATGTCCTTTTTTTTCTTACAAATAGAGCTTTCTTTGGGAGGTATTTGATCACCTGTATGATTATTTTTTGCGCTATACACAAAAAAAGTGACAATTATGAAAAAAAAATCAATATTTTTCACATTCTGCTATATAACATTCCCAAAAAAATGTAAAAATGAAAGTTTTTTTAACATTTTAGGCCAATTTGTTTTCTGCTACATATTTTGGGTAAAAAAAATCACAATAAGCGTATTTTGATTGGTTTGCGCAAAAGTTATTGCATCTACTAACCGCGGGAAAGATTTATGTCATTTTTTTTTACTAGTAATGGCTTCAATCTGCGATTTTTTGTGGGACTGTGACATTGCGGCGGACAGATCAGACCCCTGACTGACATTTTTGACACTTTTGGGGGGACCACTGACATTACTACAGTAATCAGTTCTAAAAATATGCACTGTTAGTGTATTAATTACACGGTCAGGGAAGGGGTTAACATTGTGGGTGATCAAGGGGTTAAATGTAAGCCTAGGGGAGTGATTCTAACTGTGGGGGGGGGGGCGTGGCTTGTGAAATGACCATAAAGACCTGTGTTCCTATATAGAAGGATCACAGGGGTTCTATGATAATTCCAGGGAGAAGAACGGTCAGCTGTGTTTACAACAGCCGACTGTTCTTCTCTCTCAGTGGGAAACGATGGGGGGTGTCAGGCAGCAATTGGAGCCACCTGCCCGTTGCATCGGCTTCCCCACTGATGAGTGGGGACGGGAGCGCGCCAACGGCGGCACACGCTCACCCCCTCGCCTCCTGCTCGCGACCGACATACAATGACGGCGATTCGCGCAGGAGCGGCTGCCTGCCGCAGTACATCTGTGGCGGGCGGTTGTAAAGAGGTTAATATATATATATATATATATATATATATATATATATATATATATATATATAAGGTTATTATATATATATATATATATATATATATACAGTGCCTTGCGAGAGTATTCGGCCCCCTTGAACTTTTCAAACTTTTGCCACATTTCAGGCTTCAAACATAAAGATATAAAACTGTAATTTTTTGTGAAGAATCAACAACAAGTGGGACACAATCATGAAGTGGAACAAAATGTATTGGATATTTCAAACTTTTTTAACAAATAAATAACTGGAAAATTGGGCGTGCAAAATTATTCAGCCCCCTTAAGTTAATACTTTGTAGCGTCACCTTTTGCTGCGATTACAGCTGTATGTCGCTTGGGGTATGTCTCTATCAGTTTTGCACATCGAGAGACTGAAATTTTTGCCCATTCCTCCTTGCAAAACAGCTCGAGCTCAGTGAGGTTGGATGGAGAGAGTTTGTGAACAGCAGTTTTCAGTTCTTTCCACAGATTCTCGATTGAATTCAGGTCTGGACATTGACTTGGCCATTCTAACACCTGGATATGTTTATTTGTGAACCATTCCATTGTAGATTTTGCTTTATGTTTTGGATCATTGTCTTGTTGGAAGACAAATCTCCATCCCAGTCTCAGGTCTTTTGTAGACTCCATCAGGTTTTCTTCCAGAATGGTCCTGTATTTGGCTCCATCCATCTTCCCATCAATTTTAACCATCTTCCCTGTCCCTGCTGAAGAAAAGCAGGCCCAAACCATGATGCTGCCACCACCATGTTTGACAGTGGGAATGGTGTGTTCAGGGTGATGAGCTGTGTTGCTTTTACGCCAAACATAAAGTTTTGCATTGTTGTCAAAAAGTTCGATTTTGGTTTCATCTGACCAGAGCACCTTCTTCCACATGTTTGGTGTGTCTCCCAGGTGGCTTGTGGCAAACTTTAAATGACACTTTTTATGGATATCTTTAAGAAATGGCTTTCTTCTTGCCACTCTTCCATAAAGGCCAAATTTGTGCAGTATACGACTGATTGTTGTCCTATGGACAGAGTCTCCCACTTCAGCTGTAGATCTCTGCAGTTCATCCAGAGTGATCATGGGCCTCTTGGCTGCATCTCTGATCAGTCTTCTCCTTGTATGAGCTGAAAGTTTAGAGGGACGGACAGGTCTTCGTAGATTTGCAGTGGTCTGATACTCCTTCCATTTCAACATTATCGCTTGCACATGCTCCTTGGGATGTTTAAAGCTTGGGAAATCTTTTTGTATCCAAATCCGGCTTTAAGATTTTTCCACAACAGTATCTCGGACCTGCCTGGTGTGTTCCTTGTTCTTCATGATGCTCTCTGCGCTTTAAACGGACCTCTGAGACTATCACAGTGCAGGTGCATTTATACAGAGACTTGATTACACACAGGTGGATTCTATTTATCATCATTAGTCATTTAGGTCAACATTGGATCATTCAGAGATCCTCACTGAACTTGTGGAGAGAGTTTGCTGCACTGAAAGTAAAGGGGCTGAATAATTTTGCACGGCCAATTTTTCAGTTTTTTATTTGTTAACAATAACAAAGTTTGAAATATCCAATAAATTTTGTTCCACTTCATGATTGTGTCCCACTTCCTGTTGATTCTTGACAAAAAATTACAGTTTTATATCTTTATGTTTGAAGCTGGAAATGTGGCAAAAGCTCGAAAAGTTCAAGGGAGCCGAATACTTTCGCAAGGCACTGTATATATATATATATATATATATATATATATATATATATATATATATATATACAAAAGTTTATTATATAATTATTTATTTTTTAATACTTTAAACTGCCTAGCTTTTATAAAAATTATATGTAGTGACATTTGACTTAAAAATGCACAGGGTTTCAATGTTTTTCAAGTATTTGCAAGTTTTTATCTCTACCTGAGTGTATTTGTCCTCTCACTGAAAAAAGAAAGAGAGAGACAGAGGGAGGACAACTTCATGACAAGGCATGGCGAAAGAGGGGATTAGATTTTTGTGGGATCTATGGGCACAAATTAATCAATCAGACATATTTTAAAGGTGAAAACAGAAAGTATAGAGCTTCCTTCAGTGTAGCCTGCATGGCTTTCAGTAGGTATTAGCAGGAAAAAAAGCAGAAAACGGATTCTATAGTCAAAGAGAAGAGAGAGAGGAATGTGAGGAATGAATCAGTGGATGACCCTTCCTCATCACGCCGGTGATGATGATGTGTGCACTGCAAAGAGAAATCCTTAGGCTAGGAATAAGCTTATTTATAGGCTGAAAATTTAAAGTGCAGCTCAAGTCTAAGCTTGTAATTTTTTAGCTGTGTATAGTGTACAGAAATGTAAGAACCTATATCAAGTTTTTATTGCTGAACAATACAAAAAAAATTATCAGCAACTAGTCAGCAAAAATATCCAACTAAACCGTTTTAGAATGTAGGTTAAAGCCACCTCTGAAGATTACAGCCCCTAATGCCTGGTACAAACAATGAGATTATCAAACTGATGACTGCCCCTTTTTCTTTTTTTTTTTTTGCATGCTAGTCTCCATATCAAAAATGAAGAGGTTATTATCTGTCAAAATTAGGGTTGAGCGAACACGGACTGTATTATTCGTGTTCGTACCGAATAATTGAATTTTTGTTGCCCGAACACGGACCCGAAAACTTTACTGTATATTCGGGTAAAAATCCATGTTCGGTCATAGTAATTGGGGCCTAGTCTGGGTCTCTACGTGTGAGATACATACACTTTTTTTGATAATATTTTCTATTCCGCTATTCAATCAAAACCTTTGGGTATAAACAATTAAATTGCGGGATAGTCTGTGTTGGTACCTGTGAGATACACCTTTCCAATTTTTGGGGTGCATCTCATACTTCTGAGGATTTGAGGGTGCTGCCTGTTCCGAACTCCTCCTACTCCTCATCCTGCCTTTGGGGGTACAAAAAATAGTAATTGGGGCCTAGTCTGGTTCTGTACGTGAGAGATACATACACTTTTTTTGATAATATTTTCTATTCCGCTATTCAATCAAAACCTTTGGGTATAAACAATTAAATTGCGGGATAGTCTGTGTTGGTACCTGTGAGATACACCTTTCCAATTTTTGGGTTGCATCTCATACTTCTGAGGATTTGAGGGTGCTGCCTGTTCCGAACTCCTCCTACTCCTCATACTGCCTTTGGGGGTACAAAAAATAGTAATTGGGGCCTAGTCTGGTTCTGTACGTGTGAGATACATACACTTTTTTTGATAATATTTTCTATTCCGCTATTCAATCAAAACCTTTGGGTATAAACAATTAAATTGCGGGATAGTCTGTGTTGGTACGTGTGAGATACACCTTTCCAATTTTTGGGGTTCATCTCATACTTCTGAAGATTTGAGGGTGCTGCCTGTTCCGTACTCCTCCTACTCCTCATCCTGCCTTTGGGGGTACAAAAAATAATAATTGGGGCCTAGTCTGGTTCTGTACGTGTGAGATACATACACCTTTTTTTGATAATATTTTCTATTCCGCTATTTAATCTACACCTTTGGGTAAAAACAATTAAATTGCGGGATAGTCTGTGTCGGTACGTGTGAGATACACCTTTCCAATTTTTGGGGCGCATCTCATACTGCCGAGGATTTGAGGGTGCTTCAGTCTGCCTCCTGCCTGTTCCGAACTCCTCCTACCCCTCATCCTGCCTTTAGGGTACAAAAAATTGTAATCGGGGCCTAGTTTGTGTTTGTACGTGTGAGATACACCGTTTTGTAAAATTTGTCCTATTCCGCTATTCAATATACACCCTGTTTGAGTGTAAAAAATTAAATTGCAGGATAGTCTGTGTTGGTACCTGTGAGATACACCTTTCCAATTTTTGGGGTTCATCTCATACTTCTGAAGATTTGAGGGTGCTGCCTGTTCTGTACTCCTCCTACTCCTCATCCTGCCTTTGGGGGTACAAAACATAGTAATTGGGGCCTAGTCTGGTTCTGTACGTGTGAGATACATACACTTTTTTTGATAATATTTTCTATTCCGCTATTCAATCAAAACCTTTGGGTATAAACAATTAAATTGCGGGATAGTCTGTGTTGGTACCTGTGAGATACACCTTTCCAATTTTTGGGGTTCATTTCATACTTCTGAAGATTTGAGGGTGCTGCCTGTTCCGTACTCCTCCTACTCCTCATCCTGCCTTTGGGGGTACAAAAAATAATAATTGGGGCCTAGTCTGGTTCTGTACGTGTGAGATACATACACTTTTTTTTCTAATATATTCTATTCCGCTATTCAATCAAAACCTTTGGGTATAAACAATTAAATTGCGGGATAGTCTGTGTTGGTACCTGTGAGATACACCTTTCCAATTTTTGGGGTTCATCTCATACTTCTGAAGATTTGAGGGTGCTGCCTGTTCCGTACTCCTCCTACTCCTCATCCTGCCTTTGGGGGTACAAAAAATTGTAATTGGGGCCTAGTCAGGTTCTGTACGTGTGAGATACATACACCTTTTTTTGATAATATTTTCTATTCCGCTATTTAATCTACACCTTTGGGTAAAAACAATTAAATTGCGGGATAGTCTGTGTCGGTACGTGTGAGATACACCTTTCCAATTTTTGGGGCGCATCTCATACTGCCGAGGATTTGAGGGTGCTTCAATCTGCCTCCTGCCTGTTCCGAACTCCTCCTACCCCTCATCCTGCCTTTAAGGTACAAAAAATTGTAATCGGGGCCTAGTTTGTGTTTGTACGTGTGAGATACACCGTTTTGTAAAATTTGTCCTATTCCGCTATTCAATATACACCCTGTTTGAGTGTAAAAAATTAAATTGCAGGATAGTCTGTGTTGGTACCTGTGAGATACACCTTTCCAATTTTTGGGGTTCATCTCATACTTCTGAAGATTTGAGGGTGCTGCCTGTTCCGTACTCCTCCTACTCCTCATCCTGCCTTTGGGGGTACAAAAAATTGTAATTGGGGCCTAGTCAGGTTCTGTACGTGTGAGATACATACACCTTTTTTTGATAATATTTTCTATTCCGCTATTTAATCTACACCTTTGGGTAAAAACAATTAAATTGCGGGATAGTCTGTGTCGGTACGTGTGAGATACACCTTTCCAATTTTTGGGGCGCATCTCATACTGCCGAGGATTTGAGGGTGCTTCAGTCTGCCTCCTGCCTGTTCCGAACTCCTCCTACTCCTCATCCTGCCTTTAGGGTACAAAAAATTGTAATCGGGGCCTAGTTTGTGTTTGTACGTGTGAGATACACCGTTTTGTAAAATTTGTCCTATTCCGCTATTCAATATACACCCTGTTTGAGTGTAAAAAATTAAATTGCAGGATAGTCTGTGTTGGTACCTGTGAGATACACCTTTCCAATTTTTGGGGTTCATCTCATACTTCTGAAGACTTGAGGGTGCTGCCTGTTCTGTACTCCTCCTACTCCTCATCCTGCCTTTGGGGGTATAAAAAATAGTAATTGGGGCCTAGTCTGGTTCTGTACGTGTGAGATACATACACTTTTTTTGATAATATTTTCTATTTCGCTATTCAATCAAAACCTTTGGGTATAAACAATTAAATTGCGGGATAGTCTGTGTTGGTACCTGTGAGATACACCTTTCCAATTTTTGGGGTTCATCTCATACTTCTGAAGATTTGAGGGTGCTGCCTGTTCCGAACTCCTCCTACTCCTCATCCTGCCTTTAGGGTACAAAAAATTGTAATCGGGGCCTAGTTTGTGTTTGTACGTGTGAGATACACCGTTTTGTAAAATTTGTCCTATTCCGCTATTCAATATACACCCTGTTTGAGTGTAAAAAATTAAATTGCGGGATAGTCTGTATCGGTACATGAGAGATACACCTTTTTAAATTTGTTTGGCGCATCTCCTTCTACCGCCGAGGATTGCAGGGCGCTTCAGTTTGCCTCCTGTTCCCAACTCCTCCTACTCCTCTTCCTCATCCTGCCTTTAGGGTAAAAAAATTGTAATCGGGGCCTAGTTTGTGTTTGTACGTGTGAGATACACCGTTTTGTAAAATTTGTCCTATTCCGCTATTCAATATACACCCTGTTTGAGTGTAAAAAATTAAATTGCGGGATAGTCTGTATCGGTACATGTGAGATACACCTTTTTAAATTTGTTTGGCGCATCTCCTTCTACCGCCGAGGATTGCAGGGCGCTTCAGTTTGCCTCCTGTTCCCAACTCCTCCTACTCCTCTTCCTCATACTGCCTTTAGGGTACAAAAAATTGTAATTGGGGCCTAGTCTGTGTTTGTACATGTGAGATACACTGTATTATAAAATTTTTCCTATTCTGCTATTCAATATACACCCTTTTGGAGTGTAAAGAAATTAAATTACGGCATAGTCTGTATCGGTACGTGTGAGATACACCTTTTAAATTTGTTTGGCGCATCTCCTTCCACCGCCAAGGATTGCAGGGCGCTTCAGTTTGCCTCCTTTTCTCAACTCCTCCTACTCCTCCTACTCCTCTTCCTCATCCTCCCTTTAGGGTACAAAAAATTTTAATCGGGGCCTAGTCTGTGTTTGTACGTGTGAGATACACCGTTTTTTATCCTTTTTCCTATTCCGCTATTCAATATACACCCTTTTGGGGTAAAAAAACATTAAATTGTGGCATAGTTTGCATATTTGACTGTGAGATACACCCGTGCGATACTGTTGTTGTTTTGTTCCGCTATTCAATAAACACCTTTCTAGGGCAAGATCATAAATTACAGAAATATGAGGAGACCGTCAAATAGGGGCCGTGGCCTGGGTCGTGGTGCTGCTGGTAGAGCTCCTGTTGCAAGGAGAGGACGTGGTCGATCTGTGCCAGCTACACGCACAAGTGAAACACCTTCCTCAAGTGTTAGTAGGCGACAGAACCTGCATCAGTATTTGGTAGGGCATCATACGTCTCTAGAAGTGATGATGCCAGAACACGTTGAGGCGATAGTAGATTGGTTTGCTGCTGACAGTGCCTCCAGTTCCTTCACATTGTCTCCCACCCAGTCTACTGCAGAAAGGTCAGAGTTGGCACCTGCAGCCAATGTCCAACCGTCTTTCACCTCATCCCCTTGCAAATCAGGCAAGCAGTCTGAGCCCCAAGCCATACAACAGTCTCTTCTTCTTTTTGAGGACTCTGTCAGCAGGGTTTCCCAGGGCCATCCACCTAGCCCTGCCCCAGAAGTGGAAGAGATTGAGTGCAGCGATGCCCAACCACTTATTTCTCAAGATGAGTACATGCAAGGACCATCGCAGCACGTCTCCGATGATGACGAAACGCAGGTGCCAACTGCTGCGGCATTCAGAATTGTGGAGACCGACAAGGAGGGCAGGGGTGAAGACTGGGTGGAAGATGATGTGGAGGACGATGAGGTCCTCGACCCCACATGGAATGAAGGTCATGCAGGTGACCTGAGTAGTTTGGAGGAAGAGGCGGTGGTCGCACAGAGCCACCAGCACAGCAAAAGAGGGAGCAGGGTGCAGAAGCGGAGCGGCCGTGCCCTAGACACTACGCCTGCTACTGCCCAACGCAGCAAGGGAACGAGCGCACCAAAGCCAGCTCAAAGGAGTTCTCTAGCGTGGAAGTTCTTTAGAAAATGTGCTGATGACAGGACACGAGTGGTTTGCACCCTGTGCAATCAGAGCCTTAAGCGAGGCATAAACCTTCTCAACCTGAGCACAACCTGCATGATCAGGCATCTAAGTGCAAAGCACAAGCTGCAGTGGAGTAGACACCTTCAAAACCAAGAAACGTCTCTGGCTCATCCTGCTTCCTCTTCTGCTGCAGTCTCGGCCGCTCCAGCCAGATCTGTAGTGATACCGGCACCTGCCACCCCGCAAACAGAGGATCTGTCAGCAACCACCTCCTGGGTCACCAACCATCTCCACAATGTCCCGTGGAAGCATTCAGCTTTCCATCTCCCAAACACTTGAGAGGAAGAGGAAGTACCCCCCTACCCACCCGCGATACCTGGCCCTGAATGCCAGCATTTCAAAATTCTTGGCCTTTGAAATGCTGTCATTTCGTCTGATGGAGACGCACAGTTTTAAAAACCTTATGTCGGTGGCTGTCCCACAGTACGTCGTGCCCAGCCGCCACTACTTTTCCAGGCAAGCCATCCCTTCCCTGCACAACCAAGTGGGGGAAAAAATCAGGTGTGCACTGCGCAACGACATCTGTGGCAAGGTCCACCTAACTACCGATACGTGGACCAGTAAGCACGGTCAGGGGCGTTATATCTCCCTAACGGCACACTGGGTAAATGCAGAGGCGGATGGGCCTGAGGCGGATAACAATTTGGCGCATGTCCTTCCACCACCGAGGATTGCAGGGCGCTTCAGTTTGCCTCCTGTTCCTAACTCCTCCTACACCGCTTCCTCATCCTCTACCGCTTCCTCATCCTCTACCGCCTCCTCATCCGGACAGCGTAACACCTTCACCACCAACTTCAGCACGGCCAGGGGTAAACGACAGCAGGCAGTTTTAAAACTTGCCTGTTTGGGGGAAAAACCACACACCGCGCAGGAGTTGTGGAGGAGCATGGAACAGCAGACAAATGAGTGGTTGCTGCCAGCGAGCCTCAAGCCCGGCCTGGTGGTGTGCGATAACGGGCGAAATCTCATAGCAGCTCTGGGCCTAGCCGGTTTGACGCACATCCCTTTCCTGGCGCATGTGCTGAATTTGGTGGTGCAGAGGTTCCTTAAAACTACCCCGATATGTCAGAGCTGCTGCAGAAAGTGCGGGCCGTCTGTGCGCACTTTCGGCGTTCTCACCCTGCTGCTGCTCGCCTGGCAGCGCTGCAGCGTAACTTCAGCCTTCCCGCTCACCGCCTCATATGTGACGTGCCCACAAGGTGGAACTCCACCTTGCACATGCTGGAAAGACTGTGCGAGCAGCAGCAGGCCATAGTGGAGTTTCAGCTGCAGCACGCACGCGTGAGTCGCTCTGCGGAACAGCACCACTTCACCACCAATAACTGGGCCTCCATGAAAGACCTGTGTGCCTTGTTGCGCTGTTTTGAGTACTCCACCAACATGGCCAGTGCCGATGACGCCGTTGTCAGCTTAACTATCCCACTTCTATGCCTCCTTGAAAAAACAATTCGGGCGATGATGGAAGAGGATGTGGCACAGAATGAGGAGGAGGAGGAGGAGGATGAAGAGGTAACATTTCCAAGGCTTTCAGGGCAGTCATTCACAAGGGGCTCCCAGGGTGGGTTCCTGCACACACAAACGCCAGGGACACAATTGTCCAGCAGGGGCACAGTTCTGGAGGATGAGGAGGATGAGGAGGAGGAGCTGGAGGAGGAGATGGAACCATGTTCACAGCAGGGTGGCACCCAGGCCAGCTCATGGCCATCACTGGTGCGTGGCTGGGGGCATACAGAGGACACAGACGATACACCTCCCACAGAGGACAGCCTTTCGTTGCCTCTGGGCAGCCTGGCACACATGAGCGATTACATGCTGCAGTGTCTCCACAACGACCGCCGAGTTGCCCACATTCTAACTTGTGCTGATTACTGGGTGGCCACGCTGCTGGATCCCCGTTACAAGGACAACGTACCGTCCTTAATTCACTCATTGGAGCGCGATCGCAAGATGCGCGAGTACAAGCGCACGCTGGTAGACGCGATGCTGCTGGCATTCCCACCTGACAGCGGGGCCACAGTGGAAGCACAAGGCAGAGGAGGAGGAGGAGGAGGAGGAAGAGGTCACCAACGCAACCAGGGCACCGCCAGCACCTCAGAAGGCAGGGTTAGCATGGCCGAAATGTGGAAAAGCTTTGTCAGCATGCCACAACAAACAGCAGCACCAGCAGCTCATATGGAACGTCTTAGCAGGAGGCAGCATTTCACCAACATGGTGGAGCAGTATGTGTGCACACGCCTAGACGTACTGAATGAAGGGTCTGCCCCCTTCAACTTCTGGGTCTCCAAGTTGGGCACATGGCCTGAGCTTGCCCTTTACGCCTTGGAGGTGCTGGCGTGCCCTGCAGCCAGTGTATTATCTGAACGGGTATTTAGCACGGCTGGGGGCGTTATCACAGACAAGCGCAGCCGCCTGTCCAGAGACAATGTGGACAAGCTCACGTTCATTAAAATTAACCAGGCATGGATCCCACGGGACTTTTCCGTACCTTGTGCAGAATAGCGATGGATACCGACCTTACCCAGCCATTGTTCTATTTTTGCTCTTTCTCACTCTTTTGGGGTGTACCCTCATTTAAAATTTCTGAAAAAAAGCAGTGTTGGCTACCTCGTCCTCCTCAGGGCCAGATTAACATAGGGACTATTGGAGCTGCAGCTCCAGGCTACCTTAATATAGGCCCCGGGTTGGCCATATTCACTGTTACCGCTCTTCTGTCACTTGTAAACACAGAAGTCTGGCTTCTATGCTCGCTTCCCCAGGCAGCTCCCTCAGAACCTCCCCACACAGCACGAAGGCCGGACAAGGAGGGACAGTTGCCGATGCATGGATGTGTTTATGGGCTACAGAGACAGCATCCCATGTTGAATTAAGCATGCATGGCTGCACCCTTCCTCCTCTGGGTGCATGCCAAGGCACGGCCCTTAAGGCCCTTCAAAATCCTCAGCACCAAGCCCATGATGCTCTTAATCCAGCCCTGGTCCTTCTCCACCGCCGCTTCCACCTACACCGCCCATAGGTGTGCGCAGCCTATTGCATTAGGGTGTGCACCCCAAAGTTGAAATACACATGCATGTGTTTGCCTACATGTACATGGCCCCGATACATTACTCTCCCTTCTGGCAAAGTGAAATAGAGCAGAGCAGGTCTGAGGGAGATCTTTCCCATCTCCTCACTGGCAAACAGAGCGATAATGCTAATGTGCCCTAGGTGATTAGGGTGTGCCCAGGTACACCCGGCACACCCTGTGCGCACGCCTATGACACCGCCACATCCACCACCACCTCAACCTCCCTCCTACTCCATATGGGCCTCGTCCTTCAGAGATGAAGAACATTGTTTTATTTTTCTGTTTTTTTTTGTTGTTTTAAGTTATTTCCCTATCCACATTTGTTTGCAGAGCACTTGCCATGCTCTTAACTACGTTTTGCTGCCATTTGCAGCACTCTAGCCCTTTCCATTGGTGTTTTAGAGCCATTTTAGTGCCTGAAAGTTCGGGTCCCCATTGACTTCAATGGGGTTCGGTGTCTGGGAAAAGTTCGGCAAAAGTCCGGGTCACGGACCCGGACTTTTTTTTAAGTTCGGCCGAACCCGCCGAACACGGACATCCAGGTGTCCGCTCAACTCTAGTCAAAGTTCTTCGTGCAACAGAATAAATATTCAGAAGTGATGTAATGTATTGCATTGAATTTGTATTGTATTTTCAGACAAAGATTGTACTCATGAAATGAAAATCATATGATCTGGTAACGTATGTCCCTTTGGACAATTTTGGGAAATTTGTCATGATCGGTTCTTGAAAACTGTGTACCAACGATCAGATTATCTTGCGAATTGAATCGATTCAAAAGCGGTATTTTATGTCCGATTTTATGATCGTGTGTACTAGGCATAACTCTAAACTAGCTGACACACAAACAAACACAAACAAGCACACACATACAGTACTGCACAAATGTTTTACTTAGGTATGAAGAAATGCTGTAAAGTAAGATTTTTTGCAAAAATATGTATTTTAATTGTTTATGTTTACCAATTTACAAAATGCAAAGTGAGCAAACAGAAGAAAAATCTAAATCAAATCAGTATTTAGCTGACTACCCTTTGGGTTCAAACCAGCATAAATTCTTACACTTGAACACTTTGTACACTTGCACAAAGTTTGGGATTTTGTAGAACTGAGTTGTAAAGGCAGACGTTTTTTTTTTTTTTTATCTAAATGCATTCTATGCATTTAGATAAAAAGCCTTCTGTGTGCAGTACTGTGTGATAGGTATCAGGTGCGCTAATCCATTAGTAACAATTATGTATAAATATAAAGTACAATCAACAGAAATATTGATCAATAAAGATTGGAGGGACTAAATCCTATAAATACCAAACCAAGTGCTCAACAAGGTGAACAATGAAAACAAAATCAATGGTGGATCAAAACAATAAGTCCATAAGTGAATATGATGTCCATATAAATCCAACATGCATGTGAAGTATCTCCAGGTGCAAAACTCAACACAATAGATGGGTGCAGCGAAGCCCTCCACCATGAATGAATTAGCCCCTTACCAGATGCGATAATACAAGGGCGTGTGTATTATCAGATCCAATGAAAGTGTAGCCCAAGGAAATTAAGAAAAGGATCCCACAAGCTAATCCCAATTAAGGGAAGGAGTAGGTCAGCCTCTTACAAGAATGATATTGCATCTGTGCAAGAAAATCCACCTGTGTGGGTTACCTCTTCTAAAGCTTCAAGGTCTTTGGATCTATGTTGATCTGGTTGCTATGACGAATCTTGTATGACTACAGAAATCGTTCCGCACAAACTTTCTGCACTCTCCTGAAACGCATACAAGATTCGTCATAGCAACCAGATCAACATAGATCACTTAAGGACTTATTGTTTTGATCCACCATTGATTTTGTTTTCATTGTTCACCTTGTTGAGCACTTGGTTTGGTATTTATAGGATTTTGTCCCTCCAATCTTTATTGATCAATATTTGTGTTGATTGTACTTTATATTTATACATAATTGTTAGTAATGGATTAGCGCACCTGATACCTATCACACAGTACATAATTTATTTTCTACGGTAGCAGCTTTTCTGTAATTTTTTCCAGCGCAAATATATAAAATTACATTCTGTGTGCAGTAGCCTCCCCAGCATCCCCTATTACTTAGCTGAGCCCCATCTCTGTCCAGTGATGTACACATGTCCCTTGGCCGTCCAGGACTCTCTCTTCTGATTGGCTGAGACAAAGCCGTGGCGCCATTGGCTCTTGTGGCTGTTAATCAAAGTCAGTTAGCCAGTCAGGAGAGAGATGGGGTGGGGTCAAACTGCAGCTCCGTGTCTGAATGAAAACACGGAGCTGCAGCTCGACTCGGGTGCCCCCATAGCAAGCTGCTTGCTGTGGAGGCACTCGACAGGAGGGTGGGGCCGGGAATAGTGAAGAGGGACCTGAGAAGAGGAGGATCCTGGCTGCCCTGTGCAAAACCACTTGTCAGGGTACCAATAGCAGGAGGGCTCTAGGACCCAGTGTCCGTCAGAATAGGAGAAGGGCTCTAGGACCCAGCAACTCTGTCAGCCCCTTACCTGGGCCTTTATAAGGAAGCCAGCCCTTCTCTAAGTGCTGTTTGATCTTCAGCTTCTACCAACATCCTGTTTCCTGTTTCCTGTGATTCCTGGTTCCTGATTCGGCTTGTTACACCTCCATCTCCAGCTTGCTTCCTGACTTTGACCTCGGCTTGTTTAACGGATCTCCTCTGCCTGCTACCTGTCCAGACCTTGGCTACCACTTGACCTTGTCTCCTCCGCTACCCACCTGGCATCGAACCTCGGCTTGAATCAACCACCCTCTGTCTCAGCGATCCTAAGTACCTGCTTCATCTCACAGGTGCCACCTGCCTGCAGTAACCCCGCAGCACCACAGCGGTATTCCTGAACCCGTTTCTGCAAGCAACTCTGCAGGCGACCTGTGCGACTTTGGGCCTAACTCCTCCTGTCTCATCTCCAGGGGAGTTTGGCACTTAGCTGCAAGGGAAGCCCTCTCTCCATTGGCCTCCAGCACTTGATACCTGATAGTATCAAACAGCCAGGATGTCTGAGGCCGAGAGAGGTGCTTCTGCACTTGAAACCCTATGTCAGCAGATGGCGGCTCTGACACAAGCAGTCAAAAATCTGCAGGAGGGTTACTTCCAACTTGAGGGGCGGTTCCATGCCCTCACAGGTTCCATGACTTCCACCGAATCCAACCAAGCCTCTAGCCCCGCCCCTACACCAGCGCCCTCCACATCAGCTGTTGCCGCTCCAACCGCTGTGGTACTGCCTTCTCCAGAGCCCAGAGTTCCCACTCCTGAGCGTTTTTCAGGGGACCGGCGGAGGTTCAGAGCTTTCAGGAATGCCTGCGAACTTTACTTTGCCCTGCAACCTAGGACCTTCGCTTCAGAAACTGTCCGAGTGGGGTTCATCATCTCCCTTCTATCTGATGAACCACAATTCTGGGCCCATAACCTCCTAGAACGACAGGATGAGGTGCTGAACTCAGTCTCCATGTTTTTTGAAGCCATGGCTACTTTATATGATGACCCACAGAAAACTGTCACCGCAGAGTCTGCCCTTCACTCCCTGGTGCAGGGAAGACGACCAGTAGAGGATTACATTGGGGAGTTCCGTAGATGGGCAGCTGATACCGGATGGAATGATGCAGCTTTGAAGTATCAATTCCGTTTAGGCCTATCTGAAACAATCAAGGATGAGCTGGCCAGATCTGAAGCTCCCGCCACGCTAGAGACTCTGATCCAAACTTCCATCCAGCTAGATAGGCGTCTGCGGGAGCGACGCTTTGAGCGTTCTCAGACCTTTCGGCCAACCTGGGTACTGCCCAAGGTCCCGGTTTCAACACTTCCTGCCGCTGCTCCTCTAAATACCTCCAATATAGAACCAATGCAGATTGGTCTGCTTCGACCCGCTTTAACCCCAGAAGAAAGAGGACGCAGGAGGCAAAACAATCTCTGTCTCTACTGTGGAGCATCAGGACACTACCTTCGCAACTGTCCGATTCGGCCAAGTAAGTCCAGGCACCTGTACCCTACATATCTTCAGCTGTCCGGATCACTATCTACTCACATTTTTCTCCCCATCTCTCTGCAGGTGGCTGGAAGGGAGGTCAAACTGCGGGCAATAATTGACTCTGGAGCTTGCAGCTGCTTCCTGGACATCAACCTGGCTAAAGACCTGCACATTCCTCTGACTACCAAGGATCAAAGACTAGACATACACCTAGCTGATGGAAGTCAACCTAGTTCAGGACCTGTTACCCAAGAAACAGTCCCTATTCTCACAACCACAGACACCGGGCACCAGGAACTTCTCTGTTTTGATGTGATCAGTTCTCCAATTTTTCCAGCTATTCTTGGAATCCCATGGCTACAAGCCCACAACCCATCAGTGGACTGGTCCCGAGGGGAGGTCACCTTCTCATCCAGCTACTGCCGCCAGCATTGCGGTATCCTCACGGTAACCAACCCCCATACCTGCCTGACCATACAACCAGCAACAGACACCAGACTAGTAGTCCCTTCAGTCTACCATGACTACCTTGACGTCTTCGACAAAAAGAAAGCCGAAACCTTGCCTCCACACCGATCATATGACTGTCCTATTGAATTGCTCCCTGGAGCGGAAATTCCCTTCGGGCGCATCTTCCCTTTGTCCGAGGTGGAATTGGAGGCTCTCAGACAATACATAGATGAGAACCTAGCCAAAGGTTTCATTCGTCCCTCTTCCTCACCTGCTGGTGCAGGCATCTTCTTTGTTGAAAAAAAAAGACCACTCCCTCAGACCCTGCATTGACTACCGGGAGCTCAACAAAATTACCATCAAGAATAGGTATCCTCTTCCCCTCGTTCCGGAGTTGTTCCAGAGGTTTCGAGCGGCCCGGGTATTTACGAAACTGGACTTAAGAGGGGCTTATAATCTAGTTCGCATCAGAGTGGGGGACGAGTGGAAAACGGCCTTCAGAACACGCTTTGGCCACTTTGAATACCTCGTAATGCCATTTGGGTTATGCAACGCCCCCGCAACATTTCAACACCTGGTCAATGATATATTCCGAGAATACCTTGACTTATTTCTGATCGTTTACCTGGATGATATCCTGATCTTCTCCCCCTCTCTCGAGCTCCACCGAATCCACGTCAAGAAGGTATTGAGTACCCTCCGCAGGCACGGTTTGTATGCCAAGGCCGAGAAATGCGATTTTGAAAAACAATCTATTCAATTTTTGGGCCTCGTAATCTCCGTTGGGGGAATCTCTATGGATCCCCAGAAGGTCACAGCAATCCTAGACTGGCCTGCACCTACAGACCGAAAGGGAGTCCAAAGATTTGTAGGCTTTGCCAATTTTTACCGGAGATTTATTAAGGACTTCTCCACTATCATCGCCCTAATTACTCAACTCACACGTCTCCACACCCGTTTCCTCTGGAATCAGGAAGCCCAAGTAGCCTTTGAAAAACTCAAAACCTTGTTTACCTCTGCTCCGGTGCTGCAACACCCGGACCCAGCGCTTCCTTTCGTTCTTGAAGTAGATGCTTCTGAAGTGGCGACGGGAGCCGTGCTTTCTCAGCGGACGGGCCCAAAAGCTCTACTACACCCAGTAGCCTTCTGCTCTAAGAAATTAAACCAGGCTGAGAGAAACTACGACGTAGGTGACCGAGAGCTTCTGGCTATTAAAGTGGCCTTTGAAGAGTGGAGATATCTATTGGAGGGCGCCAATCACCCGATCATGATTTTTACGGACCACAAAAACTTAGAGTATCTGAGATCTGCCAAACGCCTAAGACCCCGACAAGCTAGATGGGCATTATTCTTCTCACGATTCAACTTCCATTTAACCTATAGACCAGGATCCAAGAACGGGAAGGCAGACGCCTTGTCCCGGATGTTCCCTGAATCCACAGAACCTGCTCCACCGAGCACTATTCTTTCAGCCCAGAACTTTTTATTGATTCAACCCAGCTTGAAATCGGTCATTGAACGAGCCTCTGCTTCATGCCCTGAATCTGAGCAGGTCTCGTTAAGGAAACAAGATGGATTACTCTGGCACCAGGATAAGGTCTTCGTGCCTCAGGAGGCAAGGCTTCAGGTCTTCAAGACGTACCACGACCACCAGTTAGCCGGCCACTTTGGAGTTCGTAAAACAAGTGAGCTCATCCAACGGTCCTTCTGGTGGCCCAACCTTAGTCTAGACTGTAGAGCCTATGTTAAATCCTGCTCTGTGTGCCTACGTAGCAAGGGAGACAAGACAAGGCCCTGGGGACTACTGAGACCCTTACCTATTCCTAACCGTCCATGGGAAGGTATCTCAATGGATTTTATTGTGGAGCTTCCGCCCTCGGAGAGTTTTACTGCCATTATGGTGGTGGTGGATCGCCTGTCGAAGATGGCCCATTTTCTACCCTTGGTAGGCACTCCTTCAGCAACTGAGACTGCCCACATCTTCCTCAAGGAAATTGTGAGACTCCACGGCTTTCCCGGAAGCATTGTTTCTGATCGGGGGGTACAATTTACCTCCAAGTTTTGGAGAGCTCTGTGTAATGCCCTGAAAATAGAACTTTGCCTCTCATCAGCATACCATCCTCAGAGCAATGGACAAACAGAGCGTACGAATCAAACCTTGGAGCAGTACCTCCGCTGTTTCTCAGCCTTTTCACAGGATGACTGGGTCTCGTTGCTTCCATTTGCGGAGTTTGCTTATAACAATTCACTACACTCAGCCACAAACCAGTCTCCATTCTGGGCCAACTATGGATTCCACCCACTTGCCTTGCCTGACGCTATATTCGAAACTGCAGTACCTGCTGTCCAGGACAGACTTGCTTTTATACAGCAAAACTATCAAACCCTTCAAGAATGCATACTGAAGGCTCAAACCGACTACAAGAAATTTTTTGACAAGAAACGCAGGGGGAATCCCTCCTTTAAAATTGGGGATGAGGTATGGCTGTCTACGGCCAATCTGAAACTGCCTTGCCCATCGAAGAAGCTAGGGCCTAAATACATTGGTCCGTTTCCAATTAAACGAGAGGTAAACCCAGTGGCTTTTGAATTATCCCTACCGGATTCTTATAGGATTCACCCAGTTTTTCATGCCTCTCTCCTAAAAACGGCCATTCCAGATCCATTTCCTGGGAGAGTGGAACTTCCTCCACCATCAGTAACTGTTGGTGAAGAAACAGAATATGAGGTGGAGTCAATATTGGATTGCAGGAAACAAGGCAGGCAAATCCAATATCTGATCAAATGGAAGGGGTATCCACCCGAAGAAAGCTCTTGGGAACCAAAGATCAACATTCATGCCCCTAGACTCCTTCGGGAATTTCATGCCAGATATCCAAGGAAGATGGCCCGGTTGGGCATCCGGAGGCTGCCCATTGGGGGGGGGCACTGTCAGGGTACCAATAGCAGGAGGGCTCTAGGACCCAGTGTCCGTCAGAATAGGAGAAGGGCTCTAGGACCCAGCAACTCTGTCAGCCCCTTACCTGGGCCTTTATAAGGAAGCCAGCCCTTCTCTAAGTGCTGTTTGATCTTCAGCTTCTACCTACATCCTGTTTCCTGTTTCCTGTTTCCTGTGATTCCTGGTTCCTGATTCGGCTTGTTACACCTCCATCTCCAGCTTGCTTCCTGACTTTGACCTCTGCTTGTTTAACGGATCTCCTCTGCCTGCTACCTGTCCAGACCTTGGCTACCACTTGACCTTGTCTCCTCCGCTACCCACCTGGCATCGAACCTCGGCTTGAATCAACCACCCTCTGTCTCAGCGATCCTAAGTACCTGCTTCATCTCACAGGTGCCACCTGCCTGCAGTAACCCCGCAGCACCACAGCGGTATTCCTGAACCCGTTTCTGCAAGCAACTCTGCAGGCGACCTGTGCGACTTTGGGCCTAACTCCTCCTGTCTCATCTCCAGGGGAGTTTGGCACCTAGCTGCAAGGGAAGCCCTCTCTCCATTGGCCTCCAGCACTTGATACCTGATACCACTGCACAGGGTAGGTAAGTATAACATGTTTGTTATTAAAAAACAAAACAAAAACAAGACTTTATAATCACTTTAAAGTCAGGTGTATGATTCCCCAGGTATATAAAGGGGGTATTAATGATCTTCCATTTCATATACTGTATAGGTTGAAATACAGTCATTAACTGAAACAGTAACAGCTGTGTAGAGGCTTTAAACTGGGTGAGAATCAGCTAGACTCTGCTAGATGAGGTTGTGGAAGACATTTTGTGGAAGACATTTTCATGTCATAGGTCATACATCATGGCAAGACTGAGCACAGCAACAAGACGCAAGGTAGATATACTACATCAGCAAGATCCCCCCAGGCAAAGATTTCAAAGCAGACAGGGATTTCAAGATGTGCTGTTCAAGCTCTTTTAAAGAAGCACAAAGAAACAGACAATGTTGAGGACCTTAGACGCAGTGGTTAGCCAAGGAAACCTAATGCAGCAGATGATTAGTTCCCTTCGACAATGGAAGATGTCTAGTAGTTCCATTAGCACAGAACTGACGGAAAACAGTGGGAAAACAGTGGGACCCAGCTACACCCCTCCACTTCCTGGAGATATCTGGTTGTAAGCGGTCTTCAATGAAGAATTGCGGCCAAAAAGACATACCTTTAATGTGAAAACAAGGCTAAGAGACTCAACTATGCACAAAAGGATAGTAATTGGTGTGCAGAAAATGGCACCAGGTGCTCTGGACTGATGATTAAAAATGTTAAATATTTGATTATAGGAGGAGGCAGTTTGTTTTCCAAAGGGCCGGGGAGCAGTATAATGAGTGTCTTCCAGACAACAGTGAAGCATGGTGAAGGTTCAGCCAGGTTTAATGGTGATCTTAATGCTGAGAAATACAGGGAAAAACTGCCACTTTGTTTTAGCTCTCTAAAGGCACAGGCAAACTGTTAGTAATATTAACACTGATCCTTGGAATAATTATGTCAGGACCTGGACTTGAACCTGGGACCTCTGCTGTGTCTGGCAATGACTTGCAGGTCTACCTGAGATGCTAGATAGCACCCTCTCTGCTCCTTTTTACAACCCTGCCTTGTGTCTTGACTTCTGCTGAACCTTGAACTGCCTCAACTGTCTCTTTACTTCCTGTTTGCCAGATTATTTTGCTCTCTTCAGCCAGTATCTCGCTCTCCTCTTCCCTGCTGCCATCCATATTGTACTCATTATCGAACCTTAGCTTGCTCCTCAAATACTCTTTTGCCTGATCCCAACCTACAACTACTCGTTACTGACCTTTGGCTTGTTTTACTGACTACGCTTCTGTTTGGACCTTACCTGCTTATCTGCTTATGGACCCTGGCTTGATCCTCTCCTGGTGGGCCGATCCTAAGGGGCCACGACCTGGTACTAACATGCAGCAAAAACCATATCCATCATCAGGAGCTCTGGTGAAAACCAGTTAGTACTTAGACTCCACACCTCAGGTGAGCCCGCGCCATCTGTGAGGGAGACTGCCTGTATACCTATTCTGCTGGTCGGTGGTAGTCCTGCTACTGCTATAGCAACTAGTCTTCAAGCCTGACACCTGATTGTGACAGAGCAAGGGGAAATATTTTCTTTTTTTTTGGGGGGGGGGGGGGGGGGGTGAGAAAAGGCATAATAGTAAATAGATAAGTTTTTTTTTTTCTAATAATAGATGGATCTGTTGCTCTTAAGTGATGGATATTGCAAATTTAGTAGAATTTCAGGTATCCACAAATCTGACTAATTCGGGTCAAACCTAAGTATGGGCTGATTGATTTGCTTGTATGTAATTTGGTGCATTGTTTTACATATTTCTGTTATTAAAAATAAACTTGTTTCACAACCTCAGTGTCTGCTCATTCAGTCCTAGCCGTATTGTTTTTAAATTTAAATTATATGAAAACTAGAAAGCAGCATGATTATAACAGAAAATGAAAATGTAGCACAGACATTTTAAGAAAGAGCTTCAAATTCAAATGTCTATGTTAATGGTGTTTGGCTTAGTTTACTACTACCCATGCCTCCTGTGAGATTATAGAACTAACTATCATTTAGTACCCCATTCATTGTGGGTTCAATCCTAATCACTGACAATTGTTACACTTTTCTTCTTGCATAAATTGCAAGTTAAATTTTCTAAAGATTTAATGCAATCATAATTTTTTGTTATATTTTGCAGTAATTGTGTTGCCCACGTGTCTGTAAAAGGACCATATGCATGAGAGCCAGATGCCAATTTGTGTACCATAGTGAACAAGGCCTACTCTAAAGCCAGCTGTACTAAATGTCCCATATGCATGGGTTTTTTTAAAAGAAGCTCTTAGTTCTGGCTGCGTTGTCATCATCATTGTATACATTCAATTTGTAAGTCATTTTTAGAATTATTTTGTTTCCTTCACAGGCAGAGCAAGGAATTACAGCTACTTGTAAGACACAATATACTGCAAAATTCTTTAGGTTATAGGAAGTGTGATTGCTCAAAGTAAATTAATAGTATATAAAAATAAAAACACTAAAGAAAGTATCTTTAAATAATTATTCTAGAATTTTGCTTGCATTATTTGGAAATGCATTCTAGCTGACCAGAGTTCAAATTGAATGTGGAGTGTGGAATGTGGAGCATATAATAGCAATACTGCTGGATGGGTTTATTGAAATGCCACACTGTGCACCTTTATGAAAAATGGAAGGTGAATGTAGAGATGGAACATACTGTACATTAGCTGCATTCTAAAGCCTAACAAATACACCAGTGAAACTCATTATTCAAAGTGACCTAGTCACCTTGCTGAAAGTGCCGTAACACCTACCTGCAATTGAATAATGAATATTTACTTCTCATGCCACTAAATACCTGTCAAAGAGAAAATGCCAGCTGAAGTATTTTTTCCACATTTCTGGGAGTGATAGACTTCTGGCCCCCTGTGGCACTGTTTTCTTCTGCTGGCCCCTACATCACTACGACATCCTGTAGTGAGGTAAGAGTCGGCAGGAGTAACTACTGAATGTGGCAGGGGACCAGGAGGTGACACTTCCAGAAGTCTTGTTTTCTGAAGAGAATCCAACTAGGGATCTCTCTTCAATGGATCAGCATTTGTCTGTAGAACTTAATTCTCTTAGCAGGTAACAGGTGTTATGGGCACTTTCAGTAAAGTGAAAGAGTTGTTTTAAACAATGATATACAGTGGGTACGGAAAGTATTCAGACCCCCCTTAAAATTTTCACTCTTTGTTATATTGCAGCCATTTGCTAAAATCATTTAAGTTCATTCTTCTTCCTCATGAATGTACACATAGCACCCCATACTGACAGAAAAACACAGAATTGTTGACATTGTTGCAGATTTATTAAAAAAGAAAAACTGAAATATCACATGGTCCGAAGTATTCAGACCCTTTGCTGTGACACTCATATATTTAACTCAGGTGCTTTCCATTTCTTCTGATCATCCTTGAGATGGTTCTACACCTTCATTTGAGTCCAGCTGTGTTTGATTATACTGATTGGACTTGATTAGGAAAGCCACACACCTGTCTATATAAGACCTTCCAGATCACAATGCATGTCAGAGCAAATGAGAATCATGTGGTCAAAGGAACTGCCTGAAGAGCTCAGAGACATAATTGTGGCAAGGCACAGATCTGGCCAAGGTTACAAAAAGATTTCTGCTGCACTTAAGGTTCCTAAGAGCACAGTGGCCTCAATAATCCTCAAATGGAAGACGTTTGGGACGACCAGAACCCTTCCTAGAGCTGGCCATCCGGCCAAACTGAGCTATCGGGGGAGAAGAGCCTTGGTGAGAGAGATAAGGAAGAACCCAAAGATCACTGTGGCTGAGCTCCAGAGATGCAGTCAGAAGATGGGAGAAAGTTGTAGAAAGTCAACCATCACTGCAGCCCTCCACCAGTCGGGGCTTTATGGCAGAGTGGCCCGACGGAAGCCTCTCCTCAGTGTAAGACACATGAAAGCCCGCATGGAGTTTGCTAAAAAACACCTGAAGGACTCCAAGATGGTGAGAAATAAGATTCTCTGGTCTGATGAGACCAAAATAGAACTTTTTGGCCTTAATTCTAAGCGGTATGTGTGGAGAAAACCAGGCACTGCTCATCACCTGTCCAATACAGTCCCAACAGTGAAGCATGGTGGTGGCAGCATCATGCTGTGGGGGTGTTTTTCAGCTGCAGGGACAGGACGACTGGTTGCAATCGAGGGAAAGATGAATGCGGCCAAGTACAGGGATATCTTGGACAAAAACCTTCTCCAGAGTGCTCTGGACCTCAGACTGGGCCGAAGGTTTACCTTCCAATAAGACAATGACTCTAAGCACACAGCTAAAATAACGAAGGAGTGGCTTCACAACAACTCCGTGACTGTTCTTGAATGGCCCAGCCAGAGCCCTGACTTAAACCCAATTGAGCATCTCTGGAGAGACCTAAAAATGGCTGTCCACCAACGTTTACCATCCAACCTGACAGAACTGGAGAGGATCTGCAAGGAGGAATGGCAGAGGATCCCCAAATCCAGGTGTGAAAGACTTGTTGCATCTTTCCCAAAAAGACTCCTGGCTGTATTAGTATACTTATATTAATAAATCTGCAACAATGTCAACAATTCTGTGTTTTTCTGTCAGTATGGGGTGCTATGTGTACATTCATAAGGAAGAAGAATGAACTTAAATGATTTTAGCAAACGGCTGCAATATAACAAAGAGTGAAAAATTTAAGGGGGTCTGAATACTTTCCATACCCACTGTATGTATCCTAACATACCTGATGTAGAAGAACTGATGACTATGCAATTTGGCCCCTTTCCATTAAACATAGAAAGTCATGGAATTAGCCTTATTTATTACTTCTGGTGCCCCTAAGGTAAAAAAAATAAATAAATAAATCAGTCTTTGACACTTCCTCACCTGAACATTTACCATTTTATGTTTATTAATCTATACAGTAGGTATAGAAAAGAATCAACCCCCTTTGAATAAAACAATCATGTTTTGTCGCTCGACAGCCTGAAATTAAGGCGGACACAGTTTTTGTTTTATCCATCTTTATATACTCAGTGCAACCTATAACACCCAAGTGAAAGATAGAACACCAACATGTTAGAAAAAAAAATTCAAAAACAGAATCACTGAGTTGGAAAAAGGATCACCCCCTTGAGTTAGTATTTTGTTGAACCCCCTTTTGCTTTAATTATAGCCTTTAGTCTGTTGGAATATGCCTCTACTAACTTTGCACATCTAGACTTTGCAATATTCTGGGTCTGGGCTCTGACTAGGCCATGCAAGGACATTTACCTTTCTCTCCTTCAACAACTGCGTGGTCATTTTTGCTGGTGGTATTTTGCCCCATCCATTTTTCCTTCTATCCTGACAAGTGCTCCAGTCCCTGCTGCAGAGAAATACCCCCATAACAGAATATTACCACCTCCATGCATTACTGTAGGAATGATGTTTTGGATGGTGAGCTGTATTTGATTTCCTCCAGACATATCGTTTAGTGTTGAGGCCTCAGAATCTTCAAGGCGCGTTAAGGCAAAGCTCAGTCTTGACTGCATTTGACCTTTCTTGAGGAGTGGCTTTTTTCTTGCAACCCTCCCATACAAACCACATTCGTAGAGAATTTGTGATATTGTTGTTACATGCACACAATGACCACTCATTGTCATACATTTCTGCAACTGCTTCAGAGTTGCTGAAGGCCTCTTGGTAGCCACTCTCCAGTTTCCTCCTGGCTCTTTCATCCGGTTTGAAGCAACATCCTGATCCAGAGAGGGTCTGTGTTGTACCAAATACCTTCTACTTCCTAATAATAAACTTTGTTTACTGTGTTTTTAGGCAATGATAAAGCTTTTTAATTTTTCTTTATTAATCTCCTGACTTGTGCCTGTCAACACCTTTATCCCGGAGATCTTTTGAAAGTGCCTTGTCACCCATAGTTGATTGTTTGCTGCAATTGCACTATCAGGGACTGAAATGCTCAAGGAAAGCTCTTTTCATGCTGAGTTAATCAAAATTATTACAGCTGATCACAGTTGAAAGTCAAATGGCTTTGTGTGCCATTGAGGAGGTGATTTGTGTGCCGTTGAGGAGGCGATTAGCTACACCTGATTGAGTTTACAAGTCATTATTAGGATTGAGCTCGAGTTTACAAGTCATTTTTAGGATCGGGTGATCCTTTTTCTTTTCTTTACCTAGTGTATATAAATGTATCTATTTATATATGTTTTTATTTTCACCCAGGATTCACACATTTTTCCAATTGATTCCAATCATAAAAACAAAATGAAGCAAAAAACATCCAAAACCCATTTTGTTTCTGTTTTGGTTTCAGTGGTTTAAACTCTTCGAAAAGAAACAAAGAAACCGTGCTCTTCATAAAATACATATCACCATGGTGAATAAACAATAGTGAATAGACAAAAAAATAAATACATCTTCATTTAAATTATAAAAACTACATAAAAATTCTTAAGTCCATATACAGTATCTCACAAAAGTGAGTACACCCCTCATATTTTTATCTATCTTTTCATGTGACAACACTGAAGAAATTACACTTTGCTACAATTAGTGAGTGTACAGCTTGTATAACAGTGTAAATTTGTTGTCCCCTCAAAATAAATCAACACACAGCCATTAATGTCTAAACCACTGGCAACAAAAGTGTTTACACCCTAAATAAAAATGTCCAAATTGGACCCAATTAGCCATTTTCCCTCCCCCGATGTCATGTAACTCATTAGTGTTAAAAGGTCTCAGGTGTGAAAGGTGTGAATGGGGAGCAAGTGTGTTAAATTTGGTGTTATCGCTCTCACTCTCTCATACTGGTCACTGGAAGTTAAACATGGTGCCTCATGGCAAAAAACTCTCTGAGAATTTAATAAAAAGGAATTGTTGCTCTACATAAAGATGGGCTAGGCTATAAGAAGGTTGCCAAGACCCTGAAACTGAGGTGCAGCGTGGTGACCAAGACCATGCAGAGGTTTAACAGGACAGGTTCCACTCAGAACAGACCTCACCATGGTCAACCAAAGAAGTTGAGTGCATGTGCTCAGCATCATATCTAGAAGTTGTCTTTGAGAAATAGACGTATGAGTGCTGCCAGCATTGCTGCAGAGGTTGAAGAGGTGGGGGGGTCAGCCTGTCAGTGCTCAGACCATACACCGCACACTGCATCAAATTGGTCTGCATGGCTGTCATCCCAGAAGGAAGCCTCTGCTAAAGATGATGCACAGGAAAGCCCACAAACAGTTTGCTGAAGACAAGCAGACTAAGGACATGGATTACAAGAACCACGACCTGTGGTCTGATTAAACCAAGATAAACTTATTTGGTTCAGATGGTGTCAAGTGTGTGTGGTGGCAACCAGGTGAGGAGTACAAAGACAAGTGTGTCCAAGCATGGTGGTGGGAGTTTCATGGTCTGGGGCTGCATGAGTGCTGCCGCTACTGGGGAGCTACAGTTCATTGAGGGAACCAGGAATGCCAACATGTACTGTGACATACTGTAGCAGAGCATGATCCCTTCCCTTCGGAGACTGGGCCGCATGGCAGTATTCCAACATGATAACGACCCAAACACACCTTCAAGATGACCACTGCTTTGCTAAAGAAGCTGAGGGTAAAGGTGATAAACTGGCCAAGAATCTCTTCAGATCTAAACCCTATTGAGCATCTGTGGGACATCCTCAAATGGAAGGTGGAGGAGCGCAAGGTCTCGAACATCCACCAGCTCTGTGATGTCATCATGAAGGAGTGGAAGAGGACTCCAGTGGCAACCTGTGAAGCTCTGGTGAACTCCATGCCCAAGAGGGTTAAGGCAGGGCAGGAAAATAATGGTGACCACACAAAATATTGACACTTTGGGCCCAATTTGGGCATTTTAACTTAGGGGTGTACTCACTTTTGTTGCCAGCAGTTTAGTCATTAATGGCTGTGTGTTGAGTTTTTTTGAGGGGACAGCAAATTTACACTTTTATACAAGCTGCACACTTACTACTTTACATTGTAGCAAAGTATCATTTCTTCAGTGTTGTCACATGAAAAGATATAATAAATATTTACAAAAATGTGATGGGTGTACTCACTTTTGTGAGATACTGTATAATCCCACACGTGAATAGTGTCCTCAGAGAGTATAGGAAAGGTTCCTCTCCCCCAAAATGCAGATGCACTTTACACTCACCAGACAAATTGCGCATATGGTAAAATCCAAGATGTCATACATGAGGTCACAGGAATTATTTCAAATCACTGCTGTCAACCATTCAATATGTATATTAATAGCTTATTCAAAGATCCAATGTTGCCATATAGAGAGGGAGAGGAAGAAACACTCTCACGGTGCAGTATATCAAATCATTTATTTAAAAAAGAAGGTTGTATTGTACTTACATTGGAAAAGACAGGGAACAGCATGTGATGTGTAGGAATCGTCGGTTTGCACTCCACCTGCGTTCCAGCTGACTGGAAAAGACGTATCTGAAACACCACCCAACGCCGTTTCGTCAACATACGTCTGATGTTCTCAGGGGTATGTCTAGCCTGTGCTTTAGAAGAACAGGGAGGTGATTCCTCCATCAATCTATATGTAATATCCCACCCCCCTTGTGTTTGGCTGGTTAGTGAGCATGGAGAAGGAGGGAGGGAGTGGGCTGTCATTTACCACTGTTTACTCTTTAAATGATTGAAACTTCTGTCAGCTGTTTTTTTTGTATTCTTTTGGGGAGATTTCCCTTCACTTCCTGTCTTGTAAATCCAACAGGAGGTGAGAGAAAATCTCTTCAGATTGTGGGAAATGCCTTTTTGTCACTGGAACATTAATGTCGAAATTGGGGATAGCCCCTTAATAGAAGAGAAACGAGACCAGGTGGTAGGGTCTGTCTGGCTCAAAAGAGAAGAGGGAAAAAATTATCCCAGAAATGATAGAATGCAGAACAGGGCAAATGGGATTTTAAATGTACTTAGCTCGAATTCCATACAGAAGTGTATGAGATATTACAAATCGTATAAAATTGTATAAATTTTTATTGCAAAATCTTTAAAATGACAGACAAAAAAATATATATAAATAAAACATACAGTGTACAATAAAAGTTTTTTCAGTACAGGAGTACATATACAGGATTTGGTGCTTTGAATATATCCGATACAAATACCGAATCAACCCGACATGTTTCGCAGTTTTTCTTTACTGCTTCTTCAGGGGTATATATTAATTGTACTGCAACATACAGTTTTCCTGAGTATTCCTGTATAACAATGAACATATTAGTTTACACGGACAAATTTTACAGTTTAATCAAAGCTTTTTATAGAAGGCACATGATGTCCCAAGGTACTCCCTCCAAAAGGCCCTCAAAATAGTCCCAATGAGTGCAGAGAAAGGGAGGGAAAGAAACACCACAAATTATACGTCTCAACGACGAGTGTGGAGGTAGATAGTAACATGCAAAGGCAGATTTGATATATATAAAAGTGAAAAAAAATATAAATATAAAAATATAAAAAGGGGACCCAAGAGGTCAGTGGCCCCAAAGGGCCAGACTTTATAGAATAGGAATGTTAAGGAATTATTAAATCAGATAGCGTATAGAGTAGAATTGTTATACTCATAGATGCATCATAAGGTGCACTAAGAGTTAATAAACATACCCAGATCACTATACAAAGTCGAGGACAGGGTCCCGCATGAAGAAGAACATATATATATATATATATATATATATATATATATATATATATATATATATATATGATGTTCCCTGAGGTTCACTCAGAGCATTCCACCTATGATTGTACCTATATAAAAGATGAAAGATGGTATCAAAACAACTGCTCACTATGAGGGGAAAAATTATTATTTATATTCACCCCCAGATGCTAATGAATGTGCCATGTGAAAGGTATGGCACATTCATTAGCATCTGGGGGTGAACATAAAGCTGTTATAGCTGCAAAGGGTGGGCCAACTCAAAATTGAACCCTATGGACTAGCACTGGAATGCCATTAAGGGTCATGTGGGTGTAAAGACAGGCGTCCCAATAATTTTGGTAATATCGTGTATCTTCAGTCCTGCAGGGCAGCTGGCTATGCTTTAAATGGTATTTTACTGAACTGTAGTACTCTTGTGCTGATTCACCTTGTTTACTGTTTCATCATTTTATTTAAGTTGTCTACCATTCCCTTTATCACCAATAATACAACTTGGTCATATTTTTATAACCGTGTGTGTGTATTCTTCCTGTGTGGCTGCCGGGAGACTCTTTGGCCAAGGTAATTTATAGGTGACAGTTGGAGTGGTGCTCGGTATCGGGCAGCAAAAGGAACAGAGGTGCCAAATATATCAATGGCTCCTTTGGGGGGGGTGGCTCTACATAGAGTTAAAAGAGCTTATATCTGGCCTCGTGGCCTATTGTTGAGCTCCTAAACTAGAACTAAGTGACTAAAAATAGATTTAAAAGGTCCCTAGTGCCACCATCTTGGATTTTCATGCTGGCTGTGGCCCCAAAGAATTACATTCAGCTCTCCGCCGTGCATGCTTGAGATGTCGCAGCAGGGAGACTGGTCCTGCATCCTCCTGGGATGTGTGACAGGTCTCAGAAGGATTTGGGTAGGGTGAGTGACATAATTCTCACCTAGGCAAGATATGATAAAGTGAGAGCCTTAAAAAAAAAAAAAAAAAATCAAAAGTGATAGGGGCAGGGCTGGGGAGGAGAAGGAGTGGCAGTTTAACTTTTGAGAGAATGGCTGATTGAAGTGTTCCAGCAGCCTATGGGCCTGTTCACGCTATTGCACCATGTTGTCATATATTATGTTGCTTGTTAATGTGCATTGTATAAAGGCAGCCCACTAGGGCTGAATAACACATCAAAATGCACCAAAAAAAGGTGCATGCAGAATTTCTGGCAGCACACTACATGTAAGTGCATTGCCCTGTGCTGTGCTACAACGCTTGTCTATTGGCAAGGTGGATTGGGGGTGAAAGAATCGCACTGTATCTCACCACACATGTAACTTGCAGAGCCATGGATTGCAGTAACACATGAATAGGCCCTCAGTATTTTCCAGCAACCTCAGAGCTACTTGTTCATATTCTGCAAACAGCTAAGCTGTCAACCATCTCACTTTAGAAAAAGCAGAGTCAAACAATTTCTTGTGATAAAAAACCCCTTTAGGAAATAATGATTAGAGATTTCATTATTTTTGATACACTGCCACACAATATCGAAGGCGGATTTTATTTTTTAAAAATTTACGCTTTGCATGGTTACACCAAATGTCAAATTAAATAAAACTGATATGTTTTCCTTGATGGAAAAAGGTGTTGGAATACTTGCAAACATTGGTTACCCATTTTTGACAAAGAAATGTCTGTTACAGATATCATCTTCAGTCTGGGAACATTCTTTTTTATTATTAAGATAAATCACTTCAAACCATTATATGGTATTAACAACTTTCCCAGGATAGGGTCTTCTAGAGTATTGCTCGCTGGTATTGTCATCAGAAATTAATTTTCTACCTGAAAGACAAATTGGCTGGTAGCTTATGAAGTTAAACGCAAGGAACAAGTGAACATCTGTGTCTCCTGAATGTGTCTCCTTGGTGTCTTACATATAAATGAATCAGAGTGTTCTAACTTAAATTAAGATCTTTGGCTAGATAAACAGTTAAAACTGGTTCCCATAGCTACATCTCACACATAACTGTGATTGCATTATAATCCCCTAGTAATCAGGTCTAAATGAAAGAAAGATGATAAGGGCTTTATTTTTGGTTTTCAATGCTGATTTTTATTAGTTCCCAATCAGATCGGTGCTGAGATGTCTTTCATTATGTTGTGACATTGCCTGACAAATCATTAAAGTATTGTCTGATGTTTTTTTTTTTTTTTTTTTCTTATAGGAAAGCCTGCTTGCTTGTGTTATATGTAGGAGTATCTACAATATGGGAAACTATGAAGCTATACAATGCATGCTTTAGAGGGCTTTACAAGAATGGTAAATGTAAGAAGCTTCATTTAAAATAAATAATGCAAAGCTTGTGCTGACTGAGTTTATTGTAAAATCCAGAACACATCATTAGGGAAATTTACTAAGACTGAAGCAGATGGAATCTGGACCAGCAACCAATCAGCTTCTATCTTTCATTTTTTAAAGCTTGGAAGAGACATATGGCCAAAGCATTTTGGGATATATTTCTGTTGTAAGTCACAGGAGTGCATTTCGTTTTGCTCTCCCTGTGACTCAGAGTCAGCTTACAGTTGGCTATTGACCACTATCAGCTGATGTCACAGAGCCACTCCAGACTCTGAAAGGATTACAACCATATTGTCAGGATCCACCTAGCTGTTTGATTGACAGATGGTTCAGGCTCTCATCACGTGAGAGCCAAAGCCAGCTGGGTCTGCCCTCTCTCCTGCCCGGAGCTCCAGTGACTACTGGAGGGGCAAAGTGGAGAACCGTGACTAACAGTCACTGCTCCAAGCAGACTGAGAACTGATGGTCATGTAATTGCTCAATTTTCGGTCTTAGACCCAACATGGTACAGCTGCAGCATAACACCGATGCTGCAGCATACACTTGATTGTGAAGGTTTTTTGTTTTTTTTTATGTACCCAATCTTCTCCGTTACCTGAACAACCTGAAGTTAGCCCCTGGTTGGTTACTATGTACTGTTGCTTCAAATTCCAGCTTTAGGAAGTTCCCACCATGTGCCTAATTTATGGGTATGAATTAAACAACACCAGAAACTTGAAGCCAGTTTAATAATGATCAAAGACTATGTTGAACACTAAACCAATGGACACTATTCTGTACTCCTACTCCTGGACCTTTCTGCTGCCTTTGATATGCTTGACCACCCCCCTCATCCTCAAAAAACTCCACGCCTTTGGTCTCCGTGACTGTACTCTTCACTGGTTCTCTTCCTACTTATCCAACCGCACCTTTAGTGTTACTTACAATTCTACTACCTCCTCTCCTCTTCCTTTTTCTGTTGGGGTCCCCCAAGGTTCTGTTCTTGGACCTCTTTGATTTTCAATCTACACCTCTCTGGGTCAGCTGATTTATCCACCCCTCAGCTCACTCCCTAAGTCTCCTCACGTATCACTAATTTACTATCAGATATATCAGTCAGGATGTCACACCACTTCCTCAAACTCATTCTATCCAAAACCGAACTTATAATTTTTCGTCCACCACGTGCCCCTTCCCTGATCTCTCTGTCAATATCGATGGCACAACTATTAGTCCATCCCCGCATGCCAAGGTTCTAGATGTCGTCCTGGACTCTAAACTCTACTTCAAGCCCCACATTCAATCACTGTCCAAATCTTGCCGCCTCAACCTCGCAACATCTCCAAAATAGGCCCCTTTCTAACCAATGACACAACAAAGTTCCTCGTTCACTCCCTGGTCATCTCGCACCTCGATTACTGCAATTCCCTTCTCATTGGCTTACCTCTACATAGGCTATCCCCCTTTAATCCATCATGAATGCTGCTGCCAGACTCATCCACCTTACCAATTGCTCAGTGTCTGCTACTCCTCTCTGTCAATCCCTCCACTGGCTTCCGCTCACCCAATAAATTAAATTCAAAATACTAACAACATCATAAGCCATCCACAATTTAGCCCCCAGCTACATCCCTTACTTAGTCTCAAAATACCAATCTAATTGCTCTCTTCGTTCCTCTCAAAACCTCCTGCTCTCTAGCTCCCTCGTCACCTCCTCCCATAATCGCCTCCAGTACTTTTCCAGAGCCTCTCCAATCCTATGGATTCCTTACCCCAATCTGTCTGATTATCTCCTACTCTATTAGCTTTTAGATGATCCCTGAAAACCCTCTTCTTCAGAGAAGCCTATCCTACCCACACCTAACAACCATACTTCCATTTTCTCCATCAGCTTACCCCCCACACTTATTGCCTTTTATTTCACTTGACCCTCTTTCTAGACTGTAAGCTCTAACGAACAGTGCCCTCCAATTCCTCCTGTATTGAATTGTATTGTAACTGTACTGCCTTCCCTCATATTGTAAAACGCTGCGCAAACTGTTGGCGCTATATAAATCCTGTATAATAATAATAATAATGTTGAAATGGGACATCCAGTGCCCACCATCCAAACACTCCTTCTTCTGAAAAACTATATGTAGTTGAATGGTTTGCAAAACATACAGTATAGACTACACTGAAAAGACAAAATTGAGGAGTGGGGAATGCTGCAGGCTACCAAACCTATTTGTATGGCTGAATACCAGGCAACTCTGGCACCAATGCTCCAAAAATGTATGGTAAGCCAGGGCCCCATTTCCAACCTATTCTTATTGGCCCATCACTAAAATGGGCAACCTTACTATCCAATAGGAATGCTCAGGAGGCAGGAAGGGGCTTAGGACCCCACTCTGACACTATCAGGAAATGCTGCAGTTTCTCTTGCCAGAATGCCCTGAGATTTGGCATTCACAAGATAATTTGGTTCTACAGGTATGTGCTTCTTGGTTCCTGCACTTCATACCTGTAGCAGATTGATCCCCTTCCCACAGAGTCTCTTTAATGTAGCTCTGTCACCTTAAAACAAAATTGCTGAAATTGGGCCCTTTTGCAGAACAAAACCACTAGAAAATTATTCACATCTGATACACTTCTGTGTGTTTTCAATGTCAGAGCCCCTCTCTGGTTCCATCTGCCACCTCTACATCACTATTGTACTATGTCTTGTTTGCACAAAACCATTTGAGAATATTCACTTGTGAACCAATGCTGGGAGAGTAGAAGACTTGAGTTCATATTTAGGATCCATGCATTTTGCTAAATGTTGACAGATAATCTTTTGTTAGCAACAATGTTAGGTTTCACGGTCCAGCACGTCTTCTCATATTTAAAGACATAAATGGTTATTATTTTATATCTTTAAAAGGGGAGTTCATTATTTACAACTCAAGTCCTTGGCCTTAGGGAAAGAGACCACAGACAGCTCTAAGAGTACAGTACATGGTGCAAATGCGTGAGCCATTATGCCAGGCCTTAGTTAGTTATCACCAAACTGTACTCTCTATGCTGAAATACTGTTGTGCCGATGTCAGTTACCAAGTCCTGGGCAATTTAGGTCTTTGCAATTGCCAAAGTTTTGTATCCTACTATGTGTTATGCACAATCTGAATGACAAGTTTTTGAGGCAATATACAGTAACTGTCCTTGCTAGTGTTATACTGCATGTAGGATTACTCTTCAGATTCATCCGCTGCATCCATTAAAATATCTGTTAAAATATCAAACAGATTAGAGTTAATTACAAATAACACCATTTATAATAATGTTAGCAATTTTTAATGAATATACATTATCTAAATGGCTATTTGTACATTTGCTTGGTGTCCTTCCCTAAAACCATTTCAATACAGTTTCTGACACTTTGTCTCATTCCTACTTGGCCTGTAATAATGATGTTGCTATTAGGACTAACCTAATTGACTCTTCTGTGATGAACACTTGAAGAACAGAAGCTAATAGCTCAAATTATAGAGTCCTAATAATGTATGTCAGATTCAACTTCCCATATAGGTTTTTAGATTTGATTGTAGCAACACTGACAATCTGCTCACATGCTAAGTTTACTAGATAAGCACTCTCAAGACTTGAGTGCAGTCAAGACGTGGATGGAAAATTGATTTTTCTTCTACTTTTTATTTGTATGAAGTAGAGAATGTTTTCAAGCAGAGATGTATTTTCCCATTTTATTTATAGAGTGTGCCTAGCTAATATTTCATTACATCTGTAGGTGAAAACATTTTTTGTTGCTGCCCATATGACAATTAAATATTTAGGATACATGCTACATCTTATATATGTAATATATAAGTTCTTGAGCTAGTAGCTATCCAAGGCCGTTCTTGAACTGTGCTTTTCCCCACACTGGCATTGAGCACATTTTTGCATTAAAGGGAATGTATAATGGTTTTGTTGATATTTTCTTTGTTTCTTTTTAAAGGCCAATTAGAAAATACAGAATATACATTTTCTTTTTTTGCATGGTCATATTTAGACAGCAGGCAGAGCTTTGTGCTCTTTTTAAGTTGTTTTCCAGGTTCTCCCTGACTACTTCAATCTAAAAACAAAGTTGACTGTTTACAGGGCTCAGTAGTTCAAGCTGAAATATACTTACATAAGTAAATTAGTTAGAGCAGTGGCTCACCCCCCCCCCCTCCCTCCACAACCCCTTCCTTACAGCTTCTTCTAATACATTTGAGCTAACCCCTGTCCAACTTCAATCCCATTTTTTTAGCTTTGGTTGTAGTGTGGAAAGATTAAACCCTATCAAATTTTTATTGTTGTCTCTGTCCCCTGCAATGAAGAATAACTATCTTTGTTTTGGTGACCTTGGTCACTCAAACCAGAGGTATTGGGAAATTTTACAATTGTCTCAGTAAAAGGAACAGATGGAGAAATCCTCCAATGGGGACACCCATTGAGCATAGAGCATAGTGACATCTGACTTCACTTTGTAAAGATTTCCTCTAATTTCCTGTTTACTCCTTAGGACAGGGAGTGAAGGAGAATGTCCCCAGAGAAACACAGAAAAGAATAAGCTGAGGGATTTTCACCCTTCCCTACTTTTTCAAAAGTTAAAAAAAAGTTTAGGCAATGCATAATCTTTGAACATTTATACTGCTGACAGATACACTTTGAATTGTCAGAGCTAAGCAAGTGTTCTTTCTCACAGGGGGTGTGTTGTCTATAATGCACCTCCTGAAGTCAGAATGCAGTCAGAATTTAGAATTCAATAATGACTTTGCAAGCCATTAATGGATCCTTGCACTAGCAGACTACCTCTGATTTTAAATCTTCTAAATCAGGTTTATAACGTCTTACCGAATCTCATTGGCAGCTTTGTGTGTGTTTTCATGTTAGAAGTAGGAACAGACACAAAGGATATTTTACTGTCTAAGCCAGATTTCTTTTCGCAGAAATGTAGATTTCTGTTGTTTCAGAAATTGTGTTAACCTGACATATATTAACTGCTAATAGTGCCGTAAGGAACCTCAGTAACAACAGATGTATGTCTATTGAGAATGATGTATAGAAAACATTCAATTATCTTTTTAATGAAGGCAATTCTATATCAGAGATGCTAAGAATTTTTACTTTAACATTTTCTGTTCAACCTTGTGGTCTATTGAGCCATTCCTTTAATTTGCTGCTTTAGCTCATTCCATTTAACTTTAGGTTAACACTGAAGAATAAAATAAATTGCTTGAACTTTTGATATAACACTCCTATAGACAAGAACACTGATAACTATTTGAACTTTTTTAGGTTAATTTATATAAGGAAAATGTTCAGCTGTTCAATTTGCATTGGATGTTTTCATTATCCTAGTGAATGAGGTGAAGCTTTGCTGACTTCCATCATCTATATAAGTACAAGCAAAAATACTGTTTTTTTTATTACAGTATTTTCCTTGCAGAAGATTGGGTATTGTTTGCAAAGTGAAATTTCACTATAATTATTAGGCTAAGTGAAAATTCCCTTGCAAATTGAACAGCATATTTGCCTTTAATAGATCAACCTCTTGTCTTTATGTATGTAACTTACATATTTCTAATTTGAATACTTTAATTCCATTATGATGACACGTTTTTTTTTTACTGGGCCGGCTACCCAGAGTGCGGTCACACGCACTCTGGGTTTTATCTAAGACAGCTCTCCTGCTTGGCACTAACTTAAATGACAGAGTGACACATGGCTCCAATGTGCCTCTGTGCACCTCCCTGTCTCTTTGTGCACCCCAGTGTCTCCTAGTGTACCCCTGTACCACAAGTACACCTCTATGCTCCTTGTAGTCTTCCCTGTGCTCCCAGTATGATTTAGTGCACCTCAATTTCTCCTTGTGCACCCAGTGTTTCCAAGTGCACCTTTGTGAATCCAGCTTCCCTCTGTCTCCAAATGTACCCCTATGCCACCAGCATGCCCCTTTTTGCCTCTGTCTCCAAGAGCTATCCTTTACTTCCAGTGTGCTTCTGTGTGCCTCTATATTTCCTCATGCACAACCGTGTGCCTTTACCAACTTTTGTGCTCCTCTATGTCTTTAAGTGCGACCCTCGTGATCCTCTGTTACTTCTGTGTCTTTGGTACACACTACAGTTGCTTGGTATGCTACACTCCTCCCAAAGTACCTTCGGCTACCTCTACCCTCAGAAACCCTCATGCAATCAGCAGGACTGTTGTGTTTGCAGATGGTACCTACCTTGATTTCCACATTTGGCTCAGCAGTCTGTCATGTCTGTATCCTCCACACTTCGCTTAACATTTTCTCCATGGTTGTGTAAGGAACTGAAATCTTGCTGTGGGTTTGTAACTCCGTGTAATATACAGTTCAAGTGTCATGATCAGGGATCAGGCTTGTTGACCAGTAGCTATAGCATTAAAGGGGCTCATATCGATCAGGAAAATAGGTATATAAGCAGGTCACCCTGGTAGATGATGTGGGCTCACCCGAGGTGTGAGGTCTAAGCACTAACGGGTATTCAATAGAGCTCCTGATGGTTGATGGGTTTTGCTTCATGTTAGTACTAGGTCCTGGTCCTCAGGATCATCCTGGAGGTAAGCAGGCCGGGGTCCATTAGCAGATATAATAGGTAGTGATCAAGCAGAAGCCTAGTCAGCAAACATGCCAAAGGTCGGTAACAAGAGGTTGCAGGTTGGGATAAAGTGTAGTCAAGGAACAAGCCAAAAGTCGGTAATGAGCAGTAGCCAACATACAGACGGCAGCAAAGTAACAAAGATGGGATATTGGCTGGAGGGAGCACAATATTCTGGCAAACAGGAAGTGCAAAGGCATGGCTTAAATAGGAAGTTCATGGGAGGAGAAAAGGGTTCAAGGTTCAAGAAAAACAAGACACAAGGCAAGGTTGTCTACTGAATCAGGCAGGGAGCTGTCCAGCATCTCAGGTGTCTAAGCAAGAAGAGCTACTGCCAGAGGTATTTCTGCAGATCTGGGTCCTGACATCGTGCTTTCCCACTTCTAAAGTGGCCTAAGAAATTTCACTATTCCCAGGAGAAGCTTTAGCCTGGACAACCCTGTTCTGAAAAGAAAAGCAACCCTGTGAATAACAACATTGCAGCTTTTCTCTTCCCAAGAGTCTTTGATGAGCTTCCTCTTTCGCAAGTACTCTCCTAAGCCTCTTCCAAGGTTTCTAGGATAGTATGATTTCAGTTCTGAACTTATGAAGTAGCACTCTAACATAATGAAGACCTCACTGCCACCTTCTGCAGGGTATAATCAGGGCTTTTTTTTTCTCAGAAAATATGTGCAGGAACTCAACCATGACCACACTGTAGGTGGCTCCAACTCTCTCACTTACAGGGAGATTATCCAGTGGGGGTTTCAGCATCCGCACGTCACCTGCATCCCCCTTGTCCCCATCCTGCACTCAGTGAGAGCCGCTCAGGAGATCAGATCTGTCGGAGCCATTGGGAGACAAGCTGTCACTTGTAAACCCCGAAGCCGGACTTCTGTGTTTACAAGTGATAGTGGTGAGCAGGGAGCAGAGGGCCAGAGCCAGAGGTAGTGGAACTGAGTTTCACCAAGTTCCAGCTGAAAAAAAGCCCTGGGTATAGTAAAGAAGAAAGTTTTTAAGCTTTAATACCATGTAGCCGGCTTTGTGTATGGATGAATGAGACAGCTTGAGTGGCTGCAGTCCAGGCACAGGTACAGGTCTCTCACATTTGCTTGATGGAAGGGTTGTAGCACTACACCTTTGTATACTATATATTAAGCCTCCTTGTTTTCAAATACATTCCTACACTTTTAACATACCTGTGCTCATCTGTGACTTATATATCTTGATGCAGTTTGTGGTACACTCCTTAGTGTCCTGGCCTGCTACACTTCGTCAATAGCACCTTCTGCTATACCTATCCCCATGTGCATTTCTGCAGTCACCAGGATCGTCCTTCAGTGGATACAGTCCCTGGTCTGTGACAAATCAAATATCACCCAATACTTAATTTCTTTATCAAGCACTCTGCCTGGGTCTTTAATTAGCTGATTTGCCACTTATCTCTCAGCTAAACCAAATTCCTTGCTACCTGTATTAAGCTACATATAGCACCTGAGTTCCAAAAAATATGTGATGCTGCAAGTGTTACTTTTGCCCAAACAATTATTGCATTCTGGGTCTGGCAATCTTTGGGTGCATGTTCACAAAAGCAACCCAGTATAGGAGCCTCTTGAAAGCTAAAATGCTGTTAGTTAAGGCTCTGCTTTTAATGCAGACACGCTGGATTTCTAAATGGACCTTACATTAAACATATGTTATTGATATTCTTAATAGTGAAGCCACATTCAAGTTTATATGTTTTGATATAAAAAAGAGAGGACAAAAAGGAGTGGGACTTTGAATATGCCTCTGAGAACACATCATACACAAAATATATAAAATACTTTTATTAAAATGAAAGTTGTGCAGATCCACCTAGCACGATCCCTTGTTGGTGCATGATACAGCCTTTGGAGAGCCAGGAATGGTCTCTGAGGGCTATCCAAAGGAGAACATTGGACTGGGGATCGTTGAAACTTCATTCTCACACACATAGGACAATGAGTTCTGCTTGTCAATGGATTAGGCTTTCCCTTTTATCTCTTTAACCACTTAAGCCCCGGAGGATTTGGCTGCTCAAAGACCAGGGCCTATTTTGCGACTCGGCACTGCGTGACTTTAACAGACAATTGCGCAGTCGTGCGACGCTGTACCCAAATGAAATTGACGTTCTTTTTTTCCCACAAACAGGGCTTTTTATAAACAAAAAAAGAGCGTCAATTTTGAAAAAAGAACAATATTTTTCACATTTTTTTATATGAAATTCCCCCCCAAAAAATTTAAAAATCAAATTTTTTTAACAAAATTAGTTTTCTGCTACATATTTTTGGTAAAAAAAATAGCAATAAGTGTATTTTGATTGGTTTGCGCAAAAGTTATTGCGTTTACTAACTAAGGGAAAGATTTATGTAATTTTTTTTTTTAACTAGTAATGGCCACGATCTGCGATTTTTTTTGCGGGTCTGCGACATTCAGTGGCGGAGATAGACTTTTAAAACAGGGGTGGCAAAGGGGTGGCAAGGTATTATTTTGGGGGGTCAATAATAATAAGTTGTATTTGGGTACAGCGTCGCACAACCTCACAATTGTCAGTTAAAGCAATGCAGTGCCGTATCGCAGAAAATGGTCTGGTCATTAAGGGGGAGCTGAAGTAGTTAAAGGGTCAGTTTTTTCCAGATAATTTTGCCCATTTAAGACTTTTTTCTGAGCGGTCAGGGGATGGTAAAAACAGGCAACTCAAAATCTAGATCACAGCTGGAACCCCTCTACATGTGCCACAGCTGCGATGGTTTATGTTAAGGCTATGTGAAATTTGGCTATTCAGGTCAATGGGGCCATGCCACAACCATAAGCCAAACACTTGGCTTGCTGTTGTGGCTTATTAGCCCCATAAAAAATCTGCCACTCTGCTAAAAAAAAAAAAAAAGCAGGATTTAGGAGAATTATTATAAATAATTTGGCCCCTTTAATAAATCATTGTAATGCCACCCATATTCCTGTCCTTTTAAACAGGGTGACTGACAGTAAGCTGACACTAATAATGCACAGGTGTTAGGGTACTTGTCTTTCACCCTGGTAAAAGGGCAAGAATATGGGTGACATGATTACAATGACTTATTAAAGGGGGAAACATTTTTGGTAAGGAGCAGCATAGACTGTACAGGAACAGGGCAGCCTGGGCAGGCACTTCTACTACTTGGGCAAACGTACTGTCCCTCACCTCAGTCACTGCAGGCTGCCCAGGAACTCTCCGTTCAGAGCTGATCCATTCCATTCATCCACACCAAGACAGGAAGACCGCAGGAATCGGGATGAAGATTAAGGCATGTGATTGACAGACAGACAGCGCTTCCGATGCACCCATTGGCTGTGTAAGTAGCAGGAGGCGGTGCAGCCTGCAAGATTTAGGCTGCACCGCCTCCTGCTGCCTCCCCAGCCAATGGGTATTTGAGGTTCGAGTCCTTCCTCCCTCCCTCTGCCTACCAGCTCTCCATCAGCCTCCCGAGTCCCTCCGCTTCACAGCTCTGAGCTCTCATAGTACGGCGATCCCCTGTGATTCCTCCGCTGCCATGCACCCGCCCAGGATTGGGGTGGCAACAGGGGTGGCAAGGACGTCACCTGGGGTGGCAATTGCCACCCCAGCTAACCCTCTGGCTCCGCCACTGGCGACATTGCGGCAGACAGATCGGACCCCTGACTAACATTTTTGACACTTTTGGGGGTACCAGTGACATTACTACAGTAATCAGTGCTATACATATGCACTGTTACTGTAAAAATGACACTGGCAGGGAAGGGGTTAACTTTATTAGACATCCAGGGGTTAAGTGTGTCCCTAGGGGCGTGCTTCTAACTGTCAAGGGACGTGGCTTTTGATGTAACCACAGAGACATACGATCCTACAGGATCGTATAGTCTCTGCTGTTACACCAGGGAGAATGACAGGCGGCTTTGTTTACATTAGCCACCTGCCTTTCTCCCTCTCCATCGGGAGATTGCGAGTGGCCGTAAACGAGTGGGGGCGGGAGCACGCCTCCAGTGGCGTGCGCTTGCCCCCTACAGGCACCTGGGCGAGCAACGTAGTACTACGTCGCTTTGCCCAGGAGGGGCTGACTGCTGCAGTAAAATGTACTTGCGGCGGTCGGCAAGCGGTTAAAGGCTTTATCATTTTACCTGCATATGTGGAGGGATGTTCCCATCGGCCGGTAGACGTGACCCTCACCTGGAGACTTTTGTTGTTTTACTTTTTCTTTACTGTGCAGTTAACAGTGTTGAAGCTGAAAGCTGTATACTGTGTATGCATGTGGGGCCCTGATGAAGCGGGAGCTCCCGCGAAACGCGCCAACCTATCACCATCTGCTACATATACAACCCCTTATGTTCCAACAATATATACTATGAGGCTTTGGACTTTATGATATCAAGTTTTATGTTTTTATGCCGATAGGCGTCTTTTTAAAATGATATGTAGCCGAGATCAGACTACAATTTTAAATACACAGATTTACAGTTATTGGAACTGTTCCTGTGCCCCTTTAATGCTGATTTCAATGGAATCGTCCTCTGGCAGAAAGTGGAAGATTGGGATTGTGGGAGGTATAGTTTCTGACAGGGAGCTGATCATTGTTCAGATTGCTGGGAAAACTATCTTCCCAGGAAGCAAAGGGGGAGTGGAGGATCATGGGAGAAGATATAAAACTATCGGCTCCACAGTAGTGATGTCGCGAACATAAAATTTAATGTTCGCGAACGGCGAACGCGAACATCGGCAAATGTTCGCGAACCGGCGAACATTGCGAACCACCATAGACTTCAATAGGCAGGCGAATTTTAAAACCCACAGGGACTCTTTATGGCCACAATAGTGATGGAAAAGTTTTTTCAAGGGGACTAACGCCTGGACTGTGGCATGCTGGAGGGGGATCCATGGCAAAACTCCCATGGAAAATTACGTAGTTGACGCAGAGTCGGGTTTTAATCCATAAAGGGCATAACCCTACCCCTATGCCTCTAACCCTAACCCTCTAACCCTAAGCACTAAAAATAACCCTAACCCTAGCCCTAACCCTAGCCCTAACCCTAATTCTAATTTTTTTCTGGTTCTGGACAGAGCTGAAACTTCACAGGTACACTTTTTAGACCCCCCAGACACCAAATCACACAAAAAAAGTTCTTAAAAATTGTCATTTTTGATAGAGAGCCAATAATTGGAAAAATTAAAAAATAAATAAAAATAAAAAAAAATAAAAAAATTCTTTGGATTTAGTGTCTGGGGGGTCTAAAAAGTGTACCTGTGAAGTTTCAGCTCTGTAGCATGCCCAGAACCATAAAAAATTACGAATTAGGGTTAGGGCTATGGTTAGGGTTAGGGATAGGGCTAGGGCTAGGGTTAGGGTTAGGGTTAGGTCTAGGGTTAGGGGTTTAAGTTTAAGGTTAGAGGGTTAGGGTTAGGGCTAGGGTTAGGTTTAGGGTTTGGGTTATTTTTATGGCTAGGCTTAGAGGGTTAGGGTTAAGGTTAGAGGGTTAGGGTTATGGTTAAAGGGTTAGGTTTAGTGTTAGGGGATAGGGTTAGGGTTACGGTGAGATACTTAGGGTTAGAGTTAGTAACCCTAACCCTCTAACCCTAAGCACTAAAAATAACCCTAACCTTAGCCCTGACCCTAACCCTAGCCCTAACCCTAACCCTAGCCCTAACCCTAATTCTAGTTTTTTTCTGGTTCTGGACATGCTACAGAGCTGAAACTTCACAGGTACACTTTTTAGACCCCCCAGACAATAAATCCAAAGAAATTTTTTTTTTTTTTTTTTTTTTTTTTTTTTTCCAATAATCGGCTCTCTATCAATAATGACAATTTATTTTTAAGAACTTTTTTTGTGTGATTTAGTGTCTGGGGGTCTAAAAAGTGTACCTGTGAAGTTTCAGCTCTGTAGCATGTCCAGAACCAGAAAAAAAGATCATTTTTCAGTAGAGCAGGGATGGTGGGAACCCTCCTTTTACACCTATATGATCTTTTTTTTTCTGGTTCTGGGCATGCTACAGAGCTGAAACTTCACAGGTACACTTTTTAGACCCCCCAGACAATAAATCCAAAGAAATTTTTTTTATTTTTTTTTTTTACATTTTTCCAATAATTGGCTCTCTATCAAAAATGACAATTTTTAAGAACTTTTTTTTGTGTGATTTAGTGTCTGTGGGGTCTAAAATGTGTACCTGTGAAGTTTCAGCTCTGTAGCATGTCCAGAACCAGAAAAAAAGATCATTTTTCAGTAGAGCAGGGATGGTGGGAGCCCTCCTTTTACACCTATATGATTTTTTTTTTCTGGTTCTGGGCATGCTACAGAGCTAAAACTTCACAGGTATACTTTTTAGACCCCCCCCCCCGACACTAATCCCAAAAAAAGTCATGCCTGCCTCCAAAAATGCCTGGTAAATATATAGAAAAGAAATACTCAAATACCAGCCCTAAAAAGGGCTTTTGGGGACAATATATATATATATATATATATATATATATCAAAAAAAATTACACAAATACCAGCCCTAAAAAGGGCTTTTTGGGGACAATATATATATATATATATCTATCAAAAAAAAAAAACTCAAATACCAGCCCTAAGAAGGGCTTTTTGGGGTTCTGTCCTTACAGCAGGAGTGTACCAAGAACACTGACTAACAAGACCGGGAACACTGACTACCAACTGTCCCTAGCTATTAACAGCAGCAGCAGCACTTTCCCTGCTCTCACTAACACACTGCTTCAGAAATGATCTAAGATGGATGCTGCCCTTGCTTATTTATAGGAGGTGGGAGGGTGTGGGAGGGAGGTATGCTGATTGGCCTGGAATGTGTCTGCTGACTGTGAGGTTCAGGGCCAAAGTTTGCCTCAATGATGATGTATAGGAGGCGGACCGAACATCGCATATGTTCGCCCCACCGAGGCGAACGCGAACATGCGAAGTTCGCCGGCAAACAGTTCGGGACATCTCTACTCCACAGCCTGAAAACTCTCTTGCTCCCGGGACCTATTGAGTGCACATCAGCCTGCTGAGTGTGTAACTGACGGCAGCTGCGGCCTAGTGCACGAGGCCTGACTCACTCACAGAACTGGATGCTGGTCGCTGTACTGTGGATGCTTTCACAGTGTTGCTGAAGAAGACAGAGTGGAGGTCGGTGGAGTGTCGGACATCCTGTGGTGGAAGAGTGCAGCTTGTTTCCAGATGCTGGAGCGTGGAAGATCGCATCGCTTATCCTGCAGGGCCCCCATGGACAGACATCTCAGAGTGAGAGAGCGTGTCTTTGCCTGGTTCAGACCGCAAGTATAACATTTACACTGACTGCAGACACTGCAACAAACATCAATTCTCTTAGGATTAAAATATATCCTCTGATCCTTTTTGCTATACTAAACACAGTAGAAATTGTTTAAGAGCTCCAACTGCCGCTGAAGAATGTAGCAAGGCTTTTCTAAACGAGGGTCATTGATACACAGTAGTTCTTAAAGGGACACATTCTAGTTTATGGTTATACTGCGGAGTAGTATACTAATAGCATAAATTAGCCTAGAGCTCTTCTTTAAGCTTAAAGTTTTCCATTAATCTGAAGTTTTACAAGCTTAGTAGCTTTACAAGCTTAGAACATAGAACGTTTGTTTCACTACTGTTCCTTAACCACTTTCAGACCGGAGGATTTTCCCCCTTAATGACCAGGCCCTATTTTGCGATTCAGCACTGCGTTAATTTAACGGACAATTGCGCGGTGGTGCGACGCTGTAAATAAAATTGACATCCTTTTTTCCCACAAATAGAGCTTTCTTTTGGTGGTATTTAATCACCTGTGCGATTTTTATTTTTTGCACTATAAACAAAAAAAGAGCAACAATTTTGCAAAAAAAACCCACTATTTTTCACATTCTGCTATATAACATCCCCCCCCCCCCAAAAAAAAAAAAAATTACAAATCAAAGTTTTTTAAATTTTAGGCCAATTTGTTTTCTGCTACATACTTTTGGTAAAAAAAAATCGCAATAAGCGTATTTTGATTGGTTTTCGCAAAAGTTGTTGCGTCTACTATTTTTTTTTTCCCCTCCCTTCAGAGACTGGACCGCAGGGCAGTATTCCAAAATTATAACAACCCCAAACACACCTCCACGACAACCACTGCCTTGCTAAAGAAGCTGAGGATAAAGGTGATGGACTAGCCAAGCATGTCCTAAACCTTATTGAGCATCTGTTGGGCATCCTCAAACGGAAAGGTTGAGGAGCACAAGGTCTCTAACATCCACCAGCTCCCTGATGCTGTCATGGAGGAGCGGAAGAGAACTCCAGTGGCAACCTGTGGAGCTCTGGTGAACTCCATGCCCAAGAGGGTTAAGGCAGTGCTAGTAAATAATGGTGGCCACACAAAAAATGTACACTTTGGGCCCAATTATTTAATTTTCGCTTGGGGGTGTACCCACTTTTGTTGCCAGTGGTTTGGACATTAATGGCTGTGTGTTGAGTTTTTTTGAGGGGACAGCAAATTTACACTGTTATACAAGCTGTACACTCACTACTTTACATTGTAGCAAAGTGTAATTTCTTCAGGGTTGTCACATGGAAAGATATATTAAAATATTTATAAAAATGTGAGGGGTGTACTCACTTTTGTGAGATACTGTACTTCCCATCCAGGTCTTTTCTTCTCCTTACCCCTACTAGTCTTCCAGTCAGCACTCTGTGGCTTGTAGAAACACACAGAGTTATGTCTGAGCCTTCACTTTTAAGTTTTATGTATGTCTCAGCAGCTTTACTTTATACTTTTTTTTTTATAAAATCCCAATGGGCCTAGTTAACTGCAGGTAATTGGAATTAGTTAATCTAATTATCACTTGCAACAGAATAAGTTATGAGGCAATATTTCACGAAATAACTTGTATTTTGCTTATTATTACCTGTAACATGCCTCTGTCTATAACCTTTACCCTCCCTATATGATGAGTTTAGTCACCATGCTTCTTTACATTACCAACTCATGACATGAGTGAAGGTTTCAATTAGCATAATTAATTCTCTAATGTCTAGTTCCTGACAGGGTGACTGATGGCCAACATTACTATCATAGCTTTTGAATTATACATTTTGTGATGATATGTTTGTAATCAGTGGAGGTAAAATATTCATGTACAACAATAATTAATGTAGATAACCCCAGATTTTTTGCAAGAGAACATCAAAGATATTAGATGATACAGATAACCAATAAATTATAATATGATGGTCAAACCGAAACACTTTCAATTTGTAGGCAATCAGACGGGCCCTTGAACTACATAGTTGAAGTAGTTCAAGTCGGGGGCACCTGCTAGAAGGCTGCTTGGACACAAAGCTGTCCCTAGCAGATTGATATGTCAGAAAATATGTACAGCAGAAAGGGGAAGAAGAAGGAAGAGCTTTTGGATTGGGATGGTCTGAGCGCTCTGACTGTGCTCGATAAAACACAACAACTTCCTGTGCATAAGTGTAGTGGTCCAATGCTAGCCCTTGCTGCACACCCAATCCAGGGCTGGCAATACAAATGCACAACACTTTGCTGTCCACTCTGGAATGGGGATGTCCCAAGGATAACTGGAGAAACTGGGAAATCAAACAAGAGCCTAAGACATAATCTCTAAAACCATTTATTTAAACAAAATATTTATATATATATATTTATCTACTCACAGATGACATAATTGACAGAGCACATCAAGATAGTACAGTCAGTTCATCCAGTCCACATGTTCCTGGGCTTAGGGGGATATCATCTAAGATCCAAATGGCTTAAACATTTTAAAGACCATTCCCTCTTCCTCAGAGCTCTGAGGAAGATGCCAATCAATGATCACATGAAAAGTAGTAAACAATATGTCATTTCCTGGCATCATTGTTTAATACTGTGTGATCTCTGAGATCGGTCATAGAGATCACATAGTACAGGGTCAGTCACAGCAGCCCTGTACCATGTGATAGCTGTGGCCAAGCAGAGCTATCACAGTGTTTCTCAATGGGCTGCAGGAATGCAGCCAGATAGAGTGAGAAATAATTGCTTTTATAACTATCATGGCTGTAAAAGCAATCACAGTGTAACAAATCCTGATCAACCCCCTAGAGTAGTACAATGTTACTATGATTATATATAGTTTTTTTTTCTTTTTAACTCACTGTCACAAATCAGTGTCTCTAATCACCGGTTACAGTGTCCCTTATCAGCACTACACCAGTAATGGTAGCCATGAACACTGCCACACCAGTTATGGTGTCCATGATCACCGACACACCAGTTACAGCATCCATGATCGACTCCACACCATTTACAGTGTCTGATTGCCGTCACACAACTTACGTTGTCCGAGATCACTGCTACACCATTTACAATGTCCATGATCACCACCACATCAGTCCCAGTGTCCCTTATCACCTCTACACAACTCAAACTGTCCCCAATCACCTAATCACTGCCACCCACTCACAGTGCTGCTGATCACTGCAGCACCACTCACAATGTTCGTGATACACCAGTTGTATTGTCCTTGATCATCGCCACACCAGTCATATTCTCCCTGATTACCACCACACCAGTCATTTTGTCCCTGATCACTGCTGCACCAGTTACAGTGTTCCTGAGACTCTCACACCAATCACATTCTGAACACCGCCAAACCAGTTAAAGTGTCCATGATCAGCACCACACCAGTCATGTAGTCTATAATCAATGCCACACCGGTACAGTGTCCTTGATCACTGCCACACCAGTTACAGTGCCTGTGATCACCACCACACAAGTTCCAGTGTCCCTGATCACCACCACAGCGGTTATTGTGTTCCTGATCACCACCACATAAGTGCAGTGTTGCCTCTGATATCAGTCCTGGCCTGTTTATTGGCCACATTTATGCCTGCTGCCTAAACCAATCCTTTGCCTGCTTGGTGACTATGTTTTTGCCTGTGCCTGAACGGACCCATCTGTATATCCCACTGACTACGTTCCGGTGAGATACCAGTTTCAGCCATCCCCTGCAGACAACTGCACTTCTGGAACCACATGAACTCTTTGGCTCTTCCTTTCTTCAGCCTCCTGTACTTCATGGCTGGTGAACATGGCATTCTTGGGGGCAGCCACGTACCAGTAGGCTAGGCTTGCTTCGCTTAGAGGAACTGGGACTGCTATAGGTGACACTACACTAAGCTATATTCCCTGATCACTTGTACAGAGTCAACCATTACAGTACATTGAGATTTACGCAATTGGTTGATTTGTGTGATGCACAAGATACAATGTCTTGTACATAATTAGTCCATACATTGAAAAAGTAAATCTAAGAATGCTAATGCTGTATGTGTGAAATATCTTATTAAATCCTCAACTTTGTGTAAAAAAAAAATATTTTAATTTCTGCATTTTCCAAAAAAATTTTGGCAAAAAGTCTTCAAAAGATTCACCAAGCCTCCTAAAAAGTACCCTGCGGAATTTACTCTCCAAACTATGGGTATTTTCTGAATGTTTTAGCTGTCCTGGTGCTCCAGAGCCTCCAAGAATGTGGTAGGTAGTCAGGAAATTACATGTGTAATTTATGCCTCTAGAAAGCCTGAAGTTGCTCTTGGATTTTGGGCCCCTCTGTGTGACTAGGTTGTGAAAAATTCTCATGCATGGGGTATTGTCACACTCATGCGGAGTATATTTCTAAGTATGCCTATGATGATAGAACTATCTTATGAATGGACAGCTTTGTGTAAAAAAATACATTTATATTTTCTTTTCTGAATTTTCCAAAAACTTGTGGCAAAAAATTACATTTTCAAAAGACTCACTATCCCATTCAAAAAATACTTTGGATTATCTGCTTCTAAAAATGGGCTCATTTTGTAGGTGTTTCCACTGTCCTGGTGCTTCAAGGCTTCCAAAAATGTGATAGGTAGTGAGGAAATTAAATAACTAATTTATGCTTCTTGAAAGTCCAAAGGTACTTCTTGGATTGTGGGTTAATGCATCTAGGCTGCGAAGAAGTCTCACACATGTGGTATCCCTATACTCAGGAGGCATAGGCATAGGCATAGCAGAATCTGTTTAAAGGTGTAATTCTAGGTATGCCATTGCTGTGTGTGAAAAATAAATATTTAAAATGGCAACTTTGTGGGGAAAAAAAAAAATTTATTTAATTTCCTAATTTTCCAAAAAATCATGACAAAAAATTACAACTTCAGAAACTTCAGAAATGCCTCCTACTAAATACATTGGAGTGTCTATTTTCCAAAAAGGGGTCATTTGGGGGGTATTTTATTGTCCTTGCATTTTAGGGCCTCAAGAAATGAGATAGGTAATCAATACACCAGGATTGATCAATTTTAAAATATACAGTATCTCACAAAAGAGAATACTCCTCACATTTTTGTAAACATTTTATTATATCTTTTCATGTAACAACATTGAAGACATGACATTTTGCTACAATGTAAACTAGTGAGTGTAGAGCTTGTATAACAGTGTAAATTTGCTGTCCCTTCAAAACAACATAACAAACAGCCATTCATGACTAAACCGCTATCAACAAAAGTGAATACACCCCTAAGTTAAAGTGTCCAAATTGGGCCCAAAGAGTCAATATTTTGTGTGGCCCCCATTATTTTCCAGCACTGCCTTAAACCTCTTGGGCATGGAGTTCACCAGAGTCTAATAGTTTGCCACTGGAGTCCTCTTCCATGTCTCCATGATGCCATCACGGAGCTGGTTGATGTTAGAGACCTTACGCTCCTCCAACTCCCATTTGAGGATGCCCTACAGATGCTCAATAGGGTTTAGGTCTGGAGACATGCTTGGCCAGTCCATCACCTTTACCCTGAGCTTCTATAGCAAGGCAGTGGTCGTCTTGCAGGTGTGTTTGGGGTCGTTATCATGTTGGAATACTGCCCTGTGGCCCAGTCTCTGAATGGAGGGGGATCATGCTCTGCTTCAGTATGTCACAGTACATGTTGGTATTCATGGTTCCCTCAACGAACTGTAGCTCCCCAGTGCTAGCAGCACTCATGCAGCCCCAGACCATGGCACTCCCACCACCATGCTTGACTGTAGGCAAGACATACTTGTCTTTGTACTCCTCACCTGGTTGCTGCCACCCGCGCTTGACACCATATGAACCAAATAAGTTTATCTCGGTCTCATAAGCCCACAGGACATGCTTCAGCAAACTGTTTGTGGGCTTTCTTGTACATCATCTTTAGAAGAGGCTTCCTTCTGGGGTGACAGCCATGCAGACCAATTTGATGCAGTGTGCGGCATATGGTCTGAGCACTGACAGGCTAACCTCCCACCCCTTCAACCTCTGCAGCAATGCTGGCAGCACTCATACATCTATTTCCCAAAGACAACCTCTGTATATGACTCTGAGCACGTGCACTCATGGTGAGGCTTGTTCTGAGTTGAACTTGTCCAGTTAAACCGCCTTATGGTCTTACCCACCATGCTGCAACTCAGTTTCAGGGTCTTGGCAATCTTCTAATAGCCTAGGCCATTTTATATAGAGCAACAATTCTTTTTTTTCAGATCCTCAGAGAGTTTTTTGCTATGAGGTGCCATGTTGAACTTCCAGTGACTAGTATGAGAGAGTGAGAGCGATAACACCAAATTTAAAACACCTGCTCCCCATTCACACCTGAGACCTTGTAATACTAATGAGTCACATGACACCGGGAAGGGAAAATGGCTAATTGGGCCCAATTTGGGCATTTTCACTTAGGGGTGAACTCACCCCTTTGTTACCAGCGGTTTAAACAATAATGGCTGTGTGTGTTGAGTTATTTTGAGGGGACAGCAAATTTACATTGTTATACAAGCTGTACACTCACTACTTTACATTGTAGAAAAGTGTAATTTCTTCAGTGTTGTCAAATGAAAAGATATAATAAAATATTTACAAAAATGTGAGTGGTCTACTCACTTTTGTGAGATACTGTATATACCATAGTTTCACCCTAAATAATAAACAATGAAGCAATGTAGCAGAATATATTTAACCTAAATAAGAGTATTTATTTGCAAAATTTTAAAACTGAGAAAAAGTTTTTTTTTTAAATATTCAATATTTTTTAATTTATATAGCAAAAATTTTAAAAAAAACCTAGCGGTGAATAAATAAACAAAAGAAAGCTCTTCCTGTTTCAAAAAAATGTAATTTGGGTACAATGTTGCATGACTGAATAATTGTCATTCAAAGTATGACAGTGCTGAAAGCTGAAAAATGGCCCAGACTGGAAGTGGGTGAAAGTGTCAGGACTTGAGATGATTAACTGATTCTGGTCCGCGCTATAGCCTATATACGGCTGCAGCGCGGACTCACATTTTCGGGAGGCCGTTTTTAAACAGCCTCCCAGAAGCAGTCTCCCCGCGCGCTCCCGAGAGCGCGCATCGGGGAAAATCTGTGTCGGCCGTGTCCCTTGGACACAGCCGATCACAGATCGTGGTGAATGGCCAATCACAGCGGCCGTTCACCACGTGATCGGACCATCCAATGAGAGATGATCTCATATGTAAACATATGAGATCATCTCTCATCGCCAGCGCTCCTTCCTCACACGGAGCCTGCAGTGTGAGGAAGGAGGGAGAGCTGCCCAGCGCCGGGGACACAATGGAATGTAATCAGGGCACCGATCACCAGTGCCCTGATTACAAAAGGTAAAAAACATACACAAATTGCCCACAGTGCCCGCCTACAGTGCCCCCCCATCAGTGCCCACAATCAGTGCCCATAGAGCTGCCAGTCAGTGCCAATCAGTGCCTGCTCATCTAGGCACTGATGAGCACTGACTGGCAGCACTGTGTGATGGTGCTGCCCATCAGTGCTGCCCATCAGTGCCATCCGCCAGTGCCCATCAGTGCCGCCTATCAGTGCCCATCAGTGCCGCCTGTCAGTGCCGCCTCTCAGTGCCCAGCAGTGCCACCTCTCAGTGCCACCTCTCAGTGCCCAGCAGTGCCACCTCTCAGTGCCCAGCAGTGCCACCTTACAGTGCCCAGCAGTGCCACCTTTCAGTGCCCAGCAGTGCCGCCTATCAGTGCTCATCAGTGCCGCCTATCAGTGCTCATCAGTGCTGCCTATCAGTGCCGCCTATCAGTGCCGCCTATCAGTGCCGCCTATCAATGCTCATCAGTGCGGCATATTAGTACCTCCTCATCAGTGCCCATAAGTGCCACCTCATCAGTGCCCATAGGTGCCACCTCATCAGTGCCTATCAGTGCAGCCTATCAGTGCCCATCAGTGCCGCCTCATCAGCGCACATCAGTGAAGGAGAAAAATTAATTTATTTTCAAAATTTACTCGCAGAAAATAAGAAAAACTTTTTTTTTTCAAAATTTTCTGTCTTTTTTCTTTTTTTTGTAAAAAATAAAAAACCCAGAGGTGATTAAATACCACCAAAAGAAAGCTCTATTTGTGTGAAAAAAATGATAAAAATTTCATATGGGTACAGTGTAGCATGACCGCACAATTGTCAGTCAAAGTGTGAGAGCGCTGAAAGCTAAAAATTGGTCTGGATGGGAAGGGGGTTTAAGTGCACAGAAGGCAAGTGATTAATAAAATGTAACTCTATTACACCTTTGCAGTGCTCTTTTTATTTTTATCCTCTTGCATTTTTTTGTATTGTATATGTACTGTCTTCCTCTAATATTGTAAAGCGCTGCGTAAACTGCTGGCGCTATAGAAATCCTTAATAATAATAATATTTCAATAGAAGAGTATCTGCAATACTTGCCTTTTGAGAATGATAGAAATTTAGAGATCAAAGGAGCCTCATTTCTTCTTTTTGTGTGATGTCCTACTATCAGGTAGTAAACAAGCACTTTGAAAGTGCGAAACGCGTCTATCTCTGTATCCTGTGTACTTTGACGTATGTTAATAAAGTATTCATCTTCCTAGCAGCTGGTGGTTTGCGGCCCGATTTTTCCTTCATTTCTACTACTATCTGGTGAGTTTTAACTTTGAGCATTTGGTGTTGGGTGTTTTCTCCATACACATCGATCTTCCTGTACACCAATCTATGGTTGGACATTGTTTGATTCTTGTGGATGTGTACACTGGGTGTGGAGCAAACAAGTTGTAATCAGACAGTCTCATTTTTAGTGCTGCAATTAATGTTTGGCATAAGGACTTCAAATATCATTCTTTTTGTCAGCTGTGTCTTTATTAGCATGGATTGTATGTGATGTTTACTTTGTTAGGGTTTACATACACTTTAAACACAACTTTCTAGGTTTTTATTTTCTACTCCTTTCCAGTCACATACGGAAAGCAAGAAGAAAAAACAAACAATTTGATTAGATAGGGAAGGAAGTCATTATTAGATACATTAGAGAACATTATATAACTAGGCAGATCTGGTCCAACTCTGGGGTGTGATTGTGTTGATATCCTTAAGTGTTGCAGGACGTTCTGCAGATTGTGCAGGTGTGCCCCACAATTGCAATTAAGTGAAAGTTTAATAGTTGTGTTGACTCTGCTCCCCCATAATCCACATTCTATCTGGAATATGTTACCATGTATTGTGTTCTCCAGAAAGTATAAAAACAAGAGAAATGGATTTGTGTTTTTAGCACTTTGGACGTGAACACTTAGCTCCTAGTACTTGGTCTCAAGTTAAGAAAGTTCATCCAAACAAACACATTTTCGATAGTCTTTGGTTTCCATTACAGACCTCGGTTTAAATTACCATCTGGTGTTAAGATTAACATTTGACTTTCACACTGGTAAAAAAGCAAGCTCTGTTATCTCATACAGCCTCTTACAATTTCATGTGTTTTTGCTAAACATGATTAATGCGGATGTGAATAATAACATGATTTTTTTTTTTTTCGTTAAAAGCCTCAGGAAAATACTTTCTTCTTTACTTTAAAAGTACTTTGAGGTTATATATCTTGCCCTCCACTTGTATGAGTAGAAACTGAATTTGTGGCTGCTTCTGCGCTTAGACTGCACTAAGGTTCTACTCTACAGGGAAATAAATATTCTTGAGTGAATTTTTGGCTTAGGGATTTCTTATTAAAATAAAATTTGGAAGCCAAAATGTGTTGGTTGGAGGCCTGAATACTCTTAAGGTTAAATCAGGGGCTTGCAGTGTACAGCTGTCCAGCTGCTATGAAAATTACTATTTTAATATTATTTTTAGCATGATTTGTGACAGAATACTGTTACTAAACCAATAGGAATGTTTTTGCTAAATTGACCATCAGTCCATACAAATTTGTGCCCTTTATAAAAACCCCTATTTTCATTTACAGTTTCATTCCTTACTTGAGCGTGAGATTAACCTAAATAGGTTCCTCCTTGCAATGCTAACTTTCACACTAATCTTCCATTATGTCAATTTTAAAGTAGAACTCCAGCAAAAAAAAAACAAGATAAAAACAAATAGCCAAATAAAAAATATATACTGTATATAGACAGTGTGAGGTCCTGCCATGGTGAAAACCTATGAGAAAACAACACAGGATTCTCAAAGCTGCAGTTGGAGACACTCCAGGATGTTTGTGAACAGACAAAGCTGTGTTTTAAGCTTTCGCCAGGTTTTTTAATCCCAGATTGGGATCTGGAGATTGAAGGTTCCAAAGTGTCATTGTAAGTCAAAATTGAGGATAGCACAGGGTTCCCATTTTAGAGACAGGGCTCCAGCCAGGGGTTAGATCCTGAAGAAGGGGTATTTCCCGAAACATACTGTATAATCAAGGCAATACCTGCTTTGTCTTCTTTTTAATCCTTTAAACTACTGACTCCAGTGGAGTGCTTAGCTAGCTTTCCCACAGTGGAGCTTGCTACACCATACTTCCACCAGTAGTTTACATAATTTCTTTATGAACTGTGTCACTTCCTCTTTCTGTCCCCTCGCACTGTGGATTTTTAGTAGCCACCGGAAATTCCCTTGGAGACACATCCTGTGGTGGGGACACCTCTTGCAAGCGCTCTACCTTGTTTTTTTTTTTTAAATAATTTTTATTGGGATTTGCAAGAAAATACAAAACATGTAGTAATCACAACGTAGACAACATGTCTTATACATTTGAACATGTGAACATATGAGTTTTGCAAAAGAATAAAGAATGTACTTAATCATGATCATCTATAACACGGCTAAAACAGCCAAGCATTCAGGATAATTCACAGATAAAGTATACACGGAAGAGGAGATACAAGTGAAAGATAAGGAGCACGATGGGACAGACGCCCATCCCACTCACAGCGTATTAAATTTGTAATAGGCACCTCAGGGCATGTGTCGTCCCCAGGAAGCACCCAAATGGGAACATTTCCGCCCCCTGGGGCCACCCAAGCCCATGCGCAGTGTTAAAGGAGAAAGAAAAAGGGAAAGGCTTAAGCTTTAGAAGTTTGGTAAGCTTCCCATAATTGCCACCTGTCGGAAAACTGTTTGAAATTATGGGCAGAGCATGAAAGAATCTTTTCGTACTCATAAGACTCTCTCACTATCTGTAGTACCTCTTGTCTGGAAGGTAATATCGTACTTTTCCAGTTGCGTGCTATCGCCAGTCTAGCTGCATATATAATGTGTTGGACAATCACTCTGCATGAAGGTGGGTACCAATCTAGCCCAATACCCAGCAGTGCCTGCTCCACTTTCAACTTATTAAGGATACCTGTAACATCCGCCACTAGTCTATGAACCGAGGTCCAAAAGCTCCTGAGGGATAAGCAAGACCACAACGTATTCACCAAGGTTCCCACCTGCCCGCGGCCCCTCCAGCACAGATTTGTGCAGGAGTTACCATATTTCGCTATGATATAGGGGGCCCTGTACCACCGTAAGTGGCTCTTTTGTGCCCCTTCCCTGAAGTTAGAACATTTGGTGAGTGAGTGGTTCAACCTTAAGGCCTTCAACCACTGGGCATCTGAAAAAGTCTGATGTAGGTCCCTTTCCCACTTCAACTGGTGAGGAAGTTGCGCTCTACCTTCAATGGGACAAGGCTGGAAGAGTTTAGTAGCAGTAATATTTGCCATCTACCTTCCTCAGTGAGTCCTCTATTATTGTATTTAGACCATCTTGCCTGTTAATGAATGTGGAACCTATTCTTCTCAGGAATTTTATTGTTGTGCTTTAGTTGGCACTATGCTTTGGGGACAATAAACTTATGATGTTTAATGATTTCATCCTGCCTGACTATCTGCTCGTTTATGGATTTATCCCAAAGGTTTATTGGAATTTTATACTTTAGACATGGAATGGAGAAGGTTGTGGAACATTCTATGATGTCACGTGGACCTAGACTGTTGACTTCTAGAGCATTCTTTATGATGTCATAAAATGCCTTTGCTTGGCAAAATCTAAATATTGTTGGGCAGCAAGCAGCTCCTTCGCACCTGTCTGCGGGACATACAGCACAGAACGTCTTTCCCTTTATCTCTTGATACAATCTGGACTGCAAGTGAAAAGGGTGTTTGTTACATATAAACCACAGGTCAGGGTAATGCAAAGGCTATCTATCTATCTATCTATCTATCTATCTATCTATCTATCTATCTATCTATCTATCTATCTATCTATCTATCTATCTATCTATCTATCTATCTATCTATCTATCTATCTATCTATCTATCTATCTATCTATCTATCTATCTATCTATCTATCTATCTATCTATCTATCTATCTATCTATCTATCTATCTCATCCTATTCTTTCATCGTATTTGTACTTGGCCTGTAGTTAAAAGAGGAGCCCAAAAACAGTTCCCACATAGGGACCTTTCATTGCTATGCTCACTGCTAAAAAGACCAACATATTTTTAAGCAGATTCCTAATCTCTTTGGATTTCCATCCCAGTACGTAGGTGCAGCATGTGTTTACATGCTGTGAAAGGGTAGAATCTATGTTCAGGCAGAGCCACTGATTGCTGGGATCTCTTTACAGGTAAAGCCACAAATCTTCAGGATCAGCATACAAGCAAACACACCAATTTCCAGGGTATGAACCGACTGAGGCAGGGGCTTTTGGCTGGGACTGCAGGCTAGCCTCTTGCGTATTGACTATGGGCCCTGGCATTTGAGGGGTCTCTACTCTTTGGCGGGTGTGTGCCTGGGGACCTTTGGGGTAGTATTACTTTGGATTAAAGTCCATGTCTACCTGAAACACACAGATTCTGAGAACTAGAGAACCCGGAAATGAATAAGCTGCACACTGATGCCTTCACTGATATAAAGCCAGCTTTAACATAATAAAAGCAAAAGATTCAAGACATAGTTTTGCGCCAACCTACTTCATTCCAGATCTCTGTTCATTTCTACTTGATGAATGGAACAGCTGAGCAGGAATGATCTCCGAGTCCTGGGCATACATCTAATGAAAGCTTGAGGTACAGGGAAGGAGGCACGTTTGGAGGGGCACACAGTAGCTACTATTGATTCCACAAACTGTGGGACCTTTTTATTCAGTTGCTGTTTATTTTGGCACTATAACTTATCAAAGTTTTTTTTCTTCACGTTCAATAATGTTTTCGGAGATTTGTTTTACAACCTATACAATAATATACAGTAATCTCAGATTTTTCCTCCCAATTCATTTTTTAAACAGCCCTACCCCTGTTGCATAATTTGGAAAATGCTCCCTTTTGGAACTTTACAGTGTTTGTAAAGGCAGAAGGTCTTTTTACCAATTTGCAGTAAGGTAAAAAACAATTTGCATGTAGCTTACCCCCCCCCCCCAGCCCCCACTAAATACATACGTGAGCCTAATCTCGATCTATTGATGTGTACAAGAACAGAGGCTCTCTTGGCTCTCACGCTCCTCATTGGCTCAGATACAGCAGCTGCTGTCATTCAGAGCCAGTGAGGAGGGAGCAGGGGCTGTGCCCCACTGTGTGTGCCTTATAGCCACACAGAGCAGGGCTCGAGAGAGAGCATGTACTAGTGCCCCCAGAGAAAGCGACTTGCTATGGGGGCACTTGACAGGGAGGGGGGGTTTAGCCCAGAGCGCCAGGGGGAGACCCCAGAAGAGGAGGATTGGGGCTGCTCTGTGCAAATCCATTGCACAGAGCTGGTAAGTATAACATATAAAAGAGTGTGCAGCGCTTAAAGAGACATAAAAATAACAATAAGTCCATACACAATGGTTAGCTTGTGGTGAAGAACCCCAACACCAGCTTCAGTGTGTAAACAAATGCACACAGCACCACAACCATAAAGGCCAATCAGATTACTAGTTGGTGTAGACCCACAAAGGATAGAGTGGTCTAAAGGTGCCTTTTAGTTGTTATGCTCAGGTTCTCCCTTTCTCTCCAACAATGGTATAAACCAGGTACCCTCTGGGATCCTCGTTTGTTATTTTCATAAAAAAAAAAAAGAACAAGCTTCACAATCACTTTAAATACTAGTGATGGTGGGTGCAGATTTGCTATTTTGGACAAATCCGTTTTGTTTCTCATGGTCTGAGAGTCCTTTAGGTGCCTTTTGGTAAACTCCAGATGGGCTGCCATGTGCCTGTTACTGAAGAATGGCTTCCGTCTAGCCACTCTACCCTACAGGCCTGATTGGTGGAGTGCTGCAGAGATAGTTGTTCTTCTGAAAGGTTCTCCTCTCTCCATATAGAAATGTTGTATCTCTGTCAGAGTTACAATTGGGTTCTTGGTCACCTCCCTGACTAAGGCTCTTCTACCAGATCGCTCAGTTTGACCAGGCAGCCCGCTCTAGGAAGAGTCTTGGTGGTTCCAAACTTCTTCTATTTACAGATGATGGAGGCCACTGTTCTCATTGGAACCTTCAATGCTGCATACATTTTTGTGTAGCCTTCCCCAGATCTGTGCCTTAATACAATCCTGTCTCGGATGTCTATAGACAATTCTTTGGACTTCATGGCTTGGTTTGTGCTCCTACATGCACTGTTAACTGTGGGACCTTATATAGACAGGTGTGTGCCTTTCGAAATCATGTCCCATCAACTGAATTTACCACAGGTGGACTTCAATCAAGTGGTAGATCCATCCCAAGTATGATCAGTGAAAACAGGATTCAATTGAGCTCAATTTTGAGTGTCATGGCAAATACTGTGAATACTTATGTACAAGTGATTTTTTTTTTTTTTTTAATAAAATTGCAAAGATTTCAAACAAACTTCTTTAACATTGTCATTATGGGGTATTGTTTGTAGAATTTTGAGGTAAATAATGAATTTTTGGAAAAAGTCTGTAACATAACAAAATGTGAAGCACTGTGAATACTTTCCAGACACATTGTATGTATAATGTGCCACACCCATAGAGCAATGAGCTAAAACTTTAATATACTGTAATGTGTAATTGCCTATTGACCCAATTACTTGATCACTCACTCTATGTTAATGTAGCCTGCTGCATTAGGTTAATGCTCGAAGGAAGATTTCTGAAAGTCACTGACCTCTGTGTTCCATGCCAAGCTGGTGCTCTGATGCATTACAAACACAGGAGCTCACTCAGTTGGTAGGAGCACTATTCAGAGAATGCTTTGGATTTTTTAATGAATGCAAAGCCTTCACTGATTGGAGGTGGCAAACGTGACATCATCACCCCACTTCTTCACCTTGCCCAATCAGGGAACATTTTCATTCATTTAGAATCCTTCCTGTGCACACAATGCAATAGGGCAGCCACACGGCATGGGACTTGGATGCTAGTGAATATCACTGGAGTAGTGGAGTCTACTAAAGTGATTTTAGCTTTTAGAGAGATTACAGATGTAGCACCCTACTAGGTAGGTGCTAGGTAAAGCATAGAGTGGCCATGTCTGCTTTTCAGGAGGTTCTGATCTGTTAGTTAGCCTGTCACATGCTTCCAGGTGTGACCTGTTGAGTCTGGGGAGTCTCCCCACTGTATCCAATGAGGGACCTTGTTGGACAGTGGAGGAAACCTAGCCTATAGCACACCAGGGTTTATGACTGTCCCAGTAGGGGGGCATTGCTGCAATGCATCCTGGAATTGGGAATAAATCTGGAGGGGGCATGTGACAGAGTGTCTTTTAGCGGGAGCAAAATCCCAAGAGGAGGTGGACTGTTGTCTCTCCTCCTGCTGAAGTGTGGAAGGTGGTCCTTCAGCCATAACCCCGGTAAACCACTTCAAAGCCACAAAGTATATTTAAGTATGGTGGTCCAAGTGGTTAATCTTAAATTAGTCCAAGCTGGATCACTGTAACAATGTAAAAAATGCCATACGTTGAATTCTTCTTTAGCAATCGGTTGAAATCCACATCCTCATGTGTGGCTTGTTGATTGAATGGGCTGCCAACTATAAACTTGTTATTCATATTGAAAGTTTATCGAAGTGTGTATGGCCACCATAACACTGGATGTCATGGAATAGGGGCCATGACAAGGGATGGGCGGGAGGGACTGCTGCCCTGGGCGTAATGGTTTACTGTAGGGATGGGGACACCTTACTTCTCTTACAAGGCTAAAAGGAGTAGTGACAGCAGGAGTAATTTTGACAAGCGAGTGACTGCTTAGCGTAGGATCCCCTAAGCTTGCACATTATAACCGGGAGGTAGGTTGCAGTTTGGCATCTTTGCCCTGGGCGCTGAATGACCTTATCCTGGTGTTCCGTGAAAAAAACCATACCCGTGAGAAAACCATACCCTCGTCACTTCCGGAGGGTATGGATTTCTCACGGTACATAAACTTGCCGCGGTTAGAAGAAAACAGCTCCTCTGCAACATGAATCATCTCCGCTCCTTCCCCTCTCACTTCCCTGCTCTCGGCTAATAAATATAAAAGCGCAGCACGGAGCCGAGATGTCCGTCATATCGATTCCATACACCCGCCGCCGCTTTTATATTTACTAGCCGACATCAGGGAGGTGACAGGGATAGCAGAGGAGATGATTAATGTTGCTGCGGAACTGTTTTTATGTACCCGCCGCAAGTATCTGATTATACACACTTCCGTTATGATTTCCTACCCTCCGAGCATGCGCACTTCTAATCTTCACAGCTGTTCCATGCTGTTTTCGGGGCTCTGAGCATGCGCACTGCTGCGCTGCTCAGCTGTTTCACACAGGAAGTGACGAGGGTATGGTTTCTTCACGGGGTATGGTTTTTTAACGTTACACCGGCACTGGATGGAAGAAAATGTTAATTTCTTTTGGGTGGTACTGATTCTGCACTGATCAGTGAGCAGGCTACAGAGAGGTCAGCGATCAAGCTGTATTGCTTAGTGCTGGGAAAAAAATGAGGTCAGAGACTTGACTACAAAGTTTGGCTAAGGTATCTTGATCCCAAAACTGTCTACTCTAAATTACAAATCCTTTGGCAAATAAAATCTCCCTATATACTGTATATTTATTCTATGTATTTAACAGCTTGCCTGGAATTTATCTGTAAAAAAAAAAGAAAAAATTTGAACTCATTAATGGTACTCAAATGAATTAAAAGTTAAATGTTCTAAAAGACCTGTTGCTGAAGAACTGGCCCACTTGAGCATTCTCTTTATTTTTCAGCCAGATTGTCTATAAATTCTCCAATACATTTAAACCTTTGCATTATACGGTCTATAAATTAACCTAAGCACAAATTAATAATGTAAACATTCATGGCTGTTAAAACGTCTCAACTGAAACAATGTAAAATACTTTCAATATGATGCAATTGCATGTTACTAGGAAACCCAGCAAATTGTAGACTCTGATTATAGCAACAGATAGCAGTGTGAGCTGTGTATAAATAAATGCTCACTACCAATCCCGCTGATTGGATTAGCAATATAATCATGTCTCAGGTAGTAAGCTTGTGCTGACAAATGAACACTTTTCATTTGGCTCAAGGTCCTCATCAGCTATGAAACCAATTTTACATTCTTTCACATTAAGTGAATAAGATGTGGATGCTTTTTGATGTGTAAATTCTGAGGCTGAGTGGAGAGCCAAGAAAAGCTATTTTGTAACAAGCCTATGAAATCATCTAGAAAGACGAACAGCGTAGGTTATGCAATACGTAAGGGCAGCCTGAAAATTAAAGTCTTTTCTATGTTTGATGTCTAAAAGCCAGTGAAGAACCAACAAAATGAACACAACTAATGTGCGAGAAAAGTGGCTTCATGTAATAGGCCAGTAATCTTACTGCACAAATTCTATTTTCTTAAAGAATTATGGCTGATAGTATAATCTTTACAAATATGTTTACAAAACTCCTTACTTATTATCAAAGCTGAAAGAAGATTTAATTAAAGTGCAAAAGATTTCCTAGGTTGTCTGACGTAGGCGGAAAGCATCAAGCACCTGTTTCAGTCTCCACCCCCATTCCATAGAGCTAGTTTCGGGAACTAGCCTTGAGCCATTTCTTGACTTTGGTGAAAAAGTTATTTGGAGGCCGTTTGACTGTCTTTGATTTTATATTCTCATGAGTAGAACCCTCCAAACCCACTAATACTGAATTTTATTGTAACTGTACTGTCATTCGTCATTTTGCAAAGCACTGTGCAAACTGTTGACACTATATAAATCAAACATATATTAACTGCTTGCCGACCGCCGCACGACGATTTACGTCGGCAGTCAGCCCCTCACAGGCAAAGCGACGTAGGGCTACATCGCTAGCCTGTGAGGGTCTAGGGAGCGAGCGCGCGCCGCCGGAGGCGGACCCGATGTCCGCCGTTCACTCGCGATCGTCCATTAGAGCGGGAGAAAGGCAGACAGCTAATGTAAACAAGCCGCCTGTCATTCTCCCCTGTGTATGAATAGTGATCATACGGTTCTACTATGTAGGACCGTTGATCACTGTTCATACACCTCCAGCCACAGCCAATCACAGTTAGAATCACGCCCCTAGGGACACACATAACCCCTCCCTCTAAAAAAAAAAGTTAACCCCTTCACTGCCAGTGTCATTTTACAGTAACAGTGCATATGTATAGCACTGATTACTTAAGTAATGTCACTGGTAACCCCAAAAGTGTCAAAAATGTCAGTCAAGGGTCCGATCTGTCCGCCGCAATGTTGCAGTACCGCAAAAAAAAATTGCAGATCGCCGCCATTACGCGTTAAAAAAAAAAAACAACAAAAATCACAAAAATCTTTCCCTTAGTTAGTAAACGCAATAAATTTTGCGCAAACCAATCAAAATACGCTTTTTGTGATTTTTTTTACCAAACATATGTAGCAGAAAACAAATTGGCCTAAAATGTAAAAAAAATTTGATTTTTACATTTTTTTGGGGGGGGAATTTCATATAAAAAAAATGTGAAAAATATTGTTATTTTTGAAAAATTTACGCTCTTTTTTTGTTTATAGCGCAAAAAGTAAAAATCGCACAGCTGATCAAATACCACCAAAAGAATGCTCTGTGGGTAAAAAAAAGGACGTCAAATTTGTTTGGGTACAGCGTCGCACGACCGCGCAATTGTCCGTTAAAATCACACTGTGCTGAATCGCAAAATAGGCCCTGGTCAGAAAGGGGGTAAAATCTTCCGGGGCTTAAGTGGTTAATAATAATGCTTAATCATTCAAATGATCAGTAGCTAAGGGATTTTGGTAGATTATTATATTTCCACAGCTTGCAATGACTTCACAGTTAAGCCTGCTATAGATGGATTGAAATCTGGCCAGTTCTGTAGGGACTGGCTGAATATCGATGGGCTTTTCTGTGCAGTGCAGCCACCCTGTCCGATTTTTGCCACTCATTTAGATCTGCTAGCTATTGTGTGCTGCACTAATCAGTGTATGCTAACAGTGGGGAAGTCTCCGTTTTCCTAATTTCCTTTTCCTTTGTGTGGGCATCTGTAATCCTTTCTCCTCTCAAGATACACATTGGGGCTAGAAAAGCCAATACTTATTTTTATCACCTAAAATACTTCAATATCAAGTCTACTGCATTTACTGCATTTTATTAGCTTGCTACCAAGTTCTGCATGCAATAGAGACATTTGAGGATCTAAGACTGTCCATGGTGAGTGTCTATTATTTTCAGGACAGGCATAGATCAGAGGTCTCAGAAAGTAATAGTCACTTTTGCAACAATTGGAGTCAGAATAACATTAAAAGCCATACAAAGCAGATAGAGAGGGGGTGGGAGGAGAGTCCATCTCATCCAGCTATGTGTATAATTTGATCTTTAGCTATTTAGCTCTGTAAACTACAGGTTTTTTTTTTTTTTTTTAGCAAAACAGATACATTTAGCCAGACAAATATGTGGAAAAGTTCCTACAGCTCTGCTGACAGTAAATAGTAACCACTTCCAGACCAGGCCTTTTCTGGCACTTTTTGTTTACATGTATTCATCAATATTTTTTGCTAGAAAATTACTTAGAACACCCAAACATTATTTATTTTAGTGTATATTATAAATTAGTGGATTTTGAAATTTTTTAAATGGCACCGTTGATATCCCTGTAAACCGGAAGTGATGTCAGGTCATCATTTCCAGGTTACCATAGCAGGCAGTTGATCAAAGTGGGCTATGTTCGACTTTTTGACCTCCTGACGGATGTGGGACGGGAGAGCCAGAGCAAGCCACAAAAGTGGCTAGTTAGCCGCTAGGATTGCTTTTACAAGAGAGTTGACCACAGGATCTAAAAAACAGTACTGGGGTGATGCCTGCAGCCATCCCCCCGGTATAACCACCTGAAGTCCAGGGACGTACGGTTATGTCGCTGGTCAGGAAGTGGGTAACTATATTATATATTAATTATGAAAAATCCATGTAAGCAAAGAGGCAAGATTAGCATGACATCACTGATCAAATTTGGTCACATGGCTGGTCAGCAGGATGCTTTTGTTTTTGGTGGCAATGTTCATCTAGATAGATGTGGATTAGATTTACTGGACAACATGATCGATGATGGAATTACACTGTGGGTTTTTTTTTTTTTTTTTTTAAAAAAAGGACTTATCAAAAACTGTGTGTGTTTCCTTTACTATTCGATTTTTTGGTGAATAAATAGGTCTACTATTACTCATTCACATGGGGGGAGAGGATATCGGAGGGGCTCCTTATTGTTAAAGGGGGACTCCATATTTTTTATGTCCCCTGCCTGCAGAGCCTCAAAACTACCTGGCTGGGGTAATGGGAAAGAGCCCCTTGTCCTCATCAACATAGATACCAGGTGCACCCCTCCACATTAACTTCAATATAAGACACTTTCACCCCCTTCCCACCCAGATCAATTTTCAGCCTTCAGTGCTCTCACACTTTGAATGACAATTACTCAGTCATGCAACACTGTACCCAATCAAAAATGTTATCATTTTTTTGTCACACAAACAGAGCTTTCTTTTGGTGGTATTTAATCACCACTGGGTTTTTTATTTTTTGCGATTTAAGTGAAAAAATAGTGAACATTTTGAAAAAAAAAAAAAACAACACTTTTTTTTAGTTTCTATTATAAAATTTTGCAAATAAGTAATTTTGGTTCATAAATGTGGGCTAAAATTTAAACTGCTACATATCTTTGGTAAAAATAACCCAAATTAGTGGATTTTATTTAGTCTGCGTGAAAGTTATAGATTCTACAAGCTTTAATAAAAATTGATCACACCTGATCACACCTGATGTACTGACAGCTTATCTCATTTCTTGAGGCTCTGAAATGTCAGGACAGTACAAATATAAGACAAGGGCCTGGAGTACCTACACCTTTCTATTGGCCACATACAGAGGCCCAACATTGAAGTAGCACCTTCAGGCATTCTAGGAGCATAAATTACACATCTAATTTCATTCCTACCTATCGCACTTTTGAAGGCCCTGTAGCACCAGGACAATGGAAACGCCCACAAAATGACTCAATTTTGAAAAGCAAACACCCAAACATGTAATCTATGAGGCATGGACTGCAGATAGGTACTCAGGTACTCTGATGAGCTGCAGACAGGTACTCGGGTACTCTGATGGGCTGCAGATAGGTATTCAGGTACTCCGATGGGCTGGAGAAAGGTACTCGGGTACTCTGATGGGCTAGAGACAGGTACTCAGGTAATCTGATGGGCTGCAGATAGGTACTCCGGTACTCTGATGGGCTGCAGATAGGTACTCAGTTACTCTGATGGGCTGAAAAAAGGTACTCGGGTAATCTGATGAGCTGCATATAGGTACTCGGGTACTCTGGGCTGGAGACATGTACTCGGGTACTCTGATGGTCTGCAGATAGGTACTCGGGTACTCTGGGCTGGAGACAGGTACTCAGGTACTCTGATGGGCTGGAGACAGGTACTTGGGTACTCTGATGGGCTGAAGAAAGGTACTTGGGTAATCTGATGGGCTGAAGATAGGTACTCGGGTACTCTGATATAGGTACTCGGGTACTCTAATGGGCTGGAGACAGGTACTCGGGTACTCTGATGTGTTGCAGATAGGTACTCGGGTACTCTGGGCTGGAGACAGGTACTTGGGTACTCCTATGGTCTGCAGATAGGTACTCGGGTACTCTGAGCTTGAGACAGGTATTTAGGTACTCTGATGGGCTGGAGACAGGTACTTTGATACTCTTATGGGCTGGAGACAGGTTCTCAGGTACTCTGATGGGCTGGAGACAGGTACTTGGGTACTCTGATGGGCTGCAGATAGGTACTTGGGTAATCTGGACTGGAGACAGGTTCTCGGGTACTCTGATGGGCTGGTGACAGGTACTCAGGTACTCTGATGGGCTTCAGATAGGTACTCGGGTACTCTGGACTGAAGACAGGTTCTCAGGTACTCTGATGGGCTGGTGACAGATACTCGGGTACTCTGATGGGCTTTGACAGGTACTCTGATGGGCTCTAAAAGGTACTTGGGTACTCTGATGGGTTGTGACAGGTACTCGAGTACTCTGATGGGCTTTGACAGGTACTCGGGTACTCTGATGGGCTGTGACAGGTAGTCGGGTACTCTGATGGGCTGTGACAGGTACTCGGGTACTCTGATGGGCTGTGACAAGTACTCTTTATTACTGAGGGCAATTCGTGTGTTTTACTCTGTACTTTGGGTGGTAACTAGCAGTTACTGCAATCTCCTCCTCAAACAGGATCAGTGTGTGAGGAGGAGAACCCAGTAACAGCTAGTTACCATGGCTTGTTTACATTCTGTGATCGACTGTGATTAAACACAGCCGGTCACGTGCAAAGGGCCATTTTTATTGGCTCTTTACATTAATCGAGGATGGGCTGTGTCCCAATGGACACACCTCATCCTTGCTCGGCGCGATGCGCACCCCCGGGAGCGCGCAAGAGCGGCGAGAATGGGTGGATGTCATATGACACCCGTCCGGAGGGACAGAGTGTAGGAAGCTGGTTAAAGACATAGGGGCAACACAGTGGCTAAGTGGTTAGCACTTCCACCTAGTAGCACTAGGGTCAAATCCAAACTATGACATTATCTGTCTGCATGTACTCCCTGTGCCCGCATGGGTTTCCTCTGGGTACTCTAGTTTCCTCCCACATTCCAAACACATGCTGATAGGTTAATTGGGTCCTGGTAAAATAGCTGTAGTATGCGTATGTATGTGAGTTAGGGACCTCAGCTTGTAAGCTCCTTGAGGGCAAGGACTGATGTGAATGAGTGATAAATATGTGAAGCGTTGCGTAAATTGACACCAGATGTGCTAAATAAGTACCTGTAATAAATAAATAATAAAATATGAGGACTGGTATGGTGTAGGAAAAGGCTTAAGGCTGCATGATTGGACAAGGGTCTGGTACAGATTTTTTTTGGTGGGGACCCTATTTTTTTTTTTTTTATTGTTTTTTGTTTGGATTTCCAATTTAAATGAACGTAATCCACAGTTGCATTGCTTGCAAACAGAAGTAAAGCAGCCAAAGCTGTCATTTGTCAGTTTTACTGTAGTAGGGTGTATACATCATATAGATGCACCGCTTTACAGGCATGTTAAGGGCATCTCCAAGGCCTACTTTGTATAATGTTGCCCTCAAAGCCTTAAGTTATTAGAATAATAGATATTCACTGACAGGTGGAATTTTTACGTTTTTTTTTTTTTTTGGTACATGTTCCCCATTTTTTGGTCTGGCATTCCATTCCATTTCTATAATGTGAGCATTTCAAACCTGATAGAGATCCTAACCCCACCACACTCTATCCTAAACCTAAAAAAAAGTTTTGCCTTAACCTGAGCTTTAAAAACTGGCAAAATCTATCTGCAAGTAGATACAACTTGCTGGAAACTTTTCAGGTTTGTGGAAATATGATGAACAGGAGTGAAGAATGAGCTCAGGGTAGCTTTATAAATAAGCAAACCTATCAGAACTTTCAAACTATTTTCAAGCTTTTTCCTTTTAGGACTGGTGCCTTTAGTTTATGGTTAAATTCTATTTGAAATTATTCTGTTTTCGGATAGACAGAAGGTCATTTTCCAACCAGTGAACACAAAACATTGACTATAACAACATTCATCATTTGGAATGATGCCAGATTAAACCCTGAGGCTGTTGTGTGGGCTCCTCAGGAGTACAACTCAATCTGCATCACACCAGATGCCTTCCACTTGTTTACAAAGATTGGGAAGAAGCTACTGGAAATCGTGTCTAAGCAGCAAACTACAATTTATTTAACTACAGTCTTTTCAAACTATACTTCGATATTTCTAAAATAGAAAGAAGACTAAGCATCCCCTTAAAGTGGCTCTGAAGTAAAAAAATGGAAGCGCTTATTTTAAATAGCCATGCAAACGCAAATTTCGCATGGTAATATAAGTGCTGACTGCAATCACTTTTTTTTTTTCATCTGACCTCGGTATCCAAAAATGATTGCAGGCCATACAAAAAATACACAATTTGTAAGTATTCATTATTTCTTCTTCAAATTTTATTTATTTTTTTTTTTATTGTAGAAGAAAAGTTCAAAAAAAGTCCCTCTTTCTTGTCTAAATGCCACATGATTAAATATTTTATATTCAAATCTGATATTTTAAGAGTTTTTTATAACTCACTTATGTTTATATAACTTTTAAAATAACAATATATTATAATACTTAAATCTAATATTTTCTGTTTTTTCCAAAGCTGTTGGATCTTTATTTTTAATTGTAAATTTGAAAGATTGCAAAAAGGCAACTACTAAATCAGCTGGCAGCATCTAATGTACTTATGTATGTGCAACCTTCCCGGGTTTGTAAAAGCCACCAGACAACCAAGCAATGGAAGAATGGATCTCATGGTCATTCAGATTGTCCTGTGATGTTTATTGGGAACCACGATCCACCTATCACTTGGCACCTCCTAATGACATATTTTGCCCTAACCAAGTGGATCTGCTGTGTGTTCCCAATAAAAAGGTGAATTCTGGTTTTCTATAAAAAGGTAGATTCTGGTTCCCTAAAAATAGGTGGTTTGTAGTAACTTATAAACAGAGAGAACCTTGTTCTCTATTAAAATGTGGATCCTAGTTCCAAATAAACAGGTAGATCTTGGTTCCTTATTAACCACTTAAGCCCCGGAAGATTTTACCCCCTTCCTGCGTAAAGGCACTGCGTGACTTTAACGGACAATTGCGCGTCGTGCGACGCTGTACCCAAATTAAATTGATGTCCTTTTTTTCGCACAAACAGAGCTTTCTTTTGGTGGTATTTGATCACCTGTGCGATTTTTTGATCATACGCTAAAAAGAAAAAAACAGCGACAATTTTGCAAAAATAACAATCTTTTTCACATTTTTTTATTTGAAATTCCCGAAAAAAATTTAAAAATCAAAATTTTTTAACATTTTAGGCCAATTTGTTTTCTGCTACATATGTTTGGAAAAAAATCGCAAAAAGCGTATTTTGATTGGTTTGCACAAAAGTTATTGCATTTACTAACTAAGGGAAAGATTTTTGTTGTTTTTTTTTAACGAGTAATGGCGGCGATCTGCGATTTTTTTTTGTGGGACTGCGACATTGCGGCGGACAGATCGGACCCTTGACTGACATTTTTGACACTTTTGGGGGTACCAGTGACATTACTACAGTAATCAGTGCTATACATATGCACTGTTACTGTAAAAATGACACTGGCAGGGAAGGGGTTAACTTTATTTGAGAAGGAGGGGTTAAGTGTGTTCCTAGGGGCGTGCTTCTTACTGTGATTGGATGTGGCTTTTCATGTAACAGCAGAGATCTACGGTCCTACATAGCAGGACCATATGATCTCTGCTGTTACACAAGGGAGAATGACAGGCGGCTTTGTTTACATTAGCCACCTGCCTTTCTCCCGGTGTAACCGACGATCGCGAGTGACCAGCGGACATCGGGTCCGCCGCTCAAACGCGCGCGGGGGGGGGGGGGGTCCGTCCCTAGAGCCTCACAGGCTAGCGACGTAGTACTACGTCGCTTTGCCTGTGAGGGGCTGACTGCCGCAGTAAATATACTGTGGGCGGTCGGCAAGTGGTTAACAGGCTTCCAATCCTGATTCCCTAAAAACAGATGGACCCTTGTTCCAGTCATTTTTATTTTTACTGCGTTTAAACCCAATTGATGGATTGAAATGGATCTTTTTATAATCAGATTCCCACATCCTGACGTTAATTTTAAAATACCTAATCCTATTGGCTATTTGGTTTTACCTATGATCCTGAGGTAGGGATATTGCATTGATATTGCATTGATATGGAGATTTCCTTTATGTTCATTCTAGCCCTGGTAAGGGGATGTTTTTGGATCCTGAAATGCACTGGTTATTCTTTGAATCGCCCTTCTGAATTTTTGGAATAAAATCATATCTGGACCTCTTATCAGTAGTGTGGCACTTCAGTTTCAAATTTTGTTACATTACACAATGATTGTGACCAGCATGCGTAGGAAAGGGGTCCATTTGTTACTCTTTATTCCCTACCTCAACAAGACTGACGAGCAAGTGTGCTTTAATACCAAAATTCACCTGGTATCTGTGTTAAAGAGGAAGTAAACCCTCCTCTGACACTTTTACCTATAGGTAAGCCTATGATAAGGCTTACCTATAGGTACTGTAAATATCTCCCAAACATGTACCGTTTAGGAGACATTTACCTTACATGCAGCCAGTGACGTCACTGGCGCATGCGCTCTGAAGGAACGGCCGCTGGTGCCGTTTCTTCAGAGCCCCGTGCCGTGACTGTCGGCTCCCGCGCACGTGCGCGGGAGTGACGTCACCGCGGCTCCGGCCAATCAGATGGCCGGATGCCGCGATCCCGGAAGACGGGCGACTGGACATGTCGCCCGTCATACAGGTGAGCGGACGGCACGGCGGGGGCTCGTTCTAAGGTAAGTATTTCATATTGAGCTAGTATGCAATGCATACTAGCTCATTATGTGTTTCTCTTTCAGGTCGAAAAAAAAAATAAAAAATTTCGTATGGGTTTACAACCTCTTTAATAAATTTCAAGGAATAGGATGCCCTATAACCCTAAACACAGTTCAGTGAGAGCCGCCTGGAAACAAAACATCTTGAAACCAACTACAGGAATACTAGCAAATCTAGCCTAGAGAACACATTATATTTACTGTGGGGCTGCAGGCATCCTAAAGGGCTGAGGGTTGAGCATTAAAGAATATATAAACCCAACATTTCATATGTCTGATATGTGCCTGCTGTACCATGTGCTTAAATGAAAAATTATCCTGTTCTCTTTGTATTGCTTGCTTTGTGTGAAATCTCTGGTGTTCCTGCCAGTCCCTCTGCTTTCCTATCAAAAACTGACCACGCTACACATGAGAGCACAGTGTGTTCAGTTTTTCTGGCTGTGCTGAGAAATTAGCCTGCTCTTCTTCAATGATCAGACTTGCGTTGATGCACCCCCTCCCCCCTTCTGCATAGCCGTTCACTGGCAAGATCAGTATGCTGCTGTTTCTGATCCCCTAGCTCTCTGAGCTCTTTATACAGCTGAGAACAGACGGTATGTGATCACTTAAAAAAGGGAAAAAAAGGTATACAGTATATATATTTTTTTATATCTACACACAAATAATTTGCCTTTTACAGTAAAACCTTGGTTTGAGAGTAACTTGGTTTGAGAGCGCTTTGCAAGACAAGCAAATTTTTTAAATAAATTTTGACTTGATATACAAGCGATGTCTTGATATACAAGTAGCGTCATGTATAAAAAAGAGAGGAGCCTCTAAAGTGTAGCAATATGGTTACATTTAATGAAGGTTCAACATTTAGCAACTCACATGGTTGAAAACAGGCATATCTAAGTATGCAGGCATCCGGGGTAAAGCTGTCCACATAGACTGTCCTCCGCACCGCCATCTTCATCATCCATTCCCCGCTGCGCTCCACGAGTGATTCAAAGCCTCACTTTCAGATCACTCTACTGCAGGCTATTCTTCCCGGTCACGATTGCAGACTAACAGTGGTGAGAGTCGGTGGTTCAGAAGATGGTCTATGTGGACAGCTTTAAGCCCCGTACACACGCACCGATTGTTGGCCGTAAATTTTCGACCAACTTCCGATCGGCCGATTGTCGGCTTGTTAGTATGATGCTTCCGACAACCAACTGCGAATTTTCGGCCGAAAAAAATCTGGTGTGCAGGCTATAAAATTTTTGTTGGCCAACCACAGAACGGCCGATTTGTTTGTCAGTCAGTACAGATTTCGGCAGACAAACATCAGATGAGCAAGACTGGGCATGCTCGGAGAAGAAAAAACACATGGAAAGTCAACCATCACATGACATCACTTCTGAAGTTGGTTTCTGTCGGCCAACAAAAGTCCAGTGCAAGTCTAGAGCACATTTCAACCCACAAACAACACTGGACAAAAGACGGCCGATCGTTCGGCCGACAATCGGTGCGTGTGTACGAGGCTTTACCCCGGATGCCTGCATACTTAGATGTGCCTATTTTAATCATCAACCATGTGAGTTGCTAAATGTTGAACCTTCATTAAATGTAACCATATTGTTACACTTAGAGGCTCCTCTCATCTCTCTTATATTCTGTAGCTCTGCTAGATTTTGCTTCTAATCCCCTTGGGAAGGCGGCATATTGTGGATGGATATTTTATGGTTACACAACCTATCACATTGCTATAATCTTTGTATATAGACTATAAACTGAAGGACTTATGGAACGAATCATCTGAGTTTCCATTATTCCTTATGGGGAAATTTGCTTTGATATAAGAGTGCTTTGGATTACAAGCATGTTTCCAGAACAAATTATGCTCGCAATCCAAGGTTTTACTGTATTTCTATTTTTATCTGAATGGATTGTTTTACAAGGTGAGGGTTTACATATACTTTAATATTGTACTCTCTGCCAGTACACATACACGTAAAGGATAAGTTCACTTTTCAGATCATGTTACACGTTACACCCATAATTCAGATATAACATGCTCCAGACCTGCCTCCTGCACCCTCCCTCCCATTTACAGCGGATGGGGGATCTTCTCCCTGCACCCTCTGTCACATTTTGAAAATAGGGCGGCCATGCAGGGCTCCACCCTGACAGATGCATCATTAATTCACAACTATGTGAATGAGAGAATTACAAATACTGTCAGCCTTGTGCTTGTAGTTCTTAATGAACTGTGATGGCGCTGATGAGTGATCTCATAGTTCATTCAAAAGCTTTGCAGCTTTTAACTCCCTCCCACATGCGCTATAGCCGAAAGATTTTTTCCAGGAGGGCGTACTACAGGTGGCGCGCACTGTGATCCCTGAGTCCTTCAGACCATGTGATCAGCTGTGTCCAATGACAACCGATCACGGAAGTAAACCGAAGCCGCTTAAAAGCCGCAAAAAGGAAACCGATAACGGACTTGTGTTTAAGGGACATTGGCACTGATAATTAGGGCACTGATTAGCAGTGTCCTGATTATCAGTGCAGTCTCCCAAGAGTGCCCACCAGTGCTGCCAATTAGTGCCCACCAGTGCTGCCAATCAGTGCCCACTAGTACTGCCAATCATCACTCATCAGTGCTGCCAATCAGTGCCTATCAGTGCCATCAATGCCTCCTCATCAATGTCACCCGTCAGTGCTGCCTATCAGTGCCACCTACCAGTGCCGCCTATGAGTGCTATATGTCAGTGCACATTAGTGCCACCTATCAGTGCTGCCTTTTACTGCCACCTATCAGTGCCCTTCAGTGCTGCCTATCAGAGCCCATCAGTGCAACCTATCAGTGTCCATCAGTTCCGCCTATCAGTGTCCATCAGTGCAGCCTCATCAGTGCCTCATCATCAGTGCCCACCAGTGCCACCTCATCAGTGCACATCAGTGCCACCTATTAGTGCCCATCAGTGCAGCCTCATGAGCGCACATCAGTGAAGGAAAAACATTTTTATAATAAACTATGATTTTTTTTTAATTTTCAGTATTTTTTATTTATTTTTTTTAGCAAAAAAAAAAAAAAAAAACCCAGTTATAATTAAATATCACCAAAAGAAAGCTCTATTTGTGTGAAAAAAAAAAAAAATCATATTGGTACAATGTTGCATGACTGCGCAATTGTCATTCAAAAAGTGACAGCGCTGAAAGCTGAAAATGTTATTGAATATCAAGGTACGGGCTGAAAAGCTGCAGGGGCTTGTCTGCAGGATCCTGACATTGCACCCCTGGTCCACTGATCACAGGTGCAATGCTTTGCAGGCTTCTGAGGGAAAAAATAATGAATGCAAACATTTGTACATTTATTATTTTTCCCCAAAAGATGAACTTTTAAAATGATTACACAATGATGAAAACAAGGGCTTTTCATGTTAGAACTGTGTTCTTGTGTGCTCATAATGATTAGTTGTTTTATTTGGCTATTTTTCTAAGTTGTATATAACAAAATAATTATAACACTAATGTTGTGTAATGGGAAGTTTCACACCTACTTAAAGAGTAACTCCACTATAATGGGAAAAAAATAGCAAATGAAAAAACAAATAGCGTGTACAATTGAGACACAAGTCATACTGTCATTGAATGTTATTAAAAATGACCTTTCTTCTTTAATCTGCAGCTCTGTAATTTTTTTGTAAAGTGCAATGCAATATGGCTACCTGCAGGTGTTCTGTACACAGAATATGTATAAACGCGGCCCGCACGATCTTTACGTCCCCCCTTTCTATGCCGCTGTGTCAGAAGGAGCCGATGGCTCCGTCCTGACACTGCGAGTCTCCGAAAAGGGTGGACCCGGGGCGCAGAGCAGTGCGCCTCGAGCCCGCCCATTTGTGTGACAAGAGCGAATGAAAATTCGCTATTGTCTCATGGATCCTCCTCCTCCTTGGCCAATGCCATTGGCTGAGGAGGAGGCGGGACGCGGGAGGAATCGAAGAGATACGGGGACTGAAGTGAGGAAGCCGCCGCTACAACAGGTAAGTCAAGTGCACTGGTCTGGGGGGCTTGGCACGCTGTTCACTGCATTGTAAGGGGGCACGATAATCTATGCATGGTGGTCAGTCTGCATTGAAATGGGGCACGCTGTGGTCAGTCTGCATTGTAAGGGGGCACACTGTGGTCAGTCTGCATTGAAAGGGGGCATGCTGTGGTCAGTCTGCATTGTAAGGGGGCACGCTGTGGTCAGTTTGCATTGAAAGGGGGCACGCTGTGGTCAGTCTGCATTGAAAGGGGGCACGCTGTGGTCAGTCTGCATTGAAAGGGGGCACGCTGTGGTCAAATATAACAGGCTAATTTTTAAGTTGATCATTTTGTACGGCCCCCGAATGATGTTACAAAAATCAAAATGGCCCTTGGCAGAAAAAAGGTTCCCCACCCCTGGTCTACAGGGATGCAGACCCTGCAACTTCCCTCATTAGAGCCCTAATTCTGCAGCAGCTGGTTAATAATTATGAAACCACTCCCATTAGACTCACTTAGCACAGAGTCTCAAAGGAACAAACAGGGATTTCTTCAGAATAACAAAAGGTAGGAATCTGCAACAAAGTTTGTTAAAATCCTTGCAATGTACAGAGATCACCCAGAGGGGAATGCTTTTTTTTCTAGCAGGAACTCTTTGGGGATGCTCTACTAAAGTCAGATGGCCATTAATTTTGCAAGGGAAAGTGTACAATGAAGTTTCATCGCATTTACTAAGCTTTGGGGAAAGTTCTGTTGCAAAGTGCAACATACCCTGCAAAGTTAAGAGCCAAGTTGCCTTTAATAAATCTACCCCTATATCGCAGTTCAAGAACTCAATGCTGACTCTGAACAGTACATGAACAAAGACAGCACTGGCTTTCCGAGGATAAAAGCATAAGAAGGTATGCTCAGGTTGAATAATAGAAGCTCTGTAAGAGGCAAGCTTTGTAAAAAAATATATTATTGCTCTGGCAAAAAATTCTGATTTATGTAAAATTATTTCACTGTTATTTCACAATTATTTCTCCTCATATGACAATGGGTGCCTGATAATTAGCCCATGGTGTGAATCGCTTGCTACTACATACCTGAAAGTACTAGGTATGTTCTTTGCAGCTGAACAGAGCTATAGGGAAGCAAAGAAAAGGCGAGTCTGTGCTACTTTTTTTTGCATGTGTAAATTTTCTTTAAAGTGGTTGTGAAGGCAAGCTTTTTTTACCTAATGCAAAATGTCCCAGTATTTGTATCCCTCTCCCACCTCCCTATATACTTACCTGAGTCTTATCTCCATCCAGCGATGTGTCCAACTGCAGCAGTGCTGGTCTCTGTTCCCCGCCGAACACGGAGGCAGCAGTGAAGCCATTGGCTCTTGCTGGTGTCAAACAAAACTTGTGAGTATAAAACTGGGGGTGAGGCTGAGCTATGGTGTGTGTGTGTGTGTGTGTGTGCATGTGCGTGTGCGTGTGTGTGTGTGTGTATGGATGCATACAGCCCAGCTTGGGAGCAAGCCCTCAGGTGTGCCCCCATAGCTCATGGCCTGCTACCGGGGCACACACAGAAAAAAGTAGCCAGAAGCACCAGGGGGGTACCCCAGAGGAAGTTTGGTGCCACTCTATGCGATACCATGCCACAGGTAAGTATGAGCATCAGACTCTGAAGCAGGTCTAATGCAATATGCTTTTGTATTGCATTGCCTTGCTTCTGAGTTGCTTTGAGTTGAGAAAAGCAGTTTAGAAGCAAATACCCATGTAAAAATGAAAATCCCAGGATAAGTTGGAGCCAAAGTTAATATGCAGTCCTTTTGGTTAACATAGCTCCTTGATAGCATCAGAATGTATCCTATTATCCATAAAAAACTATGAACATGAATTTAAAATATAATAAACTTCAGGAAGCAATGCCCCAAAAAAACAGTTTTGGTATTTTTCACCTAATTGTGAATCATAGACTTTCCGATGGACTCATGTTTAAGCACTAAATTTAGTTCAAACAAATAGCCAGGCTGATTTCAATGGGGGCGGGAAGCAGATTTTCCTATAAATGTCTATATCCAGTTAATAAAAAGGAGAAAACTCAGTTCCAGCTCAAACTCCCATCCAACAAAACCACACACATCTATTTCCAAGTTCAGAGTTAATTTCAACCATCCATCATTCCCAAAACTAATATTAAATTAAACTGAACTTCTATAGAGTTCAACATCATGTATTGAGGTCTGCAACATGCCAGTTCATAAAATACAGCTCTAGGTGATTAGTAGAAACTTTTCTTTATTGATTTTCTTCCCCTAATAGTGCACCTTAAGACTCAAGTTTTAGCCTCACTCTATAGTGCTGTGTTGAAATCTAAAATTGTATTATACACTGAATGAATGCTAAGCCCTAGCTATTTGGAATTTATTTCACTTTTACTAAATGCATTTCACTGAACTAAAATAACAGTAAAAAAGTCTTTAATAAACCTACTTATTGCTAGAATTTAAAGCCACTATTTGTCAACAGAAGGTATGACAGGGCACACCTATGTAGTTTTGTTTATTGCTAAGGGGTAATTTGGTTAGGCTTTATGGAAATCCTAACTTGGAGGTCAAGTTGAGGGTCAAGTTGAGGCTTTGGGCACACTGGCTACATCCCGCAATACTAGTATTGCAGAAATAGTAAGTGCTGGATCCAAAAGTTGGTTGACTCCATTAATGTTGAATTTAATTTGTGATGTAGAGCCTTGTGGCTCTAGTTAGGATACTTTATTTCATAAGGAGGCCTATAGGGGGTGCATACTTCCCAACTGTTTAAAATTGGAACAAGAGACACCTACTAGAAAAAGTATGTAGGCATAGGACACCCCCCGCCACGCCCCCCTTAAAGGAGAATTATAAAAAAAACGATTAGTTAAACCCACAAGTGCTTTATTTTGTTCCCGCTACTATTCCTTTATACTGTCTTTTGAAATGTACAAATGCAGCAATTTAGAAATTGGATGAAAGTTTTAGCACTAGGAAACACTCCTTTGAAAGATAAAAAGTGCATTTTATATACAACTACAGGATCTCACAAAAGTGAGTACACCCCTCACATTTTTGTAAATATTTTTTTATATCTTTTCATGTGACAACATTGAAGAAATTACCCTTTGCTACAATGTAAAGTAGTGAGTGTACAGCTTGTATAACAGTGTAAATTTGCTGTCCCCTCAAAATAACTCAACACACAGCCATTAATGTCTAAACCGCTGGCAACAAAAGTGAGTACACCCCTAGCAAAAAATGTCCAAATTGTGCCCAAAGTTTCAATATTTTGTGTGGCCACCATTATTTCCCAGCACTGTCTGAACCCTCTTGGGCATGGAGTTCACCAGAGCTTCACAGGTTGCCACTGGAGTCCTCTTCCACTCCTCCAAGATGACATCACAGAGCTGGTGGATGTTAGAGACCTTGCTCTCCTCCACCATCCGTTTGAGGATGCCCCACAGATGCTCAGTAGGGTTTAGGTCTGGAGACATGCTTGGCCAGTCCATCAACTTTACCCTCAGCTTCTTTAGCAAGGCAGTGGTCATCTTGGATGTGTGTTTGGGGGTCGTTATCATGTTGGAATACTGCCCTGCGGCCCAGTCTCCTCAGAAAGGGGATCATGCTCTGCTTCAGTATGTCACAGTACATGTTGGCATTCATGGTTCCTTCAATGAACTGTAGCTCCCCAGTGCCGGCAGCACTCATGCAGCCCCAGACAATGACAATCCCACCACCATGCTTGACTGTAGGCAAGACACACTTGTCTTTGTACTCCTCACCTGGTTACCGCCACACATGCTTGACACCATCTGAACCAAATAAGTTTAGTTTGGTCTCATCAGACCACAGGACATGGATCCAGTAATCCATTTCCTTAGCCTGCTTGTCTTCAGCAAACTGTTTTGTGGGCTTTCTTGTGCATCATCTTTAGAAGAGGCTTCCTTCTGGGATGACAGCCATGCAGACTAATTTGATGCAGTGTGCGGCGTATAGTCTGAGCACTGACAAACTGACTCCCCACCCCTCAACCTCTGCAGCGATGCTGGCAGCACTCAAACGTCTATTTTCCAAAGACAACCTCTGTATATGATGTTGAGCACGTGCACTAAACTTCTTTGGTCGACCATGGCGAGAACAGTTCTGAATGGAACCTGTCCTGGTAAACCGCTTTATGGTCTTGGCCACTTTGCTGCAGCTCAGTTTCAGGGTCTTGACAATCTTCTTATACCCTAGGCCATTTTATGTAGAGCAACAATTCTTTTTTCAGATCCTCAGAGAGTTATTTGCCACGAGGTACCATGTTGAACTTCCAGTGACCAGTATGTGAGAGCAATAACACCAAATTTAACACACCTGCTCCCCATTCACACCTGAGACCTTGTAACACTATTGAGTCACATGACACATGGGAGGGAAAATGGCTAATTGGACCCTATTGGACACTTTCATTTAGGGGTATACTCACTTTTGTTGCCAGAAGTTTAGTCATTAATGGCTGTGTGTTGAGTTATTTTGAGGGGACAGCAAATTTACACTGTTATACAAGCTGTACACTCACTACATTACATTGTAGCAAAGTGTAATTTCTTCAGTGTTGTCACATGAAAAGTTATATTAAAATATTTACAAAAATGTAAGGGGTGTCCTTACTTTTGTGAGATACTGTTTATAGATCAGAACAAAATGAGGGGAAAATTAGGAGGGAAGAGGGACAGGGTTACTTTGTTCAAAATCAGGGACGGTTCCTCGAAATTAGGGACAGTTGGGCGTTACTGACCAGATAAGACCAGAAGGGTAGAGTAGAAAGAGAGTGATACAATGATACTGAGGAGTCTAAGTAAATTTATTGTAACTATCCAACAAGTCAACATGTGGAGATTTAAATGACTCTCTTGATCAGAACTTGGAAATCAGAAAAAAGTTAGAGGTCACTGGATTCAAATAGGACAAATTGTTGGAAACCCAGATATAATGTTGGGAGATTTTAAAACAACAGGCTGCACAAGCTGCGGAAGCCTACATGAGGAGGTATATGGAGAGCGTTTTCGATAAGACCAAAAGGGTAGAGTAGAAAGAGAGAGCTACGCAGATACTAAAGAGTATAAGTACATTTATTGTAACTATCCAACAGGCCAACATATGAAGATTTAAAAGACTCTGTTCATCAGAGCTTGGAAATCAGCAAAAAGTTGGAGGTCACTGGATTCAAATAGGGTACATTTTTGGAAGCCTATATATAATGTTAGGAATTTTCAAAGCAGGCTCCAGAAGCTGCTGAATCCCACTGTTACAAACATCTCCCAACATTTCCTCTAATTTCTATGCTGTGATTAAGGAGGCCCTTTGAGACCCCAAAACCCACTGGCCTGTTGAATTGTTAAACAAGGCTAGCTATAGACACATAGCCTATGTCAGTGATGGCGAACCTTGGCACCCCAGATGTTTTGGAACTACATTTTCCATGATGCTCAACTACACTGCAGAGTACATGAGCATCATGGGAAATGTAGTTCCAAAACATCTGGGGTGCCAAGGTTCGCCATCACTGGCCTATGTATATGGTCAGTTTTAATTTACTTGGTCTCTTTACTAATAGTGTAGCAATCTCTTTTTACAGTATTATACAATTCATATCTGCCTATCAGTGTAAACTATAGAGGAGGAAATGCAACGATTTGTGGGATTTTTCAAACATATCTTGACATCAATTCAATGTCAGAATGTGTATGCAATGTGTCAGGGTTTGGGGCTCCTGGGGTCTGCTGGAGGAGCTTTCAGAAAAAACAAAAACAAAGGTAACTTGATGTATCTGCATCTTAACAGTGACAGTGTTTCTTTTAATCTAGAATGTTACAATTGTCCTTACATTTGTAGCATTTATTAAAAAAAAAAAAAAAAAAATGATGTGTGACCAGCTTTAGGATGACAGTTAATTTTAAGGCCCCATGCACACGGGGCGTTAGAAAAAACGTACGTCAAAGTTAGTTCTGACGCCGGAAAAAGCAGCTGTAAAAACGTGCTTTCAGTAGCTTTTTCCATTGGCGTTATTGCACGTTTTGCCACGTTGCTTTTAGCAGCGTTTTTTTTTCTTCCATTCAAAATCAATGGTTCCCTATGGGAGCCTATTGATTTGAATGGAGGTCGCACCGCAACACCGCAAGTCGGATCCGACTTGCGGGGTGACTTGCGCTGTGAGAATCTTGAGGGGGAACTCCACGCCAAAATGGGAAAAAAACGGCGTGGGGGTCCCCCCCAGGGTTCCAAACCAGGCCCTTCGGGTCTGTTATGGAATTTGAGGGTAGCCCCATGCCGAAAAAACGGCATGGGGTCCCCCCAAAATCCATACCAAACCCTTATCCGAGCATGCAGCCCGGCAGGCCAGGAAAGGGGAGGGGACGAGCGAGCGGCCCCACCCCCCCTGGACCACACCAGGCCACATGCCCTCAACATGGGGGGGTGTTGGTGCTTTGGGGCAGGGGGAGCTCTGCACCCCCCACCTCAAAGCACCTTGCCCCCATGTTGATGAGGACAAGGGCCTCATCCCCACAACCCTGGCCGGTGGTTGTGGGGGTCTGCGGGCAGGGGGCTCATCGGAATCTGGAAGCCCCCTTTAACAAGGGGGCACCCCAGATCCCGGACCCCCTCCCTATGTGAATGGGTATGGGGTACACTGTACCCCTACCCATTCACCCCATAAAAGGCAGTGTATGGAAATAACGACAAGAGACGTTTTGGAAAGTTTATTAAAAATCTTCATCCGACTCTTCTTGTCTTCTCCTCTCCGGGGGTCTTCTCCGGGGTCTTCTGCTCTTTTGCTGTCCGCCCTTCTTGTCTTCTCCTCTCCGGGGTCTTCTCCGGGGTCTTCTGCTCTTTTGCTGTCCCCCTCTTCTTGTGTTCTTGTCTCCGGGGTCTTCTGCTGTCCCCTCTTCTGCTGTCCTCTCTTCTTTTCTTCTCCTCTCCGGTCTTCTGCTCTTTTGCTGTCGGCTGTCGGCTGTCTTCTTCCTCCGGTCCTCCTCCGACGACGTCTCCGCTGATTATGCCTATCTCCGGTCTCTTCAGCTTATTATATAGCCATTAGGGGCGTGGCCCCGATGACGTCATCTGGAGACCCCGCCCCCTCATGTCACAGATGACGTCATCTGTGACATGAGGGGGCGGGGTCTCCAGATGACGTCATCGGGGCCACGCCCCTAATGGCTATATAATAAGCTGAAGAGACCGGAGATAGGCATAATCAGCGGAGACGTCGTCGGAGGAGGACCGGAGGAAGAAGACAGCCGACAGCCGACAGCCGACAGCAAAAGAGCAGAAGACCGGAGAGGAGAAGAAAAGAAGAGAGGACAGCAGAAGAGGGGACAGCAGAAGACCCCGGAGACAAGAACACAAGAAGAGGAGGACAGCAAAAGAGCAGAAGACCCCGGAGAAGACCCCGGAGAGGAGAAGACAAGAAGGGCGGACAGCAAAAGAGCAGAAGACCCCGGAGAAGACCCCCGGAGAGGAGAAGACAAGAAGAGTCGGATGAAGATTTTTAATAAACTTTCCAAAACGTCTCTTGTCGTTATTTCCATACACTGCCTTTTATGGGGTGAATGGGTAGGGGTACAGTGTACCCCATACCCATTCACATAGGGAGGGGGTCCGGGATCTGGGGTGCCCCCTTGTTAAAGGGGGCTTCCAGATTCCGATGAGCCCCCTGCCCGCAGACCCCCACAACCACCGGCCAGGGTTGTGGGGATGAGGCCCTTGTCCTCATCAACATGGGGGCAAGGTGCTTTGAGGTGGGGGGTGCAGAGCTCCCCCTGCCCCAAAGCACCAACACCCCCCCATGTTGAGGGCATGTGGCCTGGTGTGGTCCAGGGGGGGTGGGGCCGCTCGCTCGTCCCCTCCCCTTTCCTGGCCTGCCGGGCTGCATGCTCGGTTAAGGGTCTGGTATGGATTTTGGGGGGACCCCATGCCGTTTTTTCGGCATGGGGCTACCCTCAAATTCCATAACAGACCCGAAGGGCCTGGTTTGGAACCCTGGGGGGACCCCACGCCGTTTTTTTCCCATTTTGGCGTGGAGTTCCCCCTCAAGATTCCCACAGCGCAAGTCACCCCGCAAGTCGGATCCGACTTGCGGTGTTGCGGTGCGACCTCCATTCAAATCAATAGGATCCCATAGGGAACCATTGATTTTGAATGGAAGAAAAAAAAACGTATAACGTGGCTTAACGCACGTTAAGCAACGTTATAGCAAAGTTATTCAGCTTTTAGCAGCGTCAGGCGTTTTTAACGCTGTAACGCTGGTCCTCAGAACGCGCAGGTGGTGGGTTCTTGTTGCAGCCTAAAAACGTCTAAGCCACTTACAGCTCAAAAACGTCTGAGTGTGCATGAGGCCATAGAATAACATGGAGGGGCGTTTTTAGGCTGCAAAAAGAAAACGCCTGACGCTGCTTACAGCGGCGTTAAAAACGTCCCGTGTGCATGGGGCCTAAAGGTCAGGATCACATATCGAATTCTGCATTGGCTGTGATATCTAAATTGCTGTTTTTAAAATTGGAGATAAAATGTAATAGTTGAAAATGTGGGCAAATAATTTTTTTCCCATAAAATAGCTGAAAAAATCAAGACCTAATGAGGCCTAGTGCCTCTGCTGATTATATCCACACAATGCGTATCTCCTCTAACATTTATCAAACAAGTTAAAACTAATAATCTGTTTATGTTTTCCAAGCTAGGCTTCCCGCCAAGATTTACAAAGTATCAAGAGAAATAGTTGTAATCATGTTTCAACTGCACAAATAAGAATTTGGACAAATATAGGTATTTATCAAACTTAATTAGAAACAAATATGAAGCAGTTAGAAACGCACTGAGCCACCAAACATATATCAAAGTAGTTTAAATTATTTTCAAGTTCAGTTAGCTTCACAACACACAGGACAGCTAGGAGACAAAGAGTTTGCAGATCATTAGTATGTACTGAATGATGTATAATTCAAGGTTTCCAATTTCTAGCAAATGAAGGGGGTTATATATCATGATTCTCTGTTATTACTACTACTACTATAGCTCCTGATTCACATATTAGCATGTAGTATGACATTTTTCCCTTTTTTTTTTTTAAGGGTATATTCAATCTTGACAAATTTTTTTTTTGCTTACATCTTACACGCCTGTGATCTGCTTTATGGGTCAGATTATCTTAGCAATAAAGCCCAACAGGACCTATCTAAATTCATTCCAGGTGCGTTGAAACAAAATATATGAAAAATATAGGGCTGGGTTCACACTTATGCAAATTGAATGCGGGTTGACGGGAGATTGTGACTGTGGGGGTGATTTACTAAAACTGGTGCACTCAAAATCTGGTGCAGCTGTGCATGGTAGCCAATCAGCTTCTAACTTCAGCTTGTTCAATTAATCTTTGGCAATATAACCTGGAAGCTGATCCCTGGGACGGTTGCAGGGCAGATTGCACAGGTGTCCTGTGCATCTTTGGCTCCGTTTCAGGTCGGAATTCAGGCACAAATTTGGGCCTGATTTGTCCCTGAAACGGAGAACAGGGGTGCACCGGACCCCTGCTGTGAGCTTGATCTGCATTAGGTGTAAACCCAGCCTTAAAGTTTGTTTTTCTTTAAAAATCAGCCACACCCTTGTTAGAAAGGCCTTACTCCTGACAATATTCTGCAGAGTGGGACGCTTGTTCTCTGTTGGGAAGCAATTATCTATTTAAAGAGGTCTGATCCCCCCCCCCCCCCCCCTCAGCTGGACAACATCCAGACAGCATGAGCCATAGAGCCTAATGGCTTGTACGTACTATAAGAAAATTGGGCGAACATTTTCATCCGAGGAACGATTATACGATTTGCGAAAGCTGTTTTGACACAACTTTTGACAGCCAATTGCGACATATCCTAAAATTTTAGAAGGGACAAACGCCACAATTTTTCTCATATGGGAACAGAACGAAGGATTTTCATTTATTGTGTACCATTTTCATATGTTTTTGTGGGAGCAATAGCAGCTACGAAATACTGCGCATGATGAGAAACAACAAATAACAAAAAAAAGCCTTTGTCATACGAAAATTTTCGCACACTATTTCTATCCTCGGTTCCAACTTGCTGTGAAAATTGAGGAAAACTGGCCGAATCGTTTGTCCGATTTTCTCACAGTGTGTATAAGATTTAAACCAGAGCTCTGCAATAAGCAGGGATTATGAGCTTTGCTGATTGCATGCAAGGGGCACATAAGACCTCTGTAAAGAGGCCCACTCTGCAGCTGTTGGCAGGTGACAGGCTTTTCAGCTGTTGCTGCTTTAGAAAGAAAACAAACTATACAACAATAAAATGGCTATTGTTTTGATGCACCTGTAATGTATTTAGCTAATTAAAGTTAAGAATTAAAAAGGTTGTAAATGTAATTTTTATTTTGAAACAACAATTTTGCTGCTGGCACTTCTGGCCCCTCCTCCCACTGAAGGCCCCCATAGGTAGCGACTTCCTATGGGGGCACTTGTGTGAGCTTGGTCCTGAGCCTTCCATGTCTGTGTCTATTGACACAGACAGCCGGGCTCCCCCCACCTCCACGCTGGCTCGTCACTGGTTTTGATTGACAAAGGTTCCCACTGCCCCAGTAATGCCTGTGTTACCATGAAGTGAGGGGAGAGAAGAGCTGCAGATGTGTACAACGCTGGATCAAATGAGGGCTTAGGTAAGTGTAAGGAGAGGTGAGGGGGGTACTACTACCTAAACATTTTTTACCTTAAAGGATAAGTCCAGGCAAAACCTAACTAGTGTAAAACCTGCTCTGTGCCACATTATAAACCTAATCTATCTAACTCTGTAAAGCAAAAATACTGTACTTACCTATTCTGCAGCCGATCTGGTCCGGTCCCACCTGAACTGTCAGCGGCGGGCTTCAGTGTGGAGGCGGGTGCAGGAGAGGAACTCCACAACGGAAGCCCCATAGTAGGTCTATGGGTGACGTCACTTCCCATTCATTTCACAGCCGTTGTCAGTCCTCTCATGCACACAGCTTCCGTTGCTGAAGACCGGATCAGATTGGGTGCAGAAAAGGTAGGTACAGAGATTTTTGCTTTAACAGGGTTAGATAGATTAGTCTTAGAATGTGGAACAAAGCAGTTTTCGCAGTAGTTAGGTTTTGCCTGGACTTATTCTCTAATGCAAGGAATGCATTAGGGTAAAAAATGTTTAGGCTTTATAACCACTTTAATTTGGCCTTTGGACCACTTGCCATTCTATGCCCACCTCCAACCTTCCTTCTCAGAGTGAGGATCTCCTTCTCACCTGTTTTCTGGAATAGCACTGGGGCTTCTGTTGCAGATTCACCTCAAACTTAGCCATTTTGATTACTAATGAGAGAATTTCCTTATGTTTGATTGGGGGGTGTTTTTTGAACTTGTCATAAATTTGGAAATTGCAAAGCTGTGCAGTCATTGTGGGGGGGGGGGGGGGGGTGAGTCTTGAAACAATACTGCTAATTTTCAGTGCATAAAGGGCAAGGGGTTGTCAAGCAAAGGTAATGGGAAGCTAGGCAATGCTGTGAGGGACATGTACCAATGCAAGAAAACTGTTCATCGAGGTGAGAGCCCTCCATTATATTCAACTTCAGAAGTGAAATTGGTCAAACACCAATTATCCAAATTACATGCTTAGAGGAATGCCTCCTAAGATATATGCAGTTTTTAATTCTCCTAGAAAGTGTCAGCAACACCAAATTCTGACATCACATAGATTGCAATACTTTCAAACTATACTTTAGACTTCCAAAAAAAAAAAAAAAAGCAAAGCTAAAGCAACTTAAAGAGGTTTGTAAACTCGTTTTGATTTTTTTTTTTTTTTTTTTTTAAACCCTGCAAAAGAAAGGACATAATGAGCTAGTATGCATCGCATATTAGCTCATTATGCAATACTTACCTCAGAACGAGCCCCCGCCGTGCCGCTCACTCACCTCTAATGACGGGCGACATGTCTAGTCGCCCGTCTTCCGGGATCGCGGGCATCCGGCCATCTGATTGGCCGGAGCCGCGGTGGACGTCACTCCCGCGCACGCGCGCGGGAGCCGACAGTCACGGCACTGGGGCTCTGAAGGAACGGCACCATCGACAAAACAGGTTTCATAGCTTCTCTTTAATTTCAGTACCATACTAATATATGAAAGAAATTGTAATACCATTTTGATGCAGAGTGCACAAAACCGCTTAAAAAACCTCAACATTATTTCAGATACAGCAGGCAGAAATATTCTACAGACTAGCTGCACATTATGTAAGCATTTTTACTTGACCACAATCTTAAAGAAAGACAAGGCAGTTTTTATCAAGAAATAAAAATATACAGTATATTGTGCCAGAGACAAGAACCTGAAATATTGCACAGGCAAGCTGCACATCATATCAGTAGTTTTAGTAGGCCTGGAAGCTGCCTCACAGGGACTCATTATAAAGCAGGCTCAGAGACAGCAGGAATTCCACCCCTTCCTCTGGATGCTGTTCTTCCAGTGCTGGTCTACCACACCAAGCAGTGTTTTTTTCAGCATGGACATTAGAGAGACTGTGTCACTGATTCCTGCCTAATGGCAGCTCACAATTATGGTTGCTTCTTAAAAATGAAGACACAGTTGCTAAGTGGTTTGCAATTCCACCCAGCAGACTAGGGTCATCGGTTTGAATCCCCAGCACTACCTGCCTGGAGTTTGCAAGTTCCCTCTGTGTCTATGTGGTTTTTCTCTGGGTACTCTGATTTCCTCCCACACTCCAAAGACATGCTGGTAAATTAATTCGCTCCTTACTAAATTGGGCCTAGAATGTATATGTATGAATGTGTGTTAGGGACCTTAGATTATAATCCTTGAGGGCAGATGTGAATGTACAATATATATGTATAAGCACTGTGTAAATTGATGGTGCTCCAGTTTATAAATACCTGTAGTATTAAAAAAATAAAATAAGACAAGCTTCCTGAATGATGACCCACTGGCATGTTGAAAAAAAACAATACCAACCACCCTAGTGCCCACTATATCCATAGGGGTGCTTAGATGCCAGAGATAAATGCTGCTAGAATGAAAAAAAAAAAAAAAGTGGACCTGGTGTTGTACAAAAAAATAAAAATGCTAAGATAAGCACAAATAGATCAATGTCAATGTCAATAAACAGAAACGTTCCTATGTACAGTAATAGAAATAAAAGAATATAGACATAATGCAAAGGCTCATGTATGCAATAGCAGTCTCTGTAATCCTGAATGTAGGTGGGATAAGGCAATTGACAGGAGCTGATTCACACTAGCTTGATCAGACCAGAATACAATCTCTGTATGTCAGGTAAAGTAAGGTGCTCAGATTAGCAATAACCCCAACTTTATTGAGAATAACTAACATCCACTTACATGTAAGAACAGCTCTATGTGCCTGGGGAAGTAATCCAAGTGCTGATGGTAGAGGATCCATCCTCCCTACTCATGGTCATTCAAGAGGGGATAAAAGAGAAGGACAAGTTCCAGCAAACTCAGCTGGAGAAGAGCCATGCTTGCGCTGCAGATGACAGCTCACAAGCTGCGCAGGCATACTGGAAACAAGACCACTAAACAATGTCCAGCCCAAAAACAATATTCTCACACCATCTGGGTCACAAAGGGTTTCCAGACATCTCCTTGATAATGAGTCTCGAGGCTCCACCTCTTTGTCAAGCTCTCAATAAAGTGTTTGGTTTTATGCTAATTTGAGCTCCTATGCTTTCATACCTGACCTACAGAGGTTGTATTTCGATCTGATCAAGCAAGTGTGAATCGGCTTCTGTCAACTGCCTAACCTCCCTTGACTTTAGGATTACATAGACTGCTATGGCATACATGGACTTGTGCATTATGTCCAAATCCTTTTATTTATTTTACTGTATATAGGGCCGTTGTACATAAGTTCGTTTCTGACTATTCCCATTGACACTAGTGTTTTTGCGCTTTCCTTTTCTTTTTAATTTGAAAAAAAAAGAAAAAACTCATATCCCCCAGCCCATGTTCCTTACTCCAACAAATACTCTCTGATCCCCCATTGATACAAGTGCAGCAGCTGCCGCATGGCCAAATTTACCCAGTGATACCCAGGGATATGTAAAGGTTTTTCTATGTTTGTTGGACCACATGTCTGTAATCTCTTGGACTCTGTCGTTAACTGCATACTCCAGCCACATGGAGACATTCGTTTCCTCATGCTGACAGTGGAAAAGGAGGTCTTCTGTGCAGAAAAATTGCTTCTGGGTACCTGCTAGTGTAGAATGGGAGCAGCTGTAAAGTTAGAAATTTTGCCAAGCTGACATTGAGATGCTAG